>NC_139458.1:184437500-185037500 GCF_057233095.1 Heloderma suspectum
TTTCCCGGCAATCTTAATTCCGACCTGTGATTCATCCAACCCAGTGTTTCTAATGACGTACTCTGCATATAAGTTAAATAAGCAATCCTAAAAGATGATGCTGTTAAAGTGCTGCACTCAATATGCCAACAAATTTGGAACACTCAACAGTGGCCGCAAGACTGGAAAAGGTCAGTTTACATTCCAATTCCAAAGAAGGGCAACGCCAAAGAGTGTTCAGACTACCGCACAGTTGCGCTCATTTCACATGCCAGCAAGGTGATGCTCAAAATCCTACAAGCTAGGCTTCAGCAGTATGCGAACCGAGAACTACCGGAAGTACAAGCTGGGTTTCGAAGAGGCAGAGGAACTAGAGATCAAATCGCCAACGTTCGCTGGATCATGGAGAAAGCAAGAGAATTCCAGAAAAACGTCTATTTCTGCTTCATTAACTACGCTAAAGCCTTTGATTGTGTGGATCACAACAAACTGTGGCAAATTCTGAAAGAGATGGGAGTACCAGACCACCTTACCTGTCTCCTGAGAAACCTGTACGAGGGTCAAGAAGCAACAGTAAGAACCAGACATGGAACAACCGATTGGTTTCAAATTGGGAAAGGAGTACGACAAGGCTGCATATTGTCACCCTGCTTATTTAACTTATATGCAAAGTACATCATGAGAAAGGCATAATAAAGGGGTATAAATCAAATAATAAATTATTTCCTTTGACACCTTGAAATCATTTTCTTTTCCTGAGAAGACTTCATGTGTGTAGCCTTCAGCCATTCAAATGAGTTGAAGTTTTCTTTAATTGTTTTCACTGAGATATGCATTTCACTAAAGCCCTATTAAGATATTCTACAACTGAGGAGAGTAAACATGTGAGGAGAGAGAGTGCACCACCTCTCCCCCCATCATTGCATTTGTCTTTCTGAAGTGGAGAGTTTCCTATATCCCTGAAGGCACTTCCAGCATTCTCAATTGCATAGAGCATCTTCATGGATACAGGAGGCTCTCCTCTTCAGAAACTCACCGCCCGTGAGTAGAGGATGATGAACACGATGCTGGAGTGGGGAGGGCTAGCACACTCTTTCTCGTCGCGTGTTTACTCTCACCAGTTGCAGAATGCCTGACAATGCCTGTTGAGATACATGTGCCCGTCATCTAAAATTAAGTATGCCTTTTCCCCTTCAAAACGATTGTTACTTGTATGCACATTTATCCAAATGTAATCAATTGATTGATTAATTTATCAGTTGGATCAATTAATTAATCATATGAGTTTAGTCAATTAATCAATTAACAATGCAATCCTGTGGATGTTTACTTGGAAGTAAGTACTACTGTGTTAAATGGGACTTACTCCCCGGAAAGTGTGCATACAATTGTGGCCTCTGATTTTTTTAAATTGGGTGACAGCCCTCCTTAGGACTAAGTAGAACTCTATTGTAACCATTTTTACAATAAAACCATTAAAACCATTTTTATATGATCTGCCACTATTGCAGAACCTCAAAAGTTACCTTCCATCATTATCTCTTGTCTCAGTTCCTGTCAGGAACTCCTTAGGAAAAAATGACTTAAGATGAGTCAACGGGTCAGCAGTATTTTCATGCTAGATGATCCAGAGACAACGACACTTCAGTGCATTTTTGAGTGACTGTTGTTTGTTAAGATATACAGAGCATTTTTTAAAAAAAAATGACATGAATTCAATTATTTTTCTTTTACTGGTCAACTTTTAAAACAAGCATTGAGCTGGCCATTTGAAATTCTGCAGGACTAATATGAACTTTGGTTTTCAGGAAGCTCAAATAGATTGGGCTCCAGTTCATGCAACCTTCCTCTTCTCACCCCACTGCACTCCGCACATTCCACAAATCTTCTCTGGAGGGGCCTCTAACCCTCCAGAGTAGGAGCTTCTCTACACCAGGATTTTATCCCTCACTTTTGCCAGGGCTTCTGCTTCCAGATTCTTTATGGGATTAAAAGCGGCTCCTTTACACATGCCTACACATGCTTTTTTCCCCAGGGATTTCCTTTCTCTATAAGTTCTATTTGTTTCATTATACAGCCAGTAGATGGTGCTGTGGTATAGCAGAGTTATGGAAGTACACACAGCCGTTATTGTGCTTCTAGGAAAAAGGCTCGACTTTCCATGATTTTTAAAAACTGGAATAAAGTTTATAAAGCATGGGAGAGGCCCTGGAGGTTGACGACGTGGTGTAAAGGACCTGCAAACTTCCGTGAGTGACCAGTCTTGAGTGCACGATAAAAGCCTTTTGTAGAGATGCCATAGGTTTGAGGGGTGCAGAATGGAAAGGGAATCTGTTAAGACAGTGGTGTCAGTTCTGCTGATGGATGGACATCATTAGCTATAACCTATTGCTTTGACATAACATCATATTGGTAAACCATATCTTGCTTATGATCCAAAGGAGCATGCACATACATTCCACTTGTGCACCTGCCTTTTTCCCCTTGCAGTTTCCTGTTAAAAAGCTGTCCCTACAGAGCCAATAAACTGTACTTTAAACTCCCTCAATTTGGGGATTTGATCCAATAATTTTTCAAAAAGAGATTTCTGCCTGTGCATTTTTGCTACTTTTGCACAGATTTCGCCCTCTGATATACTATGTGAGCAGGTGGACAGTGTATGAAGGATGACTTTTATTTAACTGTCTGTGCTAATGAATGAAAATGAAGAGCTGTATGCTATTAGAGGAGATAGAGAAGCTCACGTCTATGTTCAACTTATCTGGTAACTCTCCATTTTTACCAGGTGCTCCTGAGTTTTTAGAACTAGTCCCTTGAAACCACTGTCCTCTGAAATATGACAGCTGCTTTCTGTTAAGAAAAAGTAATTTTCTTTTTGTTAAGGATGTCAATGCCTATCTCTTGAGGGAAGAAAACAGCTGTCTCCACTTCTTTTCTGTTGTCTTCTGCTAATGTTTCTGAGGAAGGAGGAGATCTGTTAAGATCAAGGAAGTAGCTATTCACAAAGCTTCCTACCTATTCAGTATATCTGCAGGAATTCCTGTGTGCCATTTAATGCCAAAGTGGTGAGAAATAGCACAGGTCAGATGAGAGAAAAGAGGAAGTGATCCCTATGTATCCTGTAAGTTTCAAGTGTGATGGACGAAACCATTGTAGCATCAGACTGCATTTTTCAAGGTGAGAAAGAACATAGGAAAAGTCATGCTGGATCAGAACAAGGGTCCATCTAGGTCAGCAGTTCTGTTGACGCAATGGCCAACCAGCTGCCCATGGGGAACCCACATGTAAGACATGAGAGCTAAGAGTTTGGCTGTGACTACTGCCTTCAGTTCACCCACAGGCAAACAAGGTTGCAGAAATGAGAGTCAATCTGTCACAAGTACTGCTTGTCACATCACCACCCCATTGCTTATTTTTAACCATGTTATCCAGGGCTGGACCTAGGGTAAATACCACCCTGGGTGAAGAATGCCTTTGGTGCCTCCCTACCCCATCCCATAGTCAGTTTTTCAGAGTCACCCAGAGAATTTATGGGGCCTGATGCAGGTGTGATGTCCATCGAAAATGACATTGCTCAAAACCTTGATCTCTCCACCACTGTGCTAACAGTTTGCACAAGCCAGAGTTCGAAAAGCCACATTCTGAGTAGTGGCCCTGTACTGTGCAACACAGCAGAACTATCACAGGTTTTGCTTACAATATTTTTTGTTTTGTAGCATCTTTTGGTAAGCATTCTCTCTTTTAGAATATCCATTATTGTTATCTTAAAAAATAAAGAAAAGTTATACATAAAAAAGGTATCCAGCTGACCTCTTACAGCTTATGGCTTTATTATTATATATATACAGTGGTTATAGTGTACACACAGCTTTACTTTGAGGCAACATTACAGAGCACTTCGCACAAAGTGCCCCGAAGTACAGCTGTGTCCCACTGATTTTTACCTAGCACAAATGACATCAAGGTGGAAATTGAAAAAGAAAAAGACTTTAAAGCTAACTGAAGCAGGATCATTTTGTAGTTAGTACCCAAACACGCTATAGAACCTTGAAAGAAAACCTACGGACAGTTGCTTTTTGCCACCCTAGCTCACTGCAGACTGTACATTAAAAAAACCACAGCCACCGAGATCAGCTTGGCACCCTGGGCGACCGCCCAACTCACCCACCCCTAAGGCCAGCCCTGACTATATCCCATCCTGCCTCAAAAGAGATCAGACTGGCATTTTTCCTCACAAACGCATTTGTGAGATTGGTTAGGGAGAGATCGTAACTCAACCAAGCCACCCAGTTCTCATAGCCAAATGGGGCAGGAACTACTAGGGATGGATGAATATGTCAGATTAGGTTTTTCCCACTTTTTTTTTTAAATATCATGTTCTTTCCATCTCAAATAATAAAAAAAATTGTGAGTTTTGGTAAAATCTTAACAAAACTGAACTGAAACAAAATACTCGCCCATCTGCACCACCCAACGTCAGTAGATACAGCTATTCCACACATGGAGAGGACCATGTTGTCTCGGCTTGTCCCGGCTTTCACATGCAGCTGTTGAAGATGAGAAGCCTATTAGAATAAAGTGGTGGCAACTCCAGTCCAGCACTAGCATGGTTGAATACACGGGGATTCAAACCCACACTTTTATGAACTAATCGCTCAAAGCCCTGGGCCTGGATGGACAAATCTGTCAGTTTCGATTTTTCCCACATTCAACTTTTTTTTTAATCTCAAGTACTTTCCATCTTGAATATGGAACTTTTGATAAGGTCTTATAAAAAATGAACATGATGCTTTTGGTAAGTTCTTATAAAAAATGAACTGAAACAAAATTCTCACCATTCCCATGAACTAATAATGGGCAAATCCTTCCAGGCTTGCTTTATAATTGGTTTAGTCTTTCTCAGTTACTTCCTGAACATTGGCCATGCTGACTTGGGCTGATGGGAGTTAAAGGCCAAAACATCTGGAGGGCACCGAGTTGGGGAGGGCTGATATACACCAAGACTGCAGTTGTATGTCTTGATGTATAAGTACCATTGAGCTCAATGGAAATTACCTTTGTGTATTGGATTGCACAGCCAGTTATGCATTCTAATGTAATGTTTTCCCTTGATTGCTGGATTCAGACTGAGTCATACTTAGAGTAGAGCCATTGAAATCAGTGGGACTTAATTTAGTTATGGCTAACTTAAGTTCCATCGATTTCAATGGGTAAGTTTCACTAAGTCTGGATCCAACCCATTTTGTCCAAATCTAATTTAATAGCCAGCATCCCAGCCGTTTCTGGTTAGCTCCCATGCCATATCACTCTGCTTTCTAAATCAAAGACGAACTTCCCTCTTCCTAATTTGAGCATCAGTTTTCCTCCCAAAGACTAGGATATGCAGTAGAGAATCTTAAAAAATATAGTTCCATGTGCATGCAGTGTCCTAACTCATGTGTAAACCACAAGTAAGAATGAATCACTCACTTGGGCCACAGCCCAAATCCTGAATATTGTGAAAATCTGAATTCATAAGTCCTAATGAGTTTCTCAGACTTCAGGTGGGAAAAATGATGTGTCGGGCATTCTGGCAAGGTATTGGTATTCCATGCCAAGCTACAATTAAGGCTTCTAAGAAGCCAGAGGTCCCCAACATGCCTTGTTTCCTGATGTAGCTGCATTGCTTTCTCCTGTTGTGGTAATAGTATTTAGATATCTTTTTTTTTTCCCTTCCACCTGTTTGACATCAGGAGTTCAGCATTCAGATACTGTGAAAATATAAACAAGTTCACTTCAGCAACATCTTATGGGAAGTCCCCTAACTTTAGGTAGTCCATCATCGTGCCAATTAAACAGTAGGTTGACCATCTGGACACAGACTCTGTGATATCCCACCAAGAACCACAATTGAGAGTATTTATTGCTAAGTAGGTTTTCTGTTGGAAAAATGAGTCTGTTGGAATCATGATGGTTTTCCCCTAGCTCGCATCTATTCAAGAATGCTCAACCTTCTAGCTGGAGTTTTCAGGCTGTTTCAAAATAATGCAGCAAAGGTGCCTTGTAGGTTTCTGCTAGCTTCTTGATGGTTCTTTCCCAGGAACATCAGAATTTCTATTCCTTTTAGGGGAGAAGACCAAAAAATATATATTTTAGAACTGTCCTTGACAGTCCTCGTGACAGAAGCGCCTTCTTCTCCCCACCTCCTTTTCCCATGACAGCCTTCATTCTCCATGATCCAAGTGCCTGGTGTTTTCCTAACTAGCCCAAAAAAGCAGACAGGCTGACAATGAGTAAACCAGTGTATTATCCTTCTATACAAAGGTAATTACTGCACTGTTGGAAATGGTGGATAGCTCACCAATGAATATCTGCTCTTGTGGAGTGGTAATTGCTGTCAGACTCATTTGTTGGAGCCAGCAGAAATAGAAACCTCTGATATAATAACACAAAAGAAAAAAATGCCAGAAAACCTAAGCACTACACTATAAACTATTGCTAATCAAAAGAAAGAAAACTAGTACACACATAACTCTTCTCCTTCACATCTTTCCCCATGTTGTGACGAGATGAGTTAGATTTGGCTTCCAATAGAGAGAGAAACCTGCCCCCATTGCTGTCCCATGTTGTAATGCTTGCCCAGGGACTGACCAAATCATGAGGTTTTTTTCAGGTAAGCCAATACCACTGGATGAAATACAGTGGTGCCTGGAGGCCAGCCATTCACCTTTCTCAGATCTTGTCCAGTCACCTTTGCTCCAGGAGTCCTCTTTCATCTCCCCTCAGCTCAGGCAAATGATCGACAGCCAGAGAGAATATAAATCACTGTGACATTATACATATAGAAAGAAGGTAAATGCACAACTCCACAAATTTGATACAAGCCAACACATACCACAGTCAAGAATAATTAAAAACCCCTTTGCAAAGTAATACTGCCTCTAATTTTGTTCTTTGAAAGGTTTTACACGGCTCTGGCAGAACTGCACCCTAAGAAGCAAGGCTGACTCTATTACATCTAAGTTGTTTTGTTTTTTAAATAAAGTAGGAGTACCTTTCCTGGTGTTTGCATGCAGCCAGTCCATGAAATTTCAAAATGCTGGCTTTTTCTGACTTCCTTCCAATTCCACCTGTAAGCTGGGTTTCAGAAGGGGTGGGGCTTTTAGGGGCTTTACAGATGTGAAATAATTGTCCCACATTCTTTGCAGTACCCTCTCTAACATTGTAATCAGTTGGTGATGGATAATTATCTGGTGCACTTGCAGTTCAGTCTCTTGAGGAGTAAAATTAAATGTCCTCTTCTTGGCCTGGAGAATGTGGGCATTTTGTGAATACATAGAGTGCCAGCAGCAGTGTGTTATAACAGGGCAGCAGGGCCCCCTATTATAAGTTCGAATGGAACATACTCTATTTTATACTTTCAACAAGAATCAGTGACTCGTTTACTCAGACAATTTATGTACAGTTCTGCTTTCGTACAATTTCACATAGCTGAAAATGGTATTCAGTGGTTCCATTTCTGTGCTATGTGCACATGCTAAATATGAACAGAAAATTCTAACAAGTAGATGATGAGGGTAGGAGGGAGAGTAAGCAGTTGTCCTTTAAGAAGCTGGAGCCTGTTTTGGCTTTGCAAAAAAAAAGTCCCACAAAAAGAAGGGAGGGACAGTCCTGGGGTGAGGGGTCTCTTTGTATTTCAAACTAGGGATGGGAAAATCAGGGCTGCTTGATTTTGCTGAAATTCTTTGAAAGGAAAGGAAAGGTTCTTCCTGTGCAAGCACCGAGTCATTGCTGACTCCTAGAGGGACGCCGCTTTCGCTGGCGTTTTTATGGCAGACTATAGCGGGGTGGTTTGCCATTGCCTTCCCCAGTCGTGACTACCTTTCCCCCAGCAAGCTGGGTACTCATTTTACTGACCTCGGGAGGATGGAAGGCTGAGTCGACCTGAGCCGGCTACCTGGAACCCAGCTTCTGCTGGGATCGAACTCAGGTCGTGGGGAGAGTTTTGGTTGCAATACTGCTGCCTACCACTCTGCGCCACACAAGGCTCATGAAATTCTTTGAGCTTTACTTCAAAGCTCAGTTTGCTTTGCTCCCATTCTGCTCTGTGAACTGTTTTTTCAGCTCACTCCAATGGGAAAAGTTGTGCATTTTTCAAACGTTGTGCATTTTTGAGAAAGTTGTACATTTTTCAAGTGCATATTTTGCAAACATGAATGCAAGTTTGGGAATTCGTTAACATTTTCGGGGAACATGCTCTCCCATTCATCTACAGGGTTGCCAATGGGGCATTTTTTAGTTATTTGCAAACTGAAACTAAATTCTCTTAAATCCCTGTTTCAGACACCTGAGTTGCGCACAATGCAACTACAAATAAGCAGGAACTGTTCTGCTCTGGTAATTATACCTTAGGTGTTCTGCCAATCATGCTTGTAACAGACATTTTACAAGATACACAGAATGAAGTGGTAGAATAAAATAGAGCTTTGCAGCTGTATCACTTCAGACTACAGGTGGGAGGTTCCCCCTCCCTGTATAGAAAATTGCATCAAATTTGGCACAATCATCTCCATGATTATTATATCCCTCTTGTGACTCCTTCTTGTATGTGAATGGTGCTGTTTTGGCTACATGAGGTACTCAGAAAATGAGTTCACTATTAGTGAACAATATACTAATGGTATATAGTAAACTATGGAATTTGCTTCAGATGTAGTGATGGCCACCAACTTAGATGGCTTTCAAAGGGGATGAGACAAATTCATGGAGGGGAAGGCTATCAGTGGCTACTAGTCATGATGGCTATATATTATTGGAGGCAGTATGCCTATGTACACGAGTTGCCAGGGAACGTGAGTGGGAGGGCGCTATTGTACGCATGACCTACTTGTGGGCTTCTATTGGGGGAGCTGGTTTTCACTGTGTGAAAAGAATGCTGGACTAGATAAGCCTCTGGTCCACTGTGACTCTTATCATGTAATATATAGGATGCAGCGGTAAATTGGTTGAATTTTGAATTGTAGGACTTCAGACTGGAGAGGGAGGGGTCACATTTTAGTGGTTTCCCCATGTTAAAAACGCCTTGCATTCAGTGAACTGTTACATTTGCTGTATAACCTCCCTTCCCCATGTCATGGTTTGGATCCGGCTTCCCTCTCCCCAGCCCTTTAGTTTTTAAAAACCTTGCCCACCGGCCCAAATCACGTAAATAATGTCACATTTCTGTTGTGGCAGGTCTCACTTATTCTATGCAAATATGTAGAGTGACTTGCAGGTTCTTTAAGGTTCTACTCATGAGACAGAAGCAAAGAGCATGCTTTGAATCTAAAGAAGCGTACGAGTTAAGTGCCCTGTCATTCAATCTATTGCATCTAGGTGAGTTGGAAATAAGTTTTAATGTTTAGCTCCAACAACAAGTTCCACAAGCATCATGCATTTGGAATGAGGGTTGACAGTATTCATCTTTCTCACCAGATAAGTAGCAGAGTTTGATGTCTCAGATGACAGCTAAGCGTAGTCTGTCATAGCAATCATTTTGGTACAGAATTCTTCTAGCATTGGTTAGACCATGCTTTCCCACTTCCCATTCCTCAGTATTTGGTGGGTACTAGGATAATCAATGCACAGTTGTTGTGTACTGCAAAAGCTTGACACTAAGAGCGGATAAACTATATGTAACTCATGGTCAGGGGTCCGTTATTTTACTTTCTATGGTCTTTTGATTTACAAAACTAATAAAAGCTGCAATTTTGACACATCAAAAGAAATTTTCAGCAGTTGCAACAGACAACCTTTTTCCTTCCTCTGACCCACATTCACTAACTCGGGTTTACTCTTCTACAAGGATTATTGCATAATTCTCTAACTAAGATAGTCTCTTTGATTAACTCTTTCTGCTATTCTTTAGGGGTTTTATGAGCCCTCTTCATGTTTTATATGCACCTTCTTTTGCTTGGCTACACTCCAGCAACTAAGATAACAAATATCTTTTGGCTGACATTCCATAGAATTGTCATAAATGTGTGATGGGAATTGTATGGGCAGGTTTCACTCTAGGACTATAACATCAGACTCAGAGAGGCAGGAGGCCTTTTTTTCTTCCTAAATGCCATTGGATTCACCCTCAGCCCTCTTTTCTCTCCCAGGCATCTGACACTGACAAAGCTAAAAATACAAAATAGGTAAGATGAAAGCTTTTACCAGGTATGCAGTTAGGTAAACTTGGATGTTGGGCAGGCTGACCTGGTGCTACGACACCCTGGATAGGATCCAAAATAGAGTGTTCCTCCTGCCTCCTCCATCCCACCACAGCTTATTGCAGTCCCCTCCCCCAACAACCCTCAGTCCTTTGCACTTCCTCCCTTGCCTGCCACTTCCTTCCTGACAATAATGCACAGTGCTTCCTGCCTCTAGGCCCTATGTGTAGTTTTGCCCATCCTAGTTCCTCCTTGGCTTTTCCATTCTTCAGCTCCATATCTCCATCACCCATTGGAGACATCGAGCTGAAGAAAGGAAGAGCGGCAGGATGGGGGAAATAACAGATCACGTCTAGGCCCCACAGGCAGGAGGTGCAGTTTCTTCAGGTTTTGCTTTTCAGGCCATACCTACATTGTCACACTTTTAAAAATCCATTCCTATCTCCTGGGCAGTCTCCCTAGTTCTCCTCTCCCTCCAGCCATAGCATACAGTCCCTTCTGCTTTTCAGTGCTGTGAAGTTTTTTCAGAAACCTCCCCTCATTATCCCCTTGTTGCCTAAACCTAAATTTTGTCTCAAAACCTCCCTGGTTTCTGTTTCTGCTTATCCTGCATCCTTCCTTCAGCCTGAATCATCTTTGTAAATGTGAATCAACTTTGCAAGTGTGGCTTTTCTTTATTCACTACAAGCAAGGTGTTGCATCTGCCTCTGTCCCCAAAACATTCCTAAGAGTTTATTCCATATAATCAAATATGAGAGCCTGTGATCTGTTATATTATAGTGAGCCATAATGAAAGGATCAGGGGTAGGCCAAAACACAACATGCCAGAATTGCCTGTAGGAAAATGAATATATTAAGTTATTACAACGCCAGATGGCTCAAGCAAATAATCCCTGTCATTTACCATGGTTAAAATAATCCCTTGAGACACCAACAAGTTTTGACCTGAGGGAAAATTCCTACCCAAAACCAAATCTCTAGCAATAGTAGCCAGTTTTGACCTGAGGGTGATATTCCCTGAAGCCAAATAAAAATCTAGATTGTGTCTGCACTGGAACACCTCCATCAAAGTGCTAAGACATAGCTACATACTACAAAGCTACAGTCTCTAGCCATGGTACAAACATATTAGTTTTGTACAATGTTAACTGTCATATTATCAGGGTCAGCCCAAGACATTTTGCTGCCTGAGGCAGAACAACAAATGCCACACACACACACACACACACACACCACTGGCAAATCAAGGTGCATAGTATCCACAGCTAATCAATTTTTTAGGTATTTTCTCTGAAAATATGTATCAAAATGCATATTTTGATATGTTTAAACTCAGCAGTTTAAACATAGCCTGGGCTGATAGAGGTAGGCTGGGCTGATAAGTCTGTGGCTGGCCCAAAGTCACCCAGTGAGCTTCCACGGCCGAGTGGGGACTAGAACCCAGACTCCCGACTCCCAGTCCAACACTCTAGCCACTACACCACACTGGCTCTCAAATTTTGATACATTTTCAGAGAAAATACACATTAAAATATGTATGGGGGTTATATTTTTGATTAATACAGAATTATGAAACTGAATTATGGATAAAAATATACAAAAGTGATGTGAACTTGAAATAGACAGATTTGTCCAGCCTTATTGCCCAGTGGTGAAAGGCACTGTAAAAAATTTGTCCCTCACTAGCCTTATGAAACATTGCTCTTTCTTGTTGTCCAAATATATGGCCCTCCTTAAATGGTAAAGCTGAGCTGAATATCCCACTGACATTCTTGGAAACTAGGTTCTGAACTATGCAGAAAGGGGGAATCCAACTAAGTTCTGGTTGCACGACCACCTGCGCAACCCCTTTCAGGAAAGTGAGCCAGCTGCTCCTCTGGTGCAGCACGCATGTGCTTGCACAACTGGAAGATCTGGCGGAGCTCTGCTAGCATTATTTGAGTTTACTGAATGGCACCATTAGATACTGCCCTAAAAATATTCCTCTCTTTTTATATCCTGCCTTTATGCCAAAAATGGTGCTCACAAGGCAGGTAACAATAACAGAATACCGGTTAAAAACAAAATCTTAATTAATAGATAACTTAAAAACAGATCCATAAAAACACAATTATAAACACAACAATAAAAGCAACCAAACAATTAAAAGCCCCTTCAGAAACTGACCAGCTTACTTGCCAAAGGCTCACCTGAATAATTTTGTCACTGCCTGCTGGTGGAAGGACAACTGAGCCTGTCTTGACAGGGAGTTCTGGGGCCTGAGAGCAGCCAGCCAGAAGGCTTGCGTTGTTATTTTGTCATACATACTCATAACTTGGGCTTTGGGCCAGGCTATTGAATTCTGGGCCTTGTAAAGGCACAGTTTAACACCCATCAGAGTAAAGGAGCTAAAAGTGATCTGTACATTGGCCCTGTGAAGTTTAGAAGGAATTATGTTTTGGCATGAGGCACATCAAAGCTATCTTGTGAAGGCAAGTGAAGAGCATGATTGTATGAAGCAAAAACAAAAACATGGATTTGTCAAAAACAAGTCCTGCCAGACGAATCTGATTTCATTTTTTGATCAAGTAACCTCCCTTGTAGACCGTGGGAATGCTGTAGACATCATATACCTCAACTTCAGCAAAGCTTTCGACAAAGTGCCCCATGATATCCTGATGAGCAAACTAGCTCAAAGTGGGCTAGATGAAACAACGATCCGGTAGATCCACAGTTGGCTACAGAATCGGACTCAAAGAGTGCTTATCAATGGGACCTTCTCCAACTGGGGAGAGGTAACGAGTGGGGTACCGCAGGGCTCAGTCCTGGGCCCAGTGCTCTTCCACATTTTTATTAATGACTTGGAGGAGGAGGTGCAGGGAATGCTGATCAAATTTTCAGATGACACAAAATTGGGCAGGATAGCTAATACTTTGGAAGACAGAAACAAAATTCAAAGTGATCTGGATAGACTGGAGCGCTGGGCAGAAAACAACAGAATGACATTTCATAGGGATAAATGCCAAGTTCTGCACCTAGGAAAAAGAAACCAAATGCACAGTTACAAGATGGGGGATACGTGGCTCAACCACACTACAAGCGAGAAGGATCTTGGAATTGTTGTCGATCACAAGCTGAATATGAGCCAACAATGTGATGTGGCTGCAAAAAAGGCCAATGCTATTTTGGGCTGCATTCATAGAAGCATAGCTTCCAAATCCCGGGAAGTACTAGTTCCCCTCTACTCAGCACTGGTTAGGCCTCATCTGGAGTACTGTGTCCAGTTCTGGGCAGCACACTTTAAGAAGGATGCAGACAAACTGGAGAGGGTTCAGAGGAGGGCAACAAAGATGATCAGGGGACTGGAAACAAAGCCCTATGAAGAGAGACTGAAAGAACTGGGCATGTTTAGCCTTGAGAAGAAAAGACTGAGGGGAGATATGATAGCGCTCTTCAAGTACTTGAAAGGTTGTCACAGAGAAGAAGGCCAGGATCTCTTCTTGATCATCCCAGAGTGCAGGACACGGAATAATGGGCTCAAGGTACAGGAAGCCAGATTCCGGCTGAACATCAGGAAAAACTTCCTGACTGTAAGAGCAATACGACAATGGAACCAATTACCTGGGGAGGTGGTGGGCTCCCCCACACTGGAGGCCTTCAAGACGAGGCTGGACAGCCATTTGTCAGGGATGCTCTGACTTGGATTCCTGCATTGTGCAGGGGGTTGGACTCGATGGCCTTGTAGGCCCCTTCCAACCCTACTATTCTATGATTCTATGATTCTATAAGCAATGAGAATGAAGGATGCCATGGATTTAATCAATCAGTGAAGCCACAACAAAATTCTCACTCAAACAAAAATTTTCTCAAGCCCCTTTTCCTCCCTAATTCCAAAAGAAGCTCTATGAAATATGCTCAGATCTTAACCTAATGAATTTTTCATGGAGAGCCCTCAGCCTCTTTGGTGATGGCTGGCAATAAGAACCCTGAGGGAAAGATGAATGGATACATTTAATTGCAAGCAGTACTTGAGTAATACATTATGTCATTTGGTTCTGTAAAGTTCTGGGTGGGATTCCTCCCGCCCCTTCAGTCTCATGTTTTTATACATGAAGGTAAATATGGAACGAGAAGCTGAAAGAAGAAGCTTTGTGTTGAAATCTTTTCACAAGCTTATTCTGCAGTGACTGCCTTGACACTATGATGTTATAGATCAAGCATATAGGCATTTTACATCCTGAAAATCATATGCTTTATGAATAAATGCCTAATTCTGTTGCATGCCCCCTCCTGTTTGACGTTCCACTTGCAAATCAAATTTCTCTGCAAATTCTTCGTGTCTGTGCTCAAGAGTGAAATGCTGTAAATTCTTCCCTCTTAGCAGCTGTCGACCATTTCTGTGAGAATTCCTGTAACATATTTCAGTATTCTGGCCGATTAATAATGCGGTGGTGGGAAAAAACATGTTGAGCTGAGTTCAATTATCCTTCTATCCCAATTATACTATGACATTAAATCTTGTGACATTTAATAAGAAAGGGCATTTCACCCATGGCTACCTGGAAAGGTGACAATTTATGCAACAATGTCCCTCAGAAGAATTTTCTTTAAAAAGGTGTGGGTTGGGGTTTTTTTTAAGGAATTCTGACATGTTGCTGTGTCGACTGCCTCATGCAAATTAAATAGGATGCAGTGAAATTGTTAATGTTGTGGTTACCTGCAACTTCAGACAAAGGGAAAAATGAATTCTCCATATGAGGCTTCGCAAATGTCTAAATTAATGATATGAAGAAGAATGAGGAATAAACCAGTGATGCAAAGAGGAGACTGATTAGTAAAGCATCAAATATTGAAAAATCTTTAGGAATGAAGACATTTCTACAGTTGCACTTTCCATACCTGAGTGGGCTTTCCTCATAATGCCCACACTAGCATGGTGCCGTCACATAATTTTAGACTCTGGTCTTATGTGGAGGGCTCTTTAGATGGTAATGGCCTGGTTCCCACATAATGCTAACCCATGGTGTGTTGCACTACCCAGGGTTTGTGTGGCAGATGATTGAGCAAAACATAGTTTGTTTTCTCAATCCTTAGGTTGTTTTTGTCCCTCCTCCTTTGCCAGCTCCTTCCCTCTCTCCCAGATGCTTTTGTGATGCTGTACTCCTGGTGTGAAGAGCAGCTGGATTTTTTGACCGCTGTTGCCTGCCATTCCTGTAGACTAGCGAAACAACCCATGAACATGGTCCTGGTTTCAGACATAATGAAAACCCATGGTTTAAACAACCCAGAGTTCACAACTCAACAATAAACCATGGGTTCCCTTTCTGGGTTGTTCATAGTTAACAAAACATGTTTTTGTTAGTGCAATCACATTCACACATCATGGCAACCCATACCATGCAACCTAGGCCAGGGCAAAAGTGTATCAATTAACTTACTTCAAAATGTGATAAGTCAGCCAGGGGCCATCCTGTTCATTCTCCTCAGTGGGGCCTTGGACTGCAGCTCCAGAGTCCTGCTCTGAAGGTACCACACCAGACTAGTAAATAAACAACAGCACCATCTTTTCATTTTAACAAAATTCTGGTGGCCATTAAATATCTTGGGCAGTGGGGGTTGCGGGGAACCAAATATCTCACACATTAATTTTTTTTATAACTGTAGACTAAAAATATTTTTTAAATGTCATGTGTTTCAACAAAAATATCTGTTTTTCCCCCAGGTATTTTGAATGTCCACCAGATTTTTGCTTTTCTATTACAATAATGAGTGGTTAAGATGTAAATGCCAAGGTGTTTTAAGTGAAAGCATGGTAAACATACATTTGCTACACTTCTCAGAGAACGAGACATGGCTGGTGGTTGTAATGTATGAAGTGGCCCTTAAATAAATAGGGTGTTACATCTCCTGAGAATATTCAGGGCTTGGGAAAGAAGAATCAGCTGGATGCACTTAGGTAAACACAGGAGGCCTTCCTGATTAACTGCCAAGCTGTGTTGAGGCATGCATGGCACAGGAGTGGCACATACCACATAGTGGCTTTACTGGGAAGAGTTAAAACAGACCTTCGTGGAACCCCCTCTGCACCCTGCTCTCTGTGCCCACGGGGTGTAGGATTCCAGCCTAAATGAATGAACTCAATCAGTAATAGTAAACGAGATGATACTGCTCGACAGAGAAAAGTTTGTCTGCTGACTTCAAATAAGTAAACGTTTTTGACCAGGAGTGCAAAAGCATTTGAAGAGGGCTAACATTTGGGGAGGAAACATCTGGGGACTGCAAAATATGCAGGAGATGCACATTTTGAAAAGTATTGACCAAGGCAGTGGTGGATTTCTCTGCAGATTTCACACAGATTTCACATTAACCACAGCCGTAGATCGTAGGCCAGATTTTGTACACACAGGTAGAGATGAGGAACGGCAGTGCTGCTGCTGCTGCATCCCTTTTGTGGTGTGTTGTCCTGGCGAAAGCAAAAAGTAATAGCAATCCAAGCAAGCGCGGCATGCTTTACTGATGCCAGCTGTGCAGTGTGCTGGACTGCCCTCTTGCTATATAACCAGATGACAAAGCCAGTAATATATTGTCTGCTCCAAGCGTTGACAGCAGAATCTTCCCTTATAAGAAGCAATAAATAAAGACATCCTGCAGACTCCACTGATTTGGATCAAAATGTGATTGGAATCATCACTGTATGTAATATGATGAAGAAGGACTGCATCACAGGCCATAGGTGAACGCTGGGCAGATCAGGCTGATGGCTTGATCGAAATCTGCAGCCTACACACATGGGGGATTTTGTTTGTCCAGAAAATGCTTGCCTTTTTTGATATGATTTCCCTGTGATGTCTGGGCTAAAATGCTGTCTTGCTCTCTCCCGCCATACCTTTAGTGTCCAAAGGAAGCAGAAATTGTGGCTTTGTGTCGGTGGCTTTGTTTTTCCTTCTTAAAGAAAAACCATTCAGTTTGCAGGAGTTTAAGTTGTTGAAGTTTACATTTGCAAAGGTTAAAGCAGACTTGCAGTCCAAATTAAGCCTATTACTTATATATTTCAAATTGTTTTATTGTGTGCTGTTTGGTTTTAATTTTTGTGAACCGCCCAGAGAGCTTCGGCTATTGGGCGGTATAGAAATGAAATGAATAAATAAATAAATAAATTACTTGGGAGCAGCTACTTGGCTTCAGTGATAGTTACTTCCAACACAGTTCGCTTAGGATTGCATTCCTGGTGAGTAATTTCTGTTCCAAACCCTTTGGTAAAGGACATTTAGGCAAGGAAGCAAGGGAAATGGAACGGCATGTCAGAAGATTTATCAGCCCACTCAAAATATCTATCAGCCTCTTCAAATAACTCATGTAAATGGTTCATCAAGTATAATATGTGAAACATGTCCATGTCCTGTGTGGGTTAGATGAATAACTCCATTGGGATTTTTGACTGTTCCCTGGCTCTTATACCCCGGGTGACAAATACACTTTAGCATGGCGGGGCAGAGTGTGTGTGTGTGTGTGTGTGTGCACGCGCGCTAGCTAATCACTGTGATCTGATCATGAACACCAGCCCAATAGCTAAGAATAGGGTTGTTATTTTTCCAGTTAAGGAAAGCATTACAGAACATGCATAATACTCGCTCCTAAAACTTAATACAAACAGGCATCATGCACAATTTCAGCAAAAAGGTGGAGCATCCTTGACCACACAGATGCATGTTCTTGGACATCCTTTTCTGAAAGGGCCAGTCCACACCCGCATCTACATTGCTCAGCACTTGTTGATGCTCAGCTGAGCAGTGTGAACTGAAACGACTGAAAAATGTTGTGTTTGCAGTGACAAGAGGTGCTCTGAAAGGGCCAACTATGATTTTCCTTGTTCGTTTGTTCACATGTGCAAATTATTACTTGATGCTTGCTGTCATCAAGTGAGGAAGGTGCATGTGTCAACCAGCCTAAAGCAGGGTGCACAGTCTATGGCCCACAAGCTGCAAGGGTGGCCCGCAACTGCTGCCATCGTGAAAACCACCACCGCCACAAAACCCATGGCATTGTTGGCGGTGTTACATTACGATTGGAGTTGCAGGGGCAGGGAGGAGTCTGCCTCTCTGCGGCCCCTAAGCAGGCCAGATTGCTGCTTTATCTGCCCAGCTGGCACCCCATGCAGCCCTTGGGGGAACAAAACGGTTGTGCACCCCTGGCCTCTCTGCACCTGGTGTGAGCTGTAACGCAGATGATGGTGGGGCAGAGAGAAGGGCCTGTCCCAAGGACCTTAAAACCTGGGCAGGGTAATATGGGAGAATGCAGTCTGTCAAATAACCTGGTCCCAAGTCATATGGGGCGCTGTGGGTCGTCATTGTGCCTGGGAGCATTGAGTTCTTTGAATTCTGCCCAGAAACAGACTGGTAGCCAGTGAAGCTGTTGTAACAAGGGAGTCACATCCTCCCTATAGCCAGTCCCAGTCCATAGGCTGGCTGCAGCATTCGGGACCAGCTGACATTTCCAAACATTTTTCAGAGGCAGCTCCACGTAGAACACATGACACACATTCACTTACTCAGGTGGTAAATATGTGTGGGACCATGAGCATCCCTGCCTCTGCTTAAATACCTCTAGCAAAGGAGAGCCCACACCTTCCTGAGGTGGTCTGTTCCACTGTCGAACAGCTGACACCATTAGGAGGTGTCTCCTAGAGTTTAGCCAAAGTCAGTTTCCCTGCTGTTTTCCCCATTGGTCCTAGCCCTGCCTTCTGAAGCAACAAAGAACAAGGTTCCTCCACCTTCTGCATGACAGCCCTTCAGATATTGGATGACTGTTACCATGTCTTCCCTTAATCCTTTCTTCCCCAGGCTAAACATACCCAGCTCTTTTAACCATTCCTCACAGAACTTTGTCTCAATACCCCTCACCATCTTAGTCACCCTTTTCTGGGCACGCTCATATAAGTTCTAGTTCTGGCCTTAGTAGATCCGGTGGGTGGGGAAAGAAGTGCTCTGTTGGGTTCCCTTTCCGAACAGTGGAGTATATGAACTGCCGTTAGGATAGAAGATTAAAGCAGATGTACTGTCATGTACATGCACACTCCTGTCATGGCGAAACTCTGGAATTTACGTTATTAAAATATTTGCCTTGCTGTTTCACAGTTATTGCTGCATCTGCCATCATCAGTGTTCCAGACTGGGAGACTCTGAAGTCATTTTCAGTCCTTAGGAATAATAAAAATTCATTCTACTCTGCATGGAAATGGCCACTTAACAGATTGCTTAATGTGAAAGAAAGCACAAGTGGAGTGCTGATGGATTGTCTTTGCTTGCAACATTACTTGAAGACAGCTGATAAAAATGTCTTCATATATAATCATTAACACTAGAACTTTCAAAAGAGCTTAGAGGCCATCCTGTGAAGGGGGGGGGGGATGAAAACCTCATCGCCTGTTAATATGCACATACATCTTTTATGTTAATTTATTTAGACTGTAAGGATTGCTTATTTATAAAAAGAACCCTGTAAAATTGTACTTATTAAATACATATACCATTACGTCCATAAAAAATATCTGAGCAGTGAAGAATACCAATTATATTACACAATACAATTAAAGCCCTATTTAGGCATTCCTAATCTGGCTATGGCAAACACATGAGGGGGATGGGGTTAGCCCTGTATCCTCTGTTGTCATGTTCATCACCCTGCACTCATAGGGAGCAACTGTCTGAACAGGAGAGCCTCCCATACCCATGAGGATGCTCCATGCCATTCAGAACACTGAAAAATCAATGTTCCGACTTTCGTGGAGAGCCTCCACAGATACAGTAGACTCCTCACCTGTTATCTATACCCAATTCAGGAACTTTTAAATACAGCTTTGGACAACTCTGAAAGCCAATCTTAAAAGCAATGATAAACGTATAGCTGGACCACAGATCAGGGAAAGTGTTCATGAAAAAAAACATTTTGAGAAAGTGATGGAAACTCAACAATGATGGTGCTTGCTTAATTCTAGCTGGTGGAGAGTTCCATAAGCTTGATGCGGCCAAACTAAATGCTTTGTCTTTAGCAGACACAAGGCAAACCGTGTGTGGCACTGTTAGTAAAGCTTCCATAGCTGAACAAAGCCACCAGGCAGGGATCTATGGGGTGTAATTGCAGGCATCCAGCTTAAGCTGCCTACTGTATAGGCACTTCGCTGCTAGCCACCCCAATCCTCATTAAGCCTCTGGTAGGTGAATGAGAATGGAGAATAGACTTGTACTGGGCTAGAACTGTGAAGATGAAGGAAGTGTCATGGTAGTAACCAGCAACGCTGTACCTCTAAGACAGCAACCCTAAGCTCGCTTACTAAGGTGTAAGGCCCACTGAACATGATAGGCCTTTCTTCTAAGCAAGCATGCTTTGGATTCCTTTGCACATTTGTGATTCATAGTATAGTATATGCACACACTGCACCAATTCTAGTGCTCTAGACTTCACTCACCATTCACACTAATTTGTGCTGGGTTGTGTTTGTTTCTGAATAAAGTCTGCACTCTCCTATTTTCACAGGACACACTGAAATGCAGGTGAGGGGGAGATGCATCACATCTATATGTTTATGTCCTACCATTCCACATTTTGCATGTTTTGTTGTTGTTATTATTATTATTGATACCAAGCTGCCATTTTCCAGCACAGGAGAGGAAGAATTCGGATGCTTAGGCCATCCATAGTATCCATAGTTTATATGGCTAAAATAAAGCTACTGGTGACAAAGCACAGAAACAAAAAAATGTGCATATATGAGGGAAGGCAGCCTGTGGCCCACAGGCCTAATTGGGCCCAGAGAGGTTGCCCCTCCAGCCCATGGAGCATTCCTGTGTTCCTCCAGGAGGTCGGGTTCTGCGATGCTTTAAATGATGGATTACAGCACCACAGAACAAGCTGCATCATGCTCCTACATGTTTCCCATTTTAGGCAATGTTACCCAGGATAACGCAAGTGGGCTAGAGGGAAGATGATTTCTAACTTATATTGTAGTTTTAATGTTCTTTATATTTTAAATTGTTTTATTGTGTGCTGTTTGGTTTTAATTTTTGGGAACCGCCCAGAGAGCTTCGGCTATTGGGCGGTATAGAAATGAATGAATGAATGAATGAATGAATGAAATAACAGAGGGGTGTATTTGATAAGTACGTCTTTAAAAAAGAAAGAAATGTGAGAACTAGTGTTTTAGACACTGTAGGCATCTTTCTCAACCTCGAATCTTATGGTCTTTCTTCTTGGCAGAGTTGTACTGCCTTTCTAAATTACAGGGCAAGTCTGGGTTCACACATGTATGTTCACATCACTTATGGTCACTGCATCTGCAAGCATTGACTTGCATGTATAAAACAGCTGTCACTGAACAAACAACACAAGCAGAGATGTCTCACCAAACTGACCTCAAAAGCAATACTTTTCAGTGCAGGTCATTCACTTTGTCACAATGTGGGTAATCGGCTGGCAGGACATTGGGAGATACTGTAAGGCAGGCTTCTCCTGATGCCAACTGCCAAGTCTTTTAAGAAGGCCTATTATTATTCCTCTAATGGCGTGAAGTGCAACATTTGTTCACTGAATCACATCACTGCTCCCTTTTATATAAGCTAGGATTATCTCTTATCAGAAAGAATCCTTGAACTATCAGTGACATGATTGTTAGACACTCTCTGAATCTCAGCTGATGATACAACCTCAAACAGCCTGTGTAAAAAATACATATTTCAAATGCATTTTGCTATCTCGAATGCTTAGATGCTTGAGGGTAGCTTCTTGAGCAGATTCTTAAGAAATAATTTCGCCTACGATGCATACCTGAGTCCCCTGCCAATTTTTGTTGTGCTGTTATAATTACAAAGCCTCCTCTTCCGCATGACTGTGCGAACACCGACATGCAAAGAAATATTGTTCGATAACACTGAGGGATCAGAGCTGACTAGCTATGCACAGAGTAAACAAAATGAGGAGGTAAGATATTTTGCTCTGTAACCTCTTGTAGCGTAATATCCTTTACTCTGAGGTATGCATAAAAGATCAGCATAAAAATAGAAAAGCAAAGCATCCTGAACCAAAATAAATGCTGTTTCAACATGAATTCTCAATAATACAGAGGGCATTTTTGGCAAGGGAAGAAAGAAAAGCAAATGCCCTGAGACTGCAATCCTATACACACCTTCCTGAGAGTCACTCCTATAGAGCTCAGTGGGGCTTACTACTGAGTAGACAAGTATAGGATTGCACTGTTACATTCTTAAGCACACTTGCTAGAAAATAAGTCCCATTTGATGGAGTAAACATGCTTAGGATCATGCTGTACATATATCACTTTGTGTACCCCTGATCTTTGGCTCCTTGTGAGGAAATGGAGCACAAATTATGTCCCTTAAAAAAAAAAAAAAAAAGAATGGTGAGTGGCTGCATGTTTTTGGAATCTTTTGTTCCCATCACCAAATGTTGGTCCTTAAGAATTTACATGAAGCCAGATGCTGCAGGGTGCCAACAATATATCAAGTGAAATGATGATTTAAAGGATTTAAGGGGCCAGTTCACACATCAGCTGAGTGGCATGGTCGTTGCTTCCTTGTGAGTGCATAATATAGCCATGTGACTAAGCAGAATGAAACAGCTTGTCTCAGATGTGGGGGGTCATGAAAGGATAACAAATGGTCAATTCTGTAGTTATATTTTTGCCCACTGAGGGGGGTGGGAGTGGGAGTCCATTTGCATGCTCTGCCTCAGGCCCCGAAATGTCTTGGGTCTTTTCTGGCTGCAGACCTTGGCGCTCTGGTTATGTGTGGATTGATGAAACCATGTGAAAGGGAGGAATCACGTGGGAAGTTCCCATGTAAGTGCCACAGAAGTTGTGGCATTCATATCAGAACTTCCTACACAGTCCATACCACCTTCTATGCGACTTTACCCTTGGGCTGAACGGTCCAAAGTAGAGGGTAAGGAGCGACCTTGTGGATCACCCTCTGCTCCCAAACTCCTGCCAGCTCATGCCAGACAGGACTGGAGGTGGTGGTAGCTTTACCAGGCTTTTTATCCCAGTTTGTACGTATGTATTCATTGGAATTCCGGGGGGGGGGGAGTTAGCTACTCCAGCTCCTGGCTGGCGTAGCTGAGGAACCCAGTCCAGGGGCCTCTTCAAGGAGCAGAGGGGCTTTGGAACCAGTGGGTCCAACACTGTCCCTGCCCTACCCCCATAATGCCCTAGTTTGGGGCCTACCACCAGTGGGAGTACTGCCAGTGATAGAACTATACCTGTGGAGTTTTCCATAATCATGACCAGATAGTCATGACCTCTCAGATAGATGTGGGGCCGCCACCCTGATTGCCTTCAGTCACTGGATGTGTGGGTTAGGTTTGTGCTATGATAGATTATTAGAGTGGTATAAAATGCAGTCATGGAGAAAAAGCCCCAGTGTGTGGATCAGGCTGTATGCTTAGGGTGGCCACTTGTGAATCACCAAAAAAAGAGGACATGCATTGGCACAAGAGGACAAAAGAGCACGCTGTTTTCAATAAAATTTGCATATGCTAATTTAGATGTGTAGATGCAAATTTAGAGAGAATTATTATAATGTAAATAGAAATACAGTACATCACACCATAGTGTGGATGTCCGTGACCTGGTTTGCACGACACAACAACCACAGTAGCTTGTCACCCTTGTTTGTTTCAGGGTGGCTTGTGCATGGTTAACAGCCCATGCTTAAGCCATCATGCTGGGTTCAGACATCATGAAAACCCATGGCTTGTTGTTGGGTTGACTTGTTGTGGCGTGCAAACCTGGCAGTGTGGGTTCAATATCGCTTGTTTGAAAGGACTCCAAAGATGCCTCAATTGTTTCCTTCTTTAAAACTGCCCCCCTTGGGGAAGGGGATTTTGGCATGAAAATAGGAGGGGGAAAGCTTAACAACCCCTTCCTGAATTGCCGTGGTCCCAAATTCAGGGCACACATGCTTAGCCAGAGATAATCAGTCACACGTGCATACATAGCTGTGCTAGGAAGAGGGACGCCGCTTGTCTCCAGCTGTAAGGAGGCTTTTTTTTTAAGTGTTAATAAAGAAAATAAATACAACCCTCATCCTAAAAAGTAAGGTCTCCCCACCCTCCACCCCATCCACTCTGGAGATATTGCATCTATGTGGCAACACAGGTGCTTTGCAAAGCAAGGAATGGGCAGGGGGAGAATCTCACCACAGCAGGGGTATAGACGAGTTGTGCCACAAAGGCCCCTGGGATACGTGCTGGGAGTGGGCAGGAGGACAAAGGGAGAAACAGATCATAGCAACCTGGCAAGCACCTGATTGTCTGTCAGCAGCAGCATGGCTTAGCGAGTGATTAACCAACCCACCATGGCTTGTTTTCAGTGTGGCTTATTGCGACATTTGAGCTGGCCCTGTGACTAGGTGAGCCATATGCCTTGCTCAGTCTGCAGTCCACGAGCTATTGATGGGCAACTTCAAGGCCCCTGTTCTTCCTTTTTATGGTTCTTAATCTTTAAATTGGACTTGGACTAGATAGCCCTTCCAATAGAGGACACCTTCAAAATAGAGGACTATCATCTGGGAGCCCTTCAAATAGAGGACCATCCTCCATAAAAGAGGACACCTGGGCACCCTATATACAGTATGCTCCTAATCTCAAAGCACTGGCTCTGGGGCAGCAAAAAGTGATAGGGCATGCCTGCTCATTCCTAGGCTCCTTGCTGGTTTCAAAAGAGTTTTCATGAAACTGTTTTTCAAGGGTCTGATTTCTTTACGGATCTCTAAAATAGTTGTGAAGTGTAACACCTCCTCCAAGAACAGAAACCCCCTTCCAGTTCTAAAAAAAGAATTTAATTGTGTTCTGGAATAATATGAATTATTTCATTACATATACCTATAAAAATGCTATCGTTGGTCACAGCATTAAAATGTTTAATATTGCATGATAATACTGAATATTGCACTGTACTTCTTCCATTCTGCTTCTTCAGAAAAAGATCTTTGTACTGCTAATGCTTACACTTGACAGTAAAAGTAAGTGATTTTCTACTCCTTACTCAATTTGTCAGTTTCCTAAATGATGAAATCACTTACCGTCACATTACTGTAGATAGGCTCCCTGCATAGATATAGAATCTGCGATGGGAAAAAGACTTCAGAAACTATGTAATTATTTTGATCCAGTACTTGGTACGTAGGTCGGGTGCTTCATTGTACACATGCTGTTCTCCTGATCCACAGTACCTTCCTTGTTCATTGGAGGACATTTTGAAACTCCGAATCAAAGTCATTCTAAGGTTGGACCCCTTCTCACATCCACCTTATCTCAGAGCTCTTTACACAAGAGGCACTTGAGATGAGAGTATATCAGTTGACCCGTTGTAAGAGTCAGCATTTTAATGGTGTCCTTACTGAAATTTTAGGCCATGATCCTGCCACTCGGGATGTTAATGGCTGTCTTCAGCATCATCACCCTCACAATCAGCACCCTTTCTGTATTGCACCTCCATGGGTCATAGCCAAGCATTAGGCCGGGTATAGCAAGTCAAAGGTGTTCTCCTTCTTTGCCTGCAATGGCCTCCACTTCCCCAGGCTCCATGTGGAGAGCTTACTCCTGCTTCTGAATGAGGGGCAGGAGTGTCAAAGAACAAGTAGGACACTAGACGCATGAAGGGAGAGATCGGAGGACCTTGGGTAGAGTGGTAGGACCGTGTCTGCAAGCGTATAAGGGCAGAGTTACAGAGCCATGTGGATGTGGGTAATCCCCTGCACTGTCCACCTGGGGGCAGTGGTGTGCTAATTATATTAGAGCAGGGGTTGGCAAAAAAAATTCTGTCAAGTCTAACTCCTGCCCCAAGGAGCTTGCAGACTAACTCTCGCTAAAGTGGAGAGATGAAACAACAGAGTAGAAGGGGGAATGGGAGAGGCCAAGCTAACAAGGGAAGAACATGAACATGTCACCTATACTTAGGGCACAATCCTATGCATGTTTAGACAGGAAAAGTCCTGCAACTCCCAGCATTCCCCAATCCCCAGCCAGCCACGCTGGCTAGGGAATGCCAGGAGTTGTAAGACTTTTTTCTGTCTAAACATGCATAGGATTGTGCCCTTGAGCAGTCAGATTCTGGGCATTAAAGGTCACATTGGTAGTGTAATATGTATAATACATACAGATACATACCTGACAAACAGATGCAACCAAGGATCATATTAATCTCCCAGCCTCACCTATTTGGAATAGCTACAGCAGATGTATGCATTTTTATGTTGGAATCCCACTTATGAAATATGACTTTTTACACATGCTTCCTGGCTCTAGGATGTGCATTTTTTTTCCTACAGCCATTAAATAGATGATATGTACACATGCCCTTGAGAAGTCGAAAGGCAAAACATAATAAATAGCTTTAAGTGAGTCACATACTCAATGATTATATATCTTAATCTGGTGGGTTTTAGAGCACCACATGGTTGAAAATTATACTCCTCAAATATTAGGAGAGGTATATGGACTATTAAATCAAGCACTTCCTTTCCTGGCAATATAACACTTTAAAGGGGTGTTCTGTTCAAATGCATTTGAACTGAGAAAGACACATGAGAATATTGAGGCTATGATGTTTAATAATGGCTGGATACTGAAAATAAAATGCTGGTTTATTTGAAGCCTTCACAAAGGGGCAGATTGGCCATTACAGAAACTGGAAACGTCATGTGCCCTGACCAAATGCCTTCCACTATCAGACAAATAAATAAGTCAATAAGGCTGGAGACAAGACACAATTTTTTTGAGAGAGAGCTGAACATAGCGATGTGTGAATCAGCAAAACCACAGCCCGTGGAGGTTTTCCAGATTTCACCTTGAAGCTCGTTCTGAGTCATATCCATGTCAGATTGTGAGCTTTGGAGTGTGAGAACACAAGCTTGCACAAAAACTGCATATGCAAATGTGTATAGACAGATGAATATTTAGAAAGAATTATTATTCTCTTAAGCGAAATACAGTATATCTCACCACAGTGGGGAAGACTGTGACCAGGTGACCTGGGTTCCTGCTCAGTCTGCTGACCAGGTGCTTACTGTGGGTGGGCAACTTCAGGGCCCCTCGGCTCCTTTCCTAGTTCTCTATCTTTAAACCAGGCTTGGACTGGACGGCTGTGCAAATGGAGGATGTCCTCTATAAAGTAGGGCACATGGCCACCCTACATTTGAGAATTGCCAGTACCTCCCCCCACCCCCACATACCTAGGGATGTATGGATTGTGTGAAATTCATTCCACCTTTCACCGATGGTCAGGTGCCTTTCGTTCCATCGTCTGCCCATCAACAGAAATTGCTCTCTTTGTTTCCAAATGTGCACAAATGCGAATTCACACAAATGCACATTTGCACACATGTGATAATGGGGGAAATGCACATTTCTGGCCGGCTTTTTTATTTTGCGTATTTTTCTATGACAAAATTTGAGCAAAACTCAGTAAGGCTAGAAAACTGGTCTGCAAGTCCCTAGAATCTGCCTGACATGGGGAAAGCCAGTCCACTGTGGAGTCCACAGGCTGGATTTGTGAAAATCCAAACTCATTTGGTTCCATTGCAGATTACGCCACCAGCCCTTCCCCTGCTCTGCCTCACCTCCACTGTTGCTGCCCTTCACGCTCCCCAAAGCTACTGTGGAGAGTCCCTCAACCTGGGCCTTTTCAGGGACATGTTGGGCTGTTTCCAGAAGAGGTAGCAGAAGAGCCCCCTTGCATGGCTAGAAGCAACGTCATGATCCTTTGGATCCAAGCCAGTACCTGGCAGCATTGCTGCAATGATAAATCTCTGGTGCCATGACATAAGGAATTATCTTGGCTACCATCCAAATCAGGATTTGTGAGATCATTTGCCAAGGAGGGTGGGGGTGGGGCAAAAGGCATACCTGAGCCTCTGTGCCAAGGTAGAAACCATCATTTTAAGTTATAGAATGAATTCTCCTTGATCTCATTCACTATTCTTTATCCACTCCACATAATTCAAGAATGCTTTTCTCAATTCCTGCCACTTCCTTATAACAATATTGATATTCAATAGACAAATATAAATGACAAACATTTATGGCCCACAGGGATATTACTGGAAATGACCCATAATTGTTCCTTTTTTGTTTTTTATAATAAATCTGCCTGAGTCATTATCCTAAGGACTGGACAACCCCAGCTGATCAGCCAGGTAATGATTTTCTGTCACATCAAAGGATTTACTGCCCCTCCAAGTTAGATTCTGTGAAGGAAAGAGGCATGAGACTAAACAGAGAGCAAGTCCCAAATATGAATCATGTAAGCTAGTTTTCCCTCATTTCTGTAAAGAACATTTTCATAAATGCAGAATCTTTTCAGCTCATTGAAAAATCAGTTTGGTCTTTTTCATTTCAAAATCCAGCTTGCTTTTTTCTGCTGCAGTAGAAAAACACACACACACAAAACATCATTGCTCGTGAAAGGCTGCAAAATACCACTGATGTAAAAAAAGAAGAAAAAAATGATGGATTAACCTTTCAGGGTGTATTAACTGCACTGCCATGATTCTGACCTGAACAATCCTTTAATAGTCCAGGCGTTCATTTAGCACCGCTTCTTTTATGTTGTTGTTTTTTATAATTATTAGAACAATGATCAAAACATTTATCTTGCCAATTCATCAATATATAAAATAACAGCTGGGCTTGGAAGGTTAGTCTGTGCAGGGTAATTTCACTAATTTGTCATGCCAAAAGAAGAAAATAATGTGAAGGAGAATGTGTGTGAACTGAACATTTCTGAGAAGAGCAAAAGTTTGGTTGATTCAACTAAGCTGCATGCAGCTGGAGTGAGAATGTTTGCCGCACAGAAGAACACCAACCATTCGTCTGGCTGTGGAACTCAGACCTTCCTACAATAAAATAAATCATCTGTATTTCCCCTTCCATAAGTCAACTCATACCTTGAGGCATCTTCCTATCCATTCCATGGGTTGGATCCAGATTAAAGTTGGGTCAACTGCAGTGATGGAAGTGGACTTTCCCACCCCTTCCTTCCCATGGTAGCCCTTCCAGTGCCTCCCCTCACCACCCCGAAAATGCTACATAGAGAGCCAGTAGACCCTGCTGAATGGGGTTGGCTGTGATGGTACTGGGGAGGGAGGATTCCCCCAAATCAGGTGGATTTGGGGGGTATAACTAGTGATTGAGCACTTCCTCTTGCAGAAGGCAGATCCTGGATCCAAACCATTATCTGTACTTTCTGTCAGAAGATACAAGCCATTCTCTTTTTCCCAGAATGACAAATTTTGAATTTGTAATATTTCCCCTTACGCAGTTATAGAAGAGCTGTGCTTTTAACAGGTAATATGACTGGCAGAAATTTGACGGGCAGCTTGTCCTCGACACAGTGATGGGGCAGCTGCCCCTATGGAATTCTTGCCAGTCATACAAGCACCCTATCACTACATGTTTATTACACATTGGGAAAAAATGTCTGCAAACTTCCTAGCTGAAAAATACAGAATGTCCGATAAACACGGATAGATCAAAATATACCTAAAGGGTAAAACCCCACAGAAGTCCTACTTAGAGTAGACCCATTGAAATGAATGGGATTTGAGTTAGTCATGACTAACTCAAGTTCAGTTCAATGCATCTACTCTATGTAGGACTTCTGTGAGGTTTTACCCAAAGACACCATGGAACCACTGAACAATCTTTCTAAAAATCTCACATTTCTGTCTATTGATACCGGTACTGAAACTTCCAGACTGAAACTACTGGATGACAGGACTAGTTTCACCCATTTTAAATGTGCTTTTGATTTGTCATTGAACTTGCCTGTTGGTAGGAAGTGTGTGTGTGTGTGTGTGCGTGCACGCGCACGCTTTTAAAGTGAAAAATACCGCAACCCACAGCTGTTAGTTCCTCTGTGGATTTGGGAACAGCTGCAGTCCGAGGCACAGTGGCTTCAAAGGCCCACTCAGCTGATGCCATAGTGCGCAGGCAGGATCTGAATCCACAGAAGTGCTTTGGTAGAAATTGTGGTTCAGGATCTTAAGCATCCTGGGGGCTCTGTTTTGTTTTGATTTAAATTATTTAAAATAGCAGGAGACATCCAACTTAAAAATCTTCCTCCGCCCCCCCCCCCCCGCATTCTCTCTTCTTTCTCTTTTCTGTCTTTTTTGTGTACGGCATGGGGGACTCCAGATCAAACTAAGGTCACTGGGGCTAATGCATTCCACCCAGCAGAATGATTATTCCTTAATTGCACCTGTGGAAATGTCTATACACCATCTACAATATTTCCCTTCTGTGTTCTGCTTCATAGAGGTAATCAGAGTGAAATGCAGCGCTATTGGCCATAACTAGTGATGGGCAAATGCCCCGTTCCCATAAATTGGCTCAAAATGAGCAGCGCTGTCCCCACCCCCAAATTGGGAAACCTCTTGGATGATTTTGAATCGTATCAGACCCCACTATGCCAGCCCCACATGAACCTCCAAACCACTCCCTCATCCCCTTGACATACCCATGAAATTCCTTCCTTCATTCTTCCATTCACAATACTTTTCTCCCACCCTCACTCATGGCTTTCAAACGCAGCTGTTCTTCTTTACAGAGGACAATCCAGGAGAGGCTGGTGGCTCCGAATTTGGTGCGGCTGTAACTCCATTCTGGGTTTCAGTCAGAACCAACCATAACTCTAAAGGAGTGATCAAGGCTGCTGAACCCTATCCCCAAAATGGCCACTCTGGGTAGGCGGAACAGAAGAACTGAGGTCTTCTCTGGCTCAGATTAAAATTCAAGCTGCAATTTGGTGAATCATAATGCTTGCTTCATATTTGGTTTGAGCACTACAAGTCACCAGGTTCAACAGCAAGGAGTTATTAAGCTTGATGAGACCTCTAACCATAACATATGCCACGCTCACAGTAAAACCTAGAGTTGCACAAGAAGGTTCTAACACCCAAACTATTTCCTTCAATATGCAGCATGCAACCACATCTGTCCTTCTGCCTTAGTCAAAAGTAAGTATGGGGGAAGCAAATGGAGGCTTTTTTCCTATGCAAATTGCAGACACTGGGGATCTGAATCAGCACCACAGCAGAGGGCAAAGAATTAACCCCCAACCCTCCCATTGGAAAGGACCCAATCCAGATTGGTTCCTTTCCACTTTTCAGTATGAACAAATAACACATTGGGTTGTGTCCAATGTTAGTCCTACTTAGAGTAGACCCATTGAAATGAATGGGATTTAAGTTAGACTAACATTGGATGCAATCCATAAGTTATGGATTAGAGGTAATGTTTCATTTGGCTGGAAGTCACTTTTGTTCAGCTTTTTCATTTCTAGCACTCCTAGCTAAGGGCTGCTGCACACATTAACCCTCACCAGAGGATACCACCCAATAAAGCATCCCTCAGACAAGCTTCCTACCATCACTGCCCCTGCCATATTATTTAGCTGCTCTTCTCATGCAGGAATACGAAACCCAAGGTAGCTATGGCCAACGTGCAGCAAATGTTACAGAAGATGGTGGAAAGTTCATGTTGGAGATGCTGTTTTCAGTTGTATCCCCATGGTCATTCTGTGCACATGAGCTCTCCATTTTTAATCGGATCACAATTGACGTGGAATATGTGTAAATTATCTGCAACTAGGCATACCAGCAGTGGTTGCAGGGACTGGGGTAAGGATAGACAAATTTGTCAGGGTCTATTCCACTCAGTTTCTCACTTTCCCATCATTAAGTTCCTTTCATTCCATTTCCACATCACTTTGCAATTTCCCCTGTAAAAGGTCTGCATGAAAATGCAATTTTGGGGTTGTTGTTGTTCAGTCGTTAAGTTGTGTCCGACTCTTCGTGACCCCATGGACCATAGCACGCCAGGCCTTCCTGTCCTCCACTCTCTCCCGGAGCGTGCTCAAGTCCATATTCATTGCATCAGTGATGCTATCTAGCCATCTCATCCTCTGCCATCCCCTTCTCCTTTTGCCTTCAATCTTTCCCAGCATCAGGGTCTTTTCCAGTGAGTTTTCTCTTCGCATTTATCCTAATACGTGAGCATTTTTCCAAATATGTGCATGTTTACATTCACTTTTCCAAATATAGGCCTTTTCCCAAGAAATTTTCCCAAATAGTTTTGTGCGAACTTTTCCCTAATGTATGCATTTTGTGTGCACCCTTTCCTATTATATACAGTTTTCTGCACATTTATTTGCAAACTCGTAAAATTCTGAAAATTGCATTGTAAAATTCTAAAAAGTGTGAATATTGTCATATAACTGAGTTCCGGTTCATGTGCAGGTTCGTAAAGTGTAAGTTTGTTAAGCTCACTTTAAAATGCAAACCCGACAAACATCTCACCCATTCCTCTGTGGGCCCCATTAACAGTGTGTTGGCAGGAGGCTCGCTGGTGCTTGCATGTCCGCCCAGGCACATGAAAACATGAAAGTTGCATCGGCTCAGTTGAGAAATGTTGTGGATTGCTAGGAGGAAAGGAGCATCATTATAAAATCACAAAGTAGAGCAGTCCTGGATGGAATCACATGACAATTTGTGACATGATCACTGGTTAAAAACTCATCCTGTAGTGGCAGTTCTTTCCAGCCTCCAAACAGAGAGATGAGCCTACATCGTACCTCCAAAATACACTTACCTAGTTCCAAGAGGTTATTGGACTAAGTCGAGGAAGTTTGGCTACGCGGATGGTTGGGCTATAGCCACACAACATAAATCCTTTGAGACAACTGAAGATGTCCGCACTTCCGATCTAGACATACTGAATAAATATTTCTGTAAGTGGAGGTTACAGCCCAATCCAACAAAGACGGAAGTAACATGCTTCCACCTTTGTAACAGATCAGCAGGCAGAGAGCTCAGTGTTCAATTTAAGGGAAACTGACTCAATCACAACATGCATCCCAAATATCTTGGGGTCACACAGGACACTTTCCTATAAAGAACACTTGATGAAGGCTGCTGCCAAACTGAGAAGTAGAAATAACATTCTACACAAACTATGCGGCACTAGCCGGGGCTCAATGGCGGATACTCTGAGAATGACCGCACTCAGTCTGGTTTACTCAGCAGCAGAGTACTGTGCCCCAGTGTGGCGTAATAGTCCACACCCGAGAAAGGTCGATACACAACTGCATGAGTCAATGCATATTGTTAGTGGGACGATACAACCTACTCCCACATACTGGCTGCCTGTTTTGAGCCATATACCACCTCCGGATGCAAGACGAAAGAGCACCCTTCTTCAAGAATACTGGAACATTATTGACAATCTCCAGCTACCAATATTAAATGACATAACCTACTTGGAGCGAAACAGATTAAGATCGAGATATCCAGCCATTTCTACCGCTAAAGCTCTTCTAGAAGATGATTTCAATATCCACAACACGTGGAAACAACATTGGCTAGGAAACTGCCCTCCACAATGCCGAAGCTTGCCCTGCATCTTGGAAAAACCACCTGGATTTGACCAGCCCCGTGCGATATGGACAACCTTAAACCGAATTTGCACGGGTCATGGTAGATGTGCAGATGCCCTTTATAAATGGGGCAAAACAACATCATCAAATGGTGATTGTGGGGCTGAAAAACAAACTATCCAACATGTAGTGACAGAGTGTCAAAACCGAGCCTACAGTGGAGACTTTGCTGATTTCCTGGTTGTGACAACTGAAGTAACAAACTATATCTGTAACCTAGACATATGTTTGCGATCTTCCTGTCTATATTTTATATTTACATTTCATATTTATTATGCTCTATGTTTTTATTGTAATGCGATGTAAATGTGCCGTACGATAAATAAACAATAAATAGGACTATGAAGGCAGCCCTATCATGAATAGCCACATCATGAATGATGGAGGGAGCAATCCTAGGGCTGCTAGAGGGCATCTATAGGATATTTCAGATTCCTGGATCCAAGGTTGGAGACAGCACTCCAACCTCAGATCCAGGAATTCGTGCTCCCTGCCGCCTCTGCCTCCCCCTCGCAGCCAGCACAGAGAGAACCATGCCAGCTGCCACTCTGAGGTTGCAAAAGCAACCTTGGAGAGGAGGTAAAGGGGGCTTTTCTGTGGGCAGGGAGGGAACTGGAGAGGCCAGCTTATGAAGTATCCCCAGGCCTCCCCAGCCTCCATCCCTCCCGCTCCAACGCACCCCAGCTAGACGGGCAAAAAAGCCTGTCTAGCAAAAGTGCAGAGTGGGAGGGGGCGAAGATCACCTCTACTGCTCCTCCTGCTCTGCACTGGATGACAGTAAGCCCCTGAATTATGAGCATAGGATTGCACCCTAAGTGTGTAAACAAGGTGTGACTCCCCACCCTGGATGGCCATGCTTTGTGACTTTCAGAGGAAAGGGGAGTGAAAGAATGGATGCCCTCATGTCTCCCATTCAGCACTGATGGTTGCACAAATATCCTTTGAATACAGCTAGTCTCAGAAAAGTCTTGGCATCTTGAATGTAAAGATTCTGAAATGGCTGGGGCTGGGAGACAGAGGATGCCAAAGTAAAGTTATTTCTTAGAGTAGCAGGAGGGGGGAAAAACAAGAAAATAAAAGCTGGATACAGGCTACACAGCAGAAACTTAAGATGTGATTCTTCCTGTCTTGAGACTACCACAAAGAAATGTTCCCCTTCTGGGTTTTGTTTTGTTTTTCACCTGCTGCATTCCTTCTGAACAGATGATTTAGGATGAGCAAACACTATAGAAGCAGGCCTTCGCCTCTCCAGCAGTGCCAAATTCTTCCTTCTCCACTGAACATTGTTAGTCAATTCTTGGAAGCGGCATGGTTCTTCTTTAGAAAGCCACAAGAGATTTAAGGACTGCATGCAGATGATGGGGGAAGGAAGGACAGTTCCAGCATGCATTGCATTGATGACTGATTGAAAATGACCACCTGCACAAATGGAAAAACCATTTAAAGACATTTGGAGATCAATCCTATGGATGCTAGACACTGTTTAGATAGCCATATGATTTTTCTCCCCCTCCCCCTCGTAGCCAGCATGGTTCTTTCCATGCCGCTGCCACCTCCTCACTCAGAAACGGTGTGCAGAGAGGGCGAAAAGGTGAGGCGGGGAGGAGACTACAGAAGCCGCTTTAGATGGCTTCCTGTTGGGTCTCCGGGACTCTTCCCCAAAGCTGTGGCTAGATGCACAAAAATGTGCATCTAGCCACAAATGCAGGGCAGCTGGAGCACAGTGGAGGGGCACAGCGCATTGGATAGGCGTCAGGCTCCGAGTTTGGAGGCTGACGTCTATCTTGATAGGATTGCGCCCTTAGGCTGGGGAATGGCAGTGGGAGGGGACTACTGCCTTCGTGCCCTGCTTGTGGGCGTTGCAGAGGCATCTGGTTGGCCACTGTGGGAAACAGGGTGCTGAACTAGGTTGGCCTTTGCTCTCATCTGGCAGGATGCTTCTTATATTCTTAGGTTCGTTCTTATGAGCTTTCTGAATCCCTTTGATGGAGAAGTTAGCTACTTAAGCACAACGGGATGCATGTGAAGGCCTACCCCCTCAGTTCAAGTGAATGGAGAAGTCCTGACCAGAGCTCTGGATTGGCACAATGGTCTTTGACCAACGCCAGGGCATGGGGGAGGCCTTCCAGAGCTCTGGAGCAGCCACCATGAATGACGTATGTTGAACTGAATGCAGAGGATACATAAAATAAGGAACTGGATGATGGGGGCAGGGGGGGATAAATGCCATCTTCTAGACCATGGGTAGGCAATGTGGTGCCTCTGGGACCTTTCTTGGTGCCTGCCAAGGTGTCCTACTCCTTGCACTTTTTTTTTAAATTAACACATTTTCTTAGTGGCAGCTGGCATTGCTGTGAAATAGTTTTCCGCTGGTGCTGAAAACTGGTTTCAAAGGCATTGTTTAGCGTGTTGTAGTTCAGACCTCACCTCTGCCTTGTACTCAAGTAATCTTAAACAGACTACTGGTCCATTGTGACTAGCCAGGCCTCAAATGGCAGCCATTTTGTGGTAGTACCCAGGATAATTTCTTGAATTGCCAAATGTGCCCATGGCCCAAAAAGGTTGCCGGTCCCTGTTCTAGACTCTGGCTTAGCTCTAGATAGATGGTCCAAAGTCTTCATTCCCTAAGAGCACAGTTCTATGCATGTTTAGACAGAAAAGAGTCCTACAAGTCCCAGCATTCCCCAGCCTACATGGCTGGCTGGGGAATACTGGGAGTTGTGGGACTTTTTTCTGTCTAAATATGCATAGGATTGCACCCTTAAAGAATTGTACCTCTTTGTATAAAATTGGAATCTTTATACAGCAATCATGTTGTCAGATTTATTGCTCTGTAATCTCAGAAGAGTTTCAAAATTCTTGATGAGTTGGATCAATGCCAGCCTTTGCAACCTTCCCCAACCTGGTGCTCTCCAGATTTTTTGGGCTTCGATTCTCATTAGCCCCAGCTAGCATGGCCAATGGTCAGGAATGTTGTGAGTTGTAGTTAGGGATGGCCGGACCTGCTTGGCAATCCTCCCTGCCTGTCCGCCGAGCTGCCCAAGCCACCCCTCCTCTCCGTGCCAAGGAATCGGGCAGTGAAGACTTTGTGCTTTATGCACACAGGGCCTTGACCGCTGTAGTCCTCGGCGCTGGGCACCCCCAGAGCACTCTAGCCCTGTCTTCCTCCTGAGGAGGACAGGGCTAGAGTGCTTGGGCACCTGCCACCGCCAGTTATCAAGGGCTTCCTTGACAACCGGCGGAGGCAGGACCAGTCCTCAGTGCCACTCCCAGCCACTTGTTGAGCTCCAGGGCACTCAGCAGCTGGGTCCATCAGCACCTCACAGCTTGACAAGCGGGGTCTGGGAGGCCAGACGGGGGGGGAGGAGTCTGTCAGACTCCACCACCTCCTTGGACTCCCACGCCGTCCCTAGCTGTAGTCCCAAGCAGCCGGAAGGCATAAGGCTGTGGAAGTCTGCTTTACAGCCACCTGCGCCACCTCCTGTTTCTTTTACAGCAGTACCATAAGCCACTTCACCAAAGGAGAATGTCTGGAAGAACCACAAATGCCATGTTCCGCAGCAATTTCCCCCTCTCACTTCAGGTAGAACCAACCCATGGTGTATCCATCATCCCTGACACTTAACCTAAGTTAAAGGGATTTAGCTGTCCGCCCCATCTCTCCTGTCATGAAAAATATTTCCCCCTGTTATGGCCCTTCTCCCACTATAGGTGCTGCACTTAAAGAAGGGAGGGCATGTGACCACAGCTCTCCTTTGCATGGCAAACTATCCCTTCTTCGGGGAACAGCAACAGCAAAGCTGAGAAAAACCACCCCATCTAGCATACTTCTCATGCTCTTGCTCAAGACGTGCTGATCACATTAGGAACTGCTGCTCTGTTCCATTAATGCTGCCCTGGCCAAAACCTAAATTTGTATATACTTGCGTATTAGAATTGCATAGTTTTTTCCCCCTGGGGCTTCATTTCATGAAGATGGTCCAGAAACTTCAACTAGTAGAAAATATGGCTGTGAGAGTTCTGACTGGAACCAGGCATTATAACCATATTACATTGGTGCTCTCTCACCTGCACCGGCTTCTGATTCTTTTCTGAGCCCAGTTTAAAGTGCTGGTTTTGACCTATAAAGCTTCACAGAATTTGGGACCTTCTGGAACACTGCCCCCCGTATGTGCCTACTTGTGCATTAAGGTCATCCATGGAAACCCTTCTTCAAGTTCCCCTGCACTTTGAGGCTCTGAGGGGAACAACAAGAGAGAGGGCTTTTTCAGTGGTGACCCCTTAGTTCTGGAATGCTTTCTGGCACCCACACTGCTATATTTTCAGCATCAGGTTAAGACCTTTCTGCCAGGTTTGTTAAATGTTACAGATCCATTATATTTGTCCCTGAAGTTTGGTTTTAATTCCTGTGCCTGATGCCTGTATTATATCCTGTGCCTGTATTGCATTATATTATGCTGTGCTGGCATGCTCATTGGTTTTATGTTACTGTTGTTATTATTATTTTATTGGGATTTTACTGCATTTACTAAATTTTCAATTTATTTTACAAATTATACATTTTGTAAATGTATGAGAATTCTCACACACTGGCTAGCTGGAATAGACTTCAGCACCATAATCAGTTGAAGCAAAACCAACAAGAGCAGGGAAAAATGAGTATTATTTGTGAAAGTGAAAGAAAAGGTATTTTCTTACTTTTGTAATTGCATTATTCCACTATAGCAGAGTACCACCTAGAGTTATGTAGCGCAAAAGCAGGAAAGGAAAAGCTGTGTGATCTCAGTTCTGCGACAAAACTGAAAGTAGATACAGCGGATTAACAACCTTGTATAGAACAGCTCAAAGAGCCTTGGGGCACTTTAAAGATTTAGGATGGCACAAGTTTTCATGGATGACAACCTACTGCATCTGATGAATTGAGCTCTACTCCATGAAAGATTATTGCATAATGCATATTTTGTTAGTAGTAGTGTGCCATACGATTCTCTTTGTTTTTGCTGCAACAGACTAATAAGGCTCTAGAAATGGTCAGCTCAGTGATTCCAGACAGAAAATGGAAGCTTGAACATTTGGTTCAAACATTTGAACATTTCTATACAGGACAATCTCTCAAGCTGACATGGTGGACAGTATCAAGACCATATTACACCTGTCCTGAAAGACCTGCACTAGTTGCCAATTGCTTTCTGGGTGCAATTCAAGGTGCTGGTTTTAACCCTTAAAGCTCTAAACAGCTTAGGACCTGGCTAAGGGACTGCCTGTCTCTCTACGAAACTGCCTAAAGTGTTAAGATCTGCAGAAAAGGCCCTTTTGAGGGTGCCATTACCCACATGGGCCCGTTTGTCAGGCTTGTGTGAATGGGCTTTCTCATGTCTTCCTCCCAAACTATGGGATGTGCTCCCTCAAGAACTACAATCGACCTCCACTCTCTTGGCCTTTAGAAAATGTGTGAAGATATATATTTTCAATTTAGCCTTTAAAATATGTAGTTTTAATGTTTTAATATTTTTACTGTTTTTAATGTTCTTGTTTTTATTGGTTCATGGTTTTATTGTTTTAAATTGTTATACACCGCCTTGATGGCTTTTTAGCACATAACGTGCTATATAAATGTTCATACATTTTTAAAAGCTAAAAACAAAGGGCCTTGGGCTGGTCCAAGACATTTTGCTTCAAAGGCAGAAAATAGTGCCCCCCCGGTTCAACTGCAGAGTACACGAGGCTCGCCAAGTCATTTTGGAACCTGAGGCAGAAATCCCACACATACCTCTCCCTTTCCTTGGCAGTAAAATACAATAATAATAAATTAACTAACAATTTGCTTTCCTTTCATGACATCCAAAATCAGCTACCTGAGGCAGCCACCTCGCTTTGCCTAATGGTAGGGCCTGTTCCAAGCCATTTTCCCAGTCAACTGATTCTGTGAGACCTCATAGTCCCTAATGGTTTCCAAGGGATTTTTTAAAGATAATTACCCACAAATATGTTGTTCTGAACCCATCCAGAATATTCTGATGGACTCTATCACCTCACAGAGAGTTTCAATAGTATACAGAACGGGGCACTGAAAAAAAGTTAACTCATTTGGGCTCAACAGAAAGGTCAATTATTCAAATGTGAATCTTATGATCATAATCCTGGTTTCCAGGCTGTTTACTGACCTGGCTGTCAGGAAAACTCATTTGATTACAGAAAGAATGCTGAATGGGTATGAATCCAGTGGTGGAATTTGCATACAGATATACACTATTTGATCTGAATGAAACCAAGATGTGCCAGGCCCGCTTTCCCTCATGATATACACTTTGGTTCAAGGCCAACAGAAAGTTATAATACAGGTCATCTGACATCTAGTTCAGCATAATTATACTACCCTTTTACCCTCATGTATACACACCTCTCAGAGCACAGAAATACATTCATAATTCATTTTTTATTAACATATTCATCCATTTATTAAATAGGAATACATTACAACATAATACAGCTTTAGAGCACACATCCTTTGAGAAGTCTGGGGAACTAGTTCAGAATAGTTCATTTGGGGAATCTGATTTTCCAACCCTTCCACCCACCCTTTTGCTGCAGACAATTCGTAAATCATCAGTAGCCGCTCCTTGAAAAGCACTCTAACATCCCCATTTCAATAAATGTATACATTGGTCTCTTCGGTGATGTGTGCATTTCAAAAGAGCTCTGTAGACTTTTGTGATCTTTGTACAATATCCAATCTCTGCAATGTTTTTGTGTTTGCTTTGACTCTTAAATATGCAGAAAAACCACCACCCCTCTTTATAAAACATTGAAAAATTGATTGTTGTGCTGTTGAACAGAAATAACAGTTTGCATTGTATAAACGAGAAGGGCATTGAGCATTCTTCTAAAACCATACCATCGATTTGCTTATTTAGTTGACAAGGCCATTTGAACAGTAAGTTCAGGACTTACGAAAATATGTTATTTTCTACCATATGCCGCATTATAGTAGCAGTCAGAAACTTCATGATGACTGGGAACTTGTTATGTTAGAAATAAATTCTCTAAATATTCCAAATTCTCCCATCCCATTCCTATACTACTTTAATGTACCAGTGCTGACAGCAGAAAAGGCACTAGGATCAGTGAATCTACAATAACATTGGATGTAGGTTTGAAATGCCTGTTCATATGATGATTCATGTTGGCATAGGTCAAACCTTGAGCAAGATCATCAAGGATTCTCAGTTCAAATTCAAGATGGCAGCACCTATGCCGAGGAGAATTTCATGAGAAAAGAAGTCAAGGAAGCTGATATTTTTGACCATAGTTTTGCTTATGCCAAATGGCTGGTATTTATCTGAATGTTTCAACTCATTCTCTCATTCATTCATTCATTCATTCCTTCCCTGCTTATACTGCCCAATAGCCAAAGCTTTATGGGCAATTCACAGCATGATACACAGCATATTATAAAATCTTCACCATTCAAGAATTTAAAACAATTTAAAAGCAATCAGCGATAGACCTACCAGGACCTGTTAAAAAAACAACAACCCTAGAACACCCCATCATATGCTGCCAAATGCCTGGGAGTAGAAGGCAGCTTTAGCCTGGCACCAAAAAGATGACAATATTGGTGCCAGATGGCCCTCACTGGGAAGAGCATTCCTCCACTGAGAAAGCCCTCTGTCTTGTTGCCATCCCCCGAACCTTCCTCAGAGGAGACACTTGGAGGAGGGCCTGAGATGCTTATCATAATGTACAGCTAGGTTCATAATGGAAGAGACACTCTGTCAGGTACTGTGGTCCCAAGCTGTGTAAAGCTGTATACTGTAGGTCAAGACCAGCTCCTTGAAGTTGCTGGGAGGAAGGCAGATGGTAATCATGTGAATCAAGCTGAAATAATATGAAATCTTTGCTTTATTTTTATTTTTTTGAAAGAGACATTCCAATCTTTGGAATACATACCCAACAACAGACTTTACAGATGAACTCTGTAAATAATCCGTTTCACAAATTTCCCTTTTTGTTTTAATGAGCTATGCTTAAGCAAATAATGATTTGTCCATATTTATTGTTTATTTGGCAAATAAACTTTGGCTCAAAGCTCGGCATTGCTGTGAATTTTTAAAGGTATTATGTCCATCTGATTTCCAGTAGCTATGAGGTAAATGGCATGTTTACCTCATGATCCTGCCATGTTCAGGATTGTAATATGAAATGTGCTGTTATTCATGAAAAAATATCAGTAAGCACTTGCCATATTTTCTTTCATGATTTGCCAGCATTTGTGGTACTTAGGCTTATTATTAGTGGGACAAGACAGTTTGAATACATCCCCTGAAGAAATAATAATAATAATAATAATAATAATAATAATAATTCTGTTTGTATCCTGCTTTTCTATAAGGAATTATATCCAAAGCAGCTTAAAACAATAATAACTCAGAACAGTTAAAATATGCCCAAAAATACAATGGCAAAATCTAAAATAAGAATTATGAGACAACAGCTTTGGACTAATACTGTTGTTAGAACAGGAGATAATGAAACATTAAAGCCTGTTTGGGGAGTTTTCAAAGCACACCTGAATCCAGGAAGAAAGGGAGCCCAACAGATCTCAGCAGGGAGCGCATTCCAAAGCTTCAGTGCCACCACTGAGAAGGCACTGTTCTCTAATAATGACAGGACAGAGAGCAGGGCAGCTGAAGTCAATCTCAGGACTCAAGCAGGTTCATATGGGATGAATTAGGGCAGCCCTCCCCAACCTGGTGCCCTCCAGATATTTTGGATGACAACTCCCAGCATTCCTGACCATTTGCCATGCAGGGGGCTGATGGGAGTTGAAGTCCAAAACATCTGGAGGGCACAGGTTGGGGAAGGCTGAACTAGGAGATAAATTAAGGATATAATTAAACTTTTTTTTTTACATAGGGTGGTAGCAATTCTGTGTATAGTTACCTGGAAGAAGGTCCCATTTTGAGATGCCTGTGAAGTTCTCCCCAGCCAGCCTTGGAGAAGAACTTTGGGGGCTCATCAAAGCCTGCCTCAAAGGAGAGATGAACTTTTACAAGCTCCAGAATTCTTCTCCCCCTTGTATTAAAATCTGTGTGGGAGAAGAAATGACGACTCAGTTTCTGCATATTGAATGTAAAGGAGCCACATCCACCACATTCAATAAGGGGAGGATTTAATTAAGACCCCATAGAAGCAAAAAACAAGGCTGAGGGGAAGCACACCCCCATTGAGGATCTGTGAGGTACACTTCCCTCCTCCACCCTTGGTTTTCACCCCTGTACCTCTTTATTATGGCCTCATACAATGTAAAGGAAAGCCATTATATTTAAGCAGGATGGAATAAAGAGGTGCAGAGGTGAAATCCAAGAGATGGGGTGGGAAGCCCACCCTCACAGGCCCTTCCAGAATAGGGGTGGGCTCCCTTCCCCTACTCTTAGTTTTGCCTCTGCACCTCTTTATTCTGGGCCCATTCAGTGTAATTGAAGATGTTACCAGAGGGAATGCAGCCACTCATTTACACGGGAGAAAGTAAAGAATAGCACTCACAGACACCATTGGCTTAAATATGACACCACCCTTAGTTAACTCCAGCAGCTGTTGCAGGGGCATGTTTTGAAGAGCCCCAAAACTGTGTACTGTGTACTGGAACTCAGTGGGATCCATTGAGAACCTTGCCACGATTATTTGCATAGTCCTACCTCATCTGTATAACCCTGACCTGTGTTCTTGGCATGCTAGGATATAATGGAACACAGGGACTGGTTCTTCTATAGATGAAGAAATGTTGCTGTCAGAGTACTTTTTTCCATTTTAGTCTTTTGTTAAAGTTCTGCTTTAACAAAATCACCTCCACATTCTGGAGGTGACAGACTCAACCTTGGGGGAGCTGGGGGTGGCGACGGCCGACAGGAAGCTCTGGCGTGGGCTGGCCCATGAAGTCACGAAGAGTCAGAAGCGACTGACTGAATAAACATCAACAACAAAAAGTTCTGCAACAATTTTTCTTCCTTTGAAGGGCTTGGCTTAAAAAAAAAAAAAGCTAAAAATATTTATTTCCAATGGTTAGATCATTCTTCCCATGCTGCTTTTGTTTTCTTCACACTGTAATTTGGAAATGGTCAAGATTCTAGATGACAAAATTGGGACTGGAGCACAACAGTGCAGCAAGCAAAACTAAAATAAAAGTGTGTATCTTCTTCATCTGAAAAATGTTATAAGCCCGGGTATGAGTTTGTGTGAAAACAATGTGTTTTCACATTTCGCTGCTTCTGTCAAAGCTTATTTTTGTTCTGCTATATATTAGGAGTCCCAGGTTTAAATGCAAGTGGTTCGATAAAAGAAAGAAGAAGAAAAAAACCCAGACTTTCGTTTTTTGACAAGGGGCCATTTGGGAGAAGGCTTAGTTGTTGAAATTGTACCAAATTAAATCTTGCAAACTGTTTACAAACAAATAGCTTTTTAAGTGTTTTTCTCTTGGCATTACCTGTCTCCATGTCCCACACTTCTCACCCTGAGGCATTCAACCATTTATTCCACTGTTGTCATTCTTCCCACAGTTCTGCAGCTACCAGCTGCCCTGCTTACACCTGCCGCTATTTCTCCATCTGGGAATGTTCCCTCAGGTTGCCCTTAATGAATTTCATTAAAAGTGCATTTGCATTGGCTGAAGAAAATGTATAGCCAGAAGACTTTATTTTAATACTAGCTTGGATATTCACCTTGATAATGTGTTGAGGTAAAAGGTGTGTCAGTCCTAAGGATACTTTCAGAAAAGGAAACACATGCCGTATTTTGTGTCATAAGGCCACCAACGCATGCTCAGGTTAAGGCATCGTGTTGGGCTGATGGATCTACAGTCTAAAATAATTAATTTAGCCATTCTTTGAAGCCTCAGCCACATGCAAAGAGACTTTCCACTCCCCACCCACCCTCACAAAGACATTTTACAGTCCTTGTTGTTCAGTATCTTCCAAGTAATGACAGGGATCAAAAAGGTGAAATTTGTAACAGGAATTATTCTCTGGGCGGTGTCTTGTTGAGTGTTATTGTCTCCAACTGCTACTCTTTATTGACAGCATGAATGCTGAGGCATGCTCTAGAAAGACCCTGACCTGTATTGTAAGGAAGCTGGCACTATTTTGCAATAAGAGCAGGATAAATTTTTTCTAGGTTCAGAGATGAAGTCAAACAAAACTCTTCTGGGATGCTCAGACATGTTCTCCTGTAGTACAAGGAGGTGTACGAAGAAAATTGTTATCTCCAAATGCATATCGCAGTTCCCAAACATTGTACTTGATCCTAGATCTCCTGCTGATGTTAAGCATGTACTTCTAAAAAGTGGTGGACAACATTTCCATGGCACAATTCAAATTCAAAGAATTAGATCCGGGGTGGGCAACTTGTAGCCCTCTACATGTTTGTAGATTGCACCTCTCATCAGCCCTTGTCAGCATAGCCAGTGGTGAGGGATGATGGGAGTTGCAGTCCAGCAGCATCTGGGGAACCAAATGTTGCCCAGCCCTGCATTAGATAGTGCCTCTTTAGTGCCCACTATAATACATATGCAGCCCTTTGGTGTAGTGCCTTTGGTGTAGTGCCTTGGGTGTAGTATATCCCCCAGTCTGTGAGCTGGGAAGAACGCAGTAGTGCAGGGCTAGGAAGGCAAGCTTGGTTCTATGCCACAGCAAGGTCCAGAAGCAAGGTCCTGTTCCTTTTCAAGAGCTCCACAAAGCCATGCAGACCTGGGCAACATTTGGTAGATCTCCAACGTTTCTCCAGGTGTTGTTAGACCCATGCTTCAGTCTGGCCACTGATGCCTATGGTTATGAGCTTTTTTCCAATCAGGACTATGCAACTTTAGACCCACCAGGCCAAATCCAGTACATCAACCAGCCATCTTCTGACCAATGGGCTGAATTTGGCTTGGCAAGTGTCAAGCTGAACAAGTTCAATTTTAAATGGTTGAAAGTAGCCAAAATGGTGGTCTAATTTGAGGCTACAATGGAATTGTTTTTATAGCAATTTTAATAATATGGCAAGATGGTGACAAGTCAATATATAAATATATTTACAGGATGGCTAAAAATTGTCCACAGTATGCCCCTGAGAAAATCCATTCTGGACACATTTCAGCAAGTGGAAAATAAACCCTGTACTCTGTTAACCTATTCAGGCTGCAGTTCTGTACACCAGCCTTTCCCAACTTGATGCCCTCCAGATGTCTTGGACTGTAACTCCCATCCTGCCTTACCCATGCTGGTGGGGCTGATGGGAGTTGCAGTCCAAAAACTTCCAGAGGGCACCAGGGTGGGAAATGCTGCTGTGCACATTTAGCTTGGAGTAAGTCTCATTAACCTCAGTGAGACTTATAGGATTGTGCTGTCTGAGCCCTTTAATAACTGCACCTGTGCATAAAAACTGAGACATCATCTCACTAGTTCAAAAGAGGTATGGAACTGTCCTCTGTAAATAGGACTCATGGCCACCCAAGGGAGATGCTGAATAGGCCGAAGCACCCTAAGGAGGAGCATCACGAGACACATCAAGTCCCACAACAGTTCTTGCCAGGAAGCCTGACCCCTTCATGCTGCCTGCCTACATTAAACAATTCTGGCAAAGGAGGGAAGGGGTCTCATATATCCCACATCCTCATCTCTTGCACCGCTTCTCATAACGGGTGGCAGCCGGTTCCAGCCCTTGCCATATTTAGCCCTAAGCACCAGGTCGTACAGCAGGGGTGGGGAACCTGTGGCCCTCCAGATGTTGTTGGATTCCCATCAGCCCCAGCCACCATGGCTAATGCTCAGGAATGTTGGGAATTGCAGATGAACAATATCTGGAGGGCCACAGATCCCCCCCCCCCACATCATATGGCCTCTCCTAACCACCACAAACCACCCCCACACCACAGCTTATCCATTTGAGTAGCCAGCTTTTTATTTCTTGATAGAAAATGCACAAGGAACATTTGTGGTCTTGCCACAGTATGAACAGGTCAGTTTCCCTCCAGTTACCAAGTCAGTTGTAAACTTGAGGCCACCATCCCACATTTTATCTCGTAACATCATTGTACGTTTCCATTCTGTAGCACACTTTAACGAGGCCTAACCATTTTACAGAACTTCTGTTGCTGCAATGTATGACATGATGCTATTTAAATGCTAATTCCTTTCCTTTTTTTCAATCTAGTTAAAAAAAAAACACACACCATGAAAACATTTCAGGTGCAGCATAATGCTTGCGTAAATATTTTTTTTTTCTGAATAAGATGTCATGCAGTAGAGGGAAAAACACCAAGTCTTAAAATCAGGCATCACTTTTTCAACAAATATAGCTTGTTTATTGACAAATGTCTTGTTGGCACCTGTTCATCAGGATGGAAATTCACATCTGAACTAATTTTCAAAACATTGTAGAAGACATTCAGCCATATTAAATGTAAGTTCCCATTTCATAATCTACAAGTGACTGATTCGCACGGTTGCTAAGTGACTTGTTTCATGGCAGAGGTCTGCATGGAATTCATTCTTGTAAATCGTTTCACACCGTGCCTTATGGTCAGGTACCCGTGGGAAGCCAACATATGCTGAGTCAGGTGACCAGATTTGCATTTGGATGCCCTGATAAACACTGCAAAACCAAAACATGCTCAAGAACCGAAATTTTGATTGTACACATAGTTGTCCCAAAATGCTTTTTGCATGGTGTTTGTACAGGAGTGCCATCGGTAAAAACCCCACACAGAAAAGATCAGTGCAATTGCATCAAGATTGCTTTTATTAGTTGGGAATTGTGAATTAGGGTTAGTTCACTTAAAAATGGACACCAAACTAACGTCTCCTGTATGCCTTACCTGCAAACCTCTGAAAAGTTGCTCTGGAGGGTTAAAAGACCCTCCAGAACATTGTGAGAGATGGTATAGAGGGCTGCAGGGGATGGGGGAATAAGCAGAAATCACTCCCCCCACCTTCTGACAGTGGGAACCTCTCCTGAATCCGAGTCCCTTCCACAAATGATCCCTTCCGTTCACAAAAGAGCAACTCAGGATCCAACCCAGTAAGAGGAGAATGCAGGAGAGAACAAACCCAAGCAGCCAATTGTGAAATCCTCCTTCCCCTCTCTCAACCCCACACCACAATTCACATATCCCTCCTGCAGATCTTTCCATAACTTCAGTTTTTTCTAATCAGCTCTTACTAGCATCAAGTCAGATTGAGGTCATTCAGCAGTCACATCACCGAAATTATACAAATAGGGCTGAGGATATCACGAGCATCCAGTGGGGGGCTCAAGCTCGGCGGATTCCTGCCAGCTTGGACCCCAGTCCCCAGACCCCTGTGCTTGCCCGAGTCGGCATGCACCGAGTCGGGCAAGCGTGGTGGTCCTGCCCCTGAGCTGAGCTGCCATTCTGCTGAAAATGGCGGATTGGCCTTTTTCATAAAAGCCAGTTTTACATAAATGGCAGCCGTAAAGAGGCCCATTCATGCAACATTACATTGTTGTTGTTGTTGTTGTTCAGTCGTTCAGTCGTGTCCGACTCTTCGTGACCCCATGGACCATAGCACGCCAGGCCTTCCTGTCCTGCGCTCTCTCCCGGAGTGTGCTCAAGTTCATAGTCATTGCATCGGTGATGCTATCTAGCCATCTTATCCTCTGCCGTCCCCTTCTCCTTTTGCCTTCAGTCTTTCCCAGCATCAGGGTCTTTTCCAGAGAGTTTTCTCTTCGCGTTAGGTGGCCAACATATTTGATCTTCAGCTTCAGTATCTGTCCTTCCAATGAGCACTCAGGGTTGATTTCCTTTAGGATGGACTGATTTGACCTCCCTGCAGTCCAGGGGACTCGTAAGAGTCTTCTCCAGCACCACAGTTCGAAAGCATCAATTCTTTGGCGCTCAGCCTTCCTTATAGTCCAGCTCTCACAGCCATACGTTACTACTGGGAATACCATAGCTCTAATTATACGAACCTTTGTCAGCAAGGTGATGTCTGTGCTTCTTACTATGCTGTCTAGGTTGGCCATAGCTTTCCTCCCAAGGGGCAAGTGTCTTTTAATTTCATGGCTACAGTCACCATCTGCAGTGATCTTGGAGCCCAAGAAAGTAAAATCTGTCACTGCTTCCATTTCTTCCCCTTCTATATGCCAGGAAGTGATGGGGCCAGATGCCATGATCTTCGTTTTTTTAATGTTGAGTTTCAAACCAGCTTTTGCACTCTCCACTTTCCCCCTCAGCAAGAGGCTCTTTAGATCCTCTTCGCTTTCTGCCATTAGGGTGGTATCGTCTGCATATCGGAGGTTGTTGATAATTCTCCTGGCAATCTTAATTCCGAACTGTGATTCATCCAACCCGGCGTTTCTCATGATGTACTCTGCATATAAGTTAAATAAGCAGGGCGACAATATGCAGCCTTGTCGTACTCCTTTCCCAATTTTGAACCACTCGGTTGTTCCATGTCTGGTTCTTACTGTTGCTTCTTGACCCTCGTACAGGTTTCTCAGGAGACAGGTAAGGTGGTCTGGTACTCCCATCACTTTAAGAATTTGCCACAGTTTGTTGTGATCCACACAATCAAAGGCTTTAGCGTAGTCAATGAAGCAGAAATAGACGTTTTTCTGGAATTCTCTTGCTTGCTCCATGATCCAGCGAATGTTGGCGATTTGATCTCTAGTTCCTCTGCCTCTTTGAAACCCAGCTTGTACTTCCGGTAGTTCTCGGTTCGCATACTGCTGAAGCCTAGCTTGTAGGATTTTGAGCATCACCTTGCTGGCATGTGAAATGAGCGCAATTGTGCGGTAGTTTGAACACTCTTTGGCGTTGCCCTTCTTTGGAATTGGAATGTAAACTGACCTTTTCCAGTCTTGCGGCCATTGTTGAGTGTTCCAAATTTGTTGGCATATTGAGTGCAGCACTTTAACAGCATCATCTTTTAGGATTTTAAATAGCTCAGCTGGAATACTGTCATCTCCGCTAGCTTTGTTGTTACTAATGCTTCCTAGGGCCCACTTGACTTCACTCTCGAGGATGTCCGGCTCAAGTTCAGTGACCGCACTATCATGGCTATCAGGGACATTCAGATCTTTCCTGTAGAGTTCTTCTGTGTATTCTTGCCACCTCTTCTTAATCTCATCTGCTTCTGTTAGGTCCCTGCCTTCTTTGTCCTTTATCATGCCCGTCTTTGCACAAAACGTTCCCTTGAGATCTCCAATTTTCTTGAAGAGATCTCTAGTCTTTCCCTATTTTTTTTTCCTCGATTTCTTTGCATTGTTCATTTAAGAAGGCCTTCTTGTCTCTCCTTGCTATTCTCTGGAACTCTGCATTCAGTTGGATATATCTTCCCCTTTCTCCCTTGCTTTTCGCTTCCCTTCTTTCCTCAGCTACTTGTAAAGCCTCATCAGACAGCCACTTGGCTTTCTTGCATTTCTTTTTCTTTGCATGGATTTCGTTGCTGCCTCCTGAACAATGTTATGGACCTCCGTCCATAGTTCCTCAGGCACTCTGTCTATCAGGTCTAATCCCTTAAATCTATTTCTCACCTCCACTGTATATTCATAAGGGATATGATTTAGGTCATACCTGAACGGTTTAGTGGTTTTCCCGACGTTCTTCAATTTAAGCTGAAATTTTGCAAGAAGCAGCTCATGATCTGAGCCACAGTCAGCTCCAGGTCTTGTTTTTACTGACTGTATGGAGCTTCTCCATCTTTGACTGCAAAGGACATAATCAATCTGATTTCGATATTGACCATCTGGTGATGTCCATGTGTAGAGTCGTCTCTTGTGCTGTTGGAAAAGAGTGTTTGCTATGATCAGCGTGTTCTCTTGGCAAAACTCTATTAGCTTTTGTCCTGCTTCATTTTGTACACCAAGGCCATGCCTGCCTGTTATCCCGGTGATTTCTTGACTTCCTACTTTAGCATTCCAATCCCCTATGATGAAGAGGACATCTTTTCTTGGTGTTAGTTCTAGAAGGTGTTGTAGGTCTTCATAGAACCGATCAACCTCAGCTTCTTCGGCATCAGTGGTTGGGGCATAGACTTGAATTACTGTGATGTTGAATGGTTTGCCTTGGATTCGTACTGAGATCATTCTATTGTTTTTGAGATTGTACCCCAGTACTGCTTTTCCCACCCTTTTGTTGACTGTGAGTGCTACTCCATTTCTTCTCAGGGATTCTTGCCCACAGTAGTAGATACATTACATAAATAGGCATAAATGGTCTATTTTGACTGTTTTTATTATGTGTTTTTGTAATGCTGCTGTGTTCTTATGAACTGTTGTAAACCGCCCAGAAAGCTTTGGCTATGGGGCATTATAGAAAAGAAGGTGATGATGAGCAGCAGCAGCAGCAGCAGCAGCAGGCCGATATACCAACTATGCCCTTATCTGGACAGATCCAGCCTTTCTACAGTTATCCATGCTCTGAGAACCTCTCATTTGAATTTCTGCAGTGCGTTATACATGGGGCTGCCTTTGAAAATGGTCCAGAAACTTCAGCTGGTCCTAAACAAGGCAAAGAAATTGTTAACAGGGACTGGCCAATGAGATCACATTACACCAGTGCTTTTCCAGCCTCACTGGCTGCCAGTCCATGTCCAGGCCCTAAACTGCTTGGGGCCAGCTTATCTGAAGGATTGCCTACTCCCATATGTACCTGCCCAGATCCTAAGATCATCCTCAGTGGTCCTTCTCCAGGACCCCCTGCCAAAGGAAGTGAGGCAGGTGGCTACCAGGAAGAGGACCTTTTCTGATGTGGCACCCTGGCTGTGGAATGAGCTCCCTAGAGAGGTTCGCCTGGCACCTACATCGTATTCCTTTTGGTGCCAGGTGAAGACGTTTTTATTTTCCCAGCATTTTAGCACTCTAGTCTTTTAGCTCTGGTGTTTTAAATCTGTATTTTAAATCTCTGCATTGCTGCTAGGTTTTATTCTGGTTGTACTTTTATATTGTACTTTTAAGCTTTCATGTTTTATGCTGCGTTTTGTGGTTTTAATTTTTGTGAACCGCCAAGAGACCTTTGGATATTGGGTGGTATAGAAACGAAATAAATAAATATCACAACAACATCAACAGCCAATGGTCTGTCTCAGTACTAGGCAGCTTTGTATGAGAACATTCCACAGTTGGGCTTCCATCACCCTATAGGCACTTTCCCCTAGAGCCACCTGACACACCTCGGATGGTGAGGCACATGAAGAAGAGCCTCTGTTGAAGACTTAAGCGCATGGACGCATGTGAGCACAGGCAATTATTCGGGGTCTCTCTCTACCACATAACGAGTCGCAGCGAACAGGGGTGAGCAGCTGGCGGGTCCAGCAAGCAGCGCGTAGCACAGTCAGGGCTGAGTTCAGCCACCACTAAATAGGATCCATTTTTATGATGTCCATCCATGTACTGTTATAGAAATTACTGCTATAGAAATTACGATTAAAAAAAAATAACAGGGAATAAACCAACTGATTCTAGGGAACTTGATGCTGTGTTCACTCAGGAATGTGGTGATATTTTATACATTGAAATACACCTGCAAACTAGGATGCGTAGTGCTTGCTGCAGACGTGGTCTGCATCTTTTTTCGTAAAATTATATGAAATACTACCCCATAGACAGTAGTTCCTATGTATCCAGCATTTTTAAGGATGCAACAAGTTGTTGGATAATTTAGGTCTAGATAAAAGAGGTAATTAGCGTGCTGTTGGCACTAACGAGACAATTAGCACAGACAACATTATAAAGAACTCAGTTCTCAAAAGCTTATTAGTGCTACCTGTGTTACTGTCAGTGTTCCAGAGTTGATAGCTGGCAAAATACATTTTTTTCTGTTTCACATGCTAGCCAGCTTGTGAGATCTGGTGATAATGTGCGACAGCCAAAACGTAACTAGCTCACACCTGTATTGCTGAAAGGTGTTCTCAAACTTTGTCACTCTTGGGATTAAGGGTGGGAGGGGGAAACTTACACAAGTGTAACTAAACGTAATCAAGAACAGACTGTTCATGTGGTAGAGTGAGACCCTGAATAATCGCCTATGCTCACGTGCGTCCATACACTTAAGACTTCAACAGAGGCCATCCGAGGTGTGTCAGATGGCTCTAGGGGAAAGAGCCTATTGTGTGATGGAAGTCCAACTGTAGAATGTTCTCATACAAAGCTGCCTAGTACTGAGACAGACCATTGGTGATGGTGGTTATTATCAATTTCATTTCTATAACACCCCATAGCCAAAGCTCTCTGGGCAGTTTACAACAATTTATAAAAATACAGCAGCATTACAAAAACATATAATAAAAACAGTCTAAACATTTTAACACAGAAAAATTAAAACAATGTGAACAGCTAAAAGCAATTTAAGTAAACAATATTTTCTTAATAGCCCTGTTCAAAACAGCAGACATAGATGCCCCATCATATGCCATTAAATGCTTGGGTATTTTTTACCTGAGGGTGGTCTTTACCTGGCACCGAAAAGATGACAATGTCGGCACCAGGCAGGCCTCAGTGGGGAGCTCATTCCATTCCATAGTTGAGGGGCCACCACTGAGAAGGCCCCCTCCCTTATTGCTACCTCCCGAGCCTCTGTTGGAGGTGGCACTCGAAGGGAGGCCCCAGGTGTTGATTGTAGTGTCTAGGTATGTTCAGGTTGGGGTTCCAGGGCCAGCCCTATCCTCAGTCAAAGGCAGTAGATGCTAGAAAATGACAGCAAGGGGGTGGAAAGGAGAGCTGTGTGCCTCATAGCCTGCCCTGTCCCACCTAAACTAGCCTGCTGCCTTCAGATGTGGTGGAGGAGACTTTCCCATCATCAGTGTTGAAGAAAAATTCAACTGCCAGCCCAGTCAGCTTTTGTACATGGAATGGAAGGGGGCACCATCTTGTCCTTTATTTGTTTCATTTGTGGCATTTATATACCGCTGAATATAATAAAATCTCTTAGCGGTTCACAATATTAAAATACAATGTTAAAAATACAACATTAAAACACAGCATTAAAACACAATATTATAAACACTTCCAGCTACAGTAAAAAAAAAAAAAAAATCAAGGTGCAGTAAAATGGAGCAGCTTAATTAATTCTCAGCCCAGGGAAAGCCTCGGTGAACAGGTTTGTTTTCAGGAGGCATTTGAAAGATGTCACATGTTCTGCCTCCCTCACTACACAAGGGAGGGTTTTCCAGATGGTGGGTGCCGCTACAGAGAAGGCCCACCGACTGCTTATTTGATGATGACATTCTGTTTGTTTTGAACCTTTGTTTGCTCCCTTTGCCTCAGGCAGCAAAATGTCTTGTGCCGGCCCTGATTGATACATCTAGCTCAGTACTGTCTGCGTGGACTGGCAGTGACTCTCCAGATTTTCAGGGACCTTTTCTGGATTTACCTGGAGATGCCAGGGATTTAACCTGTGACCTTTGGCATACATGGCATGTTCTCTACCACTGAGGTATGGACCTGCCCTGGAAGCTATTTTGATGTCATTTCAGTGTCACACAAAGACCTTTTTTATTTTCTGGGTCTTTTTAAACCTTTCTAAATTGCTTTTATACTGCTTTGTTTTTTATTTCTGCTAACAGTTTTTATGCTGCTCTTTTATATTATGGGGTTTTAATCTTTTGGTTTAATTTGTTTTATTACAATTTTAACTTTTTATAAACTGCCCTAGGAACCAACTGAAAGGTGGGACATAAATTCATTAAATTAGTTAATTCATTCAGAGATAGATAGATAGATAGATAGATAGTCTTGTATAAGAGCAGCATTGAATTCAGAATTTCACCAAGTGTAGCTTTTTCCTGTCATGACAGATCTGTGATGGCAAAAGCTATATCTAGCAGAATGAGAGGAACGTTTACACTAGGGATGGAGGAGAAATTTATTTGGTTCACATTTTTATACGAACTAACCTAATTTTCACAACCCAGACTAATATGCGAACTGGAACACAATCCTACAATTCTCCCAGTTCTCCAAATTTTGCGATGCAGTCCTCTGATTGAAATGTACATCCAAAACTACATTTATCAGGGGAAATTGTGCACAAAAATGCTGGCATTGGGAAAAGTGTGTACAGACCTTTATACACTGGAAGAAACATGAACAAAAATGTATGTATTTTTGTACATGTTTTTCCAAATGTATGATTTTTTTGTACATATTTCTCCTAATATATGCATGCATTTTCATGTGGACTTCTAACTCCCCAAATCGCAAACTGATGCAGAAACTTGTGCTTCAAAATATTTGAAAGTTGTAGAAATGGAAACAGATTTATCCACTCCTGGTTTATACACCTTCCCTAGCTACAATCTTCCTACAGCCTTAAAGTTTGATTTTTTTTTTTTTCTGGATGTTTTAAAACTGTGAAGAAGCAATCTGTGAAGAGGAGAGCAAGAGCATGGCAGCAGGATCCACCCTTGACCTCCACATGCTAGTTGTTCCTTCATGCACAGAGCCTACACACATACAAATTCTACATGAGCAGGCTCTGTAAATTCAGTCTGCTACTCTGGAAAATGCCAGATTGCTTATACAGAGCCCTTCACACATACGAGCTGCATGCATGTATGTAGGCTATGTGCAAGACACAAAGAACTGTATCAGGGATCTGAGGTCCCTTCATCTGAGGTCAGAGATGGACCTGGTGCCATGATCCTGGTTGCCCCATCACAAACGGACTCTGCACAATTTCAGAACATCTAAATGGCTATTACCAATAGAGTGTTTGAACCATGGAGCTGAGGGGGTGGTGTGACTCCCTGGGTCTGCATCATGGCCTGCCAACTGTCATGTTTGTGTCCATGGGTGTCATTTTTAAGACATACCTGGGCATGTGCCCTGGATCTTCTGAGCTGTGCCCCCAGACCTTTTGAGAGGCCCCAATGACATGTTCTTAATACAAGTATTTTGGATTTGGGTTAATCATAGATTAGTCTATCCCAGGACTGAAGTTAGAGTGGAAGGGCAAGGGGCATTCTAGAAGGAAGAATGGGAGTCTGTTTGTGGCTGAATGTCAGGAAAGAATATGAACATTAAAATCTACATCGGTTTAGCTTATGTTGCATACAGATTCTTATTCCTAAGAGTCCCAGGCCTTCCGACTGTTACATCACCTATATGCAATTTTTCAATCTGGTGCCAGAAGATTATGTGTCATTCTAGTAATGATAACTAAGGTAACTAAGATAAAACCTTAGAGAGCCAGTGTGGTGTAGTGATTAGAGTGTTGGACTGAGAGTCAGGAGATCCAGGTTCTAGTCCCCACTTGGCCATGGAAGCTCACTGGGTGACTTTGGGCCAGTCACAGACTCTCAGCCCAATCTACCTCACAGGGTTGTTGTGAGGATAAAATGGAGAGGAGGAGGACCATGTAAGCTGTCTTGGGTACCTGGGAAGAAAAAAGGCAGGATATAAATGCAATAAATAAATAAATAAATAAATCCTCCCATCTATATACTTCTAATTATACAGCTATCACCATCATATCCTGTTTGTCAGCATCTCAAGGGCATTCAGTTGGCCGCTATTGGATACTAGATGTGGACCACTTGGATCTCTGGACTGATCCAGCAAAGCAATTCATTTCCAGAAATGACTCACATCAATCTGCTTACTGTAGAATAGTTCTGAACCAAATGAGTAAAGAGGTGAAGCATAAGTGAATAAGCTAGAATAGTCAAATCAATTTGATGTTCTCCAGAGTGTTATATGCAGAATCAATCATATATTGTTTTGAATTTCTCTCACTTGTTATACTATTGGGGGAAAATAGTGTTTTAATCAGACTTAGGGAAGATTTATCTGGAAGGTATTAAGCATTCTAATCATGGTTAAGGTTTATGCCTCCCTCTGGTATTTTTCTTGTTTATGTAAACTAACCATTGTATAAATCCTGGTTAACGGCTCTGATGTTACAAAGATTAATTATAACCACACAAACACTATGCAGATTTTTAAAATATTTGAAGAAAAGCCATTCTTGTACTTTTAGCTCCTAGACTGGATTTCTCTTTAACCGATAACAATTTACACATACATAAATTCCCTAACCTCTTAAATATTTATAGGAAGAATAAAATTATATTGCCAATATTGTACATTACATTATATCAGTGCCCTAAGGATAACTGTCTTGTTAGTTGCCTTATTTTAAATTACATCTTAACACGTTGACTGTATGCAATGAGATTGCTTGTTTACCTCCAAAGAATCTCAATTATATCATGGGAACTTGGTAAAAACTACACAACCAGTTATTTAAGGTTGTGTCCCGAGACTGATATTAATGCATAGACTTTTACCCTGAGTCAGATGCTCCAGAACATACATGGATCTCTGAACGAAAATGCCTGCCTCCCAACATTTGTTGCCCCACTTGCAGTAGAGAAGGAGGCATTTCAGCAGTATTTCAAGGGGGATTTTTCCCCAAAAAAAGGTTCATGGGGGGCTTACCACTGGTGTTGGTGGCTGCCCTCCCCCCCCCTTTTTAACAACTTGTTCTTTGCTCTGCTGCTGCAGACAGTGGCCAAAGAGATTCTCTTGATGGCCAGCAGTTTTCCGCCACCGATTTCTCCCCAGAATGCTTCAAACACACCATCATTGTGGGATATTATGGAAGAAAAAATGGTGGCCACTAGTGGAGGCTACCGTTTCTTTCTATTGTGGGGAAAGGCAAGACCATTGCTCACTAGTTTTGTGCTCATTCCCCCTGCACAGTAGATATGCATTATGTGCGCCTACCTGGCCTTTGCAGCTGAGGTTTCCAGACAGTGTTCCAAGGAAACTTGGGATCTGGGGGATGTTTATCCAGAGTTTTGAATAGAGATGGGAGAATCAGTGAGGCCCAAGTTCATCAGTGTTCTGAAGTTCCACCTCAAAGCTTGGTCTGCCTTATTCTCATTCCCATTGAGAGCTCCCCACCCCACCCCACTCAAACAGGGAAAGAATGAATTTGGGTGCGTGCTTTTTTAAAAATGTGCACCCAAATGCATCCTGCCCTGCCCATTGATTAAAGCATGAAAATATGCATTTCCCCAAATGCACATTTTTCTAACATGTTCATTTTGTGAACAAGCATCACAAGCTCAGGGATGTGTCAGCTTTGCACTCAAAATGCGCTCACATTGACAGTGGGGGTGGGGTGTGAATGGGGCAAGTTCTGGTCTTAAACAAACAAAAACAAAATCTGTGTACATCCTAGTTCTGAGAGAAGATCAGCAATGGTGGCCAAACTTCCCTGAGAGAGACCTTGCTCATTGTTATCCATTTCTCCTTGCAGTGTGCAAGCACAGGGAAATGCCAGGATGCACTCTCAGCCCACACAAGGTAACCATAAGGGTCAGTAGGCCTTGTCTGTGCCCTGTGCGAACTATGAATGTGCCTTATAATGGTGGTGGACAGACTTCTGGCTCCTAGGATCTATTTTGTTTTTCACTAGAACCCCAAGATTCACAAAATGGAGCCTGGTGCAAAAAGACATACACAGTTCGAATTAAATCATTCTGGGCCTGGGGATTTGTTTTGAGTGCCAGAACTGAATGGTCCTACACATAGAATCATAAAATAGTAGGGTTGGAAGGGGCCTATAAGACCATCGAGTCCAACCCCCTGCTTAGTGCAGGAATCCAAGTCAGAGCATCCCTGACAGATGGCTGTCCAGCCTCGTCTTGAATGTCTCCAGTGTGGGAGAGCCCACCACCTCCCTAGGGAATTGGTTCCATTGTCGTATTGCTCTAACAGTCCGGAAGTAGACAAACATGCACTCCAGGTTACCCGAAGCGCTCTTCATTTTGGCAGTATAATATAGGGTTGAGGGAGGGGAGTCATTTTGTTGTTGCTATTGTTAAACAGTTGGGAGTGAGAAATCCTTGCTGATCTACTGCAAGGCATCCAGAGAACCACCAGTAGATCTACCTTCTGCCCACTCCTCCTTAGAACATTCCCCAGAATCCCTTGCAATACACAGGGGTTCTGGTAGAAATCTTGCATTGGGGCCTTGGGAGGAGCAAGGTCATGAGTAGCAGTTCTGCTAATGGTTGAAAGCAAGAAATATGCTAGGGAACCCAACCCTGTATATACTCATATTGACATGTGCAAGATCTACATGATGTTGCCGGTCTGCTGTCACTGTTAAGATTATGACCTATGATCTGACTCAGCCAGCTCAACCATGAACTCACTGGGCAGCCATAGGCAAGCTATTGTCTGCACTTCTGCACCCCACTCCACCCCAATCTGGGGGCGGTACTCCCCATGTTGTTGTAAGGATGACTAGAGCACTTAAGAGAAATGCAACATAAATACTAAGTACAAGTAGTTTATTTGCCGTATCTGAAAGGTCTGTAGCAGATGGGATGACATTTGTGCTTATTAGAGTTGAACAGAACAGAATGTAAGGCTGGGCTGCCCTTTACTTACAGTAGGGTTTCTTTTTTTATCTTCAGGTCTGCTGGTCCAGAAATTGTGTTTTAATTTAGGTGTTCATTGGCTAGTTTGTCCTTTTGCAATCAGAAAGCCAGTGAGCAATACAGTTCAAAGCTCCATTGCATCATCAGCTTGAAAAGCATGGAGCCATAAAAATACATGGCCAGTGAAAAAGCCTAAGGTGTTTCCTTGAAATTTCTAAGGGGAATGTCTGCACTGGGTCAGGCTAAAGCCAGAAGGTTTGCAGTGAGGTAATACAGAAGCAAAGGTTTAGTCAGTCCTTTAACCTTCACATTATATTATTTACTTCTTTGAAATTCTAGCATGCCCCTTGGGCATGGGGCAAGTGACAATACAGCAACACACCTAAAAAATAACCCCCCCAAAATCAAATTAATTAAAGTAAAATATTTAATAGAACATCACTTCTATGACAAAGCTATAGAACTGGCATTGCTGTGTTCTTTTTTTTTTTGTTACTGACTCCTGCTTTATGCTTTTCCATTTTTATTTTATTTTATTGGGCTTTTCTAAAACCACATCACATTTAACAGAATGCAATCAAGTTAAGTTCCTGCTTAAATCCCCCCTCTCCCAGCCCTTGAATCAATGAAACGTACAAGTCCTCAATTTTTATTGGACCCTGCGCCTATGTTTTACTTCATTCCTTAGGGTGTGGTCCAGCCAAGAACTTTTACTTTCCATAGATTTAAGGATGTGCTTCAATCTCTTCGTTGACAGCTATGGAACTTGAAAGTGCTTAAACCAGGCTGGGTGGCACCATGACCTTTAATTATTTAGACTACCAATATATAGGCCACAGTCCAACAAAGAATTATGTACACTTAAGGCAACTTAAAATAGTTTTAAAATAGGGTTAAGCGTGCTTAACTCTGTGTTGGCCAAGGTTGTATCGATGCAGTAGGAGCAACTGGGAAATTTCTCCTCACACCATTTTGACTGATACTGTTCCACTTACTTCAAAAAAATATCTCCAGAGTAAGTGGGTTTGAAGATTCTGTCCTTAACCATATGTCTAACCTTGCAAATGTATCAAGAGAAGAATGAGCCAATTCAGTGTGTCTTTCAGCCTCAAATATTTCTTCGTCAGTAAGCAATGTTCTACCTTGCAGAAGACATATTCTTCCCATTCTGTGTTGTTAGATGGTCTCTCCTCATTTCTTCACCCAAATGCATCACTCATGTAGTTCTCTAGGAAAGACACACTGCCAAGGATCATGTTGCATACAATATCTCAGACTAACAGAGTCCTTGTGGCCATGCACTCACTTCTGCGCTGGGGGAAAGGGGGAGACTGCCTGTTGTTGCACACATGCAGTGCAATCCCATATGTCTCTACTCAGAAATATATCCCAGTGAGATCAATGGTAACTGTGTATAGCATGGGTGGTGGACCTTTCTCCCCCCACACACTGCAAGGTCATCCCAGTGGTGGGCAGGCTGGCATCAAAAGTGGGTGGGGCCAGAGCCATCCCACACTCACACACACACACACACACACACATCCATTCACACCCCCACCCATCCAATCCTGTGTCCCTCTCAGGATCTTAGGGCTGCAATCCTGTATATGGGGTCACATGGAGTAAGCAACTTGTGCTTCTGAGCAGACATGCGTAGGATTGCATTGTAATAGTGAGATGAAATGGGCCATTAGTCTTTAACTCCAGTGACATTTCATCTAGCATTCTTTGGTGATACTAGCTTGGAATAATTATAGTGGGATGGAAATGTATAATTACATGCTTTGTTTAAAAGATACATGCCTAAATGTATAGTACACCCCACTGAAGAAAATGGATTGCTCGGAGAGTTTGTAAATGCATGCATAATGATGCGTATGCTTAGGTGCAAAATTTCCAGTGAGACTACTGGATATTTCATTGTTACCTTGAAGCAACTAATGATTTAGTAAAATGCAATGGATGCTTCATTTCTTATTAATATCAAATCCTAATTGCAAATCAAGTGTGCACCAAGCTCAAAATATGCACTTCTGTGGATAATTTACTTTATTTGCCAGATCACATATACCTAACTGTGGGCAATTTTTGTTTTGTATACCAGAGCAGCTTGAACATCCACCAGCATGGTCAAAGTCACATCAAGAGGAAGAGAGGGGAAGGATAAGATGCTGGAAAAGTGGTGTGGCATGTAAAATAACAATAATGCGCAACCCCATCCCATGCATATTTACTCAAAAGTGAGCCCTGCTTACCCCTAGGTAAGTACACTTAGGATTGCATCATTAGGGACTTAACTTCTGAATAAACATGCATAGGATTGGCCCATACAACTGCAGTCCTATGCACACTTCCATAGGAGTAAGTCTTTTTGAACTCCATTGGTTCAATTCCTGAGTAAACATGCATAGGGACTGGACTGCATGTTCCTTATCAATTCATGCACCAGAGGAAGGAAAGTGAAAGAATAGGTTGGTGACAGTGGGAAGTGTATAGCAATAAAAATAAAAAGGTTAATTAATTGGGCAGTAGGTTTTTTTAAAAGGGGAAAACAACTGTAATACAAATATTTAAAAATGCAGGTGGTAAAAGTCATCTTAGAAGAGGCATCCCTTCCTGTGTGAGAGAGAAAGATGGAAGCCTCTTTTAAAGATGACACCTACTGTGACATCTGAATGCATCATGTAGAAACATAGAATGCTTTTTTCTTTATTGCTTCTCTTAAGTGCAAAATCTGTTCAGATGTAATCAATTAATGAATCGATCAGTTGATTAAATCTCATAGAATTAATCAACTAACAGTGCAATTGTATACATGTCTACTCAGAAGAAAGCCCCATTGCGTTCAGCTGAAGTTATGGGGCAATCCCTTACACCAGGGGTGGGCAACACTTGGCCTACTCAGTGGAAGGCCTCACTGAATTCAATGGGCCTTAGACTGCAAACCTATGCACACTTCAGTTGGAGAGAGCCTCACTGAACTCAAAAGTACTTATTTCCGAGTAAGACATGCATAGGATTGTGCTGTAAGATTTGTTTAATTTGGATGATAGTCCCTGGTACTTGTGCTTGCTGTTGGGAAAAAACCTGGATGTCCCTACATCTGTTCTGTGGGAAATAGTAGACGAGAGTGCTGATGGAACTTTTTATTAGACAGGTAATATAACATACACTGATCATAATTAAGATGTATTAAGATGATTTAGAGGGCCGCGGTGGTGACCAGAAGGTCAGCAGGACAGCAGTTCAAGACCCAAGTGCCGCGTGTCAGAGTGAGCTCCCGTCTTCAGTCCCAGCTCCTGCCAGCCTAGCAGTTCGAAAGCAAGAAATGGCAAGTAGATAAATAGGTACCGCTTCGGTGGGAAAGGTAACATCATTCCATGCACCTCGGTGTTCAGTCATGCCGGCCACATGACCACGGAAGCGTCTTCGGACAGCGCTGGCTCTTCGGCTTAGAAATGGAGATGAGCACCACACCCTAGAGTCGGACACGACTTGTTGGGGACACCTTTACCTTTACCTTTTTAAGATGATTTACAAAGACAATCATGAGTGTAGCCTGTGAGTCCTCCAGAAATGTCCTCTTTAGCCAAGTGAAGGGGGAAACTCTGGGATATTCCTGACATGGTGCAGGCAAACAGTGACATCACTACACTGTTCCGCTGACCTGGAACCTGTATTCATTACTATAGGTGGGAAGGATCTCCACATAGCTGGGCTATTTGAACCCCTTCCCTGTCCCCTTTGTTCGTTGTTCAGTCGTTCAGTCATGTCCGACTCTTCGTGACCCCATGGACCATAGCACGCCAGGCCTTCCTGTCCTGCGCTCTCTCCCGGAGTGTGCTCAAGTCCATATTCATTGCATCAGTGATGCTATCTAGCCATCTCATCCTCTGCCGTCCCCTTCTCCTTTTGCCTTCAGTCTTTCCCAGCATCAGGGTTTTTTTCCAGAGAGTTTTCTCTTCGCATTAGGTGGCCAAAATATTTAAGCTTCAGCTTCAGTATCTGTCCTTCCAATGAGCACTCAGGGTTGATTTCCTTTAGGATGGACTGATTTGACCTCCTTGCAGTCCAGGGGACTCATAAGAGTCTTCTCCAGCACCACAGTTCGAAAGCATCAATTCTTCGGCACTCAGCCTTCCTTATAGTCCAGCTCTCACAGTTCCCATACGTTACTACTGGGAAAATCATTGCTTTGATTAGACAGACCTTTGTCGGCAAGGTGATGTCTCTGCTTCTTACTATGCTGTCTAGGTTTGCCATAGCTTTCCTCCCAAGGAGCAAGCGTCTTTTAATTTCATGGCTACAGTCACTGTTTGCGGTGATCTTGGAGCCCAAGAAAGTAAAATCTGTCACAGCTACCATTTCTTCCCCTTCTATATGCCAGGAAGTGATGGGGCCAGATGCCATGATCTTAGTTTTTTTTAAGTTTCAAACCAGCTTTTGCACTCTCCACTTTCACCTTCAGCAAGAGGCTCTTTAGATCCTCTTCGCTTTCTGCCATTAGGGTGGTATCATCTGTGTATCTGAGGTTGTTGATAATTCTCCCGGCAATCTTAATTCCAACCTGTGATTCATCCAACCCGGCGTTTCTCATGATGTACTCTGCATATAAGTTAAATAAGCAGGGCGACAATATGCAGCCTTGTCGTACTCCTTTCCCAATTTTGAACCAATTGGTTGTTCCATGTCTGGTTCTTACTGTTGCTTCTTGACCCTCGTACAGGTTTCTCAGGAGACAGGTAAGGTGGTCTGGTACTCCCATCTCTTTCAGAATTTGCCACAGTTTATTGTGATCCACACAATCAAAGGCTTTAGCGTAGTCAATGAAGCAGAAATAGACGTTTTTCTGGAATTCTCTTGCTTGCTCCATGATCCAGCGAATGTTGGCAAGTTGATCTCTAGTTCCTCTGCCTCTTCGAAACCCCGCTTGTACTTCTGGTAGTTCTCGGTTCGCATACTGCTGAAGCCTAGCTTGTAGGATTTTGAGCATCACCTTGTTGGCATGTGAAATGAGCGCAATTGTACGGTAGTTTGAACACTCTTTGGCGTTGCCCTTCTTTGGAATTGGAATGTAAACTGACCTTTTCCAGTCTTGTGGCCACTGTTGAGTGTTCCAAATTTGTTGGCATATTGAGTGCAGCACTTTAACAGCATCATCTTTTAGGATTTTAAATAGCTCAGCTGGAATACTGTCATCTCCGCTAGCTTTGTTGTTAGTAATGCTTCCTAAGGCCCACTTGACTTCACTCTCTAGGATGTCCAGCTCAAGTTCAGTGGCCGCACTATCATGGCTATCAGGGACATTCAGATCTTTCCTGTATAGTTTTTCTGTGTATTCTTTCCACCCCTTCTTAATCTCATCTGCTTCTGTTAGGTCCCTGCCTTCTTTTTCCTTTATCATGCCTGTCTTTGCACAAAACGTTCCCTTGAGATCTCTGATTTTCTTGAAGAGATCTCTAGTCTTTCCCATTCTGTTGTTTTCCTCGATTTCTTTGCATTGTTCATTTAAGAAGGCCTTCTTGTCTCTCCTTGCTATTCTTTGGAACTCTGCATTCAGTTGGATATATCTTCCCCTTTCTCCCTTGCTTTTCGCTTCCCTTCTTTCCTCAACTACTTGTAAAGCCTCATCAGACAGCCACTTTGCTTTCTTGCATTTCTTTTTCTTGGGGATGAATTTAGTTGCTGCCTCCTGAACAGTGTTATGGACCTCCGTCCATAGTTCTTCAGGCACTCTGTCTATCAGGTCTAATCCCTTAAATCTATTCCTCACCTCCACTGTATATTCATAAGGGATATGATTTAGGTCATACCTGAATGGTTTAGTGGTTTTCCCTATGTTCTTCAATATAAGCTGAAATTTTGCAACAAGAAGCTCATGATCTGAGCCACAGTCAGCTCCAGGTCTTGTTTTTACTGACTGTACGGAGCTTCTCCATCTTTGGCTGCAAAGAACATAATCAATCTGATTTCGATATTGACCATCTGGTGACGTCCATGTGTAGAGTCGCCTCTTGTGCTGTTGGAAAAGAGTGTTTGCTATGATCAGCGTGTTCTCTTGGCAAAACTCTATTAGCCTTTGTCCTGCTTCATTTTGTACACCAAGGCCATGCTGGCCTGTTATCCCGGTGATTTCTTGACTTCCTACTTTAGCCTTCCAATCCCTTATGATGAAGAAGACATCTTTTTTTGGTGTTAGTTCTAGAAGGTGTTGTAGGTCTTCATAGAACCGATCAACCTCAGCTTCTTCAGCCTCAGTGGTTGGGGCATAGACTTGAATTACTGAGATGTTGAATGGTTTGCCTTGGATTTGTAATGAGATCATTCTATTGTTTTTGAGATTGTACCTCAGTACTGCTTTTCCCACCCTTTTGTTGACTATGAGTGCTACTCCATTTCTTCTCAGGGAATCTTGCCCACAGTAGTAGATATGATGGTCACCTGAATTAAATTTGCCCATGCTTGTCCATTTTAGTTCGCTGATTCCTAGGATGTCGATGTTCAGTCTTGCCATCTCATGTTTGACCACCTCCAGCTTACCTTGATTCATTGATCTTACATTCCAGGTTCCTAAACAATATTGTTCTTTACAGCATCTGGGGGGTGGGGGGAGAGAGAGAGTGTGCTTTTACATTTTGGTAAAAATATTGTTTTTCTGGAACCAGCTTCCTTTTATAATCAAGACCCTGGAGCCATTCTGGTTTCCTATGCAGCATCCCATTATTACAGTTATAGAAATATTTGCATCAAATGGCTCTCTTCATAAGATGGCTAGAAAATGGCTCAGGGTATTTTCTAGCAAGATGGCTGATGATGGGTAACACTGGCCCCGCTCATGGACCCAACCATTATCAAAGTAGCATTGGGGGGTGGGGAAATATTGCAACATGATAAGACATTCATGCTACAACCAGTGACGTATGATTTGACCCTTAGGCTCAGGTGTTATAGTGAAGATACAGTTATGTGGACTCGATTCTTACCATCAGTCTGAATGTAAAGGCACAGTGTATTATTCTAAATATGATTACCTATTAACTAGAAAATGTTCTTCTTTTTTACAACACTGCTATATGGAAATTCATTTGTAGAAAGGAAATATGTTTGGTGAGGATAGTATAACGGAATCAACCTAGTCTTCTGTAAAGTTAATTGTAGCTCTATTACTTGTTTGCTTTGGTTTTCTGTACAATGAGTACAGGGTTTGAAATAGGGTAAAGGATAAATGTATTGTACTGTAAATATGAATTTCATTTGCGGAACATATAACTCACTGTAGCGATACTTTGAAGTTAATGAACCTTCTCAGTTCATTACAGATAAAAATGTTACATCCCCTCCTTCTCAATAGATATGAAGTGTCAGTTATGTAAACAACTCCTGGATTCCATTGGTAAATCATTTTTGGGGGGGTGAAAAGCATCAGTGACTCTACTTTATTCCTTCGGTGTGCTGCTGAGTTTTCTTCTCAAATTTGTGAGATATATTGAATAAGCAGTGAACTCTGACTCCAGCAAAAATCCCCAAATGCTTTTTAATTTGGTCTCCAGATTTTCTTTAATGAAGATTTAAGTACTTTCTGTTTCATCATACACTGCAGTTTGTTCTCATTCACAGCAACTGTGGAATTATAATGATTTATTAATTAAAAACTCAATATTGGGCTAAGTGTTGTTGTTGTATCAGTAAATTAGTTTGGACTTCCAAAAAGCCCTCAATGCCATATCAGATTGCAACAAAATGGCTCTTGGACTTGGACCTACGGGGGAATTAAGGACTGGGATAAAATGGCCAGATACAGAGTTATTTCTAGCCATCCTTTTTGTCCTTAGCCTGAAGTATACCAATGGATGCAAAATGCATTTTACTTGGGAATCAGAGCTAGCTGCAAAACAAAATGGCATGCCCAATACATATCATGTGCAAAAATGATAAAAACAAATACAAAACGACTGTAACAGTAGCTGAAACGAGCCTTTTACGAGGCAGTCTTGCCTCTAAATTCAGTCTGTGCAGGCAATATCTGGAAAATGGGAATACATTAAAAGATGAAATTGCAGGCTAGACATTTAAGAAAGTTTTAATGAGACTGTAAAATATTATGATAAGCTCTTGTTTAAAATATACTCAGTACCGGTCACTGCAGTATTAAAAGAGATGAAAAGTTACAGAGACAAAGAGGAGCATAATTAGAAAGCAGACAGGGATAGTATTACCATGATAAAGCTTTAACAGTGACCAAGGCTGCGGGACTGGAAGCATCATTAGTAAAAGCCAGTCCTAAAGCACTTGTGCCAAAGCTGTGCATTTGTACATTCTGTTAGGGAGGCTTGAACAGGAGACTGCTCAACCTAAAAAGGGGAGGGGGATCAAACAGTGAACCCTTGAAAGGGGAGTTTCAGGGTTTAATTCGCTGCTAGAAGGCTCCCAACTCTGTTTATGCTGACCAGTCAGAGACTGCCTCCTGGGTGGCCAGCATCAACAGAATGTACTGACAGAGGAGGGAAAGTGCTAGCACCCTCCTTTCTCCAGCAGCACACTCTGTTCATGTGGCCATGTGTCCTGCTTTACAGAGGACAGTCCTGTATTTGAAGGTGTCCTCTGTTTGAAGAGTTGTCCAGCCCAAATGTGTCTTTAAAATGGAGATGGAAGAACAGGGCCCTTGAAATTGCCCATCAGCAGTTAGCTCCTGGGCAGCAGACTGAGCAGGGACACCGCATTCTCCACGCTGCTCAGATGTATTGTATTTCCATCAGAATTATAGTAATGATTTCTGTATTTGTACCTATTGCATGTTTCATGCAAATTGGTGCCTCTTTTGCCCTCTTTTTGGCCAGGCATAAGAGGCCACCCTAATGTGGAGACTCCATTCTTAGATATGATGGTTGATAACTATTCATCTACCTGTCTTCCAAGAATTAGTCTAATCCAGGGGTGAACAACTTGTGGCCCTCCAGATCTTATTAGGCTGCAACTCCCATCAACTCTAGCCAGCATAGTTAATAGAGAAGACTGATGGGAGTTGAAATCCAACAACATCTGAAGGGCCACAAGTTGCCCAGTCCTGGTCTAATCCTTTTAAAAAGCTTGTGCTAGTATCACAGCATCCTTTACTTGGGACCTCCATCCTTGATGGAATGCTTCCTCCTATATATACCAACCTGTGCCTTAAGATCATCTACGGTTGCCCTTATTCATGTGCCCTCTCAGTCTCAGGATTGAAGGGTGGCTATGAGAGGATCGGAGGGTGCCTTTTTGGGTGTTGTGTCCCCCCCCCCCCAGCTTTGGAACTCTCTTCCTAGGGAAGCTCACCTGGCACCCACATCATTGTCCTTTCAGCGCAAGGCCAAGAGTTCTTTGCTGTCCCAGGCATTTCAAGCATATTAAGCATGTTACCATCTAAAGTATTTTAGATCACAGTAGCATCTGTGGGGTGGGGTTTTTAAAGCTCCTGTACCTGGTAGTTTGTTTTAGCTTTCACAGTCTCTATGGTATTTTATGTGTTGGTATGCATTATTGGGCTTTTATGCTGTGTTCGTTATTATTGATTTATTGTGATTTTTATTGTTTTATTATTCTTCTACTGTTGTACAACACCTAAAATAATTTAATCAGGTCTTTCATAAATATAAGTATATAAATAAATAATGTGATTAATTATGCATCATGTAAAAGGCACAACCTGGATACCCAACAGACACACCCTCCCACATCAATCTACCCAATTAAACTCAAATATTTCAATTTCTAAAGAAAAGGTGGGGAGCAGGTCCGAAACTTGCCTGGATTCTTGACATATTCCCAATAGTCTTCCTCAAGCCTCTTTGATCCTAAGTGTGTGGGGAGGGGGCAGGCTGTAATTACCCACTGTTGAGGGAAATACACTCTGCACATGTTCAGAGGAATTTGCTATTACTTGTTGAAAGAACCTTCAAGGGCATTGTATTGGTTTGTGTATTACCAGAAATGACAGGAAACACCCTGAATAGTGTGGGGCAGCATGTATAAGAAAAACGGCACACTTGGGTATAGTAGAAGCATGTGGTATGAATCTAGCCTTAGTCTGGTTTCTTGAATTAACTAAACATCAGTTAATCCAGTACAGAAATCCATGTTCAGTTCAAAGTTGTCATACAACAAATACAGTTTGCATTATGTAGGTAGACAAGGAGGAACGCGGGGGGTTAATCCAATACAGGTAAGCAACTACTTTTCCAAAATATTGACACTGAAGGGGTCTGTCACATTTTTTTCCTGCAGCCATCTGACATCCCCTGTATGAGATGAAATTCATGCTTATCTCTAAAAGCCTGCCACACTTCCCTGTGAATGATATATTGTTTATCACACATACAGCAGCGAAAGGCTTGTTTGCAGAAGAAAAATGGCTCTCTAAAAACAGATTTAATTTTTTCCCCTTCCACATCTTCTCTCTGGACTCTTTTTTCTGTTAATTTTCTCCATATCTTCTGTATTTAGGCTGCAATCCTATACACACTTCCCTTGGAGTAAGTTGCATCCGGCTCAGTGAGACATAATTCTGACTAGACCTATATGGGATTGCACTGTTATTCATTCTGCCTATGCCTTCTCAATCTTGTTGTCTTCCTGCCCACCCTCTTTGTATTCCCTCCTGTTTTAATTCTTGTTTTGCCTGTCGTATTCTTTCTTTTCTGTAAGCTCTCCCCTCTCCATCATCCATTCTGTCTTTCTTTGTATTTGTCTGTCCTTCCACAGGCAGACTCTTGTTTCACTTCTTGTCATTTTTCTCACCACTCTTCATACACTCTTTTTTTAATCTGCTTTTCCCTCAGCCTTTTCCACCTGATCTGAATTGCTTTTAAACATGATCATAAATACTGGCAAATACAGCCTCAGGCTTTTGTCCTTCCAGTTTATCCTGGGGCAGGGGGCAGATAAGGTGAGCTTTTAATTTAAGAAACAACCCCATAAGAATCCTTTCTTCTTTTCCTGCCTTCACATCACCATCCACTGCTGCCACCCCAAAGAGAGAGGAAACCGAAGGAAGAGTTGTGAGGTACTTTGTTCCTCAAAATAACATAAGAACCCAGGGAATGGACTAGGGGATACTAACTTATCTTCATAGGGCCTGAGGTACAAGACAGGGGATGAAGTCAGTAGTAAAATGATTGCAACCTGCAACACCATCCCATACCACAAGATGCATGCCTTTCATTTCCTATTACAGGGGTGGCTCAGTCTTGTTGGACACCCAGTCCCATCTGTCCCCAGCCAGCATAATCAATAGTAGGGGAAGATGGGAATTGTAGTCCAATAACATCTGAAGGGCCACAGGTTCCTCACTTCTACCCTGTTACATTAATATCAGGAATAAAATGGGATGATCCTCCCCCACACCACCAAATAAACAAGTATGCCCTTCAGTCTCAAGCCCCCAGTTAAAATTTGCCACCAGTGATTTATCAGGCAAACTGCTTAATCATATCTAGAAATACTATGGGCAGTAAGCAAGGGTGTCATTCCGCAAACTCAGATAGTGCTATTTATTTATTTATTTATTTATTTCTGTACCGCCCAATAGCCGAAGAAAGGGCAGTTCATAAAAATAACTAGTACTACTGGAGCTCCTCCGAATCTTTCCATTGTGCAAGCAGTTGCCCATTAAGTTTGCGCAACTGGTTGTACAAGCAGTTGTGCAACTGGTTGCAGAATGGGTTGTACCAGAGTTATGCACAACCGGTTGCACAATGGGGTTGCGCAAGCATAGTGCTCAACTGTTTGCACAACTGTGCTTGCCAAACATAACTTGATTTGGATTCGCCTCTTGCGCATAGTTCAGAACCTAGGGCAGAATCCAATGGGGTGCTTTCGCCCTGCCAATTCCCTTCCGCAAGCAGTGGGCCCTGCCAATTTTGTTGGGCTAGCGGGACCCATCTCTTCTGCAAGGGAGATTTAACACTTCCTAGAGGAAGCCCCAAAATGAGCAGAAACACTCGTTTCTGGAAGGAGGCAAGTCAGCTGAGCTCCCTTTTGCGAGCTCCGCTGACCTGCCTCCTCCCAGAAACACGTGTTTCTGCTCATTTCGGCTGCCCCATTTGCATTAAATCACCATTATGTAAGTGGTGGGGGCTGCTTGTGCAACAGAATTGGTGGAGCACAGGAGAATCGGCAGGGGCATCACCGCCCCATTGCATGCTGGCCCTAGTTTCCTCTAGCACAACATCATTTGTGCTAACAGAATGACCCAGCTGGATACTACCCTATGTGTTCAGGTAGCATCCTTGGCCTGTCATGTTCTTCCTTAAACTGCCCGGACTTTGAGAAAGTAAAGACTATTCAGCAAAGTGTCACTGAGGGTTTTAGGAACATAGGACACTGCCTTATACTGAGTCAAACTAGCCCAGCATTGTCAACACCAACTGGCAGCGGCTCTCCAGGGTTTCAGGCAGGATTCTTTCCTAGCCCTACCTAGAGATGCTGAGGATTGAATCTGGGACCTTCTGCATGCAAAGCAGGTGCTCTCTCACTAAGCTAGGCCTGTTGTCCAAAGTTACATCTGTGGTGGCATTTTTCACAGTTCCAGTTCAGGAGGAAGGGTTATAGGGCTGTGCTTCACTGACAGTTTTGCCCTCCTTTGTACCAGTCTTCCACAGACCCTGCAAAAGGAATTAAGAGGAGGTGGCTGGTTAACTACTCTTGCCTAAGGCTCCTTTTATGCCCTTCACGGTCAGCTAGGCCTCCCTAAACTTGCCTGTTCCTTCCTAAGGCCCAGCACCTCATCTGAGCCTTTCTCTTGAGGCTGGCAAGGCAAGGCTATTCGGTGGCTTGAATTATTAATATTAATATTATCATCCAATCCAACCTAGAGAAGAACTCTTGGAGTGGGGGGAATGGCATGGCATTTCCTGTTCCTTCCTATTGCCCTGCACCTCATCTGAGCCTTTCTCTTGAGGCTGGCAAGGCAAGGCAAGGCTATTCAGTGGCTTGAATTATTAATATTATTTATATTATTTATTTATTAAATTTATTAATTGCCCATCTGGCTGGTCAGCCAGCCACTCTGGGCGATGTACAATAATAGAAACAATTTAAAACAATAAAATTCTACATTTAAAAACATCATATTTCTAAAAATACCCTAACCCACCCCAAATGCCTGCCTGAACAACCACGTTTTTAATGCGTGGCAGAAGCTCATCAAAGAGGGGGCATGGCGGAGTTCCCTAGGGAGGGAGTTCCACAGAGTGGGGGCCACCACAGAGAAGGCCCTCTCCCTCATCCTCACCAGCCTAGCTGTCCTGGCTGATGGGAAAGAGAGAAGGCCATCCGAGGCTGATCTTGTTAAGCGGCCTATCTGGTGTTGCTGGAGGTGCTCCTTGAGATAGGCTGGGCTGGAACCATATAGGGTTTTAAAGGTCAAAACCAACACCTTGAATTTGGCCTGGAAAACAACTGGTAACCAGTACAGCTCCTTCAGCACGGGAGTGATGTGATCTCACCGGCAGCTGCCTTTAATCAGGCGAGCCACGGTGTTCTGCACCAGCTGCAGCTTATCCAACCTAGAGAAGAACTCTTGGAGTGGGGAGAATGGCATGGCATTCCATTCATTATATGGCTGCCTCATGCAGTAGGTGCTAGGAGGAGGGGCGTGGCAGCAAAGTCTTGGAGCTCAGAGCTGTGTGTTGCACACAGCCTGCCCTGTGTCTCCTAAGCTAGCCTGCTGCTCTCAGGTGTGGTGGAAGATGCTATCCCATTGCCAGAGTCGAAGACATATTCAACTGCTGGTTAAAGTAAGGTTCGGTTGTTACCTTCTGTGCATAGAATGGGAGCAGAGGCACTAGGGTGTCTGTGCAGGGACGGCATTAGAGGTAGGCATCAGTGGGCACCTGCTAAGAGCTCACACTCTACCAGGGGCCCACTGACAAGAGCCTCCTGCAGTTGCTCCTTCTCTTCACCATCGCAGCCAGTTTGTTCACCTGCCTCTCGCACCGCACAGACAACGGTGGTGGTGAGAAGGAGGAGCAGCAGATGCCACTGCCTGCTTGCTCACTGGCTCTCTCCACCTATCAAGCAAGAAAGAGGTAGCAGTGATGAGAAAGAGAAGGAGGAGCAAGAGCAGCTGGTGATGACGGCGGTGAGAAGGTCGACTCACACTGAAGGAGGGGGCCCAGGGAGGATATCTTTCCCAAGGGCCCTACAAAACCTGGAGCTGGCACTGTGTCCATGTGCCCTCATTTACAGAGGACAGCCTCTATTTTAAGGGTTGTCAGTGGACTGCCCTCTAGTTTGAAGGTGTCCTCTCGCTGAAGGGTTGACCTTTCAAATTCTGTATTAAAGATATAGACCGATAGGAAGGAAGAGCTGGCAGGAGCTTTAAGTTGCTCATCAACAGTGAGCACCTGGACAGCAAACAGAGAAAGGCACCTGGTCACAGTCTTCCACACTACGGTGAGATGTACTGTATTTTTGTTTAAATTATAATAATCATTTCTAAATTTGCATCTACACCTAGAAATTAGCATATGCACATTTTATGCAAATCAGTGTCCTGTTTTGTCCTCTTTTTGATACATTTCCCTCTTTCTCGGTGATTCATAAGTGTCCACCCTAAGAGGCTCCATCTTGTCCTTCACCTCAGGTGACAAAATGTCTTGGGCTGGCCCTGCTGCTGTAGCAATTTTCACTGCCAGGCCAAGCCAGATGAGAGGGAAGAGGCCAGCAGGGCAGGGCCAGAGGATTCCATTGCTCAGATTATTATCCAGTCCAAGCTAGACAAGAACTCTTGGAGTGGGGGGAATGGCACTCAGTTCTTGATAAGGCTGCGCATTACAGCCTGGACAAGGTTGAATCCCATGTAGGGATGTCCAGATTTTGTGATATCCATCCTGCGTGTGTTTCGTGGATTGTGCAGTGTTATTACTTCCGGTATCCATTCACAGACAGATTCGAATTTTTTTCATTATGTGGAAAAATACGCAAATAGGAGGTTTTGCAACAATTTACATAATTTACACTAGTACGTAACATTTAGCATATTGTCCGCCATTCCCTATACATTTTCCCCATGTGTATTTACCAGTCTCAGTAGAAACTATCACACTTTCCTATGAATAAATTTAGGAGAGTAAAAAAAAGGATCCAGAAATCCACGGATTCTGCGCAGCCTGAGGAGGTCAGTCTGGAGCAGATTAGGCAGGTCAGATTCTTAGAAATCCGAGCTCATTTTAGTCCAACTTGAATTTCTCCAGCATCCCTAATCCCATCCACTAACCCCAAATCCAGTCACAGTATCTCTTGTTCCATTGCTCTGGTTCTGAAATGTTGTTGACAGAATAGAAAGTGCCAACTGCATTCATTATTTCAAGGCCAGAGGCCTTTATCCTCACACCTGTGTGCTTTTTGTTTCTCCCTGTCATTTCGCTCACATTCCTTGACAATTAAGCACTAAAAAAAGACAGAAAAGATTACCTGCTTTGTGAAGCTTACTAAGGGATAAAGTAATACCACGGTTGGCAATTGGGAACTCTCTGATGGGTTTGATTGTAAAAACTGGCCGCATTTGCAAGCAAATATGTGGATGCTCCTTGAGTTCTTATAGATCAGCTCATGTAAAGTTAATCAGTCAATACACAATTAAGCAAGAGAGAAAGAAGGGAGAGGAGTGAAATCAGTGAAGAATGTTTCAGTCTGGTAATTATAATTTGAAGCTGATATCAAGTTTCATAATGAGTCATCATGAACTATGCCGAAAGTTTACTTTCCCAAGAGTGTCTCATGTGGGAATACTCCAAGAATAGGTGGTGATGTGTGTCAGTCATTCTTTTCATTTTACAGCCAACATTAGAATATAGGTAAGATTTTAATTTTATTTCATGAATATTCTGGACCTGAAACAGTTACAGTTCTATATTTAAATAATTTAAAATTACTCAGGGGTGGTGGGGGGAGAATTAGTAGCAGAGGGAGTACAAGGCAAAGGGATGCAAGACACTATCTTAAATTCCGTTCTTCTCCTCAACATGCCATAGAAACAATATATTGGATCCAGACTCAATTAGCAGAGCTCAATTCCCACTGAAATCAGTTGGGACTTAAGTCATGACTAATTTGTCCTATTGATTTCAATTTATTTACTTATTATTTATTTAAAGCATTTTTATCCCGCTCTTTAGCCAAAAGGGCTCCCAGAGTGGCTCGCAAATATCAGTATTAAGGTAGACTTTGCCCTCAGGCATATACAGTGGGACTTAAGTTCAACTAATAGAGCTATCCTAACTCCCTTGAATGGACAGCTGAAGTGGATTAGGATGGGGTGAAAGTGCTCCAATATCTGTTCTATATTTTACCACCTGACTTTTAAAGTCAAATCTACATGGGGATCTCCATTTGTTCCTGGATCAAATGGTTCAGCATCAAACAGAAAATACAAGAAACATCCCACCAACCCACCCAAAGCAGCATGGAAAAATTCAACATTCCTTGAGTCATGCAAACAAGACAGCATAGTTGGATGTGAAGGTTTGAGGCCTACAGAGGCAAAGGGAGGGAAAGGTCAGACTGAGAGGCCTGGAGTTTTCTGTTGGGAGGGGGTAACCCTGAGAGTAGTTTCATTTCTGCGGTTAAGTATCAGTTTCATTTCTCCACTTAAGTTTCATTTCTTCAGGTTTGAAGCAATACTTTCAGTTTTGAGGGAGGAGGGTATATAAAGAGAGGTGGCAAGAGCCTGAAGTGAGAGCAGAGTCTGAAGAATGAGTAGGAAGAAGCAGCTTAGAAAAGTCTAAGGACAGCTAGGGTAAAGGGATTTGTGTTTTGCAACTTTTATTTTCTTTTAATGGTTTTTGTATCACTCACCTCTATTGTGTAAATATCTTCAGTTGTAATTTGTATGCTTTAAATCTACTAATAAACTATTGTGGTTAAACCCTGTGTCTAGACTGTCAGTCATCCCACATCTACAGCCTAAACCCCACATTACTGGGAAGGGGAAGTTTAAAAGAAGAAAGGTGGGACTGTTAGTGCACAATCCTATTGAGATAGGCGACTGCCTCCGAACTCAGAGGCAACCGCCTATCCAAAGCAGGGCAGGAGAAGCACGGAAGGGATTATTCCCTCTGTGCTCCTCCTGCCCTGCATTTTTAGCTAGACAGCCGATTGCGGCTGTGTAGCCGCGGGAGCACGGAGCGGGGAAGGAGGCTGCTGTACGACTTATAGGGTGTGCCGTACAGGCAGTTCCACCCTCCCTGCCCTGGAATGCCCCCAGCCATGCCCCTTTTCAGCCGCTCCACACTCCTCTTGTGAGCACAGAAGACGGGGCTGTTCTGTGCTGCCTGTAAGGCAGCGCAGAAGGGGGGGGAGGGCGGTTGTCCGGGAACCGACCTCGGATTGTGGGTTCTGAGGTCGGTTCCCAGAAAACAACTTATCCTATGGCCGTCTAGCCACTGTCTAGCAGCCATAGGATTGCTCCCTCCAGGATGCAAGAGATCCTTAAGGGCTTCCTCAGGGGGTCCAGGTCGTAAGAGGAACCTTGACACTGGACATTAGGAAATGGGCAGACCAAGTTAATTTCAGCTCAGGGCAGGAGTGGCTTGTGAAAATTGTACAGTATTTGTTTGTTTATTTTAATCCACCCAAAAACAAATGTATGACCAATCCCTGAAACAAAAGCAAAACACAATCTTGTGAAGATGGAGTTCACATTTCAAATTGTTTAATATTTGGGGTGTTGAGCTAGCACATTCTATTTATTTGCATTTTTAAAAAAATCGGATTGGAACTCCCCACCTCCCATAAATCCCATATTATTTTCCCACTCACTATATCCTCCATACCAGCATCCAAGTTATAAGCCGGACTGCACTGCAATTTTTGGAGGGAAACTCCGGTGTTAAGGCACTGACTTAACATTCATAAGCAAATTTGACAATGTAGAACTTAGACTCACTTGTATCACTGTTCATTTCCAGGAGGTGCTACTACCCACACTAACTGGATCTTGTATTGATTTGGTCGGATCTTGTATTCATTGTGTGTTGGATTTTGGCACACCTGCTGCTCAGCCTGTTGCATTGTTTGGCCTTTTAGCCTCACTTTGTGGAATGGGGTGTGAGAAGGAAGTCTGGCTTCTCTTTATAACACAGTGTACATCTGTCTATCCACCTCGTACTTCTGACATAGTGGGCACTGGGCCTATGAAAGCTTATGCCACATTATATATTGGTTCGACTTTAAGATGCCACAAGATTCTTTGTTGTTTCTTCATGGAGAAAATGCCTTTTGGTTCCAATGCACTAGGACTGCTTCAATGTCACCATCCCCTGCCTCATTCACAGACGTTTACAAGAGATCCAAACAATGTTGACTTCTACTTGTGACCCTCCCATGTTCTCTTACCGCTTCTTCCATCTTTTTCCTTAACCCAGAAAATATGTTAAGAAAAAGATGGAAGAGTTACACAATACCTTCTAATTGCTAGTGCTAGGAGCCATCCCTTTGGAAACACCCTAGGTCTGTGATGGTGAACCTATGACACGCGTGTCAGCACTGACACGCGTAGCCATTTTCGATGACACGCAGCCGCATGCGGTCGCATGCAGAGAAGTATGAGGCCGCATGCCGAGAAGGACATTTCATCCTCAGCTACTGCATGGCCAGGTGCAGTAGCCGAGGATGAAACATTTGCTGTAGTGTAGACACTCCATGCCGGAGGTCTGTAGGCCAAAACAACAGAACTCCGCACAGAGCGTCTAGTTCTGGGACTTCCGGTTAGGCCGTTAGGGGATCTTTGACCTCACTTCCGGCCGGCGGAGCAGGGAGCAGCGGAATGCCGTGGGGGACGCATCTCTGGGGGCCCTGTGATCGCCATTACCAGCAACCACATAACCACAGCAACCATCATCCAATCTACTGTTCTTGGGTGTCGTGGATTTCTAATTGACCATCATTACTGAGATAAGTGAGGGGGAGGCTGGGAGAGGCGAGGGCCTGTGCTATGGGTGCCGTTTCCCGCCATTAGAAATAGCGGCAGCCATCTTAATTTATATAAGGAACACCATTTTGCAGCATAGTGCAGACTCCATTTCACCACTATTACTGTTGTGCATCCTTATTAACCCCTATTTCTGCTTATTAACCCTGCCCTTTCCTAAAAGACAGTTACATGTGCCATCTTGTGGTCAGTTAGGCTAGTTAACCCCTAATTGCCTGCTGGGCTAACAGGCTATCTATAATTCTATCTTCTGTCACTGCCCCCCTGATGGAGAACCCAAAAAATAAAAAACCAAGGTTAAGTAAAGGAAGTGGTAGTAGCAGTAGCCGACCCTTTCAAGAGACATGGACCGAGATGTATGGCATTATAGAAAAAAATGGCAGATCATTTTGCGTTCTATGTACTGAAACGGTAGTAAGCAGAACGTGGAATATAAATAGACATTCTGAAACTAATCATTCTCAGCTCTTGAAAAAAAGTGAGGATGAAAGGAAGGAATACATTTCCAGGCCGCTACACCTTTATAAGAGCCAATCTAATTCCATCCTTAAATTTATAAAAGGCTCTACAAATTTAACATCTGCAAGTCTGAGCATTGCTCACTCCATAGCTCAGCATGGAAAAGCACTCAGTGAGGGAGAATTTATTAAAGAAACTCTCCTAAGATGTGCACCAGTTCTATTTCACGATATGCAGAATAAAGATGCAATTATTAAGAGAATATCTGAGTTACCACTCAGTAGAAATATCATAAAAGACCGAATAATGAGACTGAACACAAACGTACAACATCAATTAAAGAGAGACATAAGTAATTGTAAATATTTTTCAATCTCTCTTGATGAAACTACTGATGTCACATCACATGCTCAGTTGGCCATTATTGGTCGATATTCTGATGGTCTCACAATGAGAGAAGAGTTGATAAAGTTAGTATCAGTGCCAACAAGTACATCAGGAAGCGAAATATGTAAGGTTGTTATACAAACATTCCGTGACCTAAGCATTGATATCTCTAAAGTTGTGTCAGTGACGACAGATGGGGCACCAAACATGGTGGGGAAAAAAGTTGGATTTGTCAAATTGTTTACGGAAGCTATTGGACATCCGATTGTGCCTTTTCATTGTATTATCCATCAGGAGGTTTTATGTGCCAAGGCAGGATTCACCGACTTAAACGACTTAATGTCAGTTGTTACAAAAATAGTTAATTTAATAGCTGTTCGCCCCCTTCACAAGCGAGAATTTTCTGCACTTTTACTGGAGGTTGATTCCACCTACAGTGGACTGCTGATGTACAATAATGTAAGATGGCTGAGCCGAGGCAAAGTTCTTGAGCGCTTTGTGGAGTGCTTTGAAGAAATTAAGGTATTTCTTGAGGATAAGGATCTGGGAAACTTTTCTCAGCTCAATGATGATAAGTGGGTCAACACCCTGATATTTTTTACAGATCTCTCTGTTCATATTAATGAACTGAACTTAAAGTTACAAGGTTTTGGCAAAAGTATTGACATTATGTTTGGATACATAAAAGCTTTTGAAAGTAAACTTAAAATTTTCAAGCGAGATGTAGAAACTAAAACTTATAAGTATTTTCCTCGAGTAACAAAGTATTTTGAGGAGGCCAGTGCAGCTGTACAAAATGAAATGGAACCCTTGCATATAAAGTACCAGCATGTTTTAGACTCGTTACTTGACCAGTTCAGTGATAGATTTAATCAATTTAGAAGCCTAGAACAGACCATAAAAATAATTAAGTATCCTGATGTAGTAGTCTACAGTAGTTTGGAATTAAATGGTTTCCAATGGATGCAAATTGATGATTTGGAGATGCAACTTGCAGAATTTCAAGACAGCATCTGGGCTCAGGTGTTTGTCGACTTGAGGTCAAAGCTTGAGAATCTGGAAAGGTGCCGCTTGGAGAATCAAGAGGAGTGCCACTACGAACAGGAAATTTGGAGTGCCTGGAACCGATTACTCCTTTTAGCACCCTGAAAAATATAGCAATGGCTTTACTCACAATTTTTCCCTCTACGTACTTTTGTGAGACCTTATTCTCAGCGTTAAATAATATCAAAACCAACAAAAGAAACAGATTGACAGATGAAGTTAGTAGCGCTTGCTTGGGCTTGAAGTGTACAAAATACCAACCTTCAATTGAAGGTTTAGCCAATGAAATTCAGCAACAAAAAAGTCACTAATAGGCAGGTTAGTTAAAGAATTCCCCCTCCCCCTCACTTATCTTAGTTCACGGCACCCCACACAAGTTAGATAATATCAAGACCAACAAAAGAAACCGACTGACAGATGAACAAAGAAGTCACTAAGCAGGTAAGTTAAATAATTAGTTTTTGGTTTATTAAATACAGTTATATATTACAATTATACATTTTTGTTATTTAAACTATAAACATCGCGAAATTATGGTTTTTTTCTCGAAGTGACACACCACCCGAGTTATGCTTGGTTTTTTGGCGAATTTTGACACACCAAGCTCAAAAGGTTGCCCATCACTGCCCTAGGTCAATCTTGACATGAATGTTTCTCCTAATTCAGATTTGGTACATTCATCAAAGCTCTGTTTACATGCAAATTTTCATTTTGGGACAAACTGTTGCTATAGAGTAGAGATCTCAGAGCCTCACAGCACTGCAGCAACTGCTACCTTTTAGGAAACCAATTTGGCTCAGGCACAGAAAAAGCAGCCAGGTACTGTCAGGTTTATCCTTTAAGACAATCCTATTAGAGGTCATCACCTCTGACAGAAAGTTAAGGTTTACTTGGCATTGCTAGGGATTTCTTTTAAAGAAATAATGGAATTGCAAGAGTAATCCGTTCTATCACAAAGTTATAAATCACTGGAAAGACTTCATCAATGTTTGGAAAGACTTCATTGCGTTAAGGTTTTCAAAATTCTCTCTGTGCTCTAAAGAAGCAGGGTTCTTTTTTCTTTTTTTAAGCAAAAAAAAAACCCAAAAGCTGCCACCTCCAGTGTGTCTTTTGTTCTCATATTAGATATATGTGCTATTTCATATCTTTCCACTCCAGGTGTGGAAATGGGAAAGGCTGAAGATTTTAAAAGGTGTAGGGAGGAGGGATACAAAGAATTTTGCAGAGATAAAGTGTTCTGGGGAAATCCCTGGTGGAAAAGATTAGGCGTCCTTATGCCTGAGAAATAGTAGCGTAGTATATCCTCAGCCAAAATATCCAGTAAATGACAGTTTACTTTACCAAGTGTGGTGATAGCCCAAGTCCATCTCTGGACATGACTCTTGGCAATGTGCTGTTGAAGGGAAGTCGTAACAGGCTCAACATTTGTCTTGACCACAGTACCCAGAATTTTGATCTTCCAATGTAGTTCTAAAAGGGAAGCAAATCATTTCATCCCTCCAGTGCCTTTGTCTTGTGGATTGTTTGTTTGTTTGCAAGTGATGCAATTTGATACATATTGCTTTCCTTTGAGGCCACATGGGAAGATGGGTTAGAGCCACTTATAAAACTGAGTATGTTTAATACAAGGGGCCATTTATGTGAAACAAGCAATATGTTTTTATGTTGACCCCATCACCACCACCAACAGCCAGGCTACATTATAATACATCTGTTGCTGAGCTGTCCCATTTCAGACTTTATGTTAGGGGTTGCATACTTGAATGTTGCCCTATAGAAAAAAATCACACAGAAAGCTGGTATATTGGGGAGAAAGCTAGACTAAAAACATCTGCCTGGCATGTGAGTTTTTTATGGATTGGACCCAGCAAAAGCCTCTCGAGGACAAAAAAAGGGCTCCTTCTGTCAGCAGAAAGCTTATGATCCAGTGGAGGTTTTCTGTTGGCTAAATGGAGAAAGAGAACCAATTCCCCCCTCCCTCTGCAGTCCCCTATGTTCCCTGAAAATATGCTCTGGGGAGTTTGGGGTGGGGCTGTGGCTCAGTGATAGGGCATCTGTTTTGCATGCAGAGGGTCCCAGGTTCAGTCTCCAGCATCTCCATATAAGGTTGGAAAAACTCCTGTCTGAAACGCGGAAAGCTGCTGCCAGTCATTGTCAACAATACTAGGTTAGATGGACCCATAGTCTGACTCAGTTTAACAAAGCTTCCTATGTGACAGTAGGAGAAGTAGTGCTGAGAACTGCAGGGGGGGGGGGAATCAGCAAAGGTCACTTCTCCCCTTTCTGCCAGCAGAAACATTCTGAGTGGAACTCCAGTAGAATAAAAATTCTGGATTCAACCCATTCACCGAGTTCACAAAACACAACAACCATACTCAAGGCTGAGTGTGGATTGTCATTGAACTGTGGTTTGTTGTTGAAATGTAGGTTGTGTTGTGTGAACCCAGCCACACTAACAAACCATGGTTTGTTAACCACAAATACCCCACAGTTCACATCCCAATAACAAACCATGGGCTCTCTTCATGGTTTGTTAGTGTGGCTGCATTCACAATGGTTTGCATTGCATTGTTCATTTCATGGTTTGTTAGTGTGGCTGCACCCAATGCTTCAACAACAACCCACAATGGAATGACAAGCCACACTTGACCCCTACTCAACCCTGAGTATGAGTTATGATGTTGTGTGAACCCAGCCATTGTGTAGAGTTGTTGGGTTTTTTCTTTTATTTCTTGTTTTTAATATGGGAATTACATTTTTAATATGAGGATTAATACTTCAGACTCAGGTGAGAGATTCAATTCTGCAGTCTCCCACCTGCACCTGAAATAGTGCAGCTAAGTAAAAAAGCAAACTTGCGTTGTGTTACTACTGTCACCTATATTTTCCCTCTACTGTAAGCAAAAGGTTTGTGTCTAAGGTAGGAATGCAAATGCCATGTCACTCACAACCTGCATCTCCTATAATGGTATCAAATCTATGTAGGAAACTGCCTCTGCCTTACATGGATGTGAGGCATGGCTGCATATATTCCAGCCTATGTGCCACTTTATGCACAGAGGTAATAACCATGCAGGAACTTTGCCGTGTGTGGAAGATTCCAGTGTACAGGAAGCAAAACTTAATCTTCCCTCATTGTAGGATAAAAGTTGATGTAATGGTAGGTGAGAAAGTCAGCAAGCAATATAGTAGTTTAATTTTATTGTACGATAAATGCACAGTGGTGTGTTGCAAACAATCCGGAACTCTTTTCCGCAGTTAGCACATCTGTTTTGGAGAAACATTTTCCCAGCACTCAGACCGCAATGTTTTATTGCTGATGAAAAGCAATTCTTCTGCCAGCTAGTGCTTTCATTGAACTGGGTTTAGGGGGTATCACAGACACTGATTGGACGGTGTTTGTGTCATCACTCTTGACAGCAGTACTCCTTTCCCTATACCGGTTTCATTATCCAGCAGTAGTGCCTTGCCACTACTTGTTTTAAGTGTGCCACCTTGGGAGGGTTTTGGCCTGAGAGGAAGCATATAAATACTGGAAATAGATAAACTATTTTTGCCCTCTTTGTTTCAAAGGATCTTCCATACCAAGGTTCTATATTTTCCAAACACCAATAGGCCCATCAACATGAACAGCACAATATCCCATCCCCACATAATACTTGAAGATTTAGGTTTGTTGCTGTAGAGGGCATGACTTTGCTGCTAGGTGTGTGTGTGGCATGGATGGGGAGGGTGACATATGAATAGCCTTTTCCTTTTTTATGAAGAGTGAATAGCCTGTAAGAATGACATTTTTTAAAAAAAATTAAGTTTGTGAAATGTAGTTCTACATTTTTAAAAAAGGAATTAAAATGACATTATTCTTGGAGGCTAGTCAGTCTTTGGGCTTTTCTACATGAGGCTTTTAACCCGCCACTTTACCGAGGCTTCTGCTTCTGGATTCTTTGCAGGATTAAGATCAGCTCCTTTGCACATAGTTTTTTTCCAGGTTTTCTTTCTCGGCCTTTGTATGATCCATTACACAACCACTGGGTGGTGCTGTGGTATTGCAGAATTGCACAAATATACGAGGATTGTGTAATGACATTAAAAAAAAAAAAACTTTCCTCATTAGAAAAAAAAACCCACAAAAATAGTCGCAAAGCACAGGAGAGGCCCTGGAAGGTAAAGGACCCACAAACTACCATGAGAGAAGAATCACAAGTGCACAATGAAAGCCTCATGTAGAAAGGTTCTTCATTTTTTAAAAAAGGCTATTCATATGTCACACAAACCCTAACAGGTAGCAATAAGGCTATCATCTCTGCAGTAACAAAGGTAAATCTGCAGTTATTATGTGGGGATTGTACTTGGGGATGGGATATTGTGCTGCTCGTGCTGATGGGCTATATTTGGAAAATATAAAATCTTGGTCTGGAAGATCCTTTGAAACAAAGCGGGCAAAAATAGTTTGTTTAGAGTGGAATCCCATGCATGTTTAGATTGGGGGGAGTCCTACAAATCTGACCATGCTCCAGTCTGCATCGTTAGTTGGAGGGATGCTGGGAGTTGTAGGACTTTTTTATGTCTAAACATGCATATGATTGCACTCTTATTTATCTGTTTCCAGTGTTTACATGCTGCCTTTCAGGGCAAAGCCCTCCCAATGGGCTCACTTAAACAATTAAAAACATAAAATACAACAGAAACAATCTAATTACAATTACAACCCCCACCCCAAATCCAGCAGTGTAAAAATACTATACAGCCCAGCACAGATAAAGCAGATTTAAACAAAAATTGGGAACCATTTAAACAATTAAATAAAGAGCACAGCACTTTAATTAAACGCTGATTGAAACAAAAAGGTTTTTAAGGCCCATTTAACAGATATGGAGCCATACATAGATGCCTTAGTATACATAGTTCTACAAATATGTGGCCAAGCTTTCAGAATTAACAAGAATAATAATATTTATTAATACGATTAATAAGGGGATAAAATATCACTCTTCAAATAATAGGTTGAGACTGCTTATAGGTTCTTAAATTAAATATGCTTAGTTACCATTCCTAAAAGGTAAAGAGTCTTGCCCAGCTAAATAAGCTCTCAATAGCTTTTTCGTCAGACCATATTTCCCTGAACTCTAACCAATTCTTCACAAACAGGAACAGATGCTATATACCAGACTTCTTCTCCCATCAGGTCTTCCTACTTCTTCAGGCTTCTAGGATGATTCAGATGTTGCAGGACTACTTGCTGAGGTTCCCTCTGGTCAGACATAAAACAGGAACCTAAAATGTATTATGAGTAACTTGTTTTGCTGACAAAATTATAATATTTGTTATATTAAATATAAAAGTATAGTTTATTCAGACCAAAATTACAAATGTCCTAACTGAGTTTACTTGTATAGTTTTATGAGCAAACCAAGTTATACACAATGCATTTTAGGTTTCTAAAGTTACAAAATGACTTTACATCTGTACAGAGCACTTTAAAAATGAGTATTGCATATTTTCATTTTTACAAACATTTCCATCCCCCACCCACCCCAACCCAAAAAATTGGTTTGTTTTTTTCCAGGGCTTCAAAATTTCTGGAAATTTTAGATCTTTATTTCCTAGTATAGGCTAGGTTTTCGGCAGAACCAATGGTTAAAACTGCAGAAAATTCCCCCAGAGCTATCAGAAAACAGTCCAGATCCATCAGCCTCTAGGAGAGACCATTAAAACTGACCCCTTTCTCCTTCAGATACTAATTAGGAAGTTGAAATAAACCAGTATCCAAATATCTGTGTAAGTTAAATATAGATGTGTAATAACAGAAACAATTTGAAAAAGTGCTTTGCAGAGATAGAGAACTGAAGTGAGTTGGTGGTTTCCAGCCTGCATTTTCTGTTAGTTGGGAGCTGCGAGGTAAGCCAAAAGTGGAATTATTCACCAGACTTCAGGAAAATAAATGACCCTGAAGGGTCTCTTCAAACTCACAGTTATCAATATAAGTTAATAGAGCTTCAGCAAACCACTGCACTGATTCATAAGTGGTCACTCTAGAAGTGCTTGGATTTGAGGAGACCTTGGTGAATGTGGCCTCACGATGTATGGCACCATAGTAAAAAATATTTCACAATGAAGACGATTTACATTAGACTTAGGTTTTAATTAAAATTAGCTACATTTGTATCTTTCTCGTTTTCATGTTGTAATTTTGTACAGTTCTGTTGAACACATTTCTTGAGAGCAGGGTCTTCTTTCACTCCCTTTTTGTGCACTTTGTAGGACCAGTCCTTCAATAACTGTATGTATTGTATTGACCAGGCAGAAGACAACTTCTGTCAAAACATAAAATGCTTGTCAGCGACAAGGAAGCACACCAAACTGCCGTTGTTGTGTTTGGAAGTAGCCAGAGATGACATCCTGCTTTGTTCATTTCAGGAAACATAGCACTAAGATTGGATTGAAATGGGGGCGGTGGGTGTCCAACTAGAAAATGACAGCATCTGACAAGTTCTTCTCTGGGGCATGTTCAGAGAATTTGGGTGGGGGACATGTAGAAAATATTCTGGCTGTATAGCAGTGCCTGATGCACACCGCTGATGTTGTCACCTGTTGCATGAGCTGCTAATCACCCAACAGCTGTGTGTTCGTGGTGTTGAAGCAGACACCCTGATGGCTCCACTGTTGCCTCATGACACCCTTCTGTAAGGGTACCATGTACCTCTTAGCCATCCAGCAATGTTTCGTGGTGGAAGCTGGTTGTCTGCCAGTGAATTGCTGCATGAGCTGCCACTCAAGCTGAGGTGACGTAGACTCTACCACTTCAGACAGCAGGTGGTGGATCCCATTTTAATGTTTCACCATGCTAAAAGCTCCCCACAAATAGAAAACATACACATCTATGAAGGAGGATTAAGCCCACCTCTCCACCTGCCATTTTAATTGTCAAATTCTGGGGTATCTTGTTTTGTTTATATGGGGCATTACCCCCCCCCCTTGAATTTGTAAGGGCCACTGTACTACCTCAACATTCTTCTGCCTCATTTTGTTGCACATGTAGATCCAGCTTCGGATAGCAATGAAGCAGAAAACACCTGCTGGGGTTTAAAAAAAAAAACAGTCGATATGAACAAAACTAATGATTGCATTGTGTGCTCAGCATTTAATAATCATGTGGTAAAATCCATGTTGAGGGCTTCTTTGTCAGCGTCAGCAATTTAGTGCCTTAATTTGCTAGACTTGCACTGCATTGCCAATATATACATCCTAAAACGGAATATCCTGTAAGTCATTGCTTTGTAGTTCTAATGATTTCTTCAATTTCAGTAAACTGGATGTTGGCTGTTCCACAATAACATAACACACAGGTGATGAAAACAGTTTCTGCCTCACTTCTTCTTTTTCTTCTTTTTGCCTCCTCTCTCCTCCCCTTTGTCCCAGCTGTTTCTTTAACTCAGGCTGCTGGAATCTTGCTTCATGAAATGGAATCTGAACTCCTAATGTAAGCCCTGTATAAGTCACCTACCTATGCCATGAAAAGCACTTCTAAGGAATAAATGCTGTCCTAATATTTGGAGACAGTTCATCAAGGATGATTGTGTTTACATCATTACAAAAGTCACAGAGGATTGTGACTTAGCTGAGGCAGAATAGGTTTTATTACTAACAAATGTTCTGTAATTTCAGATGATGCACTTCTGAAAAATAAGGGGGTGGGGTGGAAGAAGCACCACTGCGTTCATCATTTAATCTGCTGTTGACTACACACTGGGGATCTCTGAACAGACTCTACTCTCTGCTTCTATTAATCTGGTAAGCATCACACAACTTTATGTAAACAAATTTATTGGTGTGAGGGGGTCTTAAATTCTATACAGCAACATAAGGCAAGGGTGGGCCAATGATAGATCAGGATGTGCTGGCAGATTTCTGAGTGATCTGAAGTAGATCAGCAAGGACTTGTGACGCCCAATTGTTTAACAGTAGCAGTAACAATACGTCTCTCTGCCCCTCTTCTCCAGATGAGACTGCTGAAATGAGGAAACTGTGGGATAACCAGAAGTAGAATTTTTTTTCACATGGAAGGGCTGTGAATTCAGTTCAGTTCTGGTACTTAAAACAAATTCCTGGGCTCAGAATTATTTAATTCTAAATATGTCTTTTGCACCTGGCTCTGGTTGGTGGATCTCTAGTAAAAAAAAAAAGAGAGAGAGAGAAGGAAAAGGATCATGCAAACCTGAAATCTACCCAGCACTGCTATGCACACTCACTTGGCAGTAAGTCCTACTGAACTTGATGAAATTCAGTTCTGAGTAAGCTTGCATAGGATTGCACTGTAAGGCTACAATCCTGCACACTCACTTGGATCCCATTGAGCCCAATGGGACTTACTTCTGACTGAGTAGACATGCATAGAATAAGCTATTGTGTATCACTGCATCATGTAGCAAGTTTTTTCCTTTAGCTATATGACAAACAATTGAGTTCGGTTTTTGATTATGCTTAATAGCTCTTCAGTCTTATAATTATTCATGATCTTGTTGGATATGTTTCTGCACTGTTGGAATCTTGTTGGGAATTTTGGTAGACACTGTGTAGCTCCATGTGGATCACAAAAGCAATTCATGTGTCTCTCCACTGGAATTTATCTAAGTACATGTCTTAAGGCTGGGGAGAAGAGACAAACTTTTGTAAAAGTCTACATGTGGACATAATTACCCATTGGGCATGATCCAACCAGAGTGAAGCCCTTTCAAGTCCCATTGATTGATTTCAGTGGGAGAGATTTAAGTGTATGGTTAATTCACCCTGTAAAATCAATGAGGCTTAAAGGCACTTCAATCTGATTTCGTCATACCCAGTGAGAGGTTAATTGTAAGCCTTTCAGTTGCTTCCAGTTGTGTATATTTCTGCAATATAAATGTGATGCCTTTAGATTAAAATACCGTGATTTTAATTGGTACCATACCCTCCATCAGAAGACACCTTATTAAGAAGCTTTATTTACACAGTGAAATCTGAGAGTGTGGCATTTTATTTACACAGTTATTTAAAGTATGTGCTAATTCTTTTGAAATTAAAGTTTAATTTAGAATGTCCTTGGAATTAGATGTCTGTTTCTTTTGATCCACTGTGACTTAACTATATTCTCTCTTATGCTGTGCTTAAGAGCCTCATGTGGCCACCACAATGCTACAGTTATGATTCCTGTCTACAATTAGGTGTTTTACAGCACTCAAGCAAACCTATTTTAAATTAGTCATTATTACCAAGGTATTCTCTGAAACACAATGGCATTAATTAAGTTAGCACACAGCTGGAGTTATCCTCACAGACATTCCCTTTTCAAATGATTATTTCTGCCACAGAAAATTAGACACAAAATCAAACACTTTAGTAATGCATTCTCTTCCATGATTCTTGGTGATTGAAAATAATGAATCTCTCCCCCTTTTGACACATGAAGAAGCTTTTATGTTGTAAGAAGAGTTACAAATATGCAATATGGATTTAACTTAGAAATCAAAGCACTTTCTCAAGATGAAAATGGGACCCAAACCCCCCTCCCAGTAATAGAACTAAATGTAGTAAAAGTTCCATCAGAAGATCAATGATAGAGATGTGGAGTACTTTTAAAAGGTAAGGGTAGTGATTTTGAAACTCTTTATGTATATATTTCTAAATGCATAAACCATTTATCCATTTTATAACAAAAGCTTGAAGTACTCAAAAATGAAAGTCAATGTTGAATGTACTTTATTAATCATCCCTCCCCATCCCAAAATGTAAAGTGATGATTAAGTTCCATTAAAGCCAATGGGAGTTTTATAATTGATTTCTTTGTGACAGGTGAATACGATTATTATCTTGAATTTTTCGCATAGCTCCCAATGTGAATTAGAGAATTTTTCCACATGATTCTACAATAAAGTTTTCTTTTAGGATATTTATGTTAGCATGGTAACAGCCACTATGTGGAGCCATTTAAAATGGCCTGTGTATAGTATCTGTAACACATAATCTGGCCTTCAGTATCAGCCGTGAAAGTGGCCTAAGGCCCAATTGCTTCTTTACTATAGTTTCAGTTCACAATTCTCAGCAGAAGCAACCTAGCAGTGTGACAGCGCTGTTAGTGGAATATTATCTTTGCTCATGGAGGGTGCTAACACGCTGTGTTTTTTGCAACATACTGTGCATGGAGTATCTGGCCAGACTTAAATAATAATTCCAATGAAATTATCATTGTTTTTAAGTGCTAAAGTTACTACAAAGTGATGTTACTATATCACTTTCATGTGGGGAATATTTTGTGTGAATGTGCCCTCATGTGTTGAGCTCTGGTATTTACCACACCAAGCCCTCACGTTGATGTGGAAAATTCCAATTCTCGTCACGTGACAAATACATTAAAACAAAATATTCATCACACAGAACTGACATAAGGAATTCAGCTTGTGGTATCATCCATTTCAAGTGGTGAACATTTTGTTCACATTATGAGAATTTGGGTTAACCACACTACGGGTTGAGCTAAAAAAAAAAATTAAAATCTTTTTGACCATGTGGGTAGGTGGGTGGGTACAAACATGAACCCTCCCCCACTCCAAGAAATCACTAGAAAATCAGTCCGATTTTATCAGGGGAAACAAATCTTTTCAGGAAACCTGGGTGACAATTTTGGCCCAGCCTTAACAAAATACTGACTTCACTTCGGGAACCCCCTCCCCCACACTCATCACAGTTCACCTTATTCAGCAGGGTCCCCTGGCCTTCTGTATAGCATTTTCAAGGGGCTGCCATGAGGAGAGGACAGAAAAGTCTGCTTCTTCCAGCCCACTTGCATGCACCTAAACCTAGATCCAACCCATGTGGATTTCTGCTGCTAAAAAGGGAGTGAGATGGAACTCTTCAGAGTCTTGTGGGTCTTCACTGAAATCATTATTATTTCCATCTTGCCAAGTTCTCCATACACAATGTGAGTAAGCACAGTGTTGTTAGTAGCAGCACTTTGGCACTCCGTTCTCTGCTTGGAACAGAAGTGCTGAGCGCCCTCCATAACCAAAGGCAATAACTCCCTTGACAGTGCCGTCACATCGCTGGGTTGCTTCTGTTGAGCAAACTGTGAAATGAAACTACAGAAGCAATCCTGGCAGATCTCTAAATACACCTCTGAAGAACACAGCAGGGGTGGGGGGGGGAATCCATGGAGGAAAATAGGTTTGGGGGGATAGCAGAAGTTTGAGACGCTTTCAACGAAGACAGTTTGCAAAAACATGAGGTCTATGATAAAATATACGGCTGAAGAAAAATGAGTGAAGAATTGGAATGGAATGCCAAAAGGATAGGGATAGAAATCAGCTGAAAGCATCGCTTGACTGACTCATGGGACTTGCAAAGAATTGACTGATACCCGTTGGGCACAAGGGTAGCCCAACTTTATTATTCAGCAAAAATAAAGTTATTCTCTGTTGATTTGATTCTCTCAGGGGTTGTACTAGGGCAGTTCTCTACTTTGTACTTCACCTCCCTTCAGAATACTCAGCATATTCATTCATCTTGATCAGAGGCTATGGAGGGAATTTATTCTCATGTTGCCTTTGCCATCAGTTTGCTTTGAATGTTGACTTCCGTACAAAATCAAACATCTTCTTTGAGAAGTGCAAAAGACAGGCAAGCAAAATAAAGGCCAAGTCAATGGCATAACGATCTAGCAAATTTAGAATAGCATACAATTCCATTGGTTTAAAAATAAATTGGTGACTATGACACCAATTTATTTGTTTATTAGGCCTAGATTATTATGCAGATGTTTATTATGCAGATGTTTATTAGGGCTAGATTATTATGGCCTCCTCAAATTTGAAGATCTATCATTCTTCTGCACATTTACCAAGTCAGAATCTTTTGCTTCCTAGAGCAGATTTGTAGCAACCACATTTTATTTCACATACCACTGTTTGTAGCCACTGATAGTTTTATTGTTCATCTGTTATGCTGCTGCTTATGCTGGTTATTCCCAACCATTGGAGAGGAATCTAGAGAATAAGAGGATGAAGTGGCTTAGCAGATTTTGGAAGACCTCATACATATACCCACCAACAGACGCTACCTCTTGGTACCCTACCATAACTATGTAAATATGAAAGAAAATGCCAGAAGGCTATATTTGTTAAATGGAAATAAGAAATGTAAACCTCAACATTTTTTTAAGTCCAGTGTTCCCACCGTCCTTATGTAAACTTCAGTGCTTTACAGTAAGATCCTATTGGCTTTGCTGTTAATATGCTCTGCTTGGTCATGGTGTTTACGATTGATAATCATAATGATTTATGAGACCCTTATATCAGGCCTGGAGTCTAGTTTTGTGACAGGCTGCAGCTGGAGGCCAATTTTGACACAGGTATGGTGAGGGTCTCACATATACCCTATGAACCTTATACTTTATGAAACAGGTATAACCTAGTAAAACACTGGGTAATTGGCAAGTCTGCCGTCTTCCTAACCAGCAAAACCATGCTTTATCAGCATACAGTGATATTGGGGTCTGAGAAGCCAATAAACTCCAGATACTTCCAAGTTTATTTTGCCCATGACTCACCCATTTTATCAGGTTCAGCAAGGACCTGCCAGCTTCTGCAAGGCAACCAGCCAAGCTCTGCCACATTGACCCCCCAGATTTTGGGTGAGGCCAGGGTCCACCTCTGCCAAGTTTTGTCCTGGCTCTTCCCCAGGGCTGGCATCAGCGCCCATCATCCTTGGGCAGCTGCCAATGCCCATTGCTTACCTCTGCCCAGGGACTGTCATTTCTGGTGCTCCGAAGAGTGCCACGACAGCTTGGAGCCACAAATGAAGCCACTTGGAGGCACCTTTTTAAATTCCTACAATGCCCCAGAGCGCCCTTGATATAGCATTGCCCCAGGCATTTTGGGAAATTAAAATGGCCATTTAAATTTGCGCCAAGGACACTGTGCCATGTGGCAGGGAGGTTGGGATGGAAGAGGAGGTTTCAATAGGTGGCCATAAGGAAGTGAGTGTGATGGAACTATGCTAATCCTCAGGCATTGTCACGCTCACTTCGGTTTCAGAGCCCCTGAGTTTAGGTCTGTTCGGCAAACTTCTACTCCCAGGGGGTGGGGGCTTACTTGCCTAAATTCCAGTGATAAGTATATTCTAATATCCATCATTAAATATGACTTTAAGAGAAAATATTAGAATTTAAACACTTCCATAACTGTAGTTGAAACTTTATGACAGGACTCGGGAACCTCTGGCTCACAGGCCTAATCTGACATGACGGGATCCTCAGTCCAGCATGAAGCTTCCCAGTATGGGCATGCCGCCCTTTCCCAACATCATGCCCACTTGCTGAGCAGAGAAGAGAGCAAGGTTTCCCTTGGCAGTGCTAGCAATGGCAAAGGAAAGCACACTCTGATCTCCGATCATTGATAAGATCAGGCTTCCCCTGCTAACACTGACAAGAGAAATCCTCCTCTTATCTCCAATAAGTGATCAGAGATAAAAGTGGGCTTTCCCTTGCCAATGTTAGAGCTACCTAGGGAAACTGTTCTGATCTCTTGGAGATAAGAGCAAGGCTTGCCTAGCTAGTGTTTGCACTGGCAAGAGAAATCTCTGACCGGTGATCAGAGATCAGAACAGGGTTTCCCTTTTCAGTGCTAATGCTAGCCAAGGAAACTCTGCTCTTACCTCTAATCAATGATGTCAGAGGGTGGGGCTTTGGGGAAAGGGACAATGATGTCAGAGGGTGGGGCTTTGGGGAAAGGGACTGCCTTCTGTCATTATCCAGTCCCCAGTGGGTCTCCTAGGAGTCTGTCTGGTCACTGGGGCCAGAACAGTTCTCCACCCCTGCTTTATGAGAGAAAGAGAGGGAAAGAGAGAGAGAGGCCATGCAGTGCAATCCTATTTAGAAATATAGGTAACTGTTCTTTGGTCCATTTAGCTTAGTATTGTTCTATGCTGCTCAGCAGGTTTCTCCAGGTTTTCTATACATGTTTATCCAGAAATGGGCCTTACTCCCTGGTAAATGTGTCCAGGAATCATGGCTTCAGTTGTGCGAACAAAACCCCCACTGATCTCAAGCAAATTGTCTAAACAGTTCAAACTTTGGCATTGTGCAGTTCTTCTCTTTTATCTTCACTGCATGGAACTTCAGCCAAATGGCTGGGTTCCCATTGCCTTTAATTTGTCCATGAATTCCCATTAATTTTCTATCCTGTTTTATTAGCAACATTCAAGAAATCTTTGTTTACCACATTCCAAATTGTTAAAATGAAAGGGGCGGTGGGGTGGCGAGGGGGGAAGCATTCTAAAATGCTGCAGGTCTTGATTTACCTCCGTTCCTGTTTGCTAACCTTTGCACAGATTTAGAATAAGGGCGGTAATTGAAATTACAAAGTGAGCAGTAGGTTGGAAAATGCAGTTTCACTGAAAAAAACAAGTAAGTAATGGTGTCATAAGTGTTTACCTAAAGGCATTCAGTCAGCATAGATGTTGAATTATCCATGTATATGCTCTTTCATCATTCTTAATAGGGCAATGCTTAATAGCTGTGGTCCCATTCCAGCTCTAGTTGCAGGCGACCAGTTGCACATAACAGTGGCTGGGGGCTCCAGCTAGGCCTACAAGACGCATCCTGTCAGTTCACAGAAGATCCAGTGGTATTTCATAGCAGAGGGTGGAAATCCAGAGACGTGTGCATACATGCCTTGATGATATATGCCAAGTTCCCCTCTTACTGGGGAGATGTGATTTGTGAGAGTGGGGACAGAGGCCAGCAGCGAAGGGAGGAAAGGCTGACAAGGAGCAGTTGCACAGCCGCGACATCAGTGCCTTCCCAGGGGGAAGACTGCTGAGCCAATCGGCACTCCAGTGGGCTTGATGGGAGTGGGGCCAAAGGGGCGGGCCCACCAGAGTGAGATCTCTCCTTTCTTCTTCCTCCATTTCAACCCGAGGCCCCTAAATGCAGGCCTCTCACATGGCTGCAGGATTGTAGTTGCTGACCTCCCCACCCACCTACTCCAGGTAGTAAGTTGTCTTGCAGTGGCAGAGGTAGTCGCCAGTTAATGGGGCTGGGAGGGAATTTTACCTGCATAGCAACTGGCAAAGACAGTGCAGGGGAGGTTGCCTTCCCCATTGCGAGATTAATTCCATTGTAAATAAGTTGATCTGGACTATCGGTAAATGCTTTGTGGATGCTTCATTTTAACGTTTGTCACAACGATGTAGGTGTGATAGGCATTGGGCTGGATCCACTGGTGAGGGGAAGTGGGATTGGGTGCTGGGGATTCCTGTAAGCGACATGGCACCAAGACCAGACCAGCAAGGGGGCTGCGAGCTGGCCATGTCTGGGGTGGTGGAAAAGGGTTCACATTAGCGGTCCATGCTGTGATATGCCCCTGGCCCTACCATCCACCACCAGCTCTCCTGGCATGTGGGTCAAGAAAGGGGAATTGGACAGCAGGCAGGCTGACCAATGACAGGATCCACGCCCTATGCTGCCTCCTAGCCTATTCAAGTGAAAGTCACTAATGTTGTGGCCAATTTATTATCCCATCTATCTATGTCTGTGTGTATAATTTGTTCTCTTCCCTTCACCAGCTGGACCCAATTAAGTGCTGCCCACACAAGCAGAAGTTGCTGCTGCTGCTCACAGAGTTTACTTGTTGGATTAAGGCAGTTGACTTCTGTACTGCCCAAATGGAATCAATGTTGAGCTTGCGCTCACCAGGCCTCAGCTGTGGAGCCAGTTTTTAATGATACTTCTCCTGTGACAGCAGGATCAGTACCTTAACGTTTAAGAAATGTATTCAGGTGTAGTGTGTTGAAAACCAGGCTGACCTTCCATTTTTCCACAAAACCATGACAGGACCTGAACAATTATTTCAGAGGCTCTGCTGAATTTAAACCAGAGCTAAACCACCACCAATATTCCCAATTCAGATTAAGAGTTCAACTCTTACTCTCCCTGTGCCTTTAGATCTGAGGGAGTTGGTTGTCTCATTGTCACACCTGTAGTATAGGGTGGTGATAGGGCCTTCTCTGTGGTGGTGCCCTAAATCTAGAATGCCCTTCCCCAAGAGGTATGCATAGTGCCAACTTTACTGGCATTTTGGTGCCAACTGAAGACTATTTACCTGGCAGTTATGAGTGGTCAGTGAATATAACTTGATCTCTGTTGTGTATTTTGTTTCTCTCTGCTGATTCTTACTGTGTTTATTAGATGTGTTTTATTTTCTTGTTTTAATGTTGTTTATTGTATTTTCTTACTTTAATGTTGTTACCCGCCTTGGAGCTTTATGAAAGGTGAGACAGAAACAAGCAAACAAATTGATATGGTAGCTGTATTCACCAGCTCCAGCAAGGATGAATCAGGAGCACATAGAAATCAAAATCTGGGTGGATCTTCCAACTTTTTGGTTTATCCCGGCTTCAGTATTCTCTTCAACAATTAAGCAGCAGAAGGGAGGATTGTGCGGAGAAAAGTCTGCCACTTACATAATTAAACTGGCCCCAAAAATCAGGCAATCCTAGTTTAATCAGTGAAATAATTGGATTTAGAAGCGTACTTTCCGTGATACATTGTTCCTAATGCCTAGGAACAATCAGATGGCAAAGGCACAGTTGGTCCAACACACGTGGTTTCTAGGGATGTACGAAAGGTACTTACCTTTCGGGGATTATGCTGATGGTGCAGGGGGAGGCGTTCTGTCCCTCCCCCCGGAATCCTCGCTGGGGGGGGAGGCGCTCAATTCCTCCCCCCCTGGAATCCTGGCCGGCCGGCTGTGCTCCACAGCTATTCTGCGGAGCCACTAGCCGGCTCTGCCAGCAGCCGGACATCTGGCCGCTGGCTAGCAGGGACGCAAATGGCGGTGGCCGTAGCCACCGCTGTTTGCGTCCCTGCAGTCAGCCGTGATAGGCTACGTAAATGTTTACGTAGCCTATCACGGCTGATTAAAAAAACAACAACATGCACGTATGTAAATGGCGGCGCCCATGGGCGCCGCCATTTCCGTTCCTTATTTTGGCACGTCTTAGTCTACGTAAACATTTACGTAGAATAAGACGGCGAAAATAAGGAGAACACAAATAGCGTAGCGTCTACGCTATTTGTGTTCCCCTTATTTGCGCCGTCTTAGTCTACGTAAATGTTTACGTAGACTAAGATGTGCCAAAATAAGGAACGCAAATGGCGGCGCCCATGGGCGCCGCCATTTACATACGTGCATGTTGTTGTTGTTGTTTTTTTAAGTCAGCCGTGATAGGCTACATAAACATTTACGTAGCCTATCACGGTGTTTTTTTAAAATCTAGCCGTGATAGGCTACGTAAATCTTTACATAGCCTATCACTTTTTTTGTTTGTTTGTTTGTTTGTTTTAAACCTGGAAATGGCGGCGGCGGCAGCCGGTCAGAAGACCGGCCGCTGCAGCTGCCGCCGCCGAACCACCGCCGGAGCCACTGCCACCAGGAAGATCCGCCCCAGGTAAGTCCCGTCCCAGGGGGGTGGCAGGGGGGTGGCGGGCCGTTCCACCACCGATTTCGGGGGGCCAAATGCCCTGGCATTTGGCCTCCCCGAGATCCGTGGCGGAACTTTCATACATCCCTAGTGGTTTCTGTATTCTGGAATTGACCAGAGTTACACAGGAAGATGCCACAGTCAAGTGGCTACTCTCCCACTAGCAATGGGCAACAAGGGTGAAGAAAGAATTGGTGGTAGAAGAGCCATCACTTCCTAAGTTTTGCCGGCTTGTGCTAGCCAAGGCAGAAGATGAGACAGCCATTATTGCCTTCCCTCACCCCCTGCATGGGGGTTTATGTTTCATTTTCCTCCAGGGGTGTCACAGTCCCTGGCCCTTGTTTTGGACATGCTGAGGGAACAAGGGCCATTCATAGCCTCCTCCTCCCCCCAAACACCCCATTCCTCGTCTCACCAGTGTTGGAGCAGTGACAGTGGAGAAGCAACGGTGGCAGAGCTTTCTACCCACAGAAATGGAGGTCTGCAGCACCCTGTGACCCCTCAGCTGTCCTCCTAGGAGCATAGGACTGTTCCTTAAGTGTGAATTAGGCCTACTATTTGGATTTCCCATAAATTCTGCCAGCTACCCATACTTGTCTGCCCTTATTTGGGGCTGGTAAGGAACAGCTACAATGACGGCAATCAAAATCAAAATGCTGGAAGAAACCTCAAGGTGTCTTCCAAGAAAAGGTGCCTGAACACCCACAAAAAACAAATACATTGAAATTATTAAAGGAAGCATTGAACAGAGTCAAAGAAAGTACTCAAAATGAGAAGACAGGAAGGTAAAGATTCATGTTTATATTCCTTCCACCGTAAAACACTTCCCTTCCCTAGAAGGCTTATATCTAAAAATAGGATTCTAAACTTACTTTCTAGAAAGAAAGAAAGAAAGAAAGAAAGAAAGAAAGAAAGAACATGTGTTAAGAGTTTACTATTGTTTAGTTTACCCATTTGGGATGTTTTGTACAAGGGGTTTAGAAGTGGGAAGGATTTTGCTAAATTAAGGCTGTAATGGCAGCTAGACTGATAAGATCCCAGAGGCAAAGATTCTTTTCTTCTGCAGAAACTGATATTTTTCTTTTTTGTTTTTTAAAAAAAGCTTGCTTTGCAGCACAAAAAAGGACTTTTATTTTTAAACCTGTTTTTATAATTTCTTCCTAGAGGGTGTATAAGCTGGGAGCTTTTATCTGGTGCGCTCTCCATTCTTGCCTGATCGTCGGTTGTGAGTCTTTCCTGTGGATAATACCGTTTTCATTCTAAAAGCAAACTTGGGCTAAAACATAAATTAAAATACAGTTTTCAATTGTCCACAGACAAAGAACGACAAATACAAGCCTCCGGGATGTAAGGAGATCTCTACTTAGCACTACCAGCAGAGAGGGAGGTTTGTACAAATAATACAGCCTTTTATTCTCCATATATCCATACAGGTTGTCCATTGGTAAGAGAGCTGTCGAAAGACAAGTAGGGAAACTAGTAACTACTGAAATTATACAAACTTTTGAAAAGAGACAATCAGATGACTTTCCTCCCAGGCAATTTCTCAAAACGGCAATGCTGCTGAGCCATTACATTGCAGCAAAGTTGAACTGCTGTATGAAAATGTCTACATTATTGGTGGAGGTGGAACATTTACAGAAAATACAGAGCAGAAATAATCAGGGTTGATGACTGATAATATAAGCATAAAGTACAAGCCAGCCAAAACTAAGCACGTAAAATCCCATTAACGTCAATGGTAGAGTGAAACACATGCTTAACCAGTTGTCAGTTTGGCTTATTAAAAGGGCTTGAACTTGTTTGGATCATGTCCTTGTTTTTGTGAGATCCATTGTAAAAAAAAAAAATCCAAAAAGGACTGAGCTTTCAGACTAGTGTGGCATGTTTTCCACTGCTGGAAATACAGAGGAGGACTTCCTATAACCTTTTGTACTCTTCCTCCAGCCATGCTCCAGCACATAGAATCATAGAATAGTAGGATTGGAAGGGGCCTACAAGACCACTGAGTCCAACCCCCTGCTCATTGCAGGAATCCAAGTCAGAGCATCCCCAACAGATGGCTGTCCAGCCTCATCTTGAATGCCTCCAGTGTGGGAGAGCCCACCATCTCCCTAGGTCATTGGTTCCATTGTCGTATTGCTCTAACAGTCAGGAAGTGTGCATTGCTGCCATTTTAAGCACTGTGGAATATATCAGGCCATTCATAGGAAGGCTAGGATGGCCATATGTCCACAGAGGACAGTCCTCTATTTGAAGGGCTGCCAGAGGTCTGTCTTCTATTTTGAAGGTGGTCTCCCTTTGAACGGCTGCCCATCCAGTGCTAAAGAACCATCCAAAGGGAGAGCTGGGCCTTGAACAGCAACTGGATAGCAGACTGAGCAAGGCACACAGGTCACCTGGTCACAGCCTCTCCTATGATGGTGAAATTGATTGTGTTTCTATTTAATGATTCCTAAACTGGCATCTATACATATAAATTAACATATAAAGATTTTATACAAATTGGTGCCTTCTTTTGTCCTCTTTTTTGGTGATTCACAAGAGGCCACCCCATAAGAAGCTGAGGCCTCCCACATCTCACACTGCAGCATCTAGTGGCCTGCTTCACCCTAAGCACCCAGCACACATGCTGCTTGCAGGAACTGGAGATATTCTGAGCTCACAAGGAGAGGGAAAGACTTGGAAGGCCCTGGATGCTGCAGAGTTGGCAGGGGGGGGGGTAGTGGCATGCCCAGTCCCAGAATGGGTTGGCAAGGCAGGAATGCATTATAGTAGGAACACTTTTTCCCTCTGCACATGGAGGTGGGAAGGTTACATCATTTTTTTAATCCACTAGTAAGATATAGTCATCTTACAAATCAATAACAGGGCATTAGTATGCATTGATTTAGAAAAGTCCTGCATTTATAGCAAAGGGAGGATTATTATTTTTTTAATCCTCAAAAATGCCAGTCATAGATAACCTGCTTTTCTCCATTTCTACTAGGAAGTTATGTCTTTCCTGAGATTGCAACATCTAGACACATCTAAAAAGACAGTAATTCTGGGGTTGATTTAATCAACTGCAGTAGGAATATGCAATTGTTCATGTCCTGCCAACGTTGTTTATTTCATCTGTGTTATTATTTTGAGGCGTGGGGGGAAAGCATCTTTCTATCTCTTGTCAAGGTGTCATGCAGCAAAAGCGTACACACCGCATAATAATGGATCATGAGAGAGAGGTAACACCGCATCAGCATTTCTCCAGAAATAACTTCTTATCTTGGAGTAGCTGCCTGTTACCTATTCGGAATTCTAAATATCCCGTTTCCACTTCTGTATTCAATGATTGGGAGTGGGGGATGTACTTTGTTGTTGTCGCTTTGCAGGTCGTGGCGTTTCCCCCAGAGTTCAGGAGTAGCTTTTAAAAAATATAATAAGAGAGAGAAAATGACAAATGAATAGCAGCAGCTCCAATCATAATTTTTTGCTAAGTATTCGTTTTAATGTGTCCTTGACGATCCATCCTGGTTTGATTTCAGTCCCCTAAATCAAAGGATAATGTTTCTTCTGTACCACTAGGTAATAGAATCTGCTTAAGTATCTGAACATTTCCACTACAAATAGCAAAAACCTTTCTTTGAATGTCAGTATGGGCATTCTGCATGAAAAATGGCTGTTCACTCTCATTTGAGCAAGAAGAAACTTATTCAGATGTATGTCAAGAGAAAGGCAATAACTCAGAGTCGTACTGTATCAAATCATCCAAAATTGACAAAAACATTGGGAAATAATTTCCCTGCGATTTGCAAAGCTTGTGGGGTGCTGGGGGGGGGGGTGCATGATGCATTAATATATCCTTTGTATACATAATACGTTAATATATCTATGCTGTTATTTTGTACAAGTGTACTGTTTCACACAGCTCTTCCCACCCTACTATATCCTATCTAGATGGCATGTCAAAACACTTAACAAGCTCTGATACAGCAATGGCTGAATATTAACAATTGATAGAGCAGGAGAAGTGATTGGTTCTGTTAATAATTTCGATTAAGCATATATATTTTTCTTACTACAGGAGTAGGATTAATGAATCAGTTCTGAAACAATTAGGAAGCTGGTGGTGTCAGAGGAAAAAACTCAATGAGCTGATACAGCTAGTGATGGGGAGAGCAATCCTATGGCTCCTAGACAGAGTCTGGGGTGCCACAGGATACTTCAGATTCCTGGATCTGAGGTCGGAGACACTGCTCAGACCAAGGGGCCTGAGCTCCCTGCCCCCCCCCCCCGCAGCCAGCACAGAGTGAACTGCGCCAGCTGCGTCTCAGAGGTCGCAAAGGACAGACAAGGGGGCTTTCCCAGGAGCAGGAAGCTATCCCCAGCCTTCCCCAGCCTCCTTCCTCCCCCTCCCAAACGCCTCAACTAGATGGGCCAAAACACCCTTCTAGCTAAAATGCAGAGTGTGGGGAGCACGGAGGCGAAGATCGCCTCCAGCCTCCTCCTGCTCTGCATTGAGTGGCCGTAAGCCTCTGAGTTCGGGCGTCTCCATAGGATCATGCCCAAAATTACTCTGTTTTTGTTGGTGCAATAGTGGGAAACTCAGCTTATTAGCTCTGAGCACAAACCCACCAACGTTCATAATGCAGCTGTATTAAATGGCAGAGAGCTAAATACTTGAAGTCCACATGACTTAAAAATGCTTATTTTTTTTCTTGAGGTTATGCCCTATATTAGAATTTTGTAAGGTTACTTACTATTGCAGATTTAAGCCACAAAAAGTTTATTGTTGTTATTGTTATTAAGACTACATAGTCATTTGTTATGCTTTATTCCATTGCCGTCGTTTCACTAGACCTTTTAAAATTAATGGCATACACACTATTTTTGTTACCCATACAAAGATTACTTCTCATATTAAATACTTTGGTAATGAAGTATTGAATAAATTAGAGAGCAATCCTATGGCCATCTAGACAGTGTCTAGATGGCCATAGGATTTTTCGGTTTCTGGGAACTGAGGGTGTCTGACCTCAGTTCCCAGAAACCGCATTCCCCACCCCCTCGTAGCCAGCACGGTTCTGTCCACGCCGCCGTCTCTGCACTCATAAATGGAGCACAGAGAGGGTGAAAACGGGTGTTCCCAGAGACAGGAAGGGGAGGAGATCATGGAAGCTGTCTTAGACAGCTTCCTATCCAGTCTCCAGGCCCCTTCCCTCCCCAAAGCCACAGCTAGAGGCATGAAAATGCATGTCTAGCCAAGAATGCAGGGCGGCCGGAGTGTGGAGGGGATCCTCTGCTCTGTGCTGTGGCTGCCTTGCATAGGAGAGTTGGTAGCCTCCAAGTTCAAGGGCTACTGACTATCTCAATATGATTACTCCCTTAGTAGATAAAAAAAATCACATTTCTCAGAAATATGAACACACTTATTTTTCGGGCCCAATTTCATCTGGAAACCATCAATGAAAACATTTGCATAGGATTGGAGCCTTAATTACTGAGCTTTTCTACATGAGACTGTTAATCTGCTGTATCTAGTTTCAGTTTCGTCGCACAACTGAGATTCGAGCACTACAGAAGGAGCTTTTCTACACAAGGCATTTATTGTGCACTCATCATTCTCTACTCATGGTTGTTAACAGGTTGTTTAGGCAACATTATGACCATCCAGTTTCACTTCTGCTTTTAAACAGCACTTTCAGCAAGTGTTTTTAGTGCAGGGCAAATGTGGTATTATTTGTGAAAGCAAAAGAAAATGCCTTTTCCACTTGTGTAATTGCACCATTTCACTATACCATAATGCCACCTAGAGGTTATGTAGTGGAAAAGCAGGAAAGGAAGCACTCTTCATATAGTGCTTGGATCTCAATTCTGTGACAAAACTGAAAGTAGATGTAGCGGATTAACAGCCCTGTGTAGAAAAGCTGAAAGAGCTTTTTTCCTGTTTTTTGACTACGTAAGCTTTAGGTGGCACTGTGCTATAGTAGAATAGCGGAATTACACAAGTGGGGAAAGTGTTTTCTTTCACTTTCACAAATAATACCACATTTTCCCTGCTCAGAAAAAACTCACCAAAAGTGCTGTTTAAAAACAGAAGTGAAACCAAGTGGGCTCATTTCCTCCTTACTGCTGTCACTGCTGCCCATTTACTTGCCCTTTCTCTTTGGGCACAATATGGACAGTTGCAGATACAGCTCCATCTCCTCACTCTTGTCACTGACTTGCTTAGCGGGAACAGGTGAACAGGCTGTTACAGCAAGGAGGACGAGGAGCAGGGCCAGGTTGCTCCTGAGATTGGCAGTGAGGCCCCTTGCTGACATACCTGATGCCAGCTCTGTGTGTTGGAGCCAGGAGAGAGATGTTGGCATAGGTGAGTGACTATAAGAATGGCAGGAGATTAAAGTGTTGGGATGGTTATAGCTGATGGATATGGGGAAAATTAGTAGATTGACAGAAGACGAGAAGGAACCAAGTTTTGGTTCCACTGAGTCAGTGGAAGCTGGTAACTCTGATGTCAGTGGGTCTGTGAATCCGCTCTGGGTTTCAGTCAGAACCAGTCAGAACTCTAAAGGAGCTATGCAAGGTGCTGGACCTATTTTGGGGATTTGGTTCAACACCTTGGATATCTCTTTTAGAGTTCTGACTGGTTCTGACTGAAACCCAGAGCAGATTCATAGCCCCACTGACATCAGAGTTATGAGCATCCACTGTTGTGAGTTGAAGGGTGAGGAAGACCTGGTAAGAAGGACAGGAGGTGTGGGTGATATTTTATAAATTTGAGAAACACAGATTTGTTCTCTAAGCTATTAAATGTACTCTTCCAACATTTAGCTGGTGAGCATTGGGTAAATACACTAAGCTTGTTCTGAGACAGTTGGTCACCCCTGTTAATGTATTATGTGGTTCACAGATTTAAAAAGCACACCCACTTCTATAGCACCTGAGGTACACCAGAGGTGATTTATGGTGTGACAAAGGCAAATGAACTTGAACAGAATGCCAGTGAGCACAATATTAAAAGCTTCTATGCTCCTGCCTTGAAGTCTGCCCATGACCTATTTTTCCCCCTCAACAGTCCAAAAAATCTTTCATAAAGCAAAAATATTGTATCTGCTATTATGAACCTTCAGCCATTAACCCTCATGGCTTCTGGTCAGCAGCGTACTTACGGTACAATATCCTGCATTCATGCACATACCGCTCCCCCCCCACCACCCATGTTTGCAATTGGAAGAAAAGATTCATGGGTTGGAACTCAATGGAACTCAAATTAGTCGTGACTAACCTAAGTCCCATTGGTTTCAATTGGTCTACTCTAAGTATGACTAAATCTGGATCCAACCCCTTTTGTGGAAACCTGACTGCACTTGCAGATCCCCCTCACTGGATAGAAGTGACCTCTTTTTTGTTTTCATTTTTGAAGAAGCCTAGCAAAATGCCCATCATCGTAATAGGAGTAGAGGGCAGGTTTTGCCTTTACTGAAATAATGTCTCCATGTGCAACACTTAACTTTTCCCCAAAGATGCAATGGCAGCCAGTCAGTTTTATATGGGAGAAGTGCACCTGGGAAGTGCACCTGGGCATACCATTGGATGGAGGTTAAGCCTGCTCCCTGGCCCTGACGATGCAGCCATTCAGAATCAATCCTGGTCCTACCGCTAATCACCAGCCCTTCATCGGTATAGCCGTCCTGGGTTCTCTTTCTTCAGCTGCAATCATACACTCACTTGCCTGGGAGTAAGTCACATTGAACCAATGGGGCTTACTTCTGATCAGACATATATACGAGTGTATTGTTAGTCATGCTGGAATGTGAAAAAACATTGGGAACTAGCTGGAATGCTGGTATGGAAAGTGACCTTGTCATATAAGTTCCTTCCTCATGGTCTCCACATTACATAATTTCTGGAAAAGTGGGGGAAGCAACATCACTGAAGAAAGGAGTATTAGGGATAGTTTGACCAAATTTTCCCAAGCTTGGGCCCCCAGGTGTTTTTGGAGTACAGCTCCCATCACACCAGCCAGCACAGCCAATGGTTAGGGATGACAGCAGTTTTAGTCCAACACCGTCTGGGCAGGAAAGGCTGGTTTATACATCTCAAAAGATCCAGGAGCAGAAATCGGGAATATAGGTTATTGCTGGACTGGAAGTGGGTATACTCTGGTGCTTCCAGAAAAGGCTTTTGTAATGCAATCTCCCTGCCTCATTCATGGAATTTTACAAGGAGTCCAAATGTCATTGTCTTCCATTTGTACTTCTCCCATGTTTTCACTCAGCTTCTTCTGTCCTTTTTCTTACCAGAAAAAAAAATCCGTTAAGGAAGAAAAGACAGAATAGCCACAGAATGCCTTTTGATTGGTAGTGCTAGGAGCCCTCCATCTAGGCACACCCTTGGACTTTGGTTTTTTAGCAAATAAGTATAATACCATTAAGAATTTGTAGGGTATTTTTTGTATAATGTGGTTGTTTTCTTTATTGTTCCAATCTTGGTTTCTATTTCTTAATTAAAGCCATGCTCAGAATGGGTAATGTAGTCACTTAAACTCTCTTTATGATGCCATTCTCAAGAGCTCAGCTCTTTGATGTTGTAATTATGCTATCATTATAAACACAACTCTTTATTATGTAGGGTGTAATATACTTGTGGGAAGAGTGAAAATAGCATTTATATATCTCTATTTCTATTTTCAAAATTTCCCAGCTGCTTAAGGAAAGACTACATTGTATTTTATCCCTCTGAACAAGTTAAGTATTTAATGTGGCTTAAATTCTCTGAACAGAGAAGGACAAGTTCTACAACACTACATTTTCTCATTTATTTCATACTCTCCTTGGCATCTTACATCAGGAAGAATAATGTTAAGTCAAGCTTCAACACATTCTGTTGGTTAAATAAATATCCTTTCTGACACTGATATATACTGAATTTTCTAAGCGTCTCTTCTGTTCAGCAGAACTGTTCAATCTGACTGTATTTTGAAAGGTTACAGGATGTTTAAGGTAAGTAAGAAACTCTACTGGAAATCATATTAGTTCTAGTTAAGCAGTTGCATGATGGCTCAAAGTAATACAAAACTATTATGTTTTGTGGATATATTTTATCAGATAATAATATTCCCACCTTGCTAAAGCCGGTACATAATTACATGGGGGTACATATGTGGAAAAATAGATCTCTCATGCCTCCTTGTTTGAAGCAAGCATTTAACTACCCGTCACACATCAATTCTATAGCACTTTTTGCTAATAATGGAAATTACACCCTAAATATAAAAAGGAAAAGAATATACATTATACTTAAAAAAAAATACTTTAAAAGCAAAGGAATGGGACTTACTTCCGAATAGTGATGGTGAGAGCCTAACAAGCCTCTCACCTTAAGCATCTGAAATGGAACTATAAATTCCCTTGCATGCTCAGTTTTTATGAATGTGACAAGACATCTCTCAATCTGACATACCATTTTCTTCCCTTTATATTACTGTAGCTGGAGAGCACCGGATTTAACATCAAAGAAGAGAAAATAATACTTCTTATTGAGGCAGAGGGGGGACCTTAGATATGTGGATGAAATGCCAATATGCTGACTGAATTTTCATTTGCACAGGATTGTGGTGGATTTGTCCTCCTGGGAGTTTGATTGTCAGGACTTGACCTTGTTATTGCTTTTCAAAGTGTAATACAATTAACTAAATGACAATGTACCTAAACATATGCCTCACAGACATTGTTGCTGTCAAATTAAACTGAAAAGATGCAGTTATTTGACATCTTAGTAAAAGGAAACATGCCAGAAATACATAAAGCTCCAGATTTTACTCAGAAGTCACGCACATATATCTCAGCACTGTCACTCAAGTCTATAACTGTTATTATTTATCTTGAGATAATCCGATCACCGGAAGCTAGGGCTCTGCCCATCTGTTGAAACATATTTTTATTCAAAGGTTTACCACACGCAAAGTGTTCCCTGTTTAATAATGTTTACTATAAAAAAAAAACCCCTCAACAAAATGCATAATCCGTGTCCAGAGACACCATGAGAGCTAAAAGAAGCTAATACACAGTCCTGTCTTAGGAAAGCTTTTTTGCGTGAAGTTACACCAATTGAGAATTCAGAGCATTTATCATCTTTTTGTACAACCTCCACTTAATAATAATTAAGTAAATCAATTACTGACAGAGTTAGATGTAAAGGCTATGGTTCTTAAGATATAGGAGAAACAAACAAAAAAGGATTGAAGAAACACATAAGTGGTGTACACATGGCCTGTGAACTGACCAGTTAGCAGAGTGTGTTTGTTAGTCTAGAATGTGCCTTTGATACTTTGGGGACCTTCCAAAAGTTAAAGACTCTTTGAAAGCTTCTACAACACAACAATGCATATCTCAGCAACCATCTACAGGCAAAAATGTTGGGCAAAACCATTCCTAAATAGAGGATTAAAAAAAAAAAGCATAGCAACATATAGGGAGGATTCTAGATGTACTAATTTATCACATTTTTATCTCACCCATCCTCAAAGGATGAACAAAGTTCTTCTTCTGCGCATGTTATTCTCACAGAAACCATACAAAGTAGGTTAGTCTTTGAGATAGTATTTGGCCTATGGTCACCCACTGAGTTTCATGGCTGAGTGAGGACTGGAAACCCAGTCTCCCAGGTGCTAGTCCAGTACTCACCACTGTACTATACTGGCTCTCTAATGTTGGAAGAGCCTTCAAAACAAGGCAATCCCCATGGTGGAATTTGCTGATTTCTTTTGAAATTCTGGAGTGAGTTCTGCTTGGGTGGAACTACAAACTTTGGCTGTAATTCTTCAGCAACTCTTTAAACAGTATACATTCTAATCAAAATCCTGTTTCTTTGTAATGGACTCCAGACCATTTCTACTCTTCTCACTTACCCACAGGATGAATTATGTAAACCACTGCCAAAATGTTTATCCTAGCTGTAGATGTAAGGCTCACTAAACATTTGCTGAGTCCTGCTCCAGGACTCATTTTAAAATGAGTTACAGGTATAAATGAATAACTAATGTTTTTCCAGCAGTTTTTTGACTGGCAGGGATTAAGAAAATGCCAAGGAAATCATATGGCACCTTGGGATAAATAGGCAATAAGCACTGACAAATATGTTGCCCAAATTTGTATTTCTGGGCTCAAAAATACAAGTCCATGGGACTTGTAATGCTTGTCTCAAATATGGGGTAAAACATGGGGTAAAACCCTTTACTAACTTTACCCTTTACCCTTTAAACATGGGGTAAAACCCTTTACTAACTTCTTCTCAGTTAGTAATCTCAGCCAGAAAAATTCCCACCTACCCAAACCTCCTTGCTTCCTCCCATCCAGCCCTTTGGGAGGGACCTTAGCTCAGTGGTAGAGCCCCCACTTTGCATGCAGAAGGTCCCAGGTTTGATCCCCAGCATCTCAGGAGTGGCTGGAAAAACTCCTGCCTCACCCTGGCAAGCCACTGCCAGTCACTGTCAACAATACTGGGCTAGGTGGGCCAATGGTCTAACTCAGTATAAGCCAGCTTCCTATATTCCTTTTTCATACAGCCATTAATCAACCAACCAACCAACCAGTTGTGAATTGTGGGGAAGTGGGTGGGTGTGGATGAGAGGGTTTGGAGGAGGCAAATTAAGACTATTTCCTGGTTTGGGAGGAAAATTGTCTTACGTCTGAGCCAATTCCATTAGAGATGGGAGGGAGGAGTTTGCCGATCTCTACTGGAAACCCTGACTTTCTGATCAGGGTATATTAGGCATATTTGGTGTGAATGCATACATAGCACCACTATCCCAGTCTTCCCTATGGTGGTGATAGTGAATTTTGTGACAGAGCTACTGCCACTTCCTAATCCCTGCAGGTTCTTGGCCACGTCAACGTGCCCTCAAAACACCCCATTCCTGTCATCACCACGAGCAGGATAGCTAGTCTCACGGAGCTTTCCAGAGGCATCCCAGACAGGGCCTCAGTTACATCAGCTGTCCTGCCCCATGGACCTCCCTCTCTGCAGGCAGAACAGCACTTATGCCACATCCAACACTCACTCAGCCAACCTTTGGCCAGCTTTAGGATCGCACACCTAATGTATCAATTCAAGAAAAAATGCAAATAATGTCTAGATATGGCATAATTCCATCTAATAAACCAGGCAGATGCCTAGGATTGGATCCAGGATCTGCCTGTTGTGGACAGAAGGGTCCAACTCATGGAACGTACCTCCACCTGATTTGGGGGGATTCCCTTCCCCATGCACCACAGATCACTCCATTCACCAGGGGCCTCCAACTCTCTGTGTAGCATTTTCAGGGGGCCTGGAGGTGCTGAGAGGGAACTACAAAGTCCACTTCCACCAGCCCAGTTGCACATCCCTAAATCAGGATCCAACCCTTATGAATTAAATAACAATCAGAACTTGCTGTGTTAGCACAAAGTAATTTTGATCCTTTAATTTAAAAACAAAATCAGAAGAATTTCAATAGGTAGAAGAGGAAAGGTTTCTCTTCATAACCCTACCTTTTCTGGTAGTTTACCAATAACTGAAAATCTGGCAAAAGATCTTCGGTGACTTTAACTGAGATAGTAAGAAACCTAGAATATGCACCCATACTGTGCAGTCAGCAGTGGCTGTGAGAGATCTAGCAGTTTCTAAATTGGTGATATATTATGAGGCAACCCACAGTTGCTATGGCTATCTTCATGGCCACCTCAAAATTGTACTAGTACTGTCTATCAGTTAGAGCTGTTGAACCTCTCTATCCCTTTAGCAGCTTTACCATGGATTACTTTAAAGAAGTAGGGGAAATCAATTGGAATTAAAGTTAATTCCATAGCAGCATGGGAAGATATGGGATAGGTATCGATGAAAACCTAGTCCTGGGTTGTCTGCCTGAAAGCATAAGACATTCTACTGCCTACCATTGTAATTACCTATAATGTCCCAATGTAGTACTGCTGTGTGGCATTGTGTGAAATTAAAATGGCGGACAGTTCACAGCCACTTGGCACAGACTGTGGTGCTGTTCCTGTCCAGCACCACCATCACCAGCAATGGATAAGCCCATGGGGCAGGGGGTGCCAGTGTTGGAAGAGGCCCAGCAGAGGCACTGTGTGTCAGGGTTGGATCGGAGCCCAGAGAGCCCCAAAGCAGTTCTAATTCTGAGGAAGAGTTTAAAACCACGGGAGAGGAACCCTTGCGTGTTTCAGAGGAGCAGCCAGGGGGCGAGCCCCTCCCGGTACACATTCCTGAGAGTGATAGTGACCCTGGCAGGGAGAGGGAGGCGCAACAGCAGTTTCTGGATGCTAGGCACCAGTGCACCCTCAAGCGCGAGGTGGCGGGCACTGAGAGGTGGTGCTCAGCCCACTTGGTGCATCAGCAACAGCAGCGCCCTGATGCCTCATGGGAAAGGGGTGGACTCTCTCCTCCTAGCTCATAAGTACAGCGGTTTCCCGCTTTCCCCTTCAAACGGAGATCAACTGATTCCTAAGGTTAGAACCCCCGAGTAGGCAGCCCTCTTAAGTCTTACTCGTAGGATCAAGCAATTAGTATCTGTAAGCGTCATTAGGTTGAATGGGAATAAAGCCTTGGAAAAAAGCCCTATTGTCTGTGTGTTGATTCTGGCTACCTGAGGATTTCAGAAGGTGGCAGGGAGCGACCTCCTGACAGCTTGATCTCCATCCTTTTCTCTTTTCTTCCTATTTCTTCTGGGACAGTGCCATGGAGCAGATTTTGACCACTCTGACGCAGGAGAACCAGGCACTGCGTGAGCAAGTCATGCAATTGGCGACTGCAGTTCAGGCCTTGCAGGCTGCTGCTCAGCCTGCTCTGCCTCCCATTCCCCCCCGACGCAAGTGCCGGGTGGCCTTGCCGGAGAAGTTTTCGGGTGGGAGGAGTCGTTTTCGCAGCTTCTGTGCCCAGGCGGAGCTGTACATGCGCCTACGGCCTGAGGATTTCCTGATGGATCAGGTTCGTGCAGGGTTTGTCATTAACCTGCTTTCCGACGTGGCAGGTAATTGGGCTTCGTCTCTTCTTCTTGCTAATGACCCCTTGCTGGGAGACTCTCCAGGTTTCATGACGGCTATGGTGGAGTTTTTTGGTGATCTCCTTCGCGCACAGACGGCAACTCAGGACATTCACCACCTCAAGCAAGGCAAGGATTCAGTTTCCCACTATGCGACTGCTTTTTGCTTGCTGATGCAGGATCTACAGTGAAATGATGCTGCTCTGGTGGCCCAATTTTTGGACGGTTTGAACGATGAGATCTTGGATGAGTCGGCGCGCGTGCCCGTCCCACCTAATCTGGCGGAGCTCATCCAATCCTGTTTACAGATCGACAGTTGCCTGGAGGGGCACCAACAGGCCAAGCGGGGCTCTAGTGGCAGAGATTTCCCTCCTCCCGTTCCCCCCAGCTGCTGCCCCCCTTCCCCCCCCACCCCTGCAATGGGGGTGGAGGAAACTCCAATGCAACTGGGAGCCACCTGAGCTGCGCTGTTGCCAGAGGAGCTGGACAGGCGGCATGCTGAGCGTCATTGTTTTCGCTGCGGAAAGCAGGGGTGCTTTGCCAGGTCCTGTCGCTCCAGATCGATGGCCTCGCTTCCTCCTCCTCCTCCTCCTCCTCCTCCTCGGCCCCTAGCCTGACTAGACCACCCTCCCAGCCTGTTGGGGGTCTCCAGTGCGGGGGCCTGCTCCGCACTCGGGGGGCGCCTTCTTCAAACCCCCCCACCCTCCCATCTGCTCCTTCCTGTACACCTCCAGTCCTCCCGGTGGTGGGGGGGAGATCCTGGCGCTGGTGGACTCTGGGGCTACTACCTTTTTCATGGATGAAGATTTTGCTTGGCAGCGCAACATTCCTGCTTTACCCCTCCCTACCCCGTTGAGGGTGGAGACCATCGATGGGCGTCCCTTCTTTTCGGGAGCAGTTACTTGGATTACAGCTCCAGTCACTCTGCATTCCCAGGGCCACGTTGAGCAGGTTCAATTTCACCTGGCCAGGGTTCCTCAATACCCTATCATGCTGGGCGTCTCCTGGCTCTCTAAGCACAATCCTCAGATTTCTTGGGAGCCTTGTCAAGTGCAGTTATCTTCTCCTTACTGCTTGTAGCATTGCTTCCCAGACAAGGCGGCAGCCACAGTCCAAGCCTTAACCCTTTCCGCCCCCTCCCCTTCTTCCCCAAGCGCTTCTTCTGTTACAGTTGTTCTCCCAGAGAAGTATGCGGAGTTCTGGGATGTTTTCGACAAGAAGGAGGCCGACCAGCTCCACCTGCACCGCGCCTGTGCCGTTAACCTGATCCCGGGTGCCACCATCCCGGCGGGCCGGCTGTATTCCATGTCAGAGCCAGAACGTCAAGCTCTGCGGGAGTTTCTGGACACCAACCCCCGCCATGGGTTCATTCGCCTCTCCACCTCCCCTGCCTGTGCCCTGATGATGTTTGTTCACAAGAAGACAGGAGAGCTCAGGCCAGTGCACAACTACAGAAACCTCAACTCCATCACTATCCCGGACAAATACCCCCTCCCCCTGATCCCTGAGATGCTTGAGCACCTGGGGCGAGCCAAGATTTTCACCAAATGGGACCTGCGTGGCGCCTACAACCTGATTCGTAACCAGGAGGGGATGAGTGGAAGACCTGTTTCAGAACCCGGTATGGGGCGTACGAATACTTGGTGATGCCCTTTGGACTCGCCTGCGGGGGGGGGGGCATGTTTTCGCAATTTATGAACACCATCTTCAGGGACTATTTGGACTCTTTCCTCATTGTTTATTTGGATGATTTACTTGTATTTTCTGATGACCCCCTTGACCATTGGCGCCATGTCACAGCTGTTTTGCAGCACCTCTGCGAAAACCGTCTCTTTATCAAGCTAGAGAAATGTGCGTTTGACTTGACATCCTTGGACTTTCTCGGCTACATTATTTCAGCTGACAGCATCAAGATGGATCCTGCAAAGGTCCAGGCCGCCCTTTCCTGGCAGGCTCCATCCACCAAGAAGCGTTTCCTGGGCTTTGCCAACTTCTACAGGAAGTTTCTGCCTGGCTATGCTAGACTGACATCTCTTCTCACGGACCTCCTTAAGGGCAAGAAATCTCCTTTTCATTGGACTGCCTCTGACCACCAGTCTTTCAAGGAGCTTAAGAGGCTTTTTAGTTCTGAGCCAGTCCTGTTGCACCCTGACCCGAGGAGGCCTTTTGTAGTGCAAACTGATGCCTCTGACTTTGTGGTAGGGGCTGTGCTTTTCCAGCCAGGTCAGGCGGCGGGGGGGGGGGGGAGTTGTAACCCTGCGCCTACCACTCCAGGAAGTTAAGCATGTCCGAGCAGAATTATACCATCTGGGAGAAGGAGCTGTTAGCCATTAAGTCAACCTTGGAGACGTGACGTCATCTTCTGGAGGGGGCGCAACACCCCGTCGAAGTCAGAACTGATCATCTCAACTTGGAACACCTCCAAACAGCCCACACCTTAAATCAGTGGCAAATTAGGTGGTCTTTGTTTTTTCCCGATTCAATCTGAAGATCCGCCATGTGAAGGCCGCCAACAACCAGCAGGCTGATGCCCTCTCTCGTAAGCCGGACCTCCAGCCAGGGAGTGAGGAGACTCCCTCCCCCACTCTGATTCTCCCCCCCAAAAATCTGGCGGTGGTGCCTCGCTCTTGGGAGGAGCTCCTTCGCACAGAACAAGCTCAGGATTCTTTTGTCCGTGAGAAGGTGGAAGGCTTGGGGCTAGCCTCTGCCCCCCCACTCGATCCCCTTTTCCCTGCAAGATGGGTTGCTTTACCATTCTGGTTGGGTGTATGTGCCTTCTAAACCCCTCCACAAAAAAGTCCTCCGTCAGTGCCACGATTCCCCCACCACTGGGCAGTTTGGCTTTGCCAAGACCCTAGACAGGGTGACGCAGGCTTTTAGGTGGCCTTGGGTGTGCCAAGACATCAAGACCTATGTCACTTCCTACACAAACTGTCAGCGGGTGAAAGCCCCTGCGGGCAAACCCGCAGGCTTACTTCACCCCCTGCCTACCCCCTCGGGCCCTTGGAAGTTGCTTTCCCTCGACTTCATCACCAACTTGCCTCGCTCGCAAGGTAAGACTACCATTCTGGTGGTGGTGGATTTGTTTTCTAAGATGGCTCACTTCATCCCATGCGCCAGTTTACCCACGGCCAGGGAGACGGCAGAGCTCTTTTTGGTGCATGTTTTCCATCTTCATGGATGGCCGGAGGAACTCATTTCAGATAGGGGGGCCCAGTTCACAGCCCATTTCTGGAAGGAGCTACTGGGGCTACTCAGTGTGTCGCTACGCCTTTCCTCTGCTCACCACCCCCAGACGGATGGTCAGACTGAATGTACCAATGCAACTCTAGAGCAATACTTACGCTGTTATGTAAACTACCAACAAGATGACTGGTTTTCCCTGCTGCCTTTGGCAGAATTTGCTTATAACAATGCCTGCCATGCATCTACCTGCCAGACTCCCTTTTTTGCCAGTTTTGGGTACCATCCCAAGGCCTTCCCTTCCTCGCTTGGGCCATCCTCAGTGCCCGCAGCCCATGCATTTTTAGAGGAGCTGCGTTCGGTGCACCACCTTTTATGGGACTCCATCGACCAAGCAAAAGCAGCGTACAAAGACACTGCAGACCGGCCTCGCTAGCTGGGTCCGTCCCTGCAGCTGGGGGACTGGGTTTGGTTGTCCACCCGCTACCTCCCCTCTCACTCTCCTGCAAAAAAGCTCAAGCCACGTCGCACAGGCCCTTTCCAGATTACGGCCCAGATTAACCCTGTCACTTTTCACCTGGCTCTTCCCCCCCTCCATGAAAGTGCATCCTGTTTTTCATCGCTCCTTACTTTCCCCCCGGTCTCTGACGACCCCCATCGCTCAGTCTGCTCCCCCCCACCCCGGTGCTGGGGGGGGGAGGAGTTTGAAGTCGCTGAGATCCTGAACTCGCGCCTTTCCCGTGGGCGCCTGCAATATTTAGTGGACTGGAAAGGCTATGGGCCGGACGAACGTTCCTGGGAACCCACTGGCAATCTGTATGCCCCTTTGCTGCCGCAACACTTCCACCAACGATACCCCCACAAGCCTGGGGCTCGGGGGGGCACAAGGGGGGGCCTCATTGGAGCGGGGATGATGTCAGGGTTGGATCAGAGCCTAGGGAGCCCCAAAGCAGTTCTGATTCTGAGGAAGAGTTAGAAACCACGGGAGAGGAACCTGCACGCATTTCAGAGGAGCAGCCAGGGGGAGAGCCCCTCCCGGTACACATTCCTGAGAGTGATAGTGACCCTGGCAGGGAGAGGGCGGAGCAACAGCAGTTTCTGGACGCTAGGCGCCGGCGTACCCTCAAGCGCGAGATGGCGGGCACTGAGAGGCAGCGCTCAGCCCACTAGGCGTGTCGGCAACAGCAGCCCCCCGATGCCCCACAGGAAAGGGGTGGACTCTCTCCTCCTAGCTCATAAGTACAGCGGTTTCCTGCTTTCCCCTTCAAACGGAGATCAACTGGTTCCTAAGGTTAGAACCCCTGAGTAGGCAGCCCTCTTAAGTCTCACTCGTAGGATCAAGCAATTAGCATCTGTAAGCGTCATTAGGTTGAATGGGAATAAAGCCTTGGAAAAGAGCCCTATTGTCTGTGTGTTGATTCTGGCTACCTGAGGATTTCAGAAGGCAGCAGGGGCGACCTCCTGACAGCGTGCTGGACAGGGCTGAAGCCTTGGGCCAGTCCTGCTAGGGAGCAAGCCTAGCTGGATAAAGTGGGACTTAAGTCTGAGTAAACATGCATAGGATTGCATGGTTAGCCATGGAGGCTGGTGGCTCCAGTGTCAGCGGGGCTGTGAATGAGCTCTGGGTTTCAGTCAGAACTCTAAAGGAGCTACCCAAGGTGCCAAACCCAATCCCCACAATGGGCTCAGCACCTGGGATAGCGCCTTCAAAGGAGCGTCACAGCCCTGCTGACATCGGAGCCATCGGGCTCCACTGATGGTTAGAGTCTTGGGCTGTTCATTTCCACTCGGGGTGTTGGATTCTACAACTACAGAAGTGCATGGAGTACATCTAGCCCTAGACACAGAGCACAGCGTGATTCTGGAAATGCCTGATCCCTTCATAACATAAGCAGCAGCCTTCTCTGTATCATGGCTGTTCGTCTGGTTGGGTCCCCAAAATACATGGAGATGAATATGCACAAATCATATATGGAGCCCAGAAGACCCTACACGTTTGACAAGCACTACTTCCCAACACTTTTTACTTAATCCTCCCTGAATTCTACATCTTTTCATTTTCCATTATGCATAGGTATGAATCTGAGTACAAACATCTTAATCATTACCTTGGCAGACCATGTTTTAGTAACTTTCACAGTTAGTAAATTTAAAATATACATTGATGGGTAGTTCATTGTTATGAATATAAAAAGAAGCTATTAAGATAAAGGCATAAAATCCAGAACTCCACTACTATGGGTTATGCTAATACTAATTGATATATTTGTGCTGTGGCAGCTTATCCATGTTTTTTAAATAAAAATCCTCAACATATGTAGTTAGAAATGCAAATTATTTAGCTCTTTTGAGAAGGAACAAAGAGCTTTACAGATTACAGAAACTATATCTAGCGTTAACCAGATGATGCTTTAACTGCAGAAATTTAGTCAGAGGTAAATGTGTAATTTTTTTGTATCTTCCTCCCACACCTTTTCTTTTAGCAGGCTTCTGTGCTCCACACAGTATTCTCTAGATACATTTGCTAAATAAAGTTATCTGTCCACACAAAAATATATCAAACACTTGAAAGCTAAATAAATATATTTATATTTATAAGATAAATAGCATATAAATAACTGGCAATTGACTAGGGTTATCCCAGCAATATCTCAGGAGCACAGAACAGATAAGGAAAGGGCTTAGCAGACAGAAGAAATTAAAAGAGTCTTGTTTATTTTTACTGACTATGCTTCAAGCTCTCCCACCCATGTTTCATCATATGCTCACAGTTTTAAGTGCCATACAAGGATTAAAATCAATGAGAACTTTACTCCTGACTTCAGTAAGAGCAAGTTGTACTTGAGTTGATGTAACAGCTGGATCATTGGTGCTGAACGTATTCACACCATTCCTGAACCTGGTGTGTACTGTGCTACACACACTGTTCAGGAGTGGGCAGATTTCCTCGTTCTCTTCTTTCACCTACAGTCCGTTGAAGTGAATCGGAATCACTTCCCACACAGTGCCTTATGTGCAGGTAACTTTGATCTGTACATCACAGCCCCCATGCCTGCAAGGTATAGAGCAGGGGTGGGCAACCCATGGCCTGTAAGCTGCATGCAGTCCCTGCTGTCCCCACCCTGGTGCGATCTCCAACAGCCCTTGCCATGCTGTCGAATTTGGGGGCGACCAAAAAATTGTTGTTGTTGTTGTTGTTGTTATTTTACAAAACAAAATGGCACCTATAGCACTATGGTATATTCAGTGGCAAGCTGCTATTTTTTAAAAAAAACTTTCTTAAGAGAGGTAAGAATACCAGATACAATTGATGAAGGAACATTTGCTATTTTCTCCATTTATCTGCCCAGAATAGAAAGGCATTGTTCTGTGTTTGTAAGAGATTTTCATTCTAGATTTTGTATACCTATCGGGAGGGAGGTAATGTATTTGAAGTCTCAAAGTTGCATTAATATATAGGTGTTTGAATTTCACTGCAGAAATCTGACTGAATAGATTCAGTTCTGAATATGCATCCAGAGTTTAAACTGTGGCAGATTCCAAATGCAGAATTCGTCTCTCTTCTGCAACAATATGAGGCAGCTTTGTGAGTGCAAGACCAGTCCAGTACATGTGACAAATGTCCCATATATCCAGTGGAGCTTAGTGCTTTAGTCACAGTTTGAATAGTCATTTTGCCAAGTTTTGAGGCCGAGAGTTTTCTAGTTGCTAAGCTACCTCATGACACATTCTCCACAGGAGGTAATTAGGGCGGGTTTCCTACAAATGGTCAAAACAGCAGAATCTGCTTTCTTCTGAATCTCCAGACTCACATAAAAAGTCCACCCAGCTTGGGAAGATGCTGAAGCAGAAGATATAGAGCTGATAAGACAGGAGAGAGATCTAAATCCTACACATTTGCCAGATGTATGCGGGATGGGGGGGTTGTGTTTGCTAGGTTACCTGAGGATCCATTCTCCACACACCTCTGATTCCATCCCTATCAGGAGTCCAGCATCTGGTTGGACCAGATGACCTTGAAACCCCTTCCAACTCTGTGATTCTAGGAGCTGCTGGGGCTGAAACCTTTGGTTCTTTGTGTAGCTGTCCTGAGATCTCCTGGATAGGAAGGCGTATCAGAGGCTTCCTGTCTGGGCTGGGACCTTACCTGAGCAAGAAGGTCCCTCTGGCCCTGGTGTGTTTTTGTACGTTCCTCAACTCTGACTCCCTTGCCTTGATCCTCAGCCTTGGATCTGACTCCTTGTCTCAACCCGTGGCTCATGTGCAACCATAAAAGAAAATGGGGATCAGGGCCCGCAAACAAAATGTTTGCTGCTGTTCAGCATAGACCAGTATTGACTCAGTGCTGCAGGTGTGATTTTTACTGCATATTCCTCTGCCTGAATGCATTAATGGTAGAGAAGCTACACACATCTCCACACTGAGCTTTATCGTACGTTAGAAAGCCTGCTTCTTAAATGAGCAGGGCTCATGGAGTGTTTAATCTTTGGCTCTTGTTCATTATCATCCCTTTTTATTACAGAGAAAAGCAACCCTCCCACTACTAGAAGATTAGGTTCTGGATGCAGCTTGGAAGGGTATCATTTGTAGTGCATAAGGATTAACGGCAATGGGAGGATGATTGCTAGAGGATATGTCCTGTGATAAAGAGAAACCCTTCATACAGTAACTTCAAACAACATGCCACTGAAGTCAGGGAAAGTAGGAAGCTGGGACAGACCATTGGTCCATCTAGTTCAGTATTATCTACTTCAGGAGTAGGCCGCCTGCTGTCCTCCAGATGTTTTGGACTACAACTCCCATAGACCCTGACCACTGGCCATGCTAGCTAGGGCTTCTGGGAATTGTAGTCCAAAACATCTGGAGGGCAACAGGTTGCCTACCCCTGATCTACTTCAATGGCCAGCAGCTATCCAGGGTGTCAGGCAGAAAGAGCCTGTTCCCTGGTACTTGAAACCCTTTGTTTTAATTAGAGGTGCCAGGTATTGAACCTGGAACATTCTGCATGCAAAGTATCAGTAGAGGCTGCTGGCTCTGATTTTGGTGGGGCTGTGAATCCATTCTGGGTTTCAGTCAGAACCAACCAGAACTCTAAAGCAGCTATCCGAAGTGCTGAACCCTAGGTTAGCTGAACCTTGGATAGAGCCTTTAGAGTTCTGCCTGAAACCCACAATGGATTCACAGACCCACTGAAATCAAAACTACCAGCCTCTGCTGCAAAGTATGTGCTTTACCACTGAGCTATGGACCCTTTCATCTGGACAATTATTGTAGAGTGGATGGTCTGAAAATTGAAACATAGTTTAGGTTTAGCCTATCAATAATAGTGAGTACAGGGAGGGACGATCCAGTCCAAATCGGATTATACGTTATGGGCAAAACCCAGCAAAAGAAAGGTCTAGTTTATATGTGCATGAACATCACTTCATTTATCATCACTTGATTACTCGGCATTGATGACTGTCTAAACTGATTGTATTGCGAAACACAGTATTTGAGAGCATGTGATGATATATATATAAAAATCTTCCTATGGCTCTAGGTCTGTGATGACCCATTCAACTATGAACATGCTGACTCAGTGTCAGAGGAAATATGCCTCTGTATACCAGTTGCCGGGGAACACAACTGGAAGGATGCTGTTGCATTCATGTCCGGCTTATGAGTTTTTCATTGGCATCTGGTTGGCCACTGTGTGAACAGAATGCTGGGGCAGATGTTTTCTAGATTGTACCACAGAGTTATAAAATGTTAAACAAAACCTTTACCCAAAGTAGCTCTGTGGGTTTTATCTGTTCCTTCCATATACTCCTAGGGGTATATGTCCAGATATCTCCATCCCTCTTTGCTGCACTTTTATATGTCTTATGAACACCTCTCTTCCCCAATCCTGTAAGGTCACTTGGCTACATTCATGGCCTCACTTCTGAGTTCAGACTCAGAGGACGATGAGCTGGCTGAGTCTGGGGGTGTTGTACTACCAGATGGGAACCTGGAGCAGATTCCAAATGCTAATCCTGGGGCTGGTGTTCAGAGGTCCTCAGGGACCCCTTTGTAAATTTGGCCAAAGAATGGACTACCTCCCATTACACTGCGCCTGCCCAACAGCTCAGAGAGGGCCATAGAAATGAGGTAAAGGGCTCATCTTCAGGACAGAAGGTTGGCCCTTTAAAGATTCATCTTCTACAGGCAAAAGGGGTGGAGCCTAGGAGAGGTGGGCTGAATGCAGAGCCTCACAGGGCCTCAACTCAACTCCAATCTTCATTGAAGCGAGTTGCTTACTTGGAGCTTTCCATAACGTGCAGCCCCTGAGCTGCCTTGCTTCATGGGTACCTGCTACAAGTGGTGCAGTGGTAAATTCTGAAGCGCAGACAGTCATCGTGACAGTCCCCATAGCCATGCCCCCAAGCAGAGTCCAAACAGGCAGCTGCATGGATCCATATCAACAAACCACTTCTAACAGTTTTTGTCTCCACCAGGACCGGGACTTTTGTAAAAAATAATGGGTCTTAACTGCCCATTCAAGACCAAGCCACCCCAAAATATTTTGCATTACAACAGGGATAACTCACAACAGTATATTGTTGCTAGGAAAATCCATTTCCCCCAGCTACTGTGAAGATTGCAGCTAAGCTCAGAGGAAACAGAGAATTCCGGAGGGCGGGGGGGTGACACCAGCACTGCCTGCTGTAAACAGATCAGAACAGCTTCCTACCCATTTAAAATACACACACACACACACACACACACACACACAGTCGAATTCTTGTACTGAATTATAACAACAGCAGCAACAAGCTATAATAGATTATGGTCTGGCAAAATATCTGTAGATTACTTGAAACTTACACTGGCCCCCAGAAGGGGAGATGACAATAAAACCACACACAGTAAGTCATTTAAAAGAGATGGGCACATTTCCCCCACTCTTCACTTCCAGTCCCAATCATCTAACTAAATGAAGTGTGAAATAAAGCTCTGCCTAAATCATTAGACAGTGCCAAAGCCCTTCCCTCAAAAGTCTCCTGAGCCTTCGTGGTTTTCGATCCAAGCCTTCCTTCCAGCAAAGGAGTTATGAAAAAGCCCATTGCTCAAAGTTAACTCACCCCACATATAAGGGAATTGTCTAATCATTGTAAATCCATTCATCCCCGCTCAGCAGCTGGAAGATCCACCTGTGACGTGGACTTAGATGCAAATGCATGCCCAGATGGGGATGTGCATCCACATCATGATGGTCATCTAATGGTTGTATCTCTGCCAAAGCACCTCCAACATTTCTCTCCTTTCCTTTCCGTTTGTGCGGAACCCTTGAGCTGGTACATCTGACAGGGAGAGGGAAATGGGCTTCAGAGGAGAGAAAGAAGCTCCTTGCTCCAAGGTGAATGCACCAGCAAATAATTGTGACATCAGTGAGGTAAAATGGATGACTCCAGTGCAGCAGAAAGATGTTGGTAGGTCCATCTCCAGCTGAAGGTAAAGACATTTCTGGTCATCTCATCCTAGCACAAATGTGTGTATGTCGTATTTACACCTGACCAGTGGTGTAGTGGTGAAATTCGAAGTGCAGGCGCTCATCATGACAGTCCCCATAGCCATGCCCCCAAGCAGAGGCAAAAAATATAGGTAGCTCTGTTGATCCATATCAACAAACCAGTTCTAGCAGTTTTCCTCTGTACCAGAAACAGGTCTTTTATACAACTATTGGGTCTTAATTGCCCATTCAAGACCAGGCCACCGCAAAATATTTTCCATTACACCAGGGATAAATCACAAGTATATATCATTGCTGAGAAAATTCATCCCCCCAGCCCCCCGAGCCATGGTGAGGATTGCAGCTAAGCTCAGGAAACAGGTCATCTACCACCTCCTATCAGGATTCTGTCAGCAACCCTACTAATTAAAACATGCTGGCATTGCATCCCTGTGAGTCCTGGCTCCACTACACCAGTCATATTCTTCTTTAGAGTATTAAATAAGCTAGTAGATAAAGGGGGAATGTCTTGTTTTAGCTATGTCAGCCACTTTAAAATGGTGAATAGTGGATGCTCCCAGACAAGACTTTCATTGTGCCATCGCCCTGCCTCATTCACAGAATTTTAATGGGGGCGGGGGGATCCAGATGATGTCAGCTTCCACATGTCGCCTTCCTGTGTTTTCCCATTGCTATTTCCATCTTTTTCTTTATCCATTAAGAAAAAAGACGGAATTGCTTCACAAGGCCTTCCAACTGGTAGTGCTAGGAGCCCTCCATCTGGAAGCACCTGCCCCAATGTGCACTATAGTGATCTGTGCTAAATTAGACGGGCTTCTACGAATAAGGGCTGCCCATATGCCACCAGATGAAAACATGAAGCTGCCTAATATTGAATCAGACCTACTGAGGACCCAAACTTTCTCTGGCAAGAAGGTCTTTCAAGTCAAATTTGGAAAGGCAACACCTCCTTAAAAGTGGGCAATTTCACAGAGGGTAAAAGGTTCCAGGACCATATTAGAGTTTCTAAGGCCGTTTGCTGTGGCCTCCTTTTCTTTCTTTCTTTCTTTCTTTCTTTCTTTCTTTCTTTCTACTATTTTAGTGCCTCAGCAGCTGCCATTTTCCCTCAAGATGTAGTTTCATTCCAGGGCTCTGAGGAAAATTGGTGGTTGCCAGCCAGTGGCTGCTAAGAGGAACTTTGCTGCTAGCACTGCCATAGTTGCTGGTGTTAACATAGGTGTGTGTGTGTGTTTAAAATTTAAAATGTAAAGGAACACTACACCATTGCCATAGCAAATAGTAACTCCCTCCCCCCCCCCCAAAAAAAAACATTTTGGAGAATTCCTCCCCTGGAAAATGTCCACATCATCCCCACCCCACATTTGTCAGCTGAGAACAGCCTGGCAAATTGGTGGAGGGGTGCATTTTTTGTTCCGTCCCAGTCAGAGTAGCTAACTGTAATCTGCTGGCTAGCTGGAGTTTTAGGCAAGGGTCTTTCCCAGCCCTGCCACCTGAGGTTCCTTTTCTGGACTGGAGATGCCAAGGACCAAACCTGGGACCTTCTGCATCCAAAGGGTGCGCTCTGCCACCGAACCGAAGCCCGAGTATTCATAGTCAGTGAGGATATAGCATAACTATATAGTATAGTTATATAGTACAGTAGTATATAGTACTACTATATAGTTGTTGTTGTTGTTACGATAGTAATTACAACTATGTTGTTGCAACTACAACAACCTTGGCCATGCTGGCTAGGGTCGACGGGAGCTGCAATCCAACACACCTGGAGCGCAGGCACCAGGTTGGGGGAAAGTTTATAAGGTCCACGTATCATGAACACTGTTTCCCAATTTTCTCAATAAAGGTTTGTTGATGATGCAAGAAGCCCCTTATTTCTGAAACCCTTTCCCCTAACGGTACCCAAAGGAATTCTTTGGGGCATTTTTTTTGAGTGTTCAGTTCAACACCTGGGAAATATTTCAGTAAAGACTTGCAATCTGATGTTTCCTAGTTTTCATGCCAACAGAATCCTAAATCGATACAAAGTGTCTATGACAGCTGCCATTTTGGCTGCAGAATGTACTGAGGGCTTTCAGAACTATTATCTACTGCTTGTAGCTGGACTGAGCACAGGCATAGATTTTCTGAAGGTTTGAGCATGATGATCAGGATTGCTTATGTAAGCCGTCAACTGCATGACAGCTTACAAGCTTACATAAAAACAGAACCCTGCAATTGAAAAACCAGTCAAAAGAAAGCACAGGAAAAATAAAGGAACAATTTACCATTTCACCATTTAAAAAGAACAGTTAAAGAGAATAATAATGATTGAGATTAAAAGTCTAAATAAATAATTTCCCTTTTTAAAAAAAAATGGAAGGAATGCAATTTGACAAGCAGACACAATGTATATTATTTAGAGTTTCTTTAAGCAATGACAGCTGGTTTCTTCAAATGTTGGCTTTTTTATTTGGTATTTAACATGTGTTTCCACCTTGCGAAGTCATAGTATCGTCTTCTATGATGGTATGCTTTGGGTCTTTCCATTTTCTTATATTTGCACCTAAGAACGAAAAACATAAACTTTACAGTGTAAATGTACCCTGTGATGCAATGAGGTGACCAATTTATCAAGTGGCAAGTCACCGTGGTGGACATGCACCTCCCAAAGAGCCCATTATTATATCATCCAGCTGTGTGGTTAGGAGAACTTCACCCCGTTTGTGCTCGATCTGAAATCAGGGGGACCAGAGGAGCACTATATTTCTTCACACCACATTGGTAGACCATATAGACAACCAGCTCCCCATATTGTTGTATGTTCACTGCAGAAAATGAACACTTGATATTGCAAATGGTCGCCTGTATTAGCCTATCTCTCTTACCACGTTGTGAAGTGATGAGAGTGGCAGCCCTGCAGTCCCTGCTCCATCACTAGTAGTCCAATACCATCTCCAGGTTTCTGAGAGTCCTTGAGCAAGACAACCTCAATGGGCATCCTCCCTTAGCGTCTAGCTAAGACCACCACCATTGTCACCAGTTACGATTGCTCCTCATCCTCTTCCTCATCATGGCTGCCTCTTGCTTGTTTGCCAAGCAAAGAGCCAGTGAGGAAACAGGCTGTGGTATCTACTGCTCCTCCTTCTCACAACCACTATTGTCTGGGCTAAAGCAAGGGGCAGCTGAACAAGCAGATTGCTATGGTGACATGGAGGAGCAAGTCGTGGGGGCAGGACTCTTGTCAGTGGGCCTTTATTGGGATGTGAGCTCTTGGCAGGTGTCTGACCATGCCTACCATTGACACTGGTTCTGATCACAGCCAATTATTGTCAGGAATTTATCTACTATATCCCCAGGTAGATATATTCACCTACAATATAGGTCTAGTTTAAATGTTATCTGGAGTGTCAACTTGTTTTCTCCTTTGTGGTTGTTCCTATACTGGTCTTAGCTTGGCTTAGCTTGTATCCACAAAGTTAGGGGAGACTGCGTAATTATATTCCACATCTAAAACTCTAACTTACACAGTTGCCTCTTTTGTTGCAGTGGGCATTGCTCAGTGGTACAGCCTGTGCAACTCCCAGTCGCTCACTGCCTAAGGCATCAAGTTGGGAAACAGGAGATGTGGATTCAATCCCAAGTGTGGATAATGGGAGGAACAAAGCCCCACTCACCTTTGAGTCTCAGTGCCACAGCACCTGCTTTGCATGCAAAAGGTCCCAGTTTCAATCCCTGGCATCTCCAGACAGAGCTGGTAAAACTCTTGCCTGCAAGTCTGGAGAGCTGCTGCCAGTCAGTGTTGGCAAGACTGTGCTAGATGGCTCAATGGTCTGACTTGGCATACGATGGCTTTGGAGTGGGGGGTTGCATCTACCATAGCTCAATGGCAGACCAAATGCTTTGCATATAGGAAGTTCCAAGTTCAATCCCTGACATCTCCACCTAGAAGACTCAGGCCCCAGATGATGGGAGTGACCTCCACTGGAGACACTGGAATGCACCACCAAGCAAAGTAGACAACATAGATGGACCAATAGTCTGGCAACTTCCTGTGACACTCTTTCCACAGTAACTCCTACAAAAAAGGTCTAAGTACCAGGCCCCTTGACTCTCATCCAGGCTCAGTATATAAACTTAACCATCTATTTCATGCATTCTGATAGAGCCTTTTTTTTCTCTTCAGTTCAGCTACCAACCCTTCCCTCAGAACAAATGGGCAGGGGTTTCAAGTTTCCTGTTAAAGAGAGGAGACAAGTCTGGAGTCATCCTGGATAGCCATAGCAATCAGTTCAGTCAGAAAACTGATACAATGAATTTGTAATTGAGTCAAGTGAGCTATAGCCAAAGTGTGGTGGGTTATGTTTTTCACTAACTGCCATCAATCCATAACAAAAAGTCAAATAAATTTGAATGATGTTGGGAAATCACAGCCTAATTACTAGCATTATAGCAGCAGAGAAACAGAGAGGCTAAATTCATCAAATAAATTATTCATTATGAATTATTTCCTTCACTCTAGGCATTATTAGTATGATATACATTGATGAAGTCCTGATTTAGCTGCTTTTTTGGCACATTATAATAATGTCAATTTTCATTATTTATGTAGTCGTTTCTCACATTGGTACTATTCATGCTTTGTGTAACGTATTGCAGGTGCAGTTACCCAGCATTAATGAACTAAGCACTTGGCAAAGACAAACTAAGAAAACACCGTTACCAAAGAATGAGAAACAAGAAAAAAATAGTAACAAAGCTCAGCTGTGGTCGTTTGTGTGCATTTTATGTTATCCTACCACTTTAGATTAGTCTTTGCCATGACTGCCTGTGAAGGTGGCCTACAATACCCATAAAATCCCTGGACTAGATAAGTACCACTTTGGGAACACACGTGAGGTGGTTCACTTTCGGGTCTTAAATAGTCATTTTAAGGGCCTCATATATATTGATCAAAGCAACTGAAGAATGAAGACATAGGCAGAAGGTTGTATTTACAATGGAGGACTGTAGTATAATTCACCTTTAGAAAAAGGAAAGGGGAGATTAGAAATTGTGCTGCTTTTATGGCTGCAAAGTGGCTTTTAACTCAAGTAGTGTGAAATGAGATCACCTCAATGGCTGTCATGGACGGCTTTGAGTCTACTCTAAACTAGGAATAGAGAATCAGTCTGTTTCCAGTCCATGTCAAGTTTCGCGTGTCTCCATTCAATTCCCACATCAACTTTTGATTATTATTTTTAGAGAACACACTTATGAAAAATCACTTTTTTCCCCACAAAACACACATTTTGGTATGCATTTTACTCTAAGATACAGCTTTTTGAACTCATTTTAATGCATTTTATATACATTCTATATGTTCTCTTAGACAAGAACTGTCTTGCAAAATTCAGAGAAGTGTTAAAACTGAAGGATAACTGTGTTCTGATCTGCATATTAGTGTAGGAATCAGGTCTGTTTGCTTAAACAGGTAGACCGAATAGAATCCTTGAGCATTCTTAACCTGAACCAGTCTTCATTCTATCACAAGGGCTTATGGGGATCTTGCCTGGGGACTGTGACACTCATCCAAGAGAGTAGGCAGCATCCCCAGGAATGGCAAGAGCCTCTGCACAAAATCCCATGAGAAGCCCAGCCCATCTAGACTGCAGAGGTCATACGTGAAGAATCCCAAAACTAGAGCGCCTGGATGTGCCCCTCATTGTGTTTGTTTTTCAAATTTATTTATTATATTTCTATATCACCTAATAGTCAAAACTATCTAGGTGGTTCACAAAGCAAGACTCAAAACCATAAAATACAATAACATAATAGAAAAACATTAAAATTTTAAAACAGAGTAAAAGTAGGATAAAAACCATAGTAAAAGCCAGCTTAATACACACTAACAGATTTTAAAACAAAACAAAACTGAAGGACTAAAAACCCTGGAAGAATAAAAAGGTCTTTACCTGGCACCAAGAAGATCATAATGTAGGCGCCAGGTGGACCTATGTGGCGAGGGAATTCCACAACTGGAACGTGCCACCACTGAAAAGGCCCTCTCCTTTGTAGCCACTTATCTCACTTCACTTGGTGAAGAATTGAATTGAAGATTACCTTAATGTCTGGGCTGATATATATGGAAGGAGACAATCCTTCAGGTAATCTGGCCCCAAGCCACTTAGGGCTTTAAAAGTTAATACCAACACTTTGAATTGGGCCTGGAAACAGACTGGAAGCCAGTGGTCTAATATGCTCATATTGGTCAGGCCCCGTTAACCATCTTGCTGCTCTGTTTTGCATCAGACGAAGTTTCTGGACTGTTTTCAAAGGCAGCCCCATGGATTTGCATTGCCCATGGTGCATTGCAGTAATCCAAATGACAGGTTACCACAATGTGGATAATTGTAGCTTGGTTATCTCTGTCCAGATAGGATCAGTTGGTATATCTGTCCAGCTGGTGTTCTGTGATACCAAGGCCATCTGTGCCTCCGTGGCAATGCTGGTTCCAAGAATATCCCCAAACTATGAACCTGATCCTTGAGCCCAGGTTTTTGAACTTGAAACCAAATATTGTAGCCCCATTATATGTATAAGATTTTATTCCAGTATCTCAGTGTTTAAGGGACATCGCTGAAAACAGTTTTAATTCCAAATAAGCAAGTGGGCCAGTTAAACCAAAGGCTTCCCTTTGCTCATCCAGCAACAAAAATAGTAAGGGCAGAGTTTACCATGTATGATACATAACTATTGTATAATGCTACAAAAACTATACAACTGCACAGGTAGAATTGTGCCTATTTCACACAAGTCAATACAAACATCAATTCAGGATACAGTTCTCATCTTCTCACTGTCCTTCTAAGTTGCTTCTTTTAAGCAGTTGTTTAATTTCAAGCAATGGATCTCAGCTAATCCAAACTCCTCACCTATTGAACCAACAGTGCAGCATTAAAAGTCGGTATCTTTTGCACATAGGCAGGATGGGGTTGATCAGATCAGTGGCATTCATAAGCCCTGGCCCCTCTATTGCCATTTCGGTTGCCCTGTACATGTGGAGGGTGACTTTCTGGAGGGGAGAGCCCCCTCTGTCCATGGAGACTGCTCTGCCCATGGAGACGCTCCCCTTCAGAAAGTCGCCCTCCTTGGGTTGAGGGCGATGGAAACAGCGATGGTGGGGGCAGGGCTAGCATGCCCCCACTCGTCACATGTTTACTTTACACATGCCTGAATAGCGCTACAGACAGTGTGGCAACAAACTGACAGTGATTGATAATAACTTTCATAACTTACAGCAAAACGAGGCGCTTCTAAAGAGCCCAAAGGGATGCACAGATATGGCACTTTCTGTTAGCAGGATACTCCTTTCGGTGTGATTTATTGGCCAATTTACAAAATGCAAGATGAATCATCAAGTGGATTTAGAATTCTGATTTTATTCCTGCTGCTCTCACCATTATTGTGCTGGTAGCCTGTTCTATAAAAATTACTCCTTTAGCTTGCGGGAAGGGTGGCTGGGGCCCTTCAGATGTTGTTGGACTATAGTTCTCCTTATCTCAGGCCATTCTGGCTGAGGCTGATGGAATTGGAGTCAAACAATCTCTGGAGGGTCTCACATTTCCCACTCCTGCTATAGTTACTTGATACTTAGATATGCCACATCTGTCATTCTTGAAAGCTCATAAAGCTGCTTATGCAAAAGAAAAAGAAAAAACACCCTAAGTTCCTGTGACTTCCAGTTGATAGTGCCAAAAGGCAGACAACATTTAAATTCAGTAGTCTCCAATGTGCCCTGGAGAAAATAGAAATCATCATAAAATGTAATTCTACATTGTGAGGTACAGAATAGAGAGGTACAAGAATTTTGTTTTGATTCAAAAAATAGGAGAACATGCCCTGGTCACAACCCCGAATGCAGATGTGTTCACATTCTTTTCAGGTGAAGATGGCACTTTCTTGAGCTTGCAATCACATTCGCACATGTGTATTTGGGGGGGAATGTGTGTGTTTTCCAATATTTTTTCCAAAATATATGCATGTTCATGCATTATTCAATGGAGAAAGTATGCATTTGGGTGTGTGCTTTTAAAAAATGCACCCTTTTCCCCATTCAGAAAAAAAGACATTCTCATTCAGGGACAGAAACAAGGTGAAACAAGCTTCAAGGAGAAATCAGAAAACCTCCATGAGCACGAGCCTAATCGGCATCAAAATGTTACAACTTTCTGTATGAACAATCAAAGTTATTCAAAGTTATGCTTGTTCTGACTTATGTTATAAGCTCTGCAGAAGACTGAATGACAGTTTCACTGGCAGATATAAAAGCATCGTGTCTTAAGCTGCTACTGTTTCATTTGGCAATCTGTACGATTTACACAACAGGTATTTTAAATAGTGTGTAAAACTGCTAGTCCACAGTTGTATAGCTATGTTCCATTGATTCCTATGCGATTTAAGGAAATGTAACTAACTGGCTACCACCAGTCAGAATGAGCCTCCTAACCCACCCTAGTCTGTCTAGCTGCTCGAATTCAACAAAAGAATTCAACAACCAACAAAACATTGTGAAAATCCTAAGAACACTCATAGCAGCTTTGTAACTGCATCCCATCACACTGGGAAGAGTTTTTAATGAGAATTCCCTTTTAAAACAAAGCAGCCAAAAATCCAAACATAAAAAAGGAGTGTATTTGGTGCAGGAAGACAAGGGAAGGCAACAATCACACACAGAATTCCAAATAAAATCAATAAAGTCAATGTAACATAGGTAGTTACATGTTGCATGTAAAAGGCTTGGATTCCAGAGCATATGCAGAATTCATTGCAAAAAGGATGGTCTGAGAGAGAGCATCATGGCTACCGGTTACATGGCCACCAGTTAGATGGAAGGCTGTCACGGATTGAGCAAAAACTTACTTTTATGGGAATTGGCAAAAGCCAGCTCTTTAGCAGAGACTACTTGTCTTGTCCAATTATGTGATTGCCTCCATTTCTGATGTGAGCAAATCAGAAAACTATTTAGTGGCTGGATCCACCTTCCTAATGACCCTAAACTTACAACTCAAAAGACTCAGCTGGTTTGAACCAGTTCTCCAATTATAAAAAAAGAGCTTATGTTTTTGGATTTGTATTGGGAAAGAAAAAGATGAGTTAAGCCAATTCAGGCTGCCTGGCATGGTGCCAAATTACCAGATGCTCTAGAGGGCACTGTTGAGCCACCTCAGGATATGGAAAGTTTTGAAAATGAAACCCAGTATCGTTATGTCTTACTCTATGGTGCAACCACATTTGGAATACTATGTACAGTTCTGTTCACCACAGCTCGAAAAGGATATTGTAGAGCTGGGAAAGGCGCAAAACAGGGCAACCCAAATTATCAAGGGCTGGAACAAATCCCCTATGAGGAAAGGTTACAATGGGGGGGGCGGGGTCACTAAGAAAAAGGCAAGTAAAGGTGGACATGACAGAGGTGTAGAAATTATGGATGGTGTGGCGAAAGACAGAGAGAAGTTTTTCTCACTCTCTTATAATAGTAAACCTTGGGGTTATCCATTGAAGCTGAAGGGTGGGAGATTCAGGACAGAGAAAAGGAAGTACTTCTTCACACATTGCATAGTTAAAGTATGGAATTCACTACCACAGATGTGGTACAGATGGCCACTAACTTGGATGTCTTTAAAAGGGAGTTAGACAAATTCATGAAGAAGATGTTTATCAATGGTACTAGTCTTCATGGCTGTATGCTATTTTCAAGATCAGAAGCTGTGTGCCTCTGAATACCAGTTCCTTAGGAACAACAGCGGGAGAGGGCTGGCCATCTGGCCACTGTGGGAACAGCATGCTGGACTAGATAGGTCTTTGGTCTGATCTAACATGGCTGTTGTTACGTTCAAAGCAGGTGTTTGGGGTGACCTGTCCTGGGGTCCTGTGGACTGTCTCCATGGAAGAGAGAAAATGCATATGCTCATACAATGATGTGCTGTGATTAGGGATGTACGGATTTCATAAAATCTGTTCTGTCGGCATTTCACAGATTGTCAGGTGCCTTTCACCCACACAGTGACAGAGTCATATTTTTTCAAATTTCCCAAATTTGCACAAATCAGCAGTTGTGAAAATGTGCAAACCCCCACCCCGCACATTTTCATGTTTTAGCCTATGGAGAAAATGTGCATTTTGGGCTGGTGTTGTTTTATTTTACATATTTTTCTATGACTAAATTTGCTTAAAACTCCAGAATGTTAAAACAAACAAACAAACAAACAAAAAACAGTCCATAAGTCCTCGAAATCTGGGAAAACCCAGTCTGCTGCAGAATCCATGTGTCGGATTCATAGAAATCATTTGATTCCATTGCAGCTTTCTCCGGCATCCCTAGCTGTGACTGTAGGAATTCTGATATACACAGACAGAGCTACCTGCTTAGCCCGGGTTCCCCATTCACTTCAGTGAAGACAACAGTTCTGCGTCTTCATGCAGACAACACTGGGGGTTGTCTGCACCTGATATGTAGTGAAAATTCTCCTTGCCACTTGGCAGGACTACAGCCCCAGTTTACCACTGAGAGTTTATCAGTTAGTAAACTGATGACCATTTGGACAACTATATTTGTTCTATATCTATATTAGTCCACCCTCATTGAAGTGAATGAGACAGCTCACAATTAGAAGAGCTCCATTTGTATGTTGCAACATCTGCTAGGCCAGCCTTCCCCAACCTGGTGCCTTCCAGACGTGTTGGACTACAACTCCCAGGCTTGCAGGAAGTAGAGTTTTTTTTAAAGGTCAAGGCTTTGTGTGGGGATATCTTTATGCCCCCTTCTGCCACCACCACCCATCAACTTTCACTTTTCATATCTCAAACTTGTTCTTGAAACTTGGGTTTAGTTTTCTTGTGTTTAATACTAGCCTAGTTCAATTATTTCTCAGCTTTATTGCCACAAAGTAAACTGAAGTCTTGCAGTGAATATAATGAATTCACACCCTATTCAAACAAATCCAATTTAATGTAACATTTTAAGAACGGCTTTATTTAGAATATTTATAATGCACATGGTGAACATCCCTATTTTGTTCCACAAAGGCAAAGCGAAAATTGTTCTTCCATCAGATGAGAAATAGGCTTTAGCTCTGAATTTCTTTCTTGTACTCTGCACACCATTATTATTCAAGCATTATAGTGCTTGAACAGTTGAGCTTCAACCCCTAAGTACTGTTTAACGGGGGGTGGGGGGAGTGTGTACGCATGTGTGCAAAAGTTGTGTACCATTTGAGTTACTATTTTGCTGTTGTTTTATATGTTGATGTGGGGGATCTATCCAAAATTCTTGGCAAGATTTCAGTACATATGATAGAGTGTTATTTTAATGTTACAGCTGTGAAATTGAGACCTCAGTATCAGGGCTGCATCCTAGGCCTAGGATGTGGTGGAAGATTGCAGTATAGTCAATTGTTGTAATTCTATTTATTTTCATCCCTTTTTCAGCTGAAAAGGATGCAAATGCACTTGCTTTTGAAAAGTTGTTACCAGAGTAGTTGTCCTGCAAGTTTAGAGTGGGGAAATGGATGGATGGTAGAGCAGGGCCCAATTCTTGTGACCATTGAAGGTGTTGTGGTATGATTAAATTCTCTCTCCCTTTCCCCAGACAGGAGACTGATTCTCCTCAAAGGGCTCCACGGACCTTCCCATGTGCCTCCAAATTGTAGCATTACAACAATTAGCAGAAGGCTAACGTGATCTGAACAAATCCTTCTGATGGGTCAATTCATACTTTATACAGCAATTACGTTTGTTGTGGTAATGGCACAGAGGTAAGGTCTCTTACCCATGCAGTGGACACCCACCAAGGGCTGCGTGTTTACACTTGATGGTGTTCAGCTTGGCAAACACCAGTGTACAAACACAGCAGTTACGACTGCCATGTAAAGTAAATTGTCCTTGTTTAAATAACAAACATTCTAAATAATATTTCCTTTCCAGGACTGTGTTTTTATCAGTAACGTACGCACACAACAGCAGCCCTATTCTGAGAGCTTCCATTTCTGAGTACAGTCAACACGGAGGGGCTGAGTGTGCTAGCCCCACCTGTAGGGATAGACAGACTAACCCGAGTCCAAGGTTGGCGGATGCTTGAGGAGCTGCTGCTGCCACCCACCCGTGCCACATGAGGGCTCAGCAAGCAGTTGGGAGGTTTCCCACAGCCACCTGTCCTCCACGTGAGCCGCCATTTTAATGCAAGTTGTGGGCTCTGTTTTTTGTATATCTAATGTTGTGCGCAACGGCGGCCATAAAGGGCCATTTCCACAACATTAGAGGCGTCTAATATAGCGGAAATGGCCCTTTATGGCCACCATTGTGCGCAACATTAGATATATGAAAAACTAAAGCCCCCATCTTGTGTTAAAATGATGGCTTACATGGAGGATGGGTGGCTCCCAGGCACAGATGGGCCCAGTAAGTCCCAGCCACTCGCACAGCTCAGTGGGTGGGGACAGTGGCTCACCGAGCCAGGTTGAGGGACGCGACTGGACTCCAGGACCTAGTCAGGCACCTGTGACATCCCAACCCACCCATCACCGTTTTTGTTGTCCTCTACATTTGGAGGGCAACTTTCCTAAAGGAAAGGCCACCTCCATCCATTTTCTTTTTCCTTTATTACATTTCTGTACTGCCCAGTAGCCGAAAGTCTCTGGGTGGTTTACAAAGATTAAAAACCCTAACAATGCAATATTATAAATAGTATAAAAACAATTTACATAAAAACATATAAACGGACAGCACACACACATATCTAAGCAATTTTAAACAATCAACAGTAAGAAAATCCAGGACCTGATGCCTGCAGGCTCTCCAGGCAACTTGGAACTCTGAACTCCTCTCAGGGGATGCTCCTGCCAGTGGGGGCAAAGTCAGCATCAAGCCAAGCATGACTTGCATACCACAATTCACCAGGCTTCTCAGACTTGGGTGAACTGGTCTGTAAAACTTTGCAAAACAGAAATGGTACCATTGCAGCATTAGTCATGTGCATCTGCTCCTTTTGTGTCTGAAATACTGTCAGTTAATGAAAAAGCATAGGAATGTATTTCAGAGCCCTTGAGCCCTACCAGCCTAATACCATTTCAAATTTATTATATATGCCTCCTTTTATATGCCTCCTTTCTTCCATTATGGAACTTCAGATGGTATACATGGGTTTCTAGATGGTCTCCCACCACTGGAGACTGGTGGCTCCAATTTCGGTAGCGCGCTAAAGGAGCTACCCAAGGTGCTGAACCTATTAGGGGGATAGAGTCCAGCACCTTGGACAGCTCCTTTAGAGTTCTGGCTGGTTCTGAGTGAAACCCAGAATGGATTCACAGCCCCACCGAAATCAGAGCCTCCAGCCTCCCCTGTCTTGTACGCAGATGCTGACCACAACCAGACCAGCTTGCCTGAGTCATGTGCCTTCAGACCATGCCCTGGGGCCAGGGCATTGGACCGTGCTATGGACATTTCTGCACAAATCCCATTTTGTTCAACAGAACACACTGACAAGTAGGGATAGATTGGATTGACTTATCTTATGAGTCAATATCTCAATAGCCTATGCATCTGAGTATCTTATTTCTGACAGTAACATATATCGAGTTCTACACAGGAAGTATGCCTAAATATAGTCCAACTTTGGTGAGCTGAATTCTCAGTTGCGAACTTTTACCATATGGTAGTTTAAGAGTCAGCAAAAATCTAAAAATTGTTGCATATAAGCTTGCCGCTTTGGTTCACAGACACCATTCTCTGGGGAATTAGTTCTGTTTTGAACCTAGTTGTAAGATTACCCATTACGTCATGACACAGAGAATTTCATAGGGATATATGAAATGCCTTTCCATGTGTTTGTTCTGCAGTGTCCTTTATTTCATAGAAGAGTATGTCACTGCAATCCAGTCATGCCACTGCCATATATCCATGCATTGACTGCCCATCCCCAAATGGGCACACAAGGGGCAACAACCAAAAGGCACAGCAGCTAATGTCACTTGCGTTGCGCTTGCATAAACAACTGTAGTGCAACGCCAAGAGTGGTAGTTGGCATGCTGATTTCCCCATTGGATTCAGGATCAGTTGACCTAAGCTGCCCATGAAAAGGTATATTATACCATATTACAAAAATGAAATAAATTCCAATCAATAGGTTTCCTTGAATTATATGCAGAGTAGTGTGATCCACCATGAAACCAGTGCAGGCCAGTAAAGAGATGTGCTTGACACAACCCTTTTATTTTATTTGATTGTATTGATTTTATTTTATTTTTAAATGTATTGCTATGTACTTATCAATTTATCCAATTTTTGCTTAATGATTTTACTTACAGACACAAAACCATTACTCTTTAAATACAGGATGATATGAAGGAAAACTAAAGAGGAGGGAATGGGGGTGGGGGGATAGTTTACTGTCTGTACTGTATTGGAAAATGAAAAAAAATCTAATAAACAGTTAACACTTGGGGGTGGGGAGAGGAGAACATTTTCCCTCTTTCCAGGTGAGGGAGCATATAAATTAGTGCCATATAATTAGCCAATTAGCAATGTTGAAAAATAACGTTTTAGCCTTACAGTCTTAGAAGACTTACTGGAAAAATAATAAGTGGTATTGTTTATTTTTGTCCTGGTGAATTTCCACCAAAGGACTGATATATCTGGCTGCAGAACTCCCATGGATTATAATCCTGTCAAATGTGAGCAAGGATGTTGCAGAACTACACATGCAGCAAAAACCTCCATGAAAGGTGTGTGCTCTAGAGGCTCAGAACTCAGCTCGAATCACCCTGCAGCCATATTGTGCTGGAGTAGAATTTAGACGTCTTCATATTCCATTTTCTTTGAAGGCTAAGCTGGTCTCCGTGCAAAGCAGGTGCTTCTCTGTTGCAGCCCCGATGTTCTGTATTGCCCTCCCACGAGAGGTACACATGACCTTTTCCCTGCAATCCTTTCAGAGACAAGTTAAGACCTTTCCTTTCCAAATAGCCTGTGATTGCCGAGTTGCTGATCTTTCTGCTCTATTTCTTGTATATTTATTATTTATTTATTTATTATTAAATTTATTAATCGCCCATCTGGCCGGTCACCCAACCACTCTGGGCGATGTACAACACACCATAAAACAATTTAAAACAATAAAATTCTACCATAAAAAAAAAATTTAAATACCCTAACCCACCCCAAATGCCTGCCTGAACAACCACGTTTTTAATGCACGACGGAAGCTCATTAAAGAGGGGGCATGACGGAGTTCCCTAGGGAGGGAGTTCCACAGAGTGGGGGCCACCACAGAAAAGGCCCTCTCCCTCGTCCCCACCAGTCTAGCTGTCCTGGCTGATGGGACAGAGAGAAGGCCATCCGAGGCTGATCTTGTTAAGCGGCCTGTCATTTCATTTATTTATTTATTTCTATACTGCCCAATGGCTGAAGCTCTCTGGGTGGTTCACAAGAATTAAAAACCACGAATACAAGATAATAAAAACATAGTATAAAGTCTTTAACATACAAAGATGAAAACAATTTTAAACACCTAAAACAGGTACTGGAAGAGTTAACAGAAACAACTGACATGGGCTATACTGCATTGATGTTGGGTTTAGTGATGGTTTATTTTGAATTTTTCTTATTCACTACTTTGAAAGTTGTTTGAAAGGTGGTATGAGATACAAAATCTAAAGGTAAAAGTTACTAAGGACAACCCACATTTGTTGCTTACATTTTTTATATAGCACCACCCATGTGCTTGATGTTTGTTAGGGTAACATAAGGCAAAACAAAGTACACTTGTCCAAGAGATTTTCCGGAGAGGAATGTGGATGCTACCCAAGGCATGAAGCCATCTGGGTCCCAGAAATTCAAAGATAGATAGATAGATAGATAGATAGATAGATAGATAGATAGATAGATAGATAGATGATAGATAGGGGGGGGTGCCTGGTGATGGGCTGACAACACATTAATCTAATCTGAACAGTGCAGTGCTGGCTCCAGGTTTCTGAGGACCCTTGGGCAAGACACCCTCAATAGGGCTCCCCCCTCAGTGAGTCTAACGTCTCACTACAATTGTCTCCAGCTGCTATCGCTCCTATTTCTGGTCATTTTTACCGCTTGCTTTCTTGACAGGCAGCAAGTAGGCAATAGCATCTACTACTACCACTCACCACAACAATCACCACCATTGTCTGGGCCAGGGCGACAGGCAGGTGAACAAGCAGGTTGCCATGGTGATGCGGAGGAGCAACTTCAGGCGGCTTGTGTCAGTGGGCCCCTGTTGGGGTGTGGGCCCTTGGCAGGTGCCCAACCATGCCTACCCTTGACGCTGGCCCTGCATCGGAAATATAGCTCAGAGCCATCCCCCTGCCACCACAGCTGCCTCAAGACTGTTCCCTGGCAGAGGTAGGGCAGCAAATAGTTACCCCACCCGAAGTCAAATGTGCATGTGATCGAAGTTATTTTGACAGCTGAGGCAGAAAATCCCACAAGTATCTCTCCCCAACAGTAACAATTCAAGAAATTAAATAGATAACAATTTGCTGCCCTTTCATGACACCCAAAATCAGTTATCTGAGGTAGCCGTTGCACTCATCACCATTGGGTCAATGTAAGAATGTCTCCGCTTTAAATGTTCACCCTGAAAAGTGTATTGTAAGCATCATGTAGTCTCATCTGATGTTACAGTTTTATACCTTCAAAGAAACTGGGCTTCTAGAAATATCCCGGGGGGGGGGGATTACAAGAAATGTAGGAAGTTGATGACCTATAAAAAGGTTTTGCCTTGTCAATATTTCTCATTGAAAGAAATATAGTTTGTCTCCAATTTGTTCTTGTTCTCTCTCTCTCTCTCTCCCTCTCCCTCTCCCTCTCCCTCTGTGTGTGTGTGTGTGTATCTGGGAGATAAATACCTATTGCTAACTACAAACCACAAACCATTTTACTCTGGCTTAATCCAATTGAGGTCCATGGGATTACTACAATATAAACGCTTTGAGAATGAGTGACATTGTCTATTGTGTGGAGAATAAAGCTGTAATTAAACAGTGACTGCTACAGATAAGTGCAGTGCTACATAGCATTAACTTCATAACAGTGCAGTCCTATACATTTCTGCTCAGAAGTAAGGCTCACTTAGTTCAGTGGGATTTACTCCCAAGTAGTAGGGTTGCAGCCTAAATGTGTTTGTGAGTGGAACCAAACTTGTTTTATTTTTATATTAAAAGCAAAACTTTGATTCTGTGGAGTTTGTCTGTGAAGTCTTTAAAAAGGAACATTAAGCTTCCATATAGGGATATACAAAACTCCCCTTACCTGGCTCCGCCGAGTTCTGCTGGGGGGGGAGGCGCTCTGTCCCTCCCCCCAGAATCCTGGCCAGCCGGCTCCACTCTGCGGGGATTCCGCAGAGCCGCTGGCCGGCTCCACCAGCAGCCAGACATCCGGCCGCTGGCTAGCAGGGACGCAAATGGCGGCGGTCATAGCCGCCGCTGTTTGCATCCCTGTAGTTAGCCGTGATAGGCTACGTAAAGACTTACGTAGCCTATCATGTCTGGCTTAAAAAAAAACCAAACGCGCATGCAAATGGCGGCAGCTATGGCCGCCGCCATTTGCGTTCCTTACTTTTGGCCGTCTTAGTCTACGTAAATATTTACGTAGACTAAGATGGCGAAAATAAGGGGGAATGCAAATAGAGTTCGCTACGCTATTTGCGTTCCCCTTATTTTCGCCATCTTAGTCTACGTAAATATTTACGTAGACTAAGACAGCGAAAATAAGAGGGAATGCAAATAGCGTTCGCTACGCTATTTGCGTTCTCCTTATTTTCGCCATCTTAGTCTACGTAAATATTTATGTAGACTAAGACGGCCAAAAATAAGGAATGCAAATGGCGGCGGCCGTAGCCGCCGCCATTTGTGTATGCGTTTGTTTTTTAAGCCAGACGTGATAGGCTACGTAAGTCTTTACGTAGCCTATCACATCTTGTAAAAAAAAAAAAACCCCGACAAGACTGCAAATGGCGGCAGCGGCAGCCGGTCGGAAGACCAGCCGCCGCAGCTGCCACAGCCACTGCTGGAGCCGCCGCCGCCCGGAAGATCCGCCCCAGGTAAGTCTCGTCCCGGGGGGATCCGCAGGGGGGCAGGCTGTTCCGCCACAGATTTCGGGGGGGGCAAATGCACTGGCATTCGGCCTCACCGAGATCTGTGGCGGAATTCTCTGCCATCCCTACTTCCATATGACTACTGTACATGGCTTTGGCATGTAAGTTGGTCTGTTGCTGAAGGGGGGTTGATTGGCTGGGTGCTGTCTATGTTTTTATTGTTCTGTTTGTAATAGAATTAATTGTTTATTATAGTCACAGACCAATACAAATTTTTGTACAAAAGCAATTGTAGTTGTGATGTAATTAATCTGTTTTTATGTGACATTTTAATTAAGATTTTGTTTTTATCTGTATTGTATTATTGCTAGCCGCCTTGACCACCATTTCTGCCAGGAAAGTGGAATATAAATTAAATAAATGTATGGGAACAAAATAAAATATGAAAACCTACTTAAGATCATAGACAAAATAGTTTTGTTTGCCATCTGTCTAAATCTCTTCCTTAGTCGTAAAACTTCCCAGTTTTATCTTCAGCATGCCAATACAAAAGCAGGTTAATCGATCAATCGATTGATGGATCAGTCAGGCTGCCTCTCCAATGGGTCATTCTCCATGTTACTTTGCTAGTGCTTACCTGTCCAGGTATGTCTGTGTTTGCACACACACTGATAGACAGATAAGACCATGGCTTGGATCCTGACTTCTGTGAGCAGGGTTCTGTTCATGAAATGGAAGTTTTCCATCTCTCTCTCCCTTCTTACTTCCATCCCCTGCGTCATCTGAAAAGCCACTGCTGAGGATTGGAGAGCCCTCTGGATGTGGGGCAGGGAGCAGAAGGAAGAGGGACATACATGAACATTGTAGCACCCCTTTTGCTTTTTGCTAACACAGCAGAAGTTGTTGATTCAAAATCTTATTTTACTTGTCATATGTATGTATATGCAGTTATTTCTGCCAATAAATTATATAACTGAAGCCGCAGTTGTTCCAAAACTGAAACACTATATAGCAAAATGCTATAGGCTGCATATCTGATGACTAAAATCCAGACTAAATTCAATGAAACTTCTGAATAAACATGCATAGGATTGGGTGTTGTAATGCCATATGCAGAATTATGTGTTTTCCTAGCTGTCCTTAATACTGACATTTTCTCTAAGATATTTTCCTGCAGACTGGTGTAAAGTTTCCTGTAACAGTCTATAAATGCATCAGATTAGAACAAGAATGATTTACATACAACACTGCTATGGCAAATGGATATTTTGCTTTGAGAAGCACAATTTCTCCTTTATTACAATGGCCTACTTTCAAAAGTGCTTGAAACTCCAGTTACGCTTTGCACAGACACTGATGTGGGCTCTTTAACATTTCACTGAAGCCTGGTGAAGCTTTAAAAAAAAAAGCATCCTGTTCATGTGGATTTCAAAATGCAATTACATTAACTGTTTTAGATTTGGGACTAGGGTGGACACTCAAAAAATTACAACAAAAGAGGAAATGCATCACAAAAAAAAGAGGACAAAAGAGGACGGTGCTTTGCATAGCATTTGCATGTGCTAATTTGTATGTATAGATGCAACTTTAGAAATAATGATTATAATTTAAATAGAAATATAGTACCTCTCACCATACTGTAGAAGACTGTGACTAGGTGACCTGTGTGCCGGCCTGCTCAGCCTGCTGCCAAGTGCTAACTGTTAATGGCCAACAGTTGTTATGGTTCATTATCTTTAAACTGGGATCGGACAGGGCAGTCTTTCAAATAGAGGATGGCCCTCTGTAAAAGAGGACACAAACAATGATGGACTGAAAAGGCTGCTAGCATTTGGATCAAGTACTGAACGGGCATATAGGAAGTTCACATAAGGCCAATATTCTCTCGCTTCCGTCTTAAGTATATGCTCATCTGATCAGTAGCCAGGAGCAAAATAACCACCTTGACCTTTATTCAGAAGTGTATTTCTTCCTGATTCTTCAGCAGCAGTGAAACTTCAGGTGCTTGGCTTCAGAAATTTCAGTTCCCTGAGTAGAGAATGAAAACGAGGTTCTGACTTTGCCCTAGTGGTTGAGAGAGTGTAACCAAACTTAAGTTCAATATGTTTGAAAATATATCTTAAAACTTAAACAGGAAAACAGTGAATGGCCCTTTCAACTTGTTAACCAAATGAAAACATACCACACGGGAAGTCTTAAAGTATGAATGGTTTATAGAGAAAAATAAAATCAAAAGAACATCACATGCAGAAATAAAATGTGAAACATGCATTGATTACAAAGAAAATACATTTGTACCCATGAACCACACAGGTTACAAGCAAAGATTACACCATGCAAAACAAACTAAATTTTAACTCTTGCTGAGGCCTATTAGAAAAAAATCTTAAGAAAACTATATTTAGAGCATCAAATGGAATAGCTATGATACACAAAAGTTATAGTAGACCAAACTAGCAGCAGTATGAATTGTTATTTAGCTCCACTTAAACTTCCACCAGTCCAAATTAGTTAATACGATTCTTAAAGCTTCCAACTGTATAACAGTGTAGCCCAAATCTTTAGGGAAAAGGAAGGAAAATGAAAGGGAAAATTATAGCTCCCTATCCCAAGAAAAGATCGAAAGAACAGGCTTTTGTGGACCCAGATGTAGATTGCAAGAGACCTCTCTCAGGGTCCAAGGTGTAGAACACAACGAAGTCCATATAGGAAAATTAATCGAACTAGAACGTGAAGAGAATGTTTTACAATGGAAAAAGGGTGGTGAAGTCTGAGCTTCACTTTAAAAGTGGGGAAAGCTCAATCAAGGTGCTCAGGAGCTAGACATCAAGTCCCCAAAAGCTAGTTCATAAATAATGGCTAGCTAGCTGTCGCCTTAAAAACTGAAGAAGAGACATGGTCAAAGTAAGAAATTCTCAAACAGAAGGCAAACTATGGCCCCAAAGGCCCCCAAAACTAGCAAAAATCTGTTAGCAAAAACTGGAGCTATGCAAAACGGACAAAAACAAAGAAGTGAATGAAGTTCCTCTCCTAGGGTTCAGTCGCTTTTTGATTCACTGACTCCCCTAAACTTTCCTGCCTTCTGATTGGCTGTTTTCCTTCTTTTCAGTTGCCAACTATAAATTTGGTTCTGGATTGGTGAAAGACACATTGGGTGGGTAGAAACCTGCAAAAATAGTCTTTTTCCGTAGTTTTGGGCAGCTGGTGTTACCCTAGGCTTTATTAGAGTGCACGAGGACATTCCAGACTCATGGAACTGCTAGCTGCAGAGAGTAACAAACATTGTAACTTCTTCTTATACTGGTCCATTGTTCCTTAATTTGACCGCAGCTTTATCAGCATGACCATCAGCACTCCCGACAGCTCTCTCAGACTCTGACAGCAAAAACTATTTGCCCGCAAGGTAAGACAGGCCTGCTTGTGAGCCGAAGTTTTACTCCCATTCTGTTCCATGGCTTCCTTATAAGCCCCTTGTTTCTCGCATTTGAACCCAAAAAGGGACCTGAGTAACAGATGAGTTGGATAAATAAATGCAATAGGATGGTATTGGCTAGGATTCTCACTCAAAATTTCTCTTCAGTATGTATTGATTTAAAAATCATTCATCATTACAACTGAAGAGAACAAAGCAGTGAATTATATAATAGAGAAAAACCTTTGAGAAATTAATTGATTCCAACATATAACATAATATATAGTTTCCATCTCCCCTAGAAATCCTTACATTATTCTCCTTGGGCACAGCCTTACAAAATAGTGAATTTGATAATTTAATGATTTCACTGGTAGAGCACATCTAGTATATGTATAAACATCTACATATTTGCGTATGGTGATCAGCTGTATTTCATTAGTAGTCAGTTCCACTAATAAGAATTGTGTTCTGGCATGGCATAGGCTGCCCAGAAAAGAAAAAATTAAACTATTTATTTTGGGAATGGGAAAAAATAAAACAATTTTTAAAGAACAATTTGTGAAAGAGTAAAAAGTGAGGTGGAGAGTTAATGCCAGATTTTATTTCACATACACGTTGCAGAGAAAGGAAGAGAAAGTACATCTAGGAGTGGTAAAATTCATTACATTCTGGTGGAGAGAGAGAATAGAAAATAATAGATCTAGTCTGATTTAAAATGCTCATAGTCATACATCATGAGCCACATTTCAGGACCATAGAGGAGTGTTTTTCAGAGTTTCAGAGGAGAAATATCTCCCAAAGAATAAACATACATTAGCTCAGATTTGCAGCTGTTGTCTGCCCCCACCCTCACCCCAGTAGCAATGACATTATTCAGACCAAAGGAGGCAAGCTAGACAATTCATTTTATAAGACAGGAAGACAGAGTACAAGAGGGATGAGAAGAGCTACCCAGCCTGGTATTTTTGCACTGTGAACATTTGGCCCAGAATGAACATCATAGCTCAAAACATGCCATATATCCAAGTCCAGGTTTTCAGGGCAGAATTAGTTGCATCCCACAAGCTCTTTTGAGCTTCAGTTTTTGTTTTATTTTAACAGCTAATATCTACGAAAAGAGAGTGAACCAATTCACCCATCCAATGGCCTCCATTCAATTCCTCTTAACTATTTCCAGATAAAGAACCGCAGGGAAAAGAGCACTGTCTGAACCACTGCTCCACGGATACATTCCCACTGTAATTTCCATTATTTTGGCATCACATCTGGAGGTGCAGCTGTCAGAACATGCAGGGGAGAGGTGTTAGTGACAAACCAAGTCATACTATATACTTCACACAGCCTCTGTACCAAGGATGGCTGAGGGGGCCTAGAGGCCATTCAGGTGTGTGAGCTGTCCAAGTATACATAAAGTTTCAGAGCTCTCAAAAAACAAATGAAAATCTCCTGGCCTGGGGCAAGCTGGTCACCGATGTGTGCTATTTCTGTATGTATTACAAGCATCATAAAAACATTTCTTGCCAAATGTTTTTTGAAACATTCTTGAATGTGGTGGCAAATCCACATGGTCAGTTCATCTTTGGTCTGTGACCTAGCATTACAGAGATTTTTCCTGGGCCTCCATATAACTCAGGGGTGGCCAACACGCAGCCCATGGCGTTGTGTGTGTGTGTGTTTTTAATGGTGCCTGGAACAGCCATTTTAAACCTTTTTTGAACTGGTATTATACAGCATTAAGTATGCTTAAGACCACTGAGTTCATTTAACTATCGGACTGTGGCCAGTAAGTGTTTCTGGTTTTTACCCAAAATTATTTTTATCAAAAATCCAGAAGAAACACCATTTTTGCTATTCTTCCAAATGGAAAGGGTGTTCTGCTCTCATGGACAGAGCTCAGTCACTGTTATGTTTTCCACAGAGGCAAGCTTATCACATAACTTCACTTCAGTGGATTGTGTGAATGAGCTTTTAGAGTGTATACAAGGTTAGTAGGACAATTAAGTACAAGGTTAGTAGGACAATGGAACAATTAAAGCAGCTGCATCAACATATCTTGTCTCCCCACTGTCCATTTAAAAGTGATTAATATTAATGTGAAAGGAATATTATGGTTTTAAAATTATATCTACAGTATGAATAATCTGCAATGTGGAAAGGTTTTTGTGTTGGACAGTTAGAATCATAGAATAGTAGGGTTGGAAGGGGCCTACAAGACCATCGAGTCCAACCCCCTGCTCAATGCAGGAATCCAAGTCAGAGCATCCCTGACAGATGGCTGTCCAGCCTCATCTTGAACGCCTCCAGTGTGGGAGAGCCCACCACCTCCCTAGGTAATTGGTTCCATTGTCATATTGCTCTAACAGTCAGGAAGTTTTTCCTGATGTTCAGCCGGAATCTGACTTCCTGTAACTTGAGCACATTATTCCATGTCCTGCACTCTGGGATGATCAAGAAGAGATCCTGGCCTTCTTCTCTGTGACAACCTTTCAAGTACTTGAAGAGCGCTATCATATCTCCCCTCAGTCTTCTCTTCTCAAGGCTAAACATGCCCAGTTCTTTCAGTCTCTCTTCATAGGGCTTTGTTTCCAGTCCTCTGATCATCTTTGTTGCCCTCCTCTGAACCGTTTCCAGTTTGTCTGCATCCTTCTTCAAGTCTGGTGCCCAGAACTGGACACAGTACTCCAGATGAGGCCTAACCAGTGCTGAGTAGAGGGGAACTAGTACTTCCCGGGATTTGGAAGCTATCTGCATTTGGGCTATGAATGCAGCCCAAAATAGCATTGGCCTTTTTTGCAGCCACATCACATTGTTGGCTCATATTCAGCTTGTGATCGACAACAATTCCAAGATCTTTCTCGCTTGTAGTGTTGTTGAGCCACGTATCCCCCATCTTGTAACTGTGCATTTGGTTTCTTTTTCCTAGGTGCAGAACTTGGCAGTTATCCCTATTAAATGTCATTCTGTTGTTTTCTGCCCAGCGCTCCAGTCTATCCAGATCACTTTGAATTTTGTTTCTGTCTTCCAAAGTATTAGCTATCCCGCCCAATTTTGTGTCATCTGCAAATCTGATCAGCATTCCCTGCACCTCCTCCTCCAAGTCATTAATAAAAATGTGGAAGAGCACTGGGCCCAGGACTGAGCTCTGCAGTACCCCACTCGTTACCCCTCCCCAGTTTGAGAAGGTCCCATTGATAAGCACTCTTTGAGTCCGATTCTGTAGCCAACTGTGGATCCACCGGATCGTTGTTTCATCTAGCCCACTTTGAGCTAGTTTGCTCATCAGGATATCATGGGGCACTTTGTCAAAAGCTTTGCTGAAGTCGAGGTATATGATGTCTACAGCATTCCCACGGTCTACAAAGGAGGTTACTTGATCAAAAAATGAGATCAGATTCGTCTGGCAGGACTTGTTTTTGACAAATCCATGTTGGCTTCGAGTAATCACGGCATTATTTTCAAGGTGCTTCCAGATGGATTGCTTTATCATCTGCTCCAGAATTTTCCCTGGGATTGATGTCAGACTGACTGGTCTGTAGTTCCCAGGTTCCTTGGTGTTAAGTTATCTTAACACCAAGATAGAAAAGGAATTCACTGCTGATAATATGGATTGTGTCATCTGGGCTTTAAAAACAAGCCAACCAACAAGATGCCTGATGCATTAGCTTGCAGACAAAATCAATTACCTAAAGGTCCAGGTGCTGGATAAATATCTTGATCTCTTGGGTCTACAGCACCAGTCAGGAAAGTTTATGAGACTATCCTGAAGGTTTCCAGGTATCGTATTTCTGTGATTCAAACTACATATGGGAAGAATTGTGCATTTGGTATGCTTTCAGGGGGGAAAAAAGACGAAAGTTTCATGGATAAGGAATAGGCTTTTATGTTCTGCTTTCCCAGAAGCAAACAACAAGACTTTGTTCAAGCATAACCAAATGTAAAATGAATATGTGGAGGGCGGTATTGGGAGCCATGCTCCCTGGTCCTTCTGCCAAATGTCATGTGTTCAAGGCCCCTGTGTGCACAGAACTTATGTGCATGTTCCCATTCATACAATCCATCAGCTTCCATTTTTCCAGGCTATGGATCACACATATAGGAGTTCAGGTATATATGCTCATAGACTCTGTGCAAATAGCAACCTTTAATGCATGAAGGTTGGTGGGATAGGGTTAGTGGGTGTAATCCCAATCCTCTCTGCGGGTCCTTGTGTTTATTTTATTTTTATTTATTTCATTTTAATCATTTATAAGCTCCCTATCTAGACCATATCCACCCAAGCTGGCAAAGATATAATACAACATTAGGTAGGTAGGTAGGTAGAGAGAGAGAGAGAGAGATAGGCATAAGGTAATATAACACTGTAATAAAATGTTTATCATTCAGAAAATACAAAAAAAAACCACCCTACATTAAATACAATGCAGCCACTATAGAACCATTTCCAAAGATATGGTGGAATCTTTGGAAATTTTTCTTTGTTGTTGTTTTTCTTGGGAAACAACAATAAAATAGTAGCATGTTTTTTAAAAAAAACCAAATCAGTTAAAAGCCATTTAAAATGGCAGGGGGGAGGCATTTTAGAATACTGCAACTGAAGGAGTCAACTGTACATCCCTTAAGAGGGAGTTCCATAATGTAGGGGCCACTAGTAAGAAGGCCATGTCCCTAGTGCCTGCCAAACTAACTGATCTTAAAGGCAAGCTTACAAGCCAGCCTTTGGCACTGATCTTAAAGCATGAGCAGGTTCATATGTTGTTGTTGTTGTTTTTATTTTTCATTGTTACTTTTAACAAAAAAAAAAAAAACCAAAAAACATTAAAAATAAAACAACATATTCTAAAATCCTCCATTTCAAGTATTACAATATTCTAGGGAGAGAAAAAAAGAGAGAAAGAATAGTTTGCATGTAAACTTCAGTAAAAGCAGACCAGATATCCAAATATAAGTCCATTTGCACGTTACGCCTATATACCACTCTTTCAAATGTTGCTAGCATTGTTAAGTCTTCAATCCATTGCATATAGATGGTCAGCTTTTATCCTTCCAGTATCATAGGATCAGTCTTTTAGCAACCAAAAGGGCATGTAGGATCCATCTATGCTGACCATGTGTTACATTCCAAAAAGCACATAGGTAATTTTAGAGAACTTTTACATCAGTAAATATTAAAGAGCTTTCCAATACAAAATTTATCCGTATAATAACTTCCTTCCAAAAGGAGGCAACTGTTGGGCATTTCCAAAACATATGAATAAGAGAAGCATGAACTGTATTACACCTCCAACAATTAGCCAAGTTTGACAAACCATTAAAGAGACGTTGTGGTGTCCAATAGACCTGAAACAAAAGTTTTTGCTCAATAAGGTATAACCGAAGATCCACAGAGATACCTGACACAGATGCCAAAACAGTGATCCATTGGTTAGACAAAATAGGACATTCCAATTCCCTGTTCCATTCCTGCTGCAGACCACAAGTATCATATTTATTCATTGATAATAAGTATTTGTAAACATGAATCATGGGTCGATATATCTGGTCAGCTTCAATAAGTGTTTCCAGTAACGAAGGAGACTCCGAGGCAGTAAAAGCAGCAGGACCAAATCTAGATACTAACAGATGTTTCAACTGCAAATACTACCACTTCACTGTAGCAGGCAAATCAAATTTATCTCGCAAAGTTCAACATGGCAAAAACTCATCATCAGTACCCAATAAGTGATCCAGGGTAAAGATCGTTTCATCTGTCCAGGTCTGCCACAAGAACATTTTCTTTCCAATTCTTAAATCTGGATTTCCCCATAAAGTCAATTTGGCATAGGAAAATGGGTCAAACTGTAATTGGTGTGACATTATATGCCAGATATCTCTAACTGCCAAGATTGTGGGAGGAGCTCTATCCGTCTTAATATGCTGATAACCTAATGCCAGTCATTTAGAGAGAGGCTCCAGACAAGAAGATTCCAAGACTGACCAAGGTAGAAAATCAAATATGAGTGGAAAAGACCAAAATTTAGTACAGGTCAGGAAATAAGCCCGACGGTATGTAGCAAGATTCAGAAAATCGAACCCACCTTCATTAATTGCAAGTTGCATCCTTTTCAAAGATATTCTTGGTGGAAAGGAACCCCAAAAGAATTTACAAAACAAAGCATTACGTTTTTGGAAATATTTGCCAGGTATAAGTATGAGCAGGTTCATATGTGTTCCTGTCTACATGGCACTATGCTTGCACTTGACTATGCTTACTTGCTAGCCTATGAAAAAAAAAAAAAACCCTATTTCTTTTCCAGGAGCCTCTTCTTTCCATTTTTTGGAAAGCCTACCAAATGCATTATCCTTCCCATGTGTCATTTGGCTCAGACATTTAATACTTAGAAAACTGTAGGATAATCTCTGTACAAGGTTCTGTGCTGCTGGAGCCCTTGAACATGTGAAGGTTAGGAGCTGGCAAGCACAACCCTGACCTTCCACCTCTACATGTTGATTTCTACACAAATGAACACCTGAACAGGGCTCGTGTGTGTCCAAAAAAACAATATAAATATTGTTTGGATAAAACAATAGCCATGCTCTTTATATTGAGCAGCCAAAGAAAGGGAAATCAAGCTAGGTCTATGCAGAAAAATCTTGCATCCACGGGTCTGTTCCTGCAGCCATACAAATCCCCCCCCCCTTCCTTCCCTTGTTAAAGTTAACCACGGTTAGCACTGGCGCAAATGTAATGCTGTACCGTAGTTAATTCTAAGAGTTTAGGTGGGCTTTACAGGGCTTCCTGGAAACTACACTTGCAGTCTCATTCTCAGCTCTCTCTGAGCCCCTTAGAGAGTGATACAGTGTTGCATTGACTAGATTAGGGACAGAGGAAATATGGCGGCCAAGTGTCCTACATTACAGAGGACAATCCTCTATTTTGTAGAGCTGTCGGAGGAGAGACCTCTGTTTGAAGGCATCCTCTGTTTGATGGGCTGTACTGTGCAAGTCTGGTTTGAAGTCAAAGAACCATAAGGAGGGAGAGCAGGCAGGGGACTTGAAGTTGCCCATCAAGAGTCAGCACCTAGACAGCAAACTGAGCAGGCACACGGGTCACCTGGTCAGTCTTCTCCACTATTTATATTTCAATTGTACCAGTTATTTCTATATTTGCATCTATACATATAGATTAGCATATAAAATGTTATGCAGATTGCTGTCCTATTTTTTTGGTGATGCATTTCCTCTTTTTTTTAGCAATGTATAAGTAAGTGACCACCCTAAGAAGAAGGTTGTACATTTATGATGTCAGGAGGTCCCACACCAGTGAGACATTCCCTTGTCCATTTCAATAAAGGCTTTTGGATGGGAATTCAAGTACACTTTGCTCTAGTCCTTACTAGGGGCTTCTTCACATGGAGCTTTTATCCTACTATTGAGATTTTTTACTCACAGAAGTTTGCAGGACCTTTAGATGATGTTGTTAACCTCCAAGGCATCTCCTGCACTAAATGACCTTTATGCCATTTTTAAAACATTCAGAGATGATGAGCTATCAAATTACAGCACTTGAGTTCCGCTTGAGTTCCCTCGTGAAAAGAGGAAAACCCTTAATAAGAGAAGCTAGACCACAGTGCCATCTAGCGGCTGTATAATGAAACATATGGAAGACTCAGATAAGGGGGAAAATGAGGGGGGAAAGGAAGCAGGTGTAAAGGGAGTCAGACGTAGTCCTGCATTTAAAACGGAAGCAGAAAGACCCATTTTAAATGCAGGATTTTAGGCTGGTGTAGAGATTCTCTAGCTCACCATTTCAGGTAAGAAGGAAACTTTTGCAGCCATGGAGCTTGTGAGGGATGCACGAATGGCAGTGGAAATTGTGCTCTCTGGAAAATACTAGCCTCAGCTGACAAAGGTTCAACAGCCACAGAGAAGTGGACAAGGCAAAGAGTGCCCCAGGCCTTCTCAGCCAAAAGAGGAAACACTCTGTAACTCCTCCATCTTGGCTAAGCTAAATGTTCCAATGTACATGCCAGTTCAGTGTGACCAACAGACTGAGTTTCCAGTACTGTTAAGTAGAGGTGACTATACTACAGCACTGGCATAAGAATTCCATGTGGTGCTTAAACACCAGACACTTGACCGATTCTTCATGTTACTTTTACAAGGCCAATGTACTACACCTGTTTGTAACTTTAAAAGCTTCAGCCATGCGCTCTGGCCTGCAAGGCCATCTGCCAACAGTTTGGTACAAAAGAAAAAGAGATTTAGGGTGCAATCCTATGGCCGCTAGTCAGTGGCTAGATGGCCATAGGATAGGTCAGTCCCTGGGAACCAACCTCGGAGCCCACGTTCCGAGGTCAGTTCCTAGAGAACTGACCCCCACCCCCTTGTGCACCGCCTTGTAGGCAGCGCAGATCAGCCCCATGCTCCGCGCTCGTAAGAGCAGCACAGAGTGGCGAAAACAGTGCGTTCTTGGGGGCAGGGTGGGGGGGGGAGTCGGAAATCCAGTATGATACATCCCATGTGTCATCCGGACACCGCTTCCCACTTTCCGAGGTCCCGCAGCTAGACAGATGAAATTGGCTGTCTATCTGCAAAAGCAGGGTAGGGCGAGCGAGGAGGAGATCCACTCCTCACCACTCCTCCCACCCTGCACTGGATAGACGGTCGCCCCCAGGGTCAGAGGCGACCGCCGACCTTGACAGGATTGCTCCCTTAGACTGCAGTCCTACACATACTGTACTTTACTTGCCTGGGAGTCCAAACTTAGTGGGGTGTACTTCAAAGTAGGCATGTATAGGATTGCACTATTCGTTTGAAAAAGCAAAACTTCTGGAGTGTTAAGCTGGAGCTCCATGCACATAGTGGGAAGGATGTCAAGAATGTTCTGCAAGGATAACATTTAGTAGTCTTTAAATGTTTGAACAGTAGAGCTTCGCAGCCCCTGCTATCATGAGATGATGATGATGATTTTACTATCCCTGAAATTAGTTATTGTAGTTATTGAATCATTATATCCACCAAGAATGTTATATCTACTCCTATCATATGGCATTTTTAAAGGAGCTTATTTTGTATGTCACTATTTGCCAAATCACTCTTTTAATTCATTTTATTATTTATGTTATGGATTTATATCCTGCAGCTGACAATATTGACAGACAGACAGACAGACAGACAGACAGACAGACAGACAGACAGACAGACAGTGGTAACTGCGCTCTCTGGCAACACTAGATTTAATTATCCTCAGGGAGGCCTTTCTCTTGTTCCCGCTGCCATCAGAGGCATGTTTGGTGGAGATGTGAGAGAGGGCCTTTTTCGTGGCTACTCCCAGGCTCTGGAACTCCTTGCCAAGGATGGTTAGGTTGGCTGACTCTTCGTTGTCCTTCTGCCGGTAGGCAAATAAGCTGTAAGCTGGTCTGACACTGAAAGGGGTTTAACTTATTAGGTGTTATCTATTTCTTTTACTGACGTGTTTTTAATTGATTTGTTTTTATGTTGTGTTTTAACCAAAATTTTGTTTTAATCTGTATTTTATTATTGTTAGCCATCCTGAGAGCCGTTTTTGGCAGAAAGGCAGGAGATGTGTGTGTGGGGGGGCGTAATTTATAAAAGGCAGTCAGCATACACAGATTTGAAAAAGCTTTGTATAAAGAGCAGATCCCCTAGTAGGCACTTTTATAAATAGTACACATTGACACAAAAAAGGTTGCATTTGTTTTATGTAAGCTTTTCAATGCAAAACTTTCACCTTGGAGTTAGTCCCTCTGAATTCAGTGGGACTGACTCCAAGGTAAGTGTGTATAAGACTGCACCCTTAAATATTCAGGCAAAATTATTTTCCAGTAGTACAGGAGACAGTTTTATGGAGATGAAAGATTCTCTTAAGCGCTCATTACTTTTCGGCAAGCCCACGAGATGCATTGCCTCATCACATCCAACATGGGACAATCTGAGATGATACATGACACAGAAGCAGATTGGGGGTGGGGTGGGGGAGGAATTAGAACCTTTTATAGACTTAAATGTCAAAAGTGTAATCTAAAACTGTAGCTACTTGTGGATCAGCTCTTGAAGGGATGCAGTAAATATGAAGTCTCTCCTGAGCTGACCCCTAATATCAGATGCCTGTTCTTTTACCATCTGGATTAACTGCAGGCATTGGATCAGCCTTTAGTTATTCCAATATGGAACGCGCTGCAAGTAATCAAACACATATGGCACAAAAAGCACACGACTGCTGCTACCAGGCTGGGACACTCAAGACAAGCAGCCTTTTCAGCTGGTAACTGTGATGATGGTGCCAAGAGTTCAAAATGTTCTGTGACAGGTGACATCCCGACGTTCATCGGGGAACTGTGTGTCAGCCAAAGTTTGGAATTTTTGTTTTTGAGCTTGGCTCTGGGGTGGTTTGTGTTTTACCCCGAATGCTTCTCTTTGTGGCAAAACATGTTCATGATTTTCAGCTGTCACAGGAAAGGGCATTTTTAAAATGAACACTAAATATCACAAGGGCATGATCAAAAGCCAAACACACAAGCTACACTCTAATAAAGCCACTGCAAAGGAGACCTTCATCTGTCCCTATCTGGGATTTCCCAGCTGGCAGCTTCTGCCAAGGCTGATTTAGCATTAAACTAGATGTGGTGCAAAAGGTACCTGAAGAAGGGTGCATCAACTAGCTCACCACTTTTATGCTACAACAGGGGCGGCTCAAGACACTTTGCTGCCTGAGGCAAAGGACAAAAACGCACCCCCTCCCAGTCCATGTACACAAGCTGACTGGCCTGGCTGATGAGTCCGCCTGAACCCTGATGATAAGACAGCATCCTCCACTGTACCTGAAGGCAGCAGGCTAAATTAGGAGGTGCAGAGCAGATCCCGTGGCTCAAAGGTCACTCCTCCAACACCTTGCTGCCATCTCCCAGCATCTGCCACCTGAGGCCACTGCTTCACTCTGCCTAATGGTAGGGTCCGTCCCATGTTACAATCATTGTTCTAGGCAGTGCCACTTGTCTTCATGGCTGCTGGCGCTCACTCTGCTATTCAGAGCAGCAGCCTAGAGCAGAAACAGGTGAGAATTTTGTTTCGGTTTTGATAAGAATTTACCAAAATTCGCAAAGTTCTCCATATTTGGAACAAAAGGAACTGGAGCGTAAAAAATTCAAATTTGCTTTGATCTTAAAACTCTGGGTTTGAGTTCCTGGATATTCAGCCATGTCGGTGCTTAATTAGGGTTGCCACCTCTTTTTTTCTGACAGGCTCCTCATCTTTAACAACTGTATGGCAGGCAGGTACATCATGATCCTCTCCCTGCTGGGAATAGCTGTACTGATTGAATTTGGCTGATGGAGATGGGTGAGAATTTCATTTCAGTTTGTTTTTATCAGAATCTACCACAATGTGCCAAGTTCTTCATATTCAGGAGAGAAAGGACTTGAGATTGTAAAAATTCAAAAGTGAAACTGAGAGATTCACCCTTCCCTTGCCCAGAGATCATTGTAGTCCCATGTGGCTTGTGATGACCAGGTAGGTTGAATCACACCAGTCACTTCAAAGAGTGCCTTTGATTGAAAGATGCTTTGACATTACCTAGGTCTGCATTGGGATAAAGTTACTTAGTTTACAAAGATAGTCACTCCGATGTAAGCAGGACAGCTGTGCACGGACCTCCCTCTTCACTTCAGATGCCGCTTCGGTCCTTCCAAAGCCCCGCTTCACTTCAGACCTATTTGGACCCAATCCACTTCACTTCAGATTTGGATCCGAAGTGAGATTCGGATATCCAAATCATTCAGATTTGACATTTTCCCATTGACTTGCATTGGAAAACTGAAACAGACATAACTTTTTCAATTTTCATGATAAATACATGAGATTGGGGGCCCTGTCAGCCCCTGTAAAGGGGATCTGACCTGCCAAATTTCAGACTGTTTGGCCCAGTAGTCTTTGTGCTAGGTGCAGGTGAAATTTGATTTTTTCAACAAAAACTCTCAAAGTAAAGAGCTATAACTTTTCACTGTGTCCATAGAAGTGCATGAAATTTAGAGACCTATCAGCCCCCATGGAGGTGATCCCACATGCCAAATTTCAGACAGTTTGGCCCAATAGTCTTTGTGCTGGGCACAGATTAAATGTGCTGTTCTGAGAAACTCAAACCAAAGGTCATAAAGGGATGATCAGAGAAGTTATGTGTTGAAGCGGTGATTAGGAGGATGTCACTATCCCTAATCTCTGCTCTAGGTTTCTTTGAAGTACAAATAGCCCCTCTCCCTCTCCTGTTCAGCTCTACAGTGGATGACCTCAGGCTCTCTTTGGCTGAATGAAATACAATACACATTACCTGGGAAAACAGGCTGGCAGACAGGCTGTGCTATGTTTCCCACATAAACTCTTAAAAGTAAAGACCTATAACTTTTCACTTGTTGCACAGAAGTGCATGAAATCTGGGCAATGGGCAGCCCCAATGCCAAGGCCCCCAAAATGCCTCATATTGGGCTTGCTTTGCCACACAGTGTAGTATTATTTAAATAATAGATGTTATGTGTGTAGTGCTTTGCCCACAGTATTTTGAAATTTGGACATGTGTAGTGCTTTGCTTGACCACAACACAAGCACGCACACACACACGCAAGAGCAAAAGAAAAGCAAATACAGAACTACGTACAAACAAAGAAAAGGCTTTTTAAAAAAATGAATGATTCCTGGAATGACCCATCAAGCAATCAAGGCATAAATTCTTGAAAGGCCTAAACAAAACCACACCCATAGGGAGTCCAACTTGGAATCTTTTGTTGCTAACTCCAGGCTACATGGTCAAGGCCGATCAAGGGAAGGGTAAACCCAGACACTCTTTCGCATTGGTAACTCCACACTCCATGCATCCAGGGAGAGGAAAGTCCAAAAGTCATAGATCAAACCCAGCCTACCAGTACGCTGAACTGACAACAAACATAGACACATAATCCACAGCAAACAACAGTTGAAGTCTATGAAAATCCTCACAGTACTTTTCATGGCAAGTCTTTAGCAATCCAAAGTTTGAATTAAGGGAGAGTCCATGTGCAGAGTACCTCTAGAAGTCCGAATGATGATGGATCCAAACAGAGAAGACTTCAAGCAAAGAAGACAAGAAGTTCCTAGCAAAGGCTCTTTGCCTTTGCATCAGCTTAAAAGGGAAGGCATGACTGTAAGATACCCCCTCCGGATCCCTTGACAAACAGGGGCCTTTAGCCTCTCAGCAAGGCCCCTGTCTAAACAGGGCGCCACTGCTCAGCCCTCCAGCACTGACGCTTCAGCCTGGGCAACGCTTCTGCAAACCCCACCCCACCTCTGTCAGGTTCTCGCGGACAGCTTCCGGCCTCCCTGCCTGCCAAGGCCAGACCAGCGGGTGGACAGGGAGTCAGGTGGCTCCCCCTGGCTCTGCCCTGAGAACACCGACAGATTCTGATTCCAGAGGCTGAATATGCCCAAGCCCTTCCAGGCTACTTCCGATCAAATCCTGGCTATAACCTACAAGGCCCACTGCAGTGCTAATGCTGGGCCCTGACACACTAAGCTTTTCTTTCCAGATAATTGGATCATACAAACACACCCTGATACAGTGGTGCCTTTTTATCTGTAAAGTTTCTGCAAGATAAGCAAAATTATAATTATAATTACTTCTACACTAAAATCCCACCTTTTTTCCTTTTGCAAGGTGCCTAAGATGGCTTACATGATCCTGCTCTTCTCCATTTTATCCTCACAACAACCCTGTGAGGTAGGTTAGGCTGAGAGTCAGTGACTGGCCTAAAATCACCCAGTGAGCTTCATGGCCAAGTGGGGATTTGAACCCATGTCTCCTGAGTCCCAGTCCAACACTATAACCACTACACCACACTATACACCAGCTATACTTTACTTTGTGGCTCTCCTTTTTATTTTCCATGTTGCACATTCCCCTTCCTTTTTCATACTGCCTTCTTCAACTTCTGTTCTACTCAATTCTCATTTTTTATTCTCTTCTACCTATTGTTTTACACGCTCCTCAAAAGGTTCTCCTTTTCAATTCTCTTCCCTCTGTTCCATCTTAAGAAGTCTGCCTCCATTAGTTTTTTCCTTGCCAGCCTCCGAGGCTTAATTTGTGCCCAGACTCACCAGGACTAGAATCTATTTTCCGTACCAGGGCTCATCCTTCTAAGGAATTAATGAGGTATTAATTCCCATTAGAATTCTAATTTAGGGCCCATGTACAGACAAGATTAAAACCACTTCATTTCCCAGAGTTAACTAAGAACAGGTTTATTATACCAGTTCAGTCATATATTTTCACACACATAGTGTACATAGCTATCAATTCAATGAGGATGGGAAATGACAAAAGTTCAAGTTGGATGGAAATGATGTGTCTTAACTAGATGGGGGCTTTAAAAATGGGAAGTGGGAAAGAGAAGAAAAGGGTGGTGGCATTCTGGGGATGGAGCAGAAATGAGGAATGAAGGTGGAGCAGAAGAACAGTCACAGGATAAAGTTTAGTCTGAAATCTTTACAGTGTTCTCACTTTAGCAGTCTCCTATCTTAACCATGCAACTCTGCTCCCAGTGTTCAAATCATAGAGGGCGGCTTACATTTTCTGCTACCTCTCCCCCCTTACCTCTACTGCTACCCCATGTCCTGGCTATTGTTGTTTAGAAGGCTGTGGGGGCATAACATGGCCGAAATTGGGAGAAGTCAGGGATGAGGCTTGTGGGTTTCACAAGACCCCCACAACTTTCTCCTCATAATATGAGCACTGGTGCTTCCAAATGTATTTTGTACCCTCAAAGTGGCTAACAAGAGGCTGAGCAGATGTTTGCAGAAAATAAGTGTTTGCTGAGAGAGCCTGAAACTTAATTTTTGCTCATGAAGAAGTTCTTTGTTAGGACAGAAATGCTAAGGTCTAGGCCCTGAATGGAAACTTGCTTTCAGCAAGAACCTGCACTTGTTGTTTATTTTAAAAGCACACAATACATTCTGAGGGGGGCACTATGGAAGTCACTACCACAGGATGTAGTGATTGCCACCAATTTGGAAAGCTTTAGGAGGGGGTTAGACAAATTCCTGGAGAAGGCTGTCAATGGCTACTAGTCCTGATGGCTATGTGCTTCCTCCAGTACCAGACATGATATGCCTATGTACACCAGTTGCTAGGGAACATGGGTGGGAGGGTGCTGTTGCGCTCACGCCCTCCTTGTGGGTTCCTGGTCAACAGCTGGTTGGCCACTGTATGAACAGAATGCTGGACCAGATAGACCCTTGGTCTGGTCCAGAAGGACTCTTCTTATGTTCTTACTCTTTTAAGTCTTAACCTTATAATGCCTGTAACATAGGAAGTCATAATAAAGCCTACCCCAGGATTGATGCTTGAGCTCTAGGACCTCCAATTTAGAAAGAAATCATTGCCTGGCCTGCACAATGTACAACTTTTCCCTCCTTCCTTCTAACTCCTCGGAGTTGCTGAAGATCTTCCTTTCTATGGCTGAACTATGATGATCAACTTCAGATATGCAGATGATACCACCCTAATGGCAGAAAGCGACGAGGATCTAAAGAGCCTCTTGTTGAGGGTGAAAGAGGAGAGTGCAAAAGCTGGTTTGAAACTCAACATTAAAAAAACAAAGATGATGGCATCTGGCCCCATCACTTCATGGCATATAGAAGGGGAAGAAATGGAAGCAGTGACAGATTTTATTTTCTTGGGCTCCAAGATCACCGCAGACAGTGACTGCAGCCATGAAATTAAAATATGCTTGTTCCTTGGGAGGAAAGCTATGGCACACATAGACAGCATAGTAAGAAGCAGAGACATCACCTTGCCGACAAAGGTCCATCTAATCAAAGCTATGGTTTTCCCAGTAGCAACGTATGGCTGTGAGAGCTGGACTATAAGGAAGGCTGAGTGCTGAAGAATTGATGCTTTCGAACTGTGGTGCTGGAGAAGACTCTTACGAGTCCCCTGGACTGCAAGGAGGTCAAATCAGTCCATCCTAAAGGAAATCAACCCTGACTGCTCATTGGAAGGACAGATCCTGAAGCTGAAGCTCAAATATTTTGGCCACCTAATGCGAAGAGAAAACTCTCTGGAAAAGACCCTGATGCTGGGAAAGACTGAAGGCAAAAGGAGAAGGGGACGGCAGAGGATGAGATGGCTAGGTAGCATCACTAATGCAATGAATATGGACTTGACCACGCTCCGGGAGAGAGCACAGGACAGGAAGGCCTGGTGTGCTATGGTCCATGGGGTCACGAAGAGTCGGACACGACTGAACAGCAACAACTATGATGATGCCAGTCCTTTCCCCCATTGACCATTCCTTCCTATCCTAGGCATTCTCCTAATAAGCCTATCTTTTAGAATCATTCTGGAACACTTGCTTAGAGAAAGAAGCTGTATTAAATTGCTGCAGGTAATTCAAGGAACGTGTCGCTCTGGAACTCATCCTTATCTGGACAAAAAACAGCAGAATGGAAACATAGGAAATAATCCCATGGCCACTAAGCATTGTCTGAGGGGCCATAAGATACTGGGGATTTTCACCTCTGAGGCTGTGAAGAGAGCTTAGAGGTGAAAATCTTCACTCGGATCTTCACCCCTCCCAGCTGCTGCAAAAAGCTCCACAGTGGCTTCTCTTTCAAGGTTGGTGAGATGACCTTAGAAAAGGATGGGGAGAGGGAAAAGGGAATGTGCTGGTGGGCGGGGAGGGCCTGCAGAATCCTAAAGTCTCTCTAGCCCTGTTCCCGCCCCCAGCAGTGCAATCCAACTAGAGGCCTGTCTAGTGGAAAAACTGTAAAGGAGTCCAGAGAGGCGATAATGGCTTCTGTCCCTTATCCTGTCATGTAGGCAGCAGCCTGGCAGGACATAGACTTTCGTCTAGCAGGTGGCAATCCAGTAGGTATTAATAGCATCGCATGCTATATCAGTTGGAGGCGCTGCATACATAGGGCAGGATCCAATGGCCATTGCACTGACGCAACTGATGTAGCACTAGTGTAAGCGACTTCTAGCGTACTGATAGCATGAGCTGGCACGATGGGCTTTCCAGGGAAACCCTCAAATACCTGGAACTTGTACTGCCCCAGTTGTTATAATGTCTTCTCAAATGGCTTCTTTCCATTTTTTGTAGATTTTCCAAGAAAAAAGAAAAATTTCATTTTCATATCCAACTTCTATGTACATTCATTCTCTCTCTCTCTCTCTCTCTCTCTCACACACACACACACACACACACACAGAGTGAGAAAGAGAGAGAGAGCTGCTTACCTGCTTTTGCAGGACTATGCTTTCTTCCTTCTACTCACCAAACTCACAGTCTTTCTCCTTTATGATCTTGTTCCGTATCCATTCCCACATTTAAAAAACTACTTTCTTAAATTCTGGTTTATGTAACACACTTTCAGCTCATTGAAAAAGACCTTCAATGTATGACTTTTATAGTGGTTAGAAATTATGGGGCTATAACTGAATGGAATAGAGAGGACTCAAGAGTAGCAGGGGAAATGGCAGAGAAGTAGTTTTGGAATGCTGTCACAAGCAACGCTATCGATAGAAGATTAAGCTCTTTCCACTTGCAACCCAAGGTCTCACAGATGACTCAGTGAAACTGAAAATCTTGGTCTATAATGACTTCTTCCCCACACTGATCAAGACACAACTTCCTTCACTCTCTTTTATACTCTAGTACAGTCATTTGTTGACCATGGCCAGGAAAAATTGAAGCCAGGCGATTAAAAACTGTGGGCTGTGAAATCACTGGACTCATCTAGACTCAGTAAACACACAAAAGACAAAATTTTCTTTTAAAACAATTGTCTCAGGACTCAGGTAGGCACAAATGGAAGCTTAACAAGTCTGTCTGCTATGCTAACTGTCCTATCAGCGCTCAGTAACCATTAAATATCATCTCCACACTTACATGGAAGATACCTTTCCTCTGTTGGTGACTATTTTGTAACTCTGGGCAGAGAGTTTGTTGATGTCACTCATATTGCTGTTGGAATCACACATATAGAATTAGACATCAGCTAGAGTGATGTTGGCAGAAAACTCGGAACGCATCTGATTGAACATGGGCTAGAGAGCACTTTAAAGCTTACTCTGTGGCAATGAGGGTGGTGAAGAAACTGCATTTCTCTGCCACTGTTGCGGTTGCAAAGAGTTGCCCAGCAGAGCTTTTGGGGGTGGTCAGAGACCTATTACACTCTGGCCTGCAACACGAAAAAGTGGACCACTTGATCACCTGCTCTGACCATTTTGTTATGACACTTTGTGGATAAAATCAATCCTATCCATGCTGTCTTGGATGCCATAGTTGATATGGGTCCAGTGGATGTACGTTGCCCCTGCTTGTCCAGTTATAATGGATACTTTTCAATTTGTACAGCCCAAGGATGCGGACAGGACCCTTAGAGAAGTGAGGCCTACCGCTTGTGTGCTGGACACTCGCCCTTCCTGGCTTCTAAAAGCAGCTGGTGTGGGGAGGGGGGCTGACTGAGTGAGTAAGGCAAGGTGTGATTCCATCTTGCCTAAAGGAGGCGGTGGTAAGACCTTTGTTTAAAAAACAACAACAACAACAACCCTCCCTGAAGCCCAGAGTAGTGGATAATTTCTGGCCAGTCTCTAATATTCCATTTTTGGTCAAAGTGCTGGAGCACATGGTGGTTTTGTGGCTCCAGAGATTTTTGCATGATGCGGATTATCCAGATCCATTTCAGGCCGGGCTATGGGACAGAGACTGCTTTGGTTGCTTTGGTGGGCAATCTACAGCAGGAACTGGATAGGGGGAGTGTGTCCCTGTTGGTTCTGCTGGACCTCTCGGCGGCTTTCAATACCATTGACCATGGTATCCTTCTAGGGCATCTGTCTGAGATAGGACTGGGAGGGCCTGTTATATGATGGCTCCAGTCCTTCTTGGAGGGGCAATCTCAGAAGATGGCTTCCGACTCAACTCCATGGCCATTTGCCTGTGCTGTCCCTCAGGGTTCCATCTCATCCCCTATGCTATTTAACATATACATGAAATTTCTGGGGGACATTGTCCAGAGTTTTGGGGTTTGGTGCCACCAGTATGCTGATGACACCCTACTCTGTCTCCCCTTTCCGTCAAAAGGTTGCTTGTTCTAGTTCTAAACCAATGCCTGATGTTGCTAATGGGCTAGATGAGGACAAACAAATTGAAGCTTAATCCAGGCAAGACAGAAATGCTCCTGTTTAGTTAAAAGGCAGATCAGGGAATAGGGATTCAACCTGTGCTGGAGGGGGTTACAATCCCCTGATGGCTCAGGCTCGCAGTTTGAGTGTACTCTTGGACTTGGCTCCAAACCTGGGTGCCCAGGTCTCAGCAGTGGCCAGGAGTGCATTTGCCCAGTTGAGCCTACAGCGGGAACTGGCGCCCATTCTTAGAGATGTCTGGTCTGGCCACAGTCACACATACCTTAGTTGCATCCCATTTGGACTACTGTAATGTGGTCTACATGGGGCTGCCTTCGTAAACTGTTCAGAAACTTCAGCTGGTCCAGAATGCTGTGGCCAGACTGTTTACTGCCACTGATTACAGGGAGTAGCTGACTCCCTTGTTACAAGAGCTTGACTGGCTACCAGTCTGGTTCCGGGCAGAATTCAAAGTGTTGGTTATTTATTTATTTGTTTAATTCATTTCTATACCGCCCAGTAGCTGAAGCTCTCTGGGCAGTTCACAAAAATTAAAACCAAAGAGCACACAATGAAACAATACAAAATATATAAAACATTAAAACCACAGTAAACAATACAACCAGATATAGCCTATAAAGCCCTATACAGCTGGGGACCAGGCTACCAGAAAGACCAACTTCTACTATATGAGCTTGCCTGGGTCTTAAAATCTTCTGGAGAAGGCTTCTTTCAAGATTGCCACTTCCAGAGGTGTGGTTCGTAGTGATGCAAATCAGGGTTTACTCAGTGGCTGCTCCCAGGCTGTGGAGCTCCCTGCCGAAGGAGACTAGGTTCGCTTCCTCTCTGCTTTCCTTCTGCTGGCAGGCAAATACCTTCTCATTCAAGCAGGCCTTTGGCATATACAGTCAGGGCCAGAAATATTGGAGCAAGGATAACTGTTTTGGCAGTTGGCCTCTGTACACCACCACATTGACGTTGAAAGGAACCACACCCAGATGGGAGCGAAGTCAAGACTTTCAGCTGTAATTCAAGGGGTTTGACAAAAGTGGGGCACTAACCATTCAGGAAGGACAGCCAGTGGCATACACACACACCCATCATTGGTGGCTCATAAGTAATGGAATGAATGGATGACAAGCAGCTGCATGGCCAGATGTGGCCTGTTTCCTGGGTACCCCATGACCAATCAAGCAGATAAAAGGCCTGGAGGTGGTTCTGAGTGTTACATTGGCATTTGGTAGCTGCTCACTGGAACCCCCAATATGAGGTCCAAAGAGGTGTCCATGCGAGTGAAGGAGGCCATCATTAGGCTGAGGAAACAAAATAAACCCATCAGAGAGATAGCAAAAACATTGGGAGTGGCCAACGCAACAGTCTGGAACATTCTGAAAAAGAAGGAATTAACTGGCAAGCTCAGCAACAGCAAAAGGCCTGGAAGATCACGGAAGACAACTAAAGTGGATGACCGCAGAATTCTGCTCATGGTGAAGAGGAACCCTTTCACAACATCTAGCCAGGTCAAGAACACTCTTGAGGAGGTAGACATGTCATTGTCAACATCTACAGTCAAGAGACGGCTTTATGAATGTAAATACAGAGGCTTCTCAACAAGGTGCAAACCATTGGTAACACTCAAGAACAGAAAGGCCAGATTAGCCTTTTCCAGCAAACACCTAAAAAAGCCTGCCCAGTTCTGGAATAATATTCTTTGGACTGATGAGAGCAAGATTAACTTGTACCAGAATGATGGGAAAAGAAAAGTATGGAGAAGGAAAGTAACAGCTCATTATCCAAAACATACCACATCATCTGTCAGACATGGTGGAGGCAGGGTTATGGCATGGGCACGTATAGCTGCCAATGGAACCGGGTCACTGGTGTTTCTTGATGACCTGACTGCTGATCAAAGCAGCAGGATGAATTCTGAAGTGTATAGGGCTATACTTTCTGCTCAGATTCAGCTGAATGCTGCCAAACTGATAGGATGCTGCTTCATATTGCAGATGGATAATGACCCAAAACATGCAGCAAAAGCTACCCAAGAGTTTCTCCAGGCAAAGAAGTGGGATGTTCTTCAATGGCCAAGTCAGTCGCCTGATCTCAGCCCAATAAAGCATGCTTTTCACTTACTGAAGACAAGACTGAAGGCAGAAAGACCCACAAACAAGCAGCAGCTGAAGGCAGCTGCAGTAAAGGCCTGGCAAAGCATCTTGAGGGAGGAAACTCAGCATTTGGTCATGTCCATGGGCTCCAGACTTCAGGCAGTCATTGACTGCAAAGGATTTTCATCCAGCTATTAAAGGCGATCCTTAAGTTTGAAATGATGTTGGTTTGTTCCATTACTTATGAGCCACCAATGATGGGTGTGTGTGTGTGTATGCCACTGGCTGTCCTTCCTGAATGGTTAGTGCCCCACTTTTGTCAAACCCCTTGAATTACAGCTGAAAGTCCTGACTTCGCTCCCATCTGGGTGTGTTTCCTTTCAACTTCAATGCAGTGGTGTACAGAGGCCAACTGCCAAAACAGTTATCCTTGTTCCAATATTTCTGGCCCTGACTGTAAGTGAGCCTGTTGGGTTGGATGTTGTTTTTATTCTATTATTACTGTGTTTTTCATTGTATTTAAATGCATTTGTTTTCTTATTGCTTTCATCAAGGTTTATTTATGATTGTAAACCACCTTGAGTGCCATTTTTCTTGGTAGAAAGGCAGGGTACAAATCAAATAAACAGATAAATACATAAATTCCAATAGCTAGGGTGGTATAGTGTGGCCTGAGTGTCAAATTGGACTTAGTACAGGCAGTCTCCTGGGATACCCCACCCACAATGCCTTGGTCTGAGGAAGGGCCCTCTGAGAGCCAGACATTTGGGCCTGGCTGGTTCTCTGAAAAGTCACACTGGCTGCTTTCTCTGGCCAATGTGGCTCTTTAGGGAGCCCACCCTCTGGCTCATCCCAAGACAGTCCTCAGCATGAGCCAGAGGGTGGGTGGCTGAGAGCAGCCATTTGGCCCGTGTTTTGCCCTGAGAATCTCCTCAGAGGAAAACAGAGGGTGGGTGGCTGTTCCCACAAGCCCACCTGCCTGCCCTCTATTTCATTTCGAGGGGGTCCTTAGAGTGAAACTGAGGGCAGGCGGCTTTACCAGAGAGTCCTGCCAGCTGCTCTCTCACTGCAGCATTTGCTGCAGCAGGAGAGTGGGACCAGCAGGGCATTCTAGAGCACCCGCTATAGTGCCGCCAGCCACACAGCAGGTCCGGAGAGCCCAGCTGGCCCTGCTTTCCCACTGTAGCAAATGCTCTGGGAGCACAGTGGGTGGTCCAGTGAGATACTCTGGAGAACCCACTGTGGTGCCGTCAGGAGGGGGCTCCTTGGAGGGGCAGGGGGAGGGTGCAGTTTTTGAGTCCTCCCACTCCCTCATCTGAGGCAGCGGATTCACCCTGCCTCATAGGAGGGCTGGCCCTGAAATCCACTCTGACATACAAAGTTCATTGAGTGATTTGGGGCTACTTGCTCCCTTTCAGTCTAACCTACCTTACTATGTTGTTGTGAGGATAAAAGGGACTGAACCTTATATGCTGCCTGGAGCTAGTTGGAGGAAGGACAGCATAAAAATGGAATACATAAGACCTTTAGAGAGCTAGCGTAGCATGATGGCCTATAGCATAATCCTAAGCATGCTGACCCAGAGGGAAGTCACCCTCTATCAGCTTCTTCCTTGCAATTGGAACACAGTCATCGTCGTCGTCCTGCCACCTGCCTTTCAGGGTTTATGTAAGGGTTACTGAGGCAGTGTGTATGAAGTGCTTTGAACTGTTTCAAAAGCAGTTTACCTTATGACATTGGCGGCCCCTGACTGAGAAAAGGGAAGTGTGATGTCCCACTGGTCTCACAGAACTACTTTCACTGTTCTTTGGCTCATGGTCAAAGCATCTGAAAAATTGTCTCCATCTGCACTGATATGCATCATCCAGGTTCAGTTATATCGAAATCCAGCCTGAAAGGATTAGTACTGTGTTGCACGGAATCTGCTAAAGACAGTTATTCTTCCTGGAGATTCCAAACAGGGTAACTAGATCAGCTCCCATGTGGACATAAATAGCAGAGACTGGACAGGAACTTACAGGCCACAATTGATTAATGATGGTTCTGTGGACTGCTTTCCCATCACAGTCAGTCGCTGATGCCACATATAAATAGCTACTATTTAGTTGTTGGAGAAATATTCACTAGTAGCATCACATCTTGTTTTAAAAACAGCAGGTTTGAAAAACTATTCCAGTTCTACTGGGACAGCCACAATTTTCAGAGCATTCTCCCAGGCCGGCCGGGGGAAGGACAGACCCAGCCTCCAATCAGTCATTGCACTTTAAAAGAAACAAGTGTTCTGTGTGTGTGTGTGTGTGTGTGTGTGTATTGGTAAAGTGTACATATCTCTGGGAAGAGGCATCACAGAATAACTGTTTATTAAATTGTATATAATAAATCTCTGTAAACTGTATATATTTCACCTTACAGTGAAACAAAACAAACGAATGGTCATTGTTGATTTCATAGTTACAAGTTGCCACTAAGGCAAGCCAAGAAACTGGAATTCAACACATTCTTTTAATTAATTGCTTGCATTAATTAATTGGTCCCCCTTTCTGAACTTTCCTCCCCAGTGCCTCAGCGCTAAAGGCTAATTTGGTCTTTTACTATTGGCTCATCCTCCCTGCGTTTTCCAGCCCATTGAGATTAGGGAGTTGCATGAAAATTTTGCGGGAGTAGAAGACTGAGGACAGAAAGACCCTTGGCATGGGAAATGCTTGGCACTGTCCTCCACAGCCACCCCCTCAAATGTATTGATAAACTACATCTGCCAAACATATTTTTTTAAATGAAAACGTGCCTTCTTCCACTCTGATTGTAAGTTGCCTATATATATAAAAATATATATCTTTATTTTGTGAGTTGGGCTGCTGTTTCCTGGAAACAGGAAAATCAGTGGGGGAGAGGAAAGAAAAAAAGAGTGGGTGTTGTTTTGTGAGGAGAAAGAACTGTGGGCTCAGCAATCATACTCATAGTCCTAAATGAAGTGTGTTTTTGGAGGCAATCCATTCCTGAATTTTAAGTATGTAGGGAAGCAGGTGAGTGCAGGTGTTCAGGAATCGAGGGAAAGCATTCTGAACATGCTCGGAGGTACATATTCCAGCACATCCCTGTTACTGAAGAACACCCAGAGTCTTGGATCATTTCAGCACAAACTACACTAGTGGGGAAGAGAGGGAGGGTGAACCCAGCTTGTCTTTTAACAAGAAGGGGAAAGGGGGAGAGTTGTGAAAGAGAAGCAAATTTGTAACCAGTTGCTGGAAGAAAAGTAGGAATGAAATATTGTGAGGAGGGAACAAAATGCACATGCTCTGTATTGTAATTTGCTGCCAGTGGAGATGGGGTCAGTGCCTAACTTCTAAAGGGGGAGGTGCTTGGGCTTTAATCTGTATGAGAGATGTGCTATCAGTCTGTAAGTCCCGCAGGCCTACAGCACAATAAGATGGTCACTTATCGCTGTGCCGCAGTGTTCCTCATCTGTAAAATGTGGCCTCTGTCCTCTGAATATAAACACAATATAGCGCATGTATGGGTCTAGGTTTTTGACTTATACCTTGTGGCTTGCCTCATTGCTTTTGTTCTCTGGAGCTAGGGCCGGCCCTACCATTAGACACAGTGAACCTGTCACTTTAGGCAGCAGATGTTCAGAGGCAGCAGCAGGGGGTTGGGAGGAGAGATCTGTGTGCCATATGGCCTGCTCTACACCTCCTAGGTTAGCCTGCTGCCTTCAGGTGCAGTGGAGGATGCTGTCCCATCAGTGTGGAAGACAGATCCATCTGCCAATCCCGTCAGCTTTTGTACATGTGGGGGGGGGGGCATCTTGCCCTTTGCCTCAGGTACCAAAATGTCTTGGGCTGCTCCTGACTGGAGTCATCTGCTTGCATGTACTTTGGGTTCAGGCTTTCTCCTCGTGACACAGTTGAGTCTGGATGGTGTTGCTGCTGCCCTTAGTCCTACCCACTCATGCACAGGAGGATTCCCATTTTGTCTGTGAAATGCAGCAGGGTGTGCATCTTTCTCCACATACCAGTCCTCCAAAGAAACATCCCCTGGGAGATAGGTGATTCAAGAGTGAATCACATTCAGGATTCAGCCTTCCGCTGTTTCTGCTTTGTCTTGTTTCACGGAGGTGCGGCTGCTCTAGATTCAAACCCCAAACTATATTAAATTAATGCATTATATTTTGCATATCTGGTACTATCCTTCTGCCTCCATTCATTATAGATATGGGCTTCAGGCCTACAAGGGTTGTGAGGCGGGGGGTCACTTCTCTCCTTGAATACTAAATTTGTGCAATTATTTTTCTACAGTGCACATGTCACATATTGACATGTGCCTTTTAAAGAGAATACAGTTGCTTCTGATTAAGCAATTGTTCCTAAGAATAGAATGGATTTTTCTCATCTCCGCTGTGGCATGCCAATGACACTTCATATGTGAATCTGTTTAACTGTTCCTAAAGTGGCTGACAAATTACCCAAGACTCTCTTCAATATATTTACTTTGGGGAGTCTGTTAGTTTCCTACTTCCACAAATTAAATGATGATATACCTAAACTTAGATATATTCCGCTGCAACCATATCCCCAATCCAGAGATACGGTCTGCAACAGTGCCCTGCCTTTGCATTGTTGTGTGTGCGTATTTGGCTGCAGCTCACTGTGATCATGACAGTGATCACCTGTTTGAGAGGCATGGGGAGGGCTCAATCCAATTGCGCGCACTCTCTCACTCTCACTCTCTCTCTCTCTCTCACACACACACACAGGCGCGCACACACACACACACATCCCCTTCTTCACTGATGGGAAGAAATGGAGAAGGGAAGTTGACTCAGTCCAAACTGGTGATCATCACTGTCAAAGGTAACAGCACTGTGCACCTTGAAAGCTCTGTGCACGGTTTCTAGTCCAGTGTGAGGAACTGCACGTGCAACCGTGAATATTGTATACAGAAATTGTTCCATGTCAGGGAACTGCCTATGCTGTATCCTGCGTAGACAATTGCTTACTTTTGCATAGTGGATCAGGGCACAAAGAGATAAATTTTAATGTCTGAATCTGTCGAATGGACTTTCTTTAATGCTTACCTACAATTCAGGTAAGGATTCTTGGTTGCTCCAGAGCTCTTCAGGAGACAGACATTCTTTTGGCAACCATTATATTACTTTGTATTATACAAAACATATTTTAAGAGGGCAGCCTTTTAAATAAAAACCATCTGTCATTTGAGATGTCTGCCAATAATCTGAAGAAGCTATAAAGCTTATTGACTTGATTTATTAGTATGCCTGCTGTTTTAGCAAAAAGCTCAAAGTGGCTTCCAAAATATAAAAATTCTAAATCAGTCAGGAGTCTGTTTTCAATACCAGGGCTATGCTATTAATTTTACTTGATCTTCCAGAGCACTCAGTTCAGACACATTTTCCTTTTCAGTGTTATTTTTCAACAGAATGATAATAATTATTCCTAGCTCTTATTAAAGCTACTTCTCAATCGTCTCTTTAGTTTGCTGCAATTCGATGCCTCCCTCAGGAGAAAAATCTAGTCTTTTATCATTCTGCACTGTTTCAATAGGATTTATGCATTTATAATTGTCGCCATGCTGTATCCTCACAACAGCCTTTCAGAGTAAGTCATTATTTCCATTCTACAGACAAACGAAGCAGAAGCAACCACTTGCCTCAGGCTTCTCCAATAAAACCCGAAACTCACTTCTCAACTTCACACCTGACGTTCCATCCACTGGGCCACTCTGTCAGTCTTAGAACTTGTTTTCTTCACCGTGAAAACCTTTTGCTGCTCTGTGAGTATTATATTCTTCTGTTTTCCATGTATCATTTCTCTGTTAGGAGAAAAAAAATCTTAGGGTCTTGGATCTTTTGACAACCGTTTTCTTGCCAATACAGCTTAGTTTCTCATGTTACATTTGATTAATAGCTTGACATCTCCGGAGAAAAACTACAAAAGAACTCAAAGCCCCTTGGATGAGTCTTAATATCGTCTCAAGTGAATGGTCTCCAAGGCTTCTTGGAACAGGAGCCTTTAGTAGATGCTACCAGATCCCTGGGAAACACAATAAGGCAGGGCTGTTGAGTATGACTTAGCAGTGTCCTAGAAGCTTTGGTTACGTTGCTACATTTTTGTTCCACATGGCCATTCAGAAGGCCCATGAAACTATTTTGCTAACTGTGTCTGTAGCCTGGCTCTTAAGATTCTGGAGGGAGCCAGAGGTGCCAGTTTTGCTACAGTGGCATACTACTTGAAGTTCCTTATAGTAGGTTATTACCAAGATAATTACTGAGAGCTGGTGTAGTATAGTGGTGAGAGTGTTGGACTGGGAGCTGGGAGATCTGGGTTCTAGTCTCCACTCGGCCATGGAAGCTCACTGGGAGACATTTATTTATTTATTGCATTTATATCCCGCCTTTTTTCCTCTTGCAAGGAACCCAAGGCAGCTTACATTATCCTCATCCTCCTCTCTACTTTATCCTCACAACAACAACCCTGTGAGGTAGGTTGGGCTGAGAGTCTGTGACTGGCCCGAAGTCACCCAGTGAGCTGCCATGGCTGAGTAGGGACTAGAACCCGGATCTCCCGGCTTCCAGCCCAACACTCTTGGCACTACAGCATACTGGTACACTGACTTTGTGCCAGTCATAGACTCTCAGCCCAACCTACCTCACAGGATGGTTGTTGTGAGGATAAGAGAGAGAGGAGAATAATGTAAGCCACCTTCTGTTCCTTGCAAGAAGAAAAAAGGTGGGATATAAATGCAATAAATAAATAAATAAATAGTGTTGGACTGGGAGCTGGGAGTCCCGGGTTCTAGTCCCCACTCATTCGGCCATGGAAGCTCAGTGGGTGACAGAGCTGTTGTGAGGATAAAATGGAGGAGGAGGATTATGTACGCCACCTTGGGCTCCTTAAGGAGGAAAAAGGCGGGATATAAATGAAATAAATAAATATGCCATGTTATGTTGCACAAATAAAACCATTCCATGTTCCACCCATGTTGCATTCCAATCTAATCCCATCCTTCATATTCTTGTCCTAGACAGCAGAAGGATCCTGCAGTGGTGGGCCATTTTCTGTGTCTGGCCCCCAGTTATCAAGATGTTCCACCTACTTTCTAAGGTGTCAGATTCTCTAATCCAGAAGCCTGGTCCTCTAGTTCTAAATGCACATGGGGTGGCTGTGGAAACACATGATTGAAAGCATTGGTTTATATATTTATTTGTATCTAAATATGCCTGCACATATTCTCGGGCTGAGTCCTGCCACTCAAAACACGTTTCAAGGCTAAAATGTAGTTCAAAAGGGCTTTGGTTTGCCTCAGCATGTTAGATGGGCTGTTGCTATAAAAAGGCTGTTGCAAAAGTAACACAATCAAGTCTGCACTGAATCTGTGTGGGACTTAAGCTATGGTTTCAGGAGGCTGAAATGTTTCCTTAAAAAACTCCCTCTCCTTTGGCAGTGTTTACCCCTTTTGAGCAATTCTGTGCCTGTGACCTGGTTCATAGGATTGCAGGGTAATTAATAAACCCTGGTGGCTTGTTAACTATGCTGCACATACCACTCACATGCCGGGGGGATTAGCTTTATTACCCTGGGCAGTGAGGCTTGTCATGTTGGGTGAACCCAGCCAGAGTGGCCTGTTGCCGTGGATAACAAGCCACCCAGAATCCATGGGCTGTTGTAGGCTTCTAGGCCTACATGGCATGGGGCTTCTTTTGCCTTTGCATGGGGCTTCTTTTGCCTTTTTTACCCTTGCATGGGGCTTCTTTTGCCTTTGCTACATGATCACATAGTGAATGTGATGAGCTCATGGTGGTAGGCACTATTCAACCCATATGTAATTATGTCCCTGAGAGTGAGGGCAGTGCTTTCTGGATTGGTCACATGGGTTGTCCTGACCCTCTTTCATCAGAACACACACACGTGCCGATTGCTGAAAGAACACTGCTTCTTGCCAACAACAAAAATGTTTGCAAAAAGTCACACATACACCACTTTTTCAGCTAACTATTTGTTGTCATATGTTCCTTCTCCCCCCACCCCCACCCCTTTTAAGGGTTAGCACAAATCAAATTACAAATAAGGTGTGGGCCCGTCATCATGCAGCAAATAGAGAAAATGCATTCCCAGAAAGAACCAAACCTTTGCACTGGTTCTTCTAAAACAAAACAAGAAATTGTTTTCTGATTGGGTGGAAGCAGAGTTGTGAACTACTTACAGAACTCCACCGTTCAACATATGCACCTGTTTGGAAAGAGCTAAATTAGTACCTTACATAAGAAGATTGCAATTGGCACTTAGGTGACTCCTCTCCACTGGCTGTGGAATTGCACCCAGTGTTCATCAGAGAAAGTAAAAATAAACTCCTTTCACTTTTCTTTCTGTGCTCTGAACTCAGCTACTCTTGTTCTCCCTCTCCCACCCCAGACATTAAACAAAGTGGCAGATGGTAGGATTCCTACAAAGTACATGTGCACTGAACTCACAAATGAGAAAATAAGTTTGTTTACCAGAAAAAAGTACAGCAAGATGGAAATGGCATTTCAAGCACAGAGGAAGCAGTAAATAAATGATGGTATCAGGTTTACTTAGCAGGAGTAGTTAAGAGTGAATGAGGGGTGGAGGAAGCAGTATTGTGTTTCTTGCTGCGCCAACAATATTGCCATGCGGGCACGTGCTCTCTGTTGAAATTTGCTGCCATCAGAGGTGGGCTGTGGGCAGCGCTGTGGGCAGCACTGCTCTTCCCAGCGCCACTGAGTCCTTTTGTGTCCTGCCCTCTCGGGGTGACGCTCGCTGCACAAAGCTGGGGATTCCGCAGGCGCTGGCAGGAGTAGCCGCTCCTCCCAGTGCTGGCTGGGTCCTTTCGCGTGGCATGCAGGACATGAGGCCAACAGCACCTTCTCCCTCTTCTTCCTCAGCAACTGGTATTGAGAGGCACTCCGCCTCTGATACTTGGGGTGATATACAGCCACCATGACTAGTCACCATGGATAGCCTTCTCCTCCATGAATTTGTCTAATCCCCCTTTTAAAGCCATCCAAGTTGGTGCCAGTCACTACATCTTGTGGCAGCGAGTTCCATAGCTTAACTACATATGAAGAAGTACTTCCTTTTTTCTTCCAGAATCTCTCACCATTTAGCTTCCTTGGATGATCCTGCATGCTAGAAAACTGTTCCCCACACCACAGATAAGTTTATATGCCTCTCTTATGTCCCCCTTTAGTAACTTTTTGTTCTAAGCTAAAAAGCTGCAAATTTTGTAACCTTCCTCATATGGGAATTGCTCCATCCCCATGATCATTCTGGTTGCCTTTTTCTGCACTTTTTCCAGCTCTACAACACACTTTTTGAGGTGCAGTGGCCAGGCCTTGGCCAGGAATTCGGTCCTTTTATTTATTATTTCTCACAGTGCAATCCCACAGGATACACAGTTTCACCCCCATAACAATCTTGTGAATGACGGTAAGCTGGGAGGTGGTGACAGGCCCAAAGTCATGGCTGAGGGGAGTTCACTTGTGGCAATAAAAATGGATCCTTTTTGGTAATGAAAGTTACCGGGGTGGGGAGGGCCATTTGGATTGGGAGTGCAGCAAGGGGCAAATATTTACCCTCTCCTCCCATGCTAGGGTCCTGATCTGAACTAGGGGCCCTATGCCTACTTTAGAGTAAAAAAGAAAGACGTACCTGCTAGCTACATCTTCAAAGTCAAATGAAAGCCACACACCATACAAGTCTTGAAATCCTGCCCATCCATCAGCCTTTATTGTTTTCCCACATGATTTGCTACTCGTCCAGGGTAGGGGCTTACGTATCTCCAAAGAAGAGGGCAAGGGAGGACACAGATTTGCAGAATACATGCATGTGCTAATTTATATGAATAGATGCAAATTTAGAAATAATGACTGTAACAAGAAAGCCAGTCCATCTCACCATAGTGACCAGGCGGCTGTGTGCCTTGCTCAGTCTGCTGTGGATGGGCAACTCCAAAGCCCATCTCTCCCATCTTATGGTTCTTTACCTTTACTTCAAACTTGGACTGGACAGCCCTTCAAATAGAGGATTGCCCTCTGTAAAGTAGGACACATGGCCACTGTATCCTTGGCCAAAGAGAGTGCTCACCCTCTGCGATTCCTTTTGGCTTGAGCCACAGCTGGAGAGAGCTGCCCCATCTCCTGGCGACCCTGACGGCCATACAGAATGCCAAGAGCGTGTTTCGCCACATCCTGCATTCTGTTCAACATAACAGAAACAGGACAGAGGCTGTTATGAGGGAGAAAATCAGGAATGGTGCTCTGGTCTACAAAAACATTTGCAGAGTCTGGAAGGGGGAAAAGAGAGTATTTTCTACCTATTTTACATTTCGATATTTTGTTTGGTACATAATTCTTCCAATATGTAGGAAGCATTTTGTGAAACACTGACTGCCAGCTCTGACACACGGCTCTGTCTTAACAGTGATAGCAAAGCTGCACCTCATGTTATTCCACCCTCCCACCCAGCCTTATATGATCCGCCATCCCAGTTGCCTTCCCAGCTGCTCTGCTGAGCTTTGGGTTGCTTCCACCTCATGTTACTCTTAATGTCAGAGAAATCAACTGCTAGAAAGGCAGGTTAAAAAGAAGCAGGTGAGGGACTGGGGTGGGGGGATCTTTTGTTCCAAACAGCTCTGTGGTTAAAATAATGCTGAAAGAGAGCTTGTGAAGGGGGACAGAGAGAGGCCAAAGAACACTGAAGGTGAGATATGCAGTGTTTAAGAGGCTCCCTGTTGATCTCATGCATATTAGGAGGCAAGTGCCTTCCTCCTGAGCAGGTTCAGGTTCTAGGTAATTATATTCGAACTGCTGCTGTTTGAGCAGATATACTTAGTGCCCTAAAGCTTAGTAAATTATTCAAAAAGGGCTATTTCACCCCAAGTTTGCCAAGGAGCAAGAATGGCTCTCGAGGAAAGCATTTTCCCATCCTCAAGCATGGTATTTCCATCTAGCAGTTCTTATTACTTCCCTGCCAGCCTCACTGGGACTCAGAGAAGCTCAGTGAGCTAATATTTTTAAAGCTCTTGTGATTTCCCCCAAGGAAAATGCTATTAAAGTATTAACCAAGAGATGCTAATTGCGTTTGCGGCTCTGTATTCTCCTCCTCTTCCCCTCCTCCTCCTCTTCCTCCTCTTTAAAGAACCAGCTCTGAATGTGTCAACAAAACAGTGACATTTATTTCCCTTGTTTTATATATGTAATTATTTATTTGATTTATACCCTGCCCTTCAACAGGTTCCCAGGGCAGCTTGCAAAAAGTTAAAATTGCAGCAAAGCCAATTAAAACAAACACATTAAAACAAGAACATTAAGATACCACAATATGAGAGAGCCGTATGAAAGCAGCCAACCCAATAAAGAAACAAACACCACGCAGCAGGAAAGCAAAGTTCCAGAGGATTAAAAAGCTGGGGGGCGGGGAGGTATTTGTATAATCTCCATCAAGCTGTTTCCCTCCTTTGTATGTCTTTAAAACATGGGCCAGTACATCAAGATTGGGCTCAGTGGTGCCATTGGGACAGGACTTTGGGGCAGAAGTCCAGGGCTCCACTTAGCAGAATAACCAAAGGGGCCCCAAAATAGGGCAGGCCTGGTTTACCACATTTTGAAGTAATTGAAGTAACATACATTGGCTGGGTTCACACAACACGCTAACCCACACTCAGTGGTTGACTGTGAGTTGTTGTACCATGGGTTGTCATGTTGTCTGAACCCAGTGAGTTTTCCACAGGGTGGCTAGTTAACCATGCTGTGTAGCTTATTTTTCTCAATCAAGCCACCTTGGGGACCCATGGCTTGTTGTTGGGTTGTTCAGGGTGGTTAACCATTTATTTATTTTTAGTATTTATTTAAAACATTTCTATCCCACCCTATATCATTAAGATCTCAGGGCCACATTGCATGGTTAACAAGCCACACTGCAGAAAACATGCTGCATTCAGACAACACAATAACCCACCCAGCATTCAGACAACACAATAACCCACGGTTCAATAACAACTCAATCACTCAGTGTGGGTTCGCGTGTTGTGTGAACACAGTCTGTCATGTAAAGACAGCCCCCTTGAAACCCTTAAGTCCAGAGTCTAAAATTACCAGACTGCACCACTGATTGGACTTAAACATAGATAGAATGCCACCAAGTTTCACCTAAAGCAGAATTTCAAGGTGAATTTGGAAGTTGCTGCTCAGAAAAGGCAGCTGAGAAATTTCAAGGGAACCAAAGGAGTTTCAGTAACACTAAAGACATTTCTGAAGAAGATTCTACACATAGCTTCGGGGGAGACACAGAAGCGGATGGATGACAAATGAAAAGACCAGGTTTATTCAGATTGCACCTCCCAGGACTGAATGTGGACCCAATCTGCATTCTGATGTCCATGCCTTTCCAAGTGATGCAATTCACACAACAACAAAATGTGTTCAAAAATGTGTGCTTTGGAAAAATGTGCATGAAAAAACACATACTTTTGAAAAATCTACACATGCATGTTTTAGTCAAGGGGAGAAAAATGCCTACATTTCAAAAATGTGTGCAATGAAATACATTTTGAAAAATGTACATGAAAATACACACAAAATTTCATGCAGGGGGAAAAACCCAAAGCTCGCAATCCAACATGGACCTGAGTTGGTATTATTTCACAGTCGAGCTTCAAGCTTCAGGGTAGTAATTGGAGAACCCTGACAAGCTTGAATTTTACTGATTCACACATCCCTAGTCTTAACAAATATGAACACAGGTTGTTAGTCAATCTGGGGCCATGAATGACAACTGCCTTGCAGTAGCACCAGATGTCCATTGGAAGTCCATCAGTGGTGAGGGCTCTCTCAATGCAGTGGGCAAAATTGATAGGAAGGAGACCTTCCATCACATTTGATCTTAAATGGCTGATAGTTTGTAGGTTCCCACCTAAAAATCCTAGGAATTTTGAGGCAGCCAAAATGTGTTTAGATAAGGCTAATATAATTTCCTTGCTCAGAGAGGAGGGAAGAGATTCTCACATCTCTAGCCATGAATGACCTGGGATCAAGGATGCTTCCAGATCAGACTTTTATATTATTTTATAATAATATATTTTATAATCGCCCTGCCTCTTTCATATAATCTTACCGGGGATCCAGATGTCATCAGCTTCCACTTGTAATTCTCCTGTGTTCCTCATAAGAACATAAGAGCCCTGCTGGATCAGACCAAGGGTCCAACTAGTCCAGCATTCTGTTCACACAGTGGCCAACCAGCTGTTGACTAGTAACCCACAAGCAGGATACAAGTGCAACAGCCCCTCCTGCCCATGTTCCCCAGCAACTAGTGTACTGGCTCTGGTACTGGAGTAGTGCATAGCCATCTGAACTAGTAGCCACTGATGGCCTTTTCCTCCAGGAATTTGTCTTACCCCCTTTTAAATGGCCACCATCCAAATTGGTGGCCATCACTACATCTTGTAGTAGTGAATTCTGTAGTTTAAGCTGTGTGAAGTACTTCCTTTCATCTGACCTGAATCTCCCACCAATCAGCTTCATGGGATGACCCTGGGTTCTAGTATTATGAGAGAGGGAGAAAAACGTCTCCCTATCCACATTCGCCACACCATGCATAATTTTGTACACCTCTATCATGTCTCCCCTTACCCTCCTTCTTTCCAAGCTAAACAATCCCAGCTGTTGTAACCTTCCCTCACTGGGGAGGTGCTCCAGCCCTTTGATCATTTTAGTTGCCCTTTTCTGCACTTTTCCCAGCTCTACAATATCTTTTTTTAGGTGTGGTGACCAGAACTGTACACAGTATTCCAAGTGTGGTTGCACCATAGATTTGTATAAGGGCAGTATGATATTGGGAATTTTATTCTCAATTCCGTTTCTAATTATGCCTAAACATGGAGTTTGCCTTTTTTTACAGTGGCCGCACGCTGGTTTGACATCTTCATTGAGCTGTCCACCACAACCCCAAGATCTCTTTCTTGGCTCGTCACCACTAGCGAAGATCCCATCAGGTTATACTTGAAGTTGGGATTTTTTGCCCCAATGTGCATCAATTTGCACTTACTTACATTGAACCGCATTTGCCATTTGGATGCCCATTCTCCAAGTTTAGAGAGATCCTTTCAAAGCTCCTCACAATCCCTTTTTGTTTCAACCACCCTAAATAGTTTGGTGTCATCAGCAAACTTGGCCACATCACTGCTCACTCCTAGTCCCAGATCATTTATGAACAAGTCAAAAAGCATTGGTCTCAATACAGTTCCATGTGGGAACCCACTATTTACTTCGCTCCATTGGGAGAATTTACCATTTATTCTTATTCTATGCTTTCTGTTACTGATCTATAAGAGGACCTCTCCTCTTATTCCATGACTCCTAAGTTTGCTCAGGAGTCTTTGGTGAGGGACTTTGTCAAAAGCCTTTTGGAAGTCCAAGTAAATAATGTGTACCGGATCACCCCTGTCTACATGTCTACTGATGCTCTCAAAGAATTCTAAAAGGTTAGTGAGACAGGACTTACCTTTGCGAAAGCCATGTTGGTTCTTTTTCAGTAGGGCTTGACCTTCTATATGCTTACTAATTTTATCTTTAATAATGCTTTCAACCAGTTTACCTGGAACAGACATTAAGATAACCGTCCTGTAATTTCCCGGGTCCCCATGGATCCCTTTTTAAAAATTGTTGTTATGCTGGACATTCCCCAGTCCTCTGGTACAGAAGCTGATCTTAGGGACATGTTGCATATTTTGGTTAGAAGATCAGCAATTTCATATTTGAGTTCTTTAAGAACTGTAGGATGAATATCATCTGGGCCTGGTGAATTATTTACCTTCAGTTTGTCAATAAGGTTGAGAACTTCATCTTTTGTCACCACTATTTGCTTCAGTTCCTCGGACTTCCTTCCTGAAAATCAGTTCAGGCACAGGTATCTGCCCTATATCTTCTGCAGTGAAGACCGATGCAAATAATTCGTTCAGCTTCTCCGCTATCTCCTTGTCCTCCTTTAGGACTCCATTGTCATCCAGTGATCCAACTGCCTCCCTAGCTGGTTTCCTGCTTCTGATATATTTAAAGAATTCTTTACTGTTGGCCTTGATATTGTTAGCGATATGCTCTTCAAAATGCTTTTTTGCATCTCTTATTGTCTGATTGCATCACCTTTGTGCAAGCTTGTGCTCCCTTTTGTTTTCCTCCCTTGGACAAGACTTCCACTTTTTGAAGGAAGCCCTTTTTCTCTAATAGCTCCCTTGACACTGATCATTATCCATGCCAGTGACCTTTTGGACTTGGTGCTACCTTTCCTAACCTGTAGTATGCATTTTCTAGTATTGTGGTTTTGAGTAACCTCCAAGCATTTTGAAGGGATTTAATGCTCTTCACTCCTCCTTTCAACTTCATTTTCACCAGTTCCCTCATTTTAGAGAAGTATCCTCTTTTGAAGTGAAATGTGACTCTGTTGGACTTCCTGGACAATTTTCCACTTAGGGCACAATCCTATGCAGCTAGGCGGCCGCCTCCGAACGCGGAGGTGACCACCTATCTAATGCAGGGCAGGAGAAGCACGGAGGGGATCATTCCCTCCATGCTTCTCCTGCCCTGCATTTTCAGCTAGACAGCTGATTTTGGCTATCTAGCCTGGGAGGGCGAAGCAGGGGAGGGGGCTGCTGGACGACATGTAGGATGTGTTGTACCAGCATTTCCACCCTACCCGCCCCGGAACTCGCCATTTTTGCCACTCCACGCTCCTCTTGCGAGTGCAGAGCACAGGGCTGTTCTGCACTGCCTCTGAGGAAGCACGGAAGTGGGAGAAGGTTGGTTCTCCAGGAACCAACCTCTGAACATGGGCTCCAAGGTCAGTTCCCAGAAAACCAGATATCCTATGGCACTCTAGACACTGAGTAGCAGCCATAGGATTGCTTCCTTAATATATTAAATCTGTTAGCACTGTAGTCACTGTTTCCAATTGGTTCAGCAACATTTACATCTTGTACTAGGTCCTAGGCAGCACCACTTAGGATTAAATCCAAGGTTACCTCCTCTCTGGTTGGTTCCATGACCAACTGTTCCAGGGCACAGTCATTTGGGGTATCAAGAAGTTTAACCTATTTGTTGTGACTGGTCATACCATTATCCAGTCAAGGGGGGGGAGGGGAATTAAAGTCATGCATTATAACAACACTTCCTTGTTCAGAGGCCTCCCTGTCTCCATTGTCCATCGCAAGGTTACCCTGAGCATTCTAGTCTGAGGGATGATAGCATGTTCCTAGCACTAAATTAGTTTTGGAGTCCAGTATTGCCACCCACAATGCTTCTGTGAAAGAGTCAACCCCTTTTAGGTGTTCTAGTCTGCTCAATACAGAGCAATACCTCCCCCAGGATGTCCCTTCCTGTCCTTCCTATAGAGTTTATATCCAGAGATGACCATATCCCACTGGTTCTTTCCATTCCACCAGGTTTCTGTAATGCCCACTATATCCAGGTTCTCCTTTAAAACCAAGCTCTCTAACTCTCCCATTTTGGCTCAGAAGCTTCTGGCATTTGCATAGAAACACCTATACATGGTTCTCTCCCCAGATGTCTCTGGCATGTGCATCTTTTGCTATGGCACATACGCCTCTTTGATTGGCTATCATGTTCTACCATATACTCATGGCCTATTTCCTCCCCTTTTCCATTTGGGCAATGAAAAACATTTTCCTCTTCATCCCCTTGGGATGATTTAACCCAAACTGGATGCTTCCTAGCTCCTTCCGGCTTTCCCCCAGGGTTTAGTTTAAAAGCTGCTCTGCCACCCTTTTCATGTTTTGTATCAGCAGTTTGGTTCCACTTTAGTTCAAGTGGAGCCTGTCCCTCTTGCACAGGCCCAGCTTGTCCCAAAATGTACTGCAGTACCTAATAAATATGCTTCCCTCCTCCCTGCACCACCATCTCATCCACACATTAAGATTCCTCAGCTTCGCCTGTCTAGCTGGCCCTGCGCATGGAACAGGTAGCATTTCAGAGAAAGCCACCTTGGTGGTCCTGGAGTTCAACCTCCTACCTAGCAGTCTAAATTTGGCTTCCCAGACCTCACCACTACATTTCCCCTCCTCATTGCTACCAACATGGGCCACAACAACTGACTACTCCCCAGCACTACTATGCTATCTATTCTCCACTGCTTTTTCTCTCTTTTTTTCTTACCAGAAAAAAAATCCATTAAGGAAAAAAGACAGAATAGCTGCACAATGTCTTTTGACTGGCAGTGATAAGAGCCATCATTCTGGAAGCAACCCAATCGTGCATTAACTGGTAGCCAAGACACACTCTCTTGATTTCAGTTCGTAATTTGTAAAATGAGAATATAACATTAACAAAGGGAAACTTCACGCATGCATCTTGGTGGGGGTGGGGTCCTCATCATGCAGAATAAGGGGAGAAATGTGACACGAATAGCACCATCTCAATTTGCAACATGAATGAAAAGCAACTGAGGGGCTACATATTGCTGGGGTGATATAAACCGGTAGTTCGGTTTAAGAAGGGTGAAGAAGAATACCCCTTCATACATTGTGGTGGGTGAAAGACGTATGAATATGTTGTTGTTCAGTCTGAGATTTGGGCACTGGTGCCTGATCTGACCAGGAGAATCTGACCACATAGATCATCCCCCATCCCCAGATCCACACAAAGAGAAGGCCGGTGCATAATGTGTTCTGTGGTTGTGCTTGCCGTGGTCTCTGTGGGATAAAGTATATCATCTAACAGAGTATTTTTCAACTGATGGTACATCCCCATAGTAAGAGTACTACCAGTTGAAAAGCACTGCTGTAACAGATGGTTAGCCTGTAAAGCTTTGACTACACCCATCATCTTTGGGGGTTGTTGGGGGAGGGGTTCTGTATCCAGGCTCCCTACTTTCATCCTCTTCAGCACATCGACTGTCTGGGTAGCAGCTGTATGCACGTATCTGCCATGGAAGGCTCAGATCAGGGTGGGGGCCCTGATGTTATTGGACTTAAACTCACATCATCCCTGACCATTGGCCATGTTGATTGTGGCTGATGGAAGTTAGATTAGGAGGGATGGTAAATGTACATGTGAAATTGTTTAAGGAAGGTACCATATCTAGTGTTCTTTTCTTGCTTTTTCTTGTTGAAGTTCCTGTTTTGAGTTATTATAGATCACAAACATTGTTTTAATGATCATATTGTCTGTATATAAACAAGACAATAAAGACTGATTTAAAATAAAACATCTGGAGAGTCACAGGTTTCTCACCCCGGCTGAGATCGCACACTAGTCAGGAACCTTGGCAAAAAATGCATTTCTTGTTGATTAGCATGAGTCTGGCTTCATGAAACTGAGTTAAGATGATGGCTAACGTTTTGTCATAGTCTCCCGTTGATGTGCCATGTATTAGGATGTCATCCATGAAAGCAAGGCCTCCTTTTGTATCTTTGAGGAATTCTGTCAACATCCTTGTGCACAGTAGCACACTTCTGTGTGAACGAATCTGTGCATAAAGTTGTGCGAACTCACACATATCCCGTCCGTGCTCACCAGCCCCTGCCCCCGCTTGCTGGTCTCAGACCATGCTCGCACCCCTCCCATGCTCAGCAAACAGCCCACACTCACTCTGGTGGCCTTGTCAAGCTCCGTGGTCACCATTTTTTGAAAAATAAAACGGTGATCACAAAAATGGGCATATTTGTGTATGTGTGAAAAATTTGCATTTTTGTAAAAATCCACATTTTCGCGCATACGCAAATATGCACATTTGCCAAAATGTGTACTTTTGTGTATACACAAATATGTGCATTTTTGTGATAGCCATTTTATTTTTCAAAAAATAGCAACTGCAGAACTCGACAAGGGTGCCGGGGTGAGTACAGGCCGCTCTTTGAATGCAGGCAGGAGGCAAGCAGGGACAGGGGCTCGGCGAGTGGGGCTTGGGGGTGCAGGCAGGGGGGGTTCTGCCAGATTCCCAGATGGAATTGGGCGCCCATGCCATCCCTATCTGTGGATCACACCCAGAGTGTGCTATAAATCCAAACCAAGCCAAAAGGTAATTTTAGTCATAATGTGACTTCAAAAACTCTTCCTTAGGAAGAGATGGTCACTCTTTAGCACAGAGTATGTGTCCCTGAACCATCCATGCTGTATTCACAAACGGGGGTTTAAGAGTAGTGATATGGATTATTCCTACCCTTTACATGCTTAAGGGTGAATCCATGGTAATGATAATTAATTATTGATTTTTAAAGTTAACTAATACAGAATACCGTGCTGAAATCTTGTATATGTGGCATATGCCACAGAACTCTTAATCCATAACTTGATTAGGTTGCATGCTGTTGTTTTTTCCTGCTGACTCAGGTAAGCAATATTTATAGTAACAACAGGAAGTTCTTACTATAAGTGATATACTCTGCATAATTCCCTGGTATGCCAATACAAACAAACATCAAGATATATGCATTTTTACCCCTCTTTTGTTGTAGCTTCCATTTCCATTAGTCTATAGTTACACAACTTTATACAGGGAAATTTTGGGGAGGAAAGGCAATTGTACCTACAACATTCCTCTAGGGATCCAAAGATTGCAGGCAGAACTTTCTACAATCTCCAATTAAATCAAGATGCAGGAGTTACATTGGTCATGCTTCCATTGCTACCCTAATGGGTTGGCGGGAGAGAGGAAAAAGTACAAGCATAATGTGCTAGCAGTCTAATGAGGATGTGGGTAGAAACCTCCACTTCTGTACCTTGCAGTTGAAACAAACAACAGAAGAGAAAGATGGCGCACATGGGTATAAGTTCAACCAGGGAGGAGGGCATTCAAGAGAGAGCCATGGTTGTGATAAACCTAATGATGCAGACACAAAAAGACAAAAAGTCTGAGCTAGCACGTTTGACCACAGATTACTGCCCTCCAGGAATGTTATGCTCCCTGAATAAAAACACAACAATATTTACTACAGGTTATGGCTAATGATACAGAGATAAATAAGGAAAGTGAAATAGAGCAAGAACTCAGAATCCTCTTGTTTTTACAATCTATTTAAACTAGCAACCTTATTGAGCACAAGAGATTGTGTCCTGTATGCTATTTAATGGACAAAGTAAGAATCAGAAAGTTCACACTGCATATCTTTACAAAAATGTGCAAAATGATTCATTTTGTTCCTGGATTGATATGTGAATGAGATTCCAAGGTAATAAATTAATAATAGCCATACATTTGTTACACACCATTGTGACATCTTTCCTCAAATGTCTGCTTTTGTTGTGGCTATATCATAATTTTACAGCATCAAACGTGGTCTAATTTATACCTGGGGAAATGTTATTCTTCCCCTAGATATTTGTTGCTATTGTGTTTGCCTGGTTGACTTTGTACATATGTTAACAGGCACCTAACTGGATATTGCCTGTGACATTAATGGTGACAAATAGTGTGACTTCCCTGCTCTTGGCCGTGACATTTTGTGAATTCTTAACATTTTAAATTGCTATACATGCTAAGTGCTGCTCCAGTATGGAAGCCCTAACCTTGCTTTTGGAAGAAGTGGTAAACGCCAGGCAAGGCTGTCTCCTCCTCCCAACAGCAGTGCCACCCTTCATTTTATAAGCATTTTGTTTAATAAGGTTGAAAGCTGAGCTATGAGATATTCTCCCTGTTCAGGCACTATGCTTGGACAGGAAACAATGACATGGATAAGAAGCACGGGAATGTGCACACCAGCCTCTGCCCCAACATCCCTAGACTTCCCACATTGATCTGGAAAGTCTGAAGGGGATTCCCATGCTCATGTGCTTGAACATGAGTAGGAGCCTCCATACAATTGTGAACCCTGTTTTATCAGGGTTCCCAATCCCGTGAAGGCTTCTACTCACATTCAAGTGAACACATGTAGGGAGTCAGTGCACTCAGGGTCATGGGGGTGAGGCAAGGGCATGGAAGCCTGTGCCCCCTGCATCTGTTGCTATTTCCTGTTCAAGCATAATGCCAGTGGGAGATTCAGTCTGGTGAAGTTAGACTGTTGAGCTGGGATTCCGGAGATCCGGGTTCTAGTCCGCAGTCGGCCATGAAGCTCACTGGGTGACTTTCGGCTGGTCACTGACTCTCAGCCTAACCTACTTCACGGGGTTGTTGTGGGGATAAAATGGAGAGGAGGAGAACTATATAAGCTAGGGCTGTGCATCACTTCGGTACTGAATCCAAATCTTGAAATGAATTGGGGCACTTCAGGGGTGCCTCAGTGCGATCTGAAGCAAATCAGACCAGCACCAAGGCGCTCTAAAGTGAAACAGATCACCAACAAAGCGCCTCGGACCGCCTCAGAGATTCAGATCTATTTGGATGCCTTCTGAAGCCCATACAGCCTGCCGCCAAAATGTATCAACTTGAGAAAGATCAAGGAGGGAGAGAGGAGGAAGAGGGAGGGGGGAAGAGGAGAGGAGAGGAGGCAGCTCTAGTTGCCAAATTAGGGCTGAACGTAACTCAGCAGTCTCCAATGGGGGGGGGGGCAGAATGCTGGCTATATTGGAGAAAAAGCCTGCATTTGTTTCATTGTGAGGGAGATTGCTAGTGCTTACAGTTAGAGAGAGCTGTGTGGGTTAGTTGGCTAGAACTGTGGTGTGTGTTGTACTGTAGCTTTGTTCTTATTCTCTCCCATCCAGCCCTTTTCAATTCAGCTATTCCCTTTCTTTCTTGTCTAATTTATTTTAAAAACCAAAAACATTAGTTTCCTCCTTTCCTTACCTTGTTCTTTGGCTACACCCCCACCGCCACTCCACCCTCCTGAATTATTCAACCATTCTTAGTAGTTCGTTCTTTCTTTCTTTCTTTCTTTCTTTCTTTCTAGATTCTTTTAAAAAAACAAGAAAAATTTCAGACGTAGTTTTAGTTGCCTTGCCTTGTTCTTTGGGTCTCCCCCGTTCCCCCCATTCTCAATTCAACTCTTTGTTTGTAGTTTTCCCTGTCTTTCTTGCTAGATCCTTTAAAATACTCACACACACACACACACACACACACACACTTTACTTCCTTTCCTTGTTCTTGGCTCTCCCCACAGCCCTCTCAATTCCTGTATTCCTTCCCTTCCCATTTTTAACTCTATATCTTTCCCCTAAAACAAAACAAATTAAAAAACCTCTTTTTTTGGTTGTGGGTAGTTCTGTATTTGCTTTTCTTTTGGTCTAGTGTGTCTGTGTGTGTGTGCGTGCTTGTGTTGTAGTCAAGCAAAGCACTACACATGTCCACATTTCAAAATACAGTGGGCATAACACTGAAGACATAACATCTATAATTTAAATACTACTACACTGTGTGACAAAGCCAGCCCAATATGAGGCCACTTCGGGGTCTTGGCATTGGAGCTGCCCATTGTTCAGATTTCACGCAATTTCTGTGCAACCAGTGAATTCTTTACTTTAAGAGATTGCCAGGGTGTTTTCCCAGTTAATGTGTGTATTCCATTCAGCCAAAGAGAGCCTGAGGTCATCTGCTGTAAAGCTGAACAGGAAAGGGGAGAGTGGTTATTTGCACTTCAAAGAAACCTACAGCAGAGATTAGGGATAGTGACCCCTTAATCACCACTTAAACAACTAGCTTCTCTGATTATCCCTTTATGACCTTTGGTTTGAATTTCTGAGAACAGCACATTTTGTTTGTGCCTAGCACAAAAACGACTGGGCCAAACTGTCTGAACTTTGGTAGGTGGAATCCCCTCCATGGGGGCTGACAGTTCCCCAAATTTCATTTACTTCTGTGGAAACAGTACAAAGTTATAGCTCTTTGCTTTGAGAGTTTTTGTTGAAAAAATCAAATTTCACTGGCACCTATCACAAAAACTAATGGGCCAAACTGTCTGAAATTTGTCAAGTGGAATCCCCTCCATAGGGGTTGACACATTCCTGAATTCCATGTATTTATCATGAAAACAGAAAAAGCTTTGTCTGTTTCTGTTTTCCAATGCAAGTCAATGGATTGCATTGGAAAGGTCAAATCCGAATAATTTGGATATCTGAATTTCGCTTCAGATCTGAATCCAAAGCAAAGTAGATTTGGTCCAACTCAGTCTGCAATGAAGCAGGGCTGCTTCAGAAGGTCAAAAGCAGCATCCAAAGTGAAGTGGGGTGGTGGTCTGTGCAGAGCTTTCAGTCTGTGAAATCCATTAAGGCTTTCAGTCCTAACGATGCGCGGAACGGACTGGATTCCTTTCCTGTTTGGAGGAACAAGACATCGGGCTGTTCAATTGATAAAGTGGGAATCAGACAATAATATGTATGTGGCGCAAGAACACATAAGAACCTAAACAAGAAGGAAAACTATTGGGTGACTTCCAAGTGTGTCCATCCGCTGACAGAGTGGCACCTGCTGGCGGAGCGGATTCCCCTTCCCCCTGCAGCCCCAGGTGCCCCTCCCTAATCTACTCTGGAGGGTTGGGGGACCTTCCAGAGCAGATCTTGGGGGGCATGTAGGGTCTGCACAGGGGGTGGGGTGGGGGGAGAAAGATCAGGAAAGGTCTGCAGTGTGAGTGTAAGTCTGCTTTTGCGATGCTGGCTGTAGCCTGTTAGGTTTATCACTTTTCTGTGACAAAGAGCGATGCTGTTCTTTCTTTAAAAACGCAATAAAAATAAAATAGAAATGACTTGATATAGATTTCATCATTTCAAACCAGATATGTCAATAAACCACTGGAAGCAAAGTGCTTTATAAAGTTTAAAATTTAATTATAGCTCTCTATAAATATAATTATGGGACCAACTGAAGGTGTAGAACAGAAGGTCTCCGAATTCCCAGTTATCCACCAAAAATAGAAGCATGCACAAGCTTACAGAGAAAACTGTCCTTGGGACATATGACTGAACTCTCTCTCTCTCTCTCTCTCTCTCTCTCTCTCTCCCTCTCTCACACACACACACACACACACACACACATACACACACACTTACACATACACAAATCTTTACAAAGAAGAGGTCATGTGAAGCCCCAAATCTATCTGGAAACCCTTTAACCTGCAAGCCCTGCTCCTATTCACAGACACGAGCTTACTCAGGCCTGATATGTATGTGAAGTTTGCTCCGCATGTAGGCTGTGCTGCTGGCACCACCCTCAACATCGTGTGCCTCCCCGCCCTCCCCGTTCCTGACATATGCATCACTTAATATCTCATTGCTTTCATAGAACCAGAGTTGGAAGTGGCCTGGAAGATGAACTAGTCCGCCCTGCAGGGTGCAGCTCCCGCACCCCTAACAGTTGGCCAGTCAGCCTCTGCTTAAGAATCTCCAACAAAGGAGTCCCACCACTTCCAGAGGCAATCCGCTCCACTGCTGAACAGCTCTCCTTGTTAGGGAGTTTCTCCTAATGTTCAGCTGAAATCCGCTTCCCTGCAATTTCCACCTGTTGGTTCTAGTCCTGCCCTCAGGAGCAACAGAGAACAAGCCTGCTCCATCTTCTGCATTTCAGCTTTTTGAACACCGCTATTACGTCTCCCCTTAATTTTCTCTTCTACAGGCTAAACATGCCCAGCTCTTTCAAATGTTCCTCGTAGGACTTGGGTTTCCAGACCGCTCACCATCCTGGTTACTTATCTCTGGATGTGCTCCAACTTGTCAGTGTCCTTCTTAAAATAGGGCACCCAGAACTGGACACAGTACTCCAGTTCCAACTACTATTCTAGAAAATTCTTTAACCTATATAAGCGACCACAAAAAAAACCTGGTATTTTGTGTCTCATTTTTTAAGTTTGTATTTTTAAGTAAATTTTAGTTGTTAATTTTAAAAAACTTAAGTTTAGTTAAGCTTTAGTTTCTTTAGTTTGTTTGATGAATAAAAAGAATGTCCTTTATGACTGAGTATTCAGTAAATGTTTGCCTTAAAAAAAAAAAAATACCCAGGGTGCACACCTTAATGAAATGTGCTACACACCCCTATGTCCTGGATTGTTTCATTATACTCACCTCAGTAGGAGGAAATGCATGTGCAATCTATATGCCTTTTGAAATTAGCAGGGGTAGGGGAGCAGAGGGCTGGATTATATCCTTCTCCCTGCCTCCACCCCCAAACAGACATTGAACAGCCTGTGTGCATGAAGCCCCTATCCTGGATTTGGTTTTTGAGTTCGAGAAAACGTATACACAGCTCCCTTCTGTACACATGCTTTCTCCTGTTGGGTTGGGGCACATGTCTTTAAAAGGCAAGTTGCCAAGTTGAAGAAAGTGTTACCCATGGATTTTTGCTAGCAATTCGCTTTCTGTTTCCTGTTTCCATAGCAGCAATACTAAAAGTCCTGCAAGCCCCCCCCCCCCAAAAAAGCCCTTTGAACCATAATTGTTATTCATTGCAGAATTTGGTTACTAGGAAATACTATATGTTCTTTAAAAATGACATGCTGTAGGCAAAAATATGCATCTACTTAAATACACAGCTGGCTGATTAACGAAATTTACAACTGCTGTCAGTGTAGCCATTAAATCTAGGAACATAAGACAAAAGCTAGATTCAGATGTGTTGAGCTGAACAGCTATGCATGATAAGAGATCGAAGGAGCCACAAATGGGAAAGTTCTGGCAACTTCCTCTTTACAAAGTCAATGAGAATAAATGCATCTCCCCACCCCACCCCCTTCTTAAGGACTTGGAGATGCTGCAGCCCCAGCTGTAGTGCTAAGTATCCCAGGAAAAGGTAGGACATTCTCATTGGGTTGGATCCAGAATGGTCATTCAGCTTGTGGAATGGGATTTCCTCATCCTCTCATTCCCCTCTCCCAGTCTCTGTGCACCCTCCATATATGCTCTAGAAAGTCCACCTACCCTTCAGAGCAGATTTGGAGGGCAGGCGAAGGACTGCAGGGGGAGGAGATGATAGGGAAGTCCCATTCCACCAATGGTATCCTTCCACCACTGGAATGATGGCTCTGGATCCAACTTTTCATATCCAAGGCAGTCCAACATGCATTACATTTTAGAGCAACAGGCTATGGCTCAGTGGTAGAACTCATACATTCATGCCCTGGTATCTCCAGGTAGGGCTGGGAAAGACCTCTTTCTGAAATCCAAGATTTGCTGCTAGTTAGTACAGACAATACTAAGCTAGATGGACCAAGTATAAGGCAGCTTCCTAGGTTCCTGTGCAGACCAGTGCATCCCCCAAGAACTGGAACTGGGAGGAGGAGAGATGGCTGGAAAAAAAGGAAGGTTAGGACTGAGGGGATTCTCCGCCCTTTGGTGAATATGAATGGAGGCTGCATGGCATCGTATGTTTTCTACATTTACATCTTTTCTGTCATCTTTTTGTAATTTTGCAGAGCTCTTTTAATGAACTTCTGGGATGTATTGCATTTTTTTCCTGTTGCTTCTTATGTATCCGGTAGTTCTGGTCCTTCAGATGATATACTAATTAGTTCATTCACATGATCAGTCAGAAAGGGACCTTTCAGAACAAAAGCATTATATTCAGTGATTGAGAGAGAGAGAGAGAGAGAGAGAGAGAGAGAGAGAGAGAACACTGAGCCATAGTTGTGTTTGGAAGAGCCAGAGATAAATTCCTACTTATTTCATTCTAGGAAACATAGCACTAAAATTGAATTGACTTTTTTAAAATCAAAACTAGAACATGATGACACCGCATCTGACAAGCTGATTTCAGGGAGGATGATTAGAAAATTCTAGGGAGATATCAGGAATTCCTGGATGCAGACTACAATAGTTGTGGCCCTCCATCAGCCATGTGGACCAGCAAGACACCAATATAACCCAGTCAACCCTCAGATATGGAAGCTTTCACCCAAAACAACTTAGGAGAAATCCAGAACATCAAAATAAGCAGGCTACCAGACCATGTGGAAAGCCTGTGTAAGGAGGCTTTGCAACTCAGCCATCCATGCTCTACATGTGAATTTTGACGGTAGAGGAGCACTTGGACATGGAGCTAGTAGTGCAGCCCCACTATTCCTTCTATGCATGAAGCCCTCTTCATGTGTGTAACATGGGGAGGGGGCTGAAGTCACAAGTTACCCTGTGCCCTGTTGTCATCACATTAGCCTTTTCCATGCAGCTGCCAGCCAATCATGTGGCATGGAAAAGATGCAGAGTTGGGGTGAGAAAATGCATTTTGTGATATTGTCACAATACAGGTTAAATTCTACTACATAATGTGAAGGGGAGAACTCCCCATCTAGCTGCCATCTTCTTGTGTGGACCAAGGGTGCGGAACATTTATTTATTTATTTATTTTCTTATTAAATAAATTAATCACCAGTCACCCAGCCACTCTGGGCAATGTACAGCAATACAAAAAGTTTTAAAACAATAAAATTCTACATTAAAACATCATATTTATACAAATACCCTAACCCACCCAAAATGCCTGCCTGAACAACCACATTTTTAAGGTGTGGCAGAAGCTCATCAAAGAGGGAGCATGGCGGAGTTCCCTAGGGAGGGAGTTCCACAGAGTGGGGGCCACCACAGAGAAGGCCCTCTCCCTCATCCTCACCAGCCTAGCTGTCCTGGCTGATGGGACAGAGAGAAGGCCATCTGAGGCTTATCTTGTTAAGCGGCCTGTCTGGTGTTGCTGGAGGCGCTCCTTAAGATAGGCTGGGCTGGAACCATATAGGGTTTTAAAAGTCAAAACCAACACCTTGAATTTGGCCTGGAAAACAACTGGTAACCAGTGCAACTCCTTCAGCACTGGAGTGATGTGATCACGCCGGCGGCTGCCTTTATTTCAGCCCAAGAGCCAAATTCCACTTTGAAGAAGCTTTTGGGGGCGACATTCCAGTGGTCGCCAAAGGCAAAGGGGGCTGAAAGCAAAGTGGGTGAGGACAAAAATACCTGCACATTATAGTTTAAAGGTCTTAATGCCAGTAATTAGATCTTAGGAGAAGAATTTCAACCGTTTTGAATGCTGGGGGGCTGCATATCTGGGATTTTCCCTCCTCAGAACTGCCGCCACCTATGGGGGCATTGCTCCTTCACTGGGCAATCCCACCTATGGGATTTCTTATTTTTTAGCAAATGCTTAGATTTCTGGGCTTAAGGAATTCTCTGCCACTATAACTCTCCAAGCTGACACTGTTTTGCTGCCACCAATTCTGTTAGAATACTTTAAAATGTCCTAGTAGCCTGGTATATGAGGCTTAGGCATGGAATGGGCACCAACAGTAGCGAAAAGATGAACTATTTAACAAGTTAACTTATTAAAGGGATACTTTGTGCATAAGGGAATACTAATGTTTACTTGGCGGGTTTCAGGACTCGAGAGACACTGCTGCTTCAAGCCTCTTAATTAGTTCTTTTACCTCGGGCCAAATTCCCTAAACCTCCACCTCAACCAAATACATTCACAACCAGGTCCAGCTCTTGGGTACAGTCTTCCTCTGACTCCCAAAGCTCCTCCTGTTGTATTTCTGGCTGCTTAGACAGTTTATCTGTGTTTTTACTGCCTGCTGTTCTGGCAAGATCTTAGGGCAGCATCCTTGCATAACTCATTCCTGATCCCTATTCCTGATCTTCACCAGCCACGTATGGTTATTGAACAGAGAAAGAAGAGCTTAATATTCAGGCCTTAGCTATTCACTTTCTCCTCAACTTTCTCCTAGTCCTTCTGAAACACTGCCCACCAACCAGTAGACCGTCTCCCTCTTGTGAGGTCCTTAACTGTCACTTCCCAACTGCTCTTGTCCACCTAGCTAGAACCCCTAGCTAATCAGAATCTAATTTATCTGATCCAGGCTCCATCTATAAATATTCAAAGCGATTGTCTCTCCCCTCTCAGAACATCACTAAGCACCTACTACACAGGCCTTTGACAGTAACAAAACAAGCCCTCAGGCCTACTCAGCTACATTATTGCCTCTCAGGCCACACCAAGTAGCAGCAGTTATCATTTCTGCACACTGCACAAAAGCCAGGAAACTGCCAAACAATCAGTGGTTGGGGCAAAGGGGCCACCTGGGGAACACTGGAGGGCTTGATTGGGCCCCCAGGAGGGATGGACTTGTCTCCTGGGCCTAAGGTTCTGCGCCCCTGATGTAGATCACGGGTAGGCAATCTGGTGTTCAAAACAATCCAGATGTTTTGGGCTACAACTCTCATAAGTCCCAGTCAGCATGGCCAATGGTCAAGGATGATGGTGGTTGTAGTCCAAAATATCTGGCGGGCACCAGGGTGCCTACGCCTGATGTAGACCCTCACTCCCTCTAACCTACATTGGATTGTGCCACATCTACTGTATGTGTTAAGACTTCGCTCATGTTTGCTTTGTATTATAACAGAAGCTCAACCATTCCAAACTTGGCTTTATCCAAATTTGGGAGTGAAACTAAGGCACTAAGAACACCTGAAGAGCTATGTGTAGACAGCCTGAAGGGTGAGCTTGAAAACTCTCCTAGAACTTTGCCCAGTAAATGCCAAAGTTTCACACTCTTTGTCGCTTGTGATAACTTGTTGATTTATGGGAGGATGATTCATTATCCAGTTTGGTGAGTTAACGCCTCAGACATTCTAAGTATGATTTCAAATGTTCTAGTCTGCACATTAGCATTAGCCCTTCTCATCCTGACACGATTAATTGAAAACTGTGCTGCTGCGATGGTAGCCTCTATATCATCAAGGGCATTGTTGTGCCTTCTAAAAGTCACTGCCCAAGTTGCTGCAAGCATCTTTATGAAAGTTCAAGGAAAGAATGCAGTGACGATTAAGAAAAGGAGCAGAGAAACAGCTCGTTTGAAATACTATTACTGAAATAATTTAGCTGACTCTGGTGGCAAATATTGTCAATAGGGTTATTGTGAAGATAATAAAGAATTTGTTAAATGGCATCAAAAGACATTCTCACCTGAATGGAAAGTTGCTGAGGACTCGTAAGGGGCCCCCCTCTATGTTGCTGCTCTAAAGTTTTCATTAGATGAAAAACACTATGACTGATTTAATAGAGGTAAGGAGGAAAGGAGGCTTGCAGAGAGAGCTTGCAAGAGAGCATAGCACAAGAGTGCTGAAAAATAATCACAGTGGCTATGGTAACTGAAGGTGAAATGTGTTATTTGCATCAGTTTATAACCCTACCGGGATGCAATTTACATATTACTGCTGTAACGGAATGTGATTGATGTAATCACGGCTGACCTATCGCACAACATGGAATCAAAGCAAGTTCTAAAAACCATTTTTGAAAGGCAGTGAGAGGGAAAATGCAAAGGTTTGGTGCCTGTGGGACATAACATATTTTTAAAATACACTATTTTGAAAATACTAGCTGTACATAGGGGAAGCCCTGTGGCTCAGTGGTAGAGCACATGCTTTGCATGCAGACGTCCCAAATACAGACCTTTTCATCGCTAGGTAGTGCTGGAAAGAGCCCTGCCTGAAACCCTGAAGAGGTACTGCCAGTTAATACAGACAATACTAAGTTAGATGGTTTAAGCCAGTCACTGTAGACCAGGGGTGGGCAACTTGTGGCCCTCCAGATGTTGTTGGACAGCAGCTCCCACTGTCCCTCACTAAGTTGGTTAGGCATGATTAAATGTGCAGTCCAACAAGATCTGGAGAGCCAGAATTTGCCCACTCCTGGTATAGATATAGACAGTAGAGAGTTATATGGACCAGTGATCTGATTCGGTATAAGGCAGCTTCCTGTGTTCCTGTTTCATTGGGGCTGTTCACACAACACACTAACCCACATTCAGTGGTTGAGTGTGGGTTGGTGGTGTACTATGGGTTGTTTTTGAACCATAGGTTAGCGTGATGTCTGAACCCTGGACCTTTTACCTCAGGGTGGCTTTGTTTAACCATGCAGTGTAGTTTGTTAACCACCCTGAACAACAAACCATGCGTTCTCAAGGTGGCTTGTTTGAGAAAAATAAGCCACACTGCATGGTTAACAAGCCACCATGCAGAAAATGACCTGAGTTCAGACAACACGCTAACCCACAGTTCAAGAAAGAAGCCTCGGTTCAACAACCCACACTCAGCCACTGAGTGTGGGTTAGCGTGTTGTGCGAACCCAGTCATTGTTTTGTTACATCTCCCTTTTCTCCTTTATGTTCACAGACCTGGCGTACTGTTGTATCCATTAGCAAACATTTCTAATAAAAACAAATGCCATATGAAGAATGGGAAATGCCTACAAGAGTCAAAGGGGTTCATTCAATATTCTGCATGTGCATGTGGACTTTTCAGTCCCTCCTTTCTAGAAGCACCTCCCCACCTTCCAGAACTATAATGTAAGTTAGCAGACCCTCCACGGTGCTATTGCATGCGGTGTGAGTGATTGTCTCCAGTAAGGAAACTCAGAAACACATGTGCGCACCAGGGCCAGCATGAAGGCATGGTCAGGCACATACCATGGGCCCACTGATAAGAGACCTCCAGACTTGCTGTTCCTTATCACCAGTGCATCCTGCTTGTTCACCTGGCTCTTACTGTGGCTCAGATGGCAGCAGTGGTGAGAAGGAGGAGCAGTAGATGCCGCTGCCTGCCTGCTCACTGGCCCTCTGCTTGTCAAGCCAGGAAGCAGTAGCAACGATGAGAAAAAGGAGGAGGAGCAAGAGCGACAATAGAGGTGAAAAGATAGCCTCATTGGGGGGCGGACCCTTGCCCAAGGGTCCTCAGAAACCTGGAGCCAGCACTGGCATGCACAGATATACACACAGACACACCTCTCTTTGGATCCTGGCCCGTATACTCATGTTTTAAAAGAGTACCAGTGAGCCTCCTAGTTTAACCTTAGGGCCTGCCATGCATGTCCCTTAAACACTGCAGGAAAGAATATAAAAATAAATAAAAGAAAGTGGCAAATGGAATGCATACATAGGTTCTCCAAAGGCAGATTTAGAGACATTACCCAAAGCTGCTAAAACTGGATTCCCGTAGAGATTTTGGGTTTGAGAAATGTGCGGGGAAATCCCAAATCTGTGCGTGCAATTAATGACGTTTAGAATGTTTTTCATCCATTTTGTATCACATTAATCCAGAAAATGATTAGGCAACTATGCACGTCTGATCTGTCAGCATTCTTTATTCGCACAAAAAACTTCACAATATTTAATATTTCACACTTTCATACTGAAATACCTCTTTACATCAAATGATTAGTAAGAAAACATGTGAGGTGATCCAACAATGATTTTGTAATAATCAAGAATATTACTTGTAAGCGCCCCCACCAAAAGAAATGTAATCTCTCTTGTAATCATACAGGAAGGTTAAGATTCCTTAATTTTAGTCTTTGTATTATATCACTCCTCCTTCTCAAGACTCTGTGCTGATAACCAAATTGAATTTTTTCAGGTATGATTCTTTATACCAGGGATGGGAAACTTATGGCCCTCCAGAAGCTTTGGCCTACACCTTCGATCATCCGTCACCATTGACTGTGCTTGGTAGGGCTGATGGGAAATGTAGGCCAAAACATCTGGAGGGTCACAAATCATCCACCCCTGCTTGATGCAATGGTTTATTACAGCCTTCCATTGAAATCTGTAGGTGTCCAGTCCAGGCACATTTAGGATGCAACCCTATATCCACTTACCTGTGAATAAGTCTCACTGAATGCAGTAGGACTTACTCCTGAGTAGACATGTATAGGTTTGCACTATTAAGCACTTTTAAGCCCCAGTTATTTCAGTGAGAAATTTTTAATTATAAGCTTAATTCTCCAACTGGAATTGAAGGCACACAAACATGTCTAACTTTGGTTGAATCACCATGACCATATATGTTTTGGTCCTGATCCAGCTAAAGCAATGGAACTTAAAAGCATAGTGGCTAACGTCTTTCATTGGCTTCAGTGGGGCACAGTCATGATTAACTTCAGATGAACTGTGGCAAATTAATTTGTTTTGTTTTTTTTAAACTATTATTTATTTAGTTACATTGGGGGAGGGGGAGCCAAAAATGATCTAACACTAAAATTATTTCAGTCAGGATTTTCTGAAGTTTTCCATAAGGCTCAGCAGTTTCCAAAATCTCTTTATTTTGGTACCAAGGATCCTATTTTCATGCAAGCACCTTTATTAGTAAAAAACGAGGGAATTTAAAACATTGTATATAAGCTGATTTATTTCTGTTAAGAGTGTGTTTGAACATTTCCTGGAAGGCCCCCACAGCTCTTTAAAGCCAAATGTCTTGTGGTACATCATAGATGCATCAACAATAAAGAACAGACATATGTTCTAGCATGAATGGGGTCCCCTGTACATTACAACAGTTATTCTTGTATTCCTAGAAAGGGAAATTGTAAACATTAAAAAATTAAAGTCCCCCAAAGTAATTCCCTAGCTCTCAGTATTTCAAAACAGAAATTCTGTTAGAATAATAAAAGGCAGCATCTTTTTCACAGTGCAAAAAAGAAAACTGAGCATAGAAATATTTGCTATCCCATTGGGTTGTATCCAGTGGTGTCCTGCTAGCAGAACGAACACCGCTGGTGGGACATGTTTTCCCTCCCATGCACCCTCCTATGCACATCTCAAATCTACTCCATGTGGGGGTCTGTAGGGAGAGGAGAGGAAGGGAAACTGCTGTTGTAGGAACAACATCATCCACCCATCGACGGAATTGGACTTTTTTAAGTTTCGAAATTTGCACAAATTCACATGTGCAAAAATGCACACGTTCCCCCAAATGCACAAATTCCTCTGAAATGCACATTTTCACATTTTAGCCTATGGGGGAAATGCGTACATTTGGGGGGGGCTACGTCTTTTTCTACAACAAAATGTGCATAAAATTTCAGAAAGTAAAAATAACAGTCCACAGGTCCACGGGATCCACCCAACAGGGAAAAGCCAGTCTGCTGCGGAATCCATGGGTCAGATCCATAAAAATCTGAACTCATTTTGTTCTGTTGCAGATGTCTCTGACAGCCCTACTTCCAACATAAAATTACACAATAAAATCCAAAACAAAGAATCACAACATTAAATATAAAGCAAAACTTAAGGCCTATTGGGGCAAATGGAACTCCATTAGCTCCAGTAGTCATCACCCTGCTGAGATTATTTCCTTTGCTATCTGTGATGATGGTGGTGCTGAACCACAGCAGAGATCAGGCAAACAGCTGTCCTCTCTGGCCAGCTATTATGATGGTACAGAGAGGAAAGCCCCTGAATCTGCCGGGGTCCTCAGTTTGAGACCCTGAGGCTTTACAATGTAATGTAACATGACTGCTTTTTTAAGAAGAAAATGGAGACAAAAACAAGCAGTTACGAGAGCAAACCTCCTTTTAATGATGCAAACAACCTAATCCTGTGAATGTTTACTTAAAAGTAAGTCCCACTGTATTTAATGGGGCATACTCTCAAGTAGGAATAGATGGATCAGCCCATTTCAAGCCTGAATCACTTCCTCCTGTGTTAAGTCTCTGATTTTTTTTGTCTGTTTTTTAAATTGTACAAAAATATTGAACTGTATTTTCACTTGTTTTATTTAATTTATTTAGAGACCAATCCTATGTCCCCTAGACAGCGTCTGGGGAACACAGGATTGTTCAGTTTCTTGGCTATGAGGTCAGAAACAGGGCTCCAAACTTGGAGCCAGGAAAACATGCTCCCCTCTTCCTCCCCCGTAGCTGGTGCAGAGAGAACTGCAGCCACCTTTCCGCCCTCAGAAAAAAGAGCACAGAGATGGCAAAAAGGGGGCATTCCTAGGGGAGGGGAGGAGACCAAGGCAGCAGCCATATGAGAAATCCTGTGGCTGCCCCAGTCTCCTTCCCTCCCCCTCCCTGAAGCCTCTGCTGAACAGGTAAAAACGCCCATCTGTCTTAAATGCAGAGCAGGAGGTGCAAGGCTCCTCCCACTCTGCATAGGATATTCATAAGCTTCCAAGTTCTGGGGCTTAGGAGTAACAAGGGCACAACGCATAGGACTACACTCTTATACAATTATTTCTGAGTCGCATTTCAGCCCCAAAACAGCCCCCAAGGCAACTTATAATTTAAAACTTTAAAATGTTTTAGAAACTTTAAAACTTCTAAAACATGCACTTCTAAACATATTTTGTCTCAAAATACACATTTTGTAAATGTATGTTTATAGGTTTTTTGGCCCCAGAACTGTGTCACAATATTCAGAGAAGTGTGAAATCTGGTCAATAGTGATGTCTTGATCAAGTCAGTTGGTACTGGAATTTGCAAAGATCAGATTCTTCAAGCTTTCCTATTCTCTGATAAATGTGCATAAGATTGCAGCCTTACTTGCCATCAAAACATTTTAAGAAAGCAGACCACAAAAGTTACCTTACCAAAAAAAGGTTTGGGACAGCAGACGGTCAAAAGCTGAAATCTGTGTGCATTAAGCACTGACTTACAAGAAAGTTACCAGATGGTATCTCATCCATTGCCATTTAAAGCATATTATAGGCATATGGTAGGTCACCTACCTTAAGTATTGGCATCTTTAGCGGGAATGCCTATTGCCTTCAATAATGTGTGATCCATGTCTCCATAATAGCAGTGTTACGATCAGGTCCCTATTTTCATCTGAGAAGTCTGGGAAGGTATGCTTCATATATCTTAGCTACATCAGCTATTGTGGCTTAACCATACCTGTAGAATGGGCCAGAAATGGTTGAAGTCATAATTCAACTTGGAAATATAGCAAGATAACATGGGTAACATCTGGTTCCATATTTATATCATCTCAATGTGCACTCCCCTCTTTCCCTGATTGGTGAGAAATGGATGCTCAGGTATGCTTCATGGCCCATAGCACCTTTAGTCTAGCTGCAGCCTTTCTTGGTAAATCAGAAGTTATCCATAGTTATCTATACCCTGATAATATCTAGATTTGATTACTGCAATGCCTTTTACATTGGGCTGCCATCAGCCACTGGCAACCTTGGGCAACTGCCAGAGCCTATCTTAAAAAAAAACAGTTTCAGCCCCAAACTGGACCATGAAGGACTTACCTGACAGAAGTGGGCAGTGCCAGGCAGCCTGGTCTTGCCACCATTTTAATTTCCCTAAATGCTATTAACATAATGTCACTCTGAGGCATTGTAGGAAATTGAAATGGTGGCTAGACCCAGCTGCCTAGAGCTTCTCAGAGCACTGTTGCTGCAGCCCACTTCTGCAGATAAATTCTCCATGGTCCACTGATAGAGTATGCGGCCCAACCAGAAGGCACTATGGCAGCTGGGGCCGCAGGTTCATTTAAATAAATACCTGAGTGAGGAATTAAAGGATTCAGACAAACACCATCGTTTCTTTGGATATGAGGAAAATAACTAAGGCAAGGCCATGTTGTCTCGGCTTTGTTCGTGCCTATGTGGCAGATTCCTCAAAAGCCTATAACTGTTGTATTTGTTTCTTTCGTACAAAAGAAGAAACTGTTAGGACAGTAGAGATAAATTCTCTAGTCTCCACAGCAACTCACCCCAGACCTAAGAATCATTGTCCTTGCAAGAACTTGCAGAGATTTAAGAGAAGAAGCTGGGGGGGGGGGGTGTCAGTAAAAGTTTAGTTGATAATGAGCAGACATGCGCGCTAGGCTTGGCATGATGTCACTTATTTAGCCACATTATGATTAAAAATGTAACTGGTGAGCGTTGATCTGGGCTGCCTTGGGTTGACAAAGCTGCTTTCATTGTACACGAATAGACTCGAGTTGAATCTTACCTGCGTGTCCAGAGCTTAATTGGAGGGCAGCTGGGCACGGACCTCCCGTCCAGTTTGGACTTTTACCACAGATATAAAATAAATAATAATGAATGTCCCTTCCTTCCTCACGTTACAATGGAATCACCTCTCTCTCCTTTCTTGTGGTTCCTCAAGTCCTGTTGCTGTGTGCGCACACATGGACTTCACTCTTTCTACACCAACTGTTTGCTGTTCAGATGTCTTTCATGTAGCAGGCCTCCTGCCTCCCCGTCATGGCCGTTCTGTCCCTTGGTACTCAGGTCGGCTCCTTGTCTCAGCTCCCTGCTCACACGTTCATTAAAAACTTCCTCTCCCCAAAGCCACCCCCTTCCTTCCCTTCCTCTTCTCTCTCCCCGCAACCTTTTTAGCGACTCTCCTCCCCACTTTTCATTTCCCCTAGCAACTGTTGCCATGACTATCCCCTTGTCAATATTCCACTCCCCTGGCGTACTTATCCCATGCCACAACACCTTGCTCAGGTACCTCTCAAACCTGAAGCTAGCCTGCTTAAAAGACTGTTGGCTCTCTCAAGGACCATAGGATTGCAGCCTGCCTCTGGTGGCACAAAAGCTTAACATTATCGGATGTATTTGTGGTTTGGGTCTTAGATGAGTACATGCATTTTCACACTGCGTGTACTCACTGACTCCCCATTTTATGTATTCATTTAATTTAAAACATTTATACCCCACCTTCCCTTAATGAGCCCAAGGCAACCTACAATATATGTTAAACAATAACTTCACCATTTTAAAAATAATTTGACAACAATTACAATAAAGCAACCATAAAATACTAAAATGGCAGAGATTTTTTAAAAATACAATGAATCATTAAAACAGTGTAACCACAGCAATTAAAATCACTTTTAAAAAGGGAGCAGCCATTTATGACCCAAAAGCCTTCTGAAAAGGGATGGTTTGAACCAGGGGTGGGCAACACGTGGCCCACAGGCTGTATGCGCCTCCCCCACTCCCCGGTGCAGCCCCTGTTGTGGCCCCCACTGCCCCAGCCACACTCTGAATTAAAAACAAAACCAAAAAAAGTTGCAAGCAAAATGTGTCCATTTTAGTGTTATGTAGCTGCTATGGAGTGCTAAAAGGATCAAATTTAGCTGTTTTTAACATTTATTTTTTTTCTTCCCTGTGTGGTCTGTGGGCAGGGTGAGGGAGCCAAATGGCCCCTGGACCTCCTGCAGTTGACTATACTATAGAAGATCATTAGAGAGGAGAGCAGATGAGCCTGCCTCAGGAGGGAGTTCCAGAGCCTGGGCACAACCCAGCATGATATATATGTGTGTGTGTGTCTGTGTGTGCACACATACGTGTATGTATAACTAAGCACTAGATAACTTTAACCTTTAGTTAAGGCAAGTTTGCAAAAGAATAAGGTTACAGTAGTACTTCAATGTCATGGAGGTTCACATCTGTACAATTCCTATTCAGACAAAGTTTGTTGATATTCTTATCTCTGACATCCTTCACTGTCAAGGCCACTGTTCAATATTCTCTTAATACAGTGCGTGCGTGCGTGCGTGCGTGCGTGCGTGCATGTTCAAGACTTCAAGCTAGACTGATGAATTCTCCAATCCACTCTTTTTTATATAAAAAATTGTATGGCTGATCCAAACCTCTGTCTCTTTTAACTGGATATCATCAGTTCCTAAACTACTTGCTTTTTTCTTATGTTTTCTTGCTTCTCATTTCTGCTGAGATGGCAGTGTAGTGGGATGTGTTTTGACTTACTCCTGCGCCTCTGCCTTATTATATCCTGATAAATGCTTCAATTGTTGAAAACAGGGGACTTATTTTTCACCTTTTCACTCCTCTCATTAGCCTTGCATTGTTGACTTGGCTTAGAATTGGCTTAATGGCAGGTGAGAGAGATATAAAAAAGAAAACTTTGCCAACTTCATCCCCTCCAAATGCAGGAGCTGGGGGGTTCTCGGGAGAATCCAAGAGAGAAGCTATGTGATGGCTGTGGATCGTAAAAACCTGAAAGATTCTGTCGAGCAGCTGCAAGCGTCAGTCAACAGCATTTCCACAAGATTAGATGCTACAGAATCCAGAATCTCACAGCAGGAAAACAACACTGCCACCCATGATACTGTTTTGGCTGCCTTGCAGAAATTTAACACTGCTTTGCAGTCTAAGGTAAATCCACTTGAGACAGCCATTCTTGCCATCGTAACCTACAAATTATTGGGATTCCGGAGAAGGTTGAACAAGGTCAATCTTCATCTTTTATTGAGTCCTTTGTGCGCGAGTTGCTGGATTTGCCAAATGATTAGCGGCTAAATATTGAGCATGCACATCACATTTCAACCCCTCTGTCTCGTTCATCTGAAAAGTCACGCCCTTTCATTCTGAGATTTTCAAGACTGACTGTGAAAGAATTTAATTTGACAACAGCAAGAGATAAAGGGGAACTCAGATGGGGAAAATAAAATTGGTGTACAATGATCTTTCCACATTCTACGAAAGATGTGGCGGACCGATGATGTACATTCTCAAAATCTCGAGAGTTAGCTAGGAAGAAGAATCTACAGTATTTTATTTGCTTTCCAGCTGTTTCTTTTCTCTCCATTTTAGAAGTATAAGGGTGGGAGCAATGAGTTGTCTTCAAGTCGATGTAGTTCACATGAAATTTTATTAGGCTTTATAAATGGTGTAGTGGAGTGGAATAGTTAGTGTAAGCAAGTATTTCAGATATATAATTTTTGGAGGCTATCTCTAATTTGTGAAATACCATCTCTTGGAACATCATCACTTAGACTGTTAGGGGGCTAGGCACTCCTATTAAGAGAAAAGAAGTGCTTTCCAAACTGAAGAAGTTAAAATGGATGTTGCTTTTTTCTTTCTTTTTTACAAGAAACTCACCTTTTCATGGAAGACAAGGACAGATTTTACAAAGATTGGGTTGGAGAAGTCTATGCTAGTAGTAATTCTAAGAAAGCTAAAGGTATAGCATGGTGTAGTGGTAACAGCCAGCGTGGTGTAGTGGTGAGAGTGCTGGACTGGGAGCCAGGAGATCCAGGTTCTAGTCCCCACTCGGCCATGGAAGCTCACTGGATGACTTTGGACCAATCACAGACTCTCAGCCCAACCTACCTCACAGGGTTGTTGTTGTGAGGATAAACTGGAGAGGAGGAGAATGTAAGCCACCTTGGGTTCCTTGCAAGAGGAAAAAAGGCGGGAAATAAATAAATAAATACATAAAAATGCACCATCATCAGTGCTACAAGCAATATCCCGTTCAGATGGGCACTTTCTCATTTTGGTGGTCAAATTTACAAACATGATAATCACGATGGTAAATGCATAAGGTCCTAATCTGACTCACCTGTCAGGTGTTATGAGTGCTTTAGTCACTGCCTACTATTGCTTATGACCATTTGGTAATTGGTGGGGACTTTAATGAGATTTTGGATGCAATTTTGGATAGGAGTTATCCCCCTCACAAATTTCAGTCTGTAATTCATTCAGCACTGAAGGCCTACATGTATTAATTAGGTTTGATACATGTATGGCACATGCTGCATCCTGTGGAGCGGGATTATACTTTTTTTTTTTTCATCTGTGCACCAAAATTGTTTTCAGTTAAATTGTTTTTTGGTCTCTTCTCCTCTATTTCAAAGTGTGACTGCATGTGCTATCTCAGATCATGCTCCATTTCATGTAGGAATTAAATTGCCTAATTTTGTTAATCCTTCTGGCATTTGGCACATAAATGTTTCACTTCTAAATTATGGTAATTTTAAAACACAAATGGATTCCGAACTTCAGGAATATTTTGAGATTAATGACATTTCAGCTATGTCCTGCACTATTGAAGGGGGAGGCATCCTAAGGCATATATAAGGGGGAAGGTTTACTGTGTAGGCTTCTCACAACAAAAAGATTGGGGTGATGCAAGAAGACGATCTGGATGAAACAGTGATGTCAATTAAGTCAATTTACAGCTTGCCCCTCCCCAGGCCTCTGTATCAAAGTTTACAACATGCTGAACATGAATTAAATAAATTACATTCATCTAAAGCAGATTTCATGTTGATGTGACTGCACCAGAGGTACTGGGAACAGGGAGAGAGGCCTGGCAAGATTCCAGCATTTTGGTTGAAACAACAAAAATGTAAATTATTTTCCACTGATTAAAGATAACCATAACAATGTACATACAACTCCAAAGGATATAAATTCAAAGTTTCAGAAATTTTATTCTGAACTATTTAGGATGGATAGGGAACCGAGGAATCGGGAATTTGAAAATCTGTTTTCGAATGTGGTCCTCTCACAGTTGCATTTGCAGCAAAAATACAGAGCTGCTTGCAGAGCCTTTGCGGGCAGAGGTGATTCAGTGTGTTATTGAGAATATGAGGAATGGGAAATCTCCAGGGCCAGATGGTTTTCCTATGGAACAGCATAAGGCACACTTGGATTTTTTCACTCCTAAGCTTTTTTGTCTTGATAGCGAGGCTTTTGAATCAGGAACTGTACCAGCATTATTATATGATGCTTATATTTCTGTTATCCCTAAACCCAGTAAAGATCATAAGGAAAGGAAAGGTTCCTCCTGTGCAAGCGCCAGGTCATTACTGACCACTAGAGGGATGCCGCTTGCACTGGCGTTTTCATGGCAGACTATAGCGGGGTGCCTTCCCCAGTCGTGACTACCTTTCACCCAGCAAGCTGGGCACTCATTTTACCGACCTCGGAAGGATGGAGGGCTGAGTCGACCTGAGCCGGCTACCTGAGATCCAGCTTCCGCTGGGATTGAACTCAGGTCGTGGGGAGAGTTTCGGATGCAATATTGCTGCCTACCACTCTGCGCCACACAAGGCTTTAAAGATCATACCAACTATGTAAATTAGAAGTCAGTTCCTTTAATCAATGCGGGTGCTAAAACATTAATGGCAATTCTTACTAATAGACTTCAGCAGATGAAACATACATTCGTGAATCCTGAGCTAGTGGGATTTATTCGTCAAAAGCAGGGTGCGGATAATTTAAGGCTTGTGGAAAATGTGATTGCTTTGAATAACAGAAGGACGGATTTGGTTATTTAACTTGATGCTAAGGAACCTTTTGACAAATTGCATTGGCAAAGTCTGTGACTTTGGAAAAATTCAGCTTTCTGCAGGAATTTTCAAGATGGATTAGAACGTTGTATCCCTCTCCTAAATCACGAGTGATGACAAATGGAATTCTTTCAAGGTTTTTTTGGTCTACAGAGGCGTACAAGGCAGAGCTGCCCTCTTTCTCCCTTGATATTTGATTTGTGTCTGGAACCCTTGGTGTGTACAATGAGGCAGAGCAGAGAAACACATGCGTTTGTGCATGAGTAGGTTGAATATAAAACAGGTTTATATGCAGATGACTTGTTATTTATCAGCAGGTTAGAGTCTTCTATGCCAAAATCAATAAGATTAATTGATACCTTTGGTACACTTTCAGGCTATACTATTAATTGGTCAAAATCTGAATTAATGCCAGTAGGTAGTATTAAGTTATCTGATGCAGTTGGTAGTGGAATTTATGCTTTAGATCAACTAATAGAATTGGATGATAAGTTCTTACCATTTTCAGCACTGTGGAGTAGATATCACTTATCAGCTAGTGCTGGGTGGCAATATATTCAACTGCAGCACCTTTTGCTATCTATATATGGGCCACCAGCGAAGAGTGCTTCGGCACCTCCTATACCGTTGGAGGAATTAATTGGTTCTTTACAGAAGGCTAAGCCTACAATAGCTGGAATGTCTTCTGGAATGTAATAAAGTGGATGTTCAGTATGTTATAGTTGAATGGAACAGGGATCTGGAATGCTTTATGCAGCCTAATCAATGGAATGTTGCCTTAGCGTTCATATGTGCTATTTCTGCAGATTTAAACTGAGACTGATTCAACAAAAAAAGATGTTTTGTGTATATTGGACACCTCAGAGTCTGGTTAAAAAGAAGCTGGCTAGCTCTGCTAGATATAATGAGGATAATGTGTCACGGAAACATATGATGTGGGCATGCCCTGCGGTGGCTTCTTTTTGGTTGGAAGTTACTGCCTGCATACATGTTGATCTTGAAAAATCTGTGATAATTGCACATTCTCATGTGCTTCTAAGTTATATTCCTGTGATGTGGGGATTAACAGATAGACAGAAAAAGTGGACTCTGGGAACCCTGAAAGTTGCAAAGAAACGTATGCTCCAAACCTGGAAGGATAAACACACACCGCCTATATTATTTAGTGGACTGAAGTTCTTACTGCTCTTGCTGCATTTGAACACATATCTTACAGTTGCCAAATCCGTCTGGATGGTTATTTAGATATATGGTTTGCTTATACTACGACATATATTTGAAAGGAAGTGTCAAAACTTTTTGTTTAATCAATAGTGTTGTGAACAGTTATCATGACTGGATATCCTTTTATTCTTGTTTTTCTGATGTTCTTGCTCTCAGTGTTATTGTTTGCCCCCCTCCCTTTTGTTATAATTGCAAATAAAATGTTAAAAAATGTTTTGTTGCCTCTTATTGCATATTACCTTTTTGTTAGCCACTTTGAACTCTCTGAGGAAAGATGGGATAGAAGTATTTCAAATAAAAAATAAATAACATTCCCAATTTGTTAAATCCAAAACCAGTCGGTATTCTGTGATATACCATCCTATGATAAAGCGTGTTTTCATTTGGCTCTAGATCAACCAATTAAGGGGTTTTGAAACTGAGAACCAATTTCAACACAAAAATGTCAATCCGTAGGTGGACATTTGTAGCCATCTGCTCTGGCTGGAGATATTGCCATCTAACCCCCTCCAGGGTACAAACACTGCCGTAGGAGAGATCAACACCAGCCAACACCAATCTGGGAACAGCAAGTGAATCCCGAAGGATCTGCCTCACCCAGTAAGGACTTACCTCTGTCTGTTTGAGGTACAGGAACTTCCTGGGATGTGTGGCTTATCTGGAAGACTGCGATTGGTAGCGTGTTGCCTCTGGCGTTCTGCCATCAAAAGGGGTGACACCAAAAGGGCCAGACCGTTTTGAAAAAGCTGCTTCTGGTAAAATAGCAGGACAGAGAGGGTTTATTTTCTCTCTCTGTCCCTCCCACCCCACCCCAGTCCCTAGCTGGTGTGTGAAACTGCTGGTCAGTGCTGGTATTAGTTCAGCTGGGTGCTTGGGGGGGGGGGGCAACCAAGGCTTGCAATGTGTCTAGCAGTAGAGGAAGTTGGGACCACTATAGATATAGTGCAGGGCAGAGGGTGTTATAGTGGTAGGAGACAACAACATCAGTTGAGGGGAAAGCAATTGAGACATGTGTGTGCTTTATCCCATTCCGGTCCATCTCCCAGTCTCATTAATTCTGGTGGCTTCCCTGTAGTCCCTTCTAGCCTGAAGGTGCTGTTAATGAATGCCAGGTCAGCTAGTGGAAAAAGTTGTATAACCTCTGACCTTATAGCTGAAGGACATGCCACGTGTCTTCATTGGATAAATGAGGAGAAGTCAATCTCTCCCAGATGTGTCCACCAGAGTTTCTTGTGCAGTACTACACTTAACTAAAGAGGTGGGAAGGAGGGTGGCCTTGGTCTATAGGGATTCCATTTCCCTGGTCAGATAACCCATCCAATGGTCATCCAGTTTTGAGTATCTGTACCTGGTGTCAGCCACCTGAGACAGGACTGGGATTCTGTTGATGTACCTTCCACCCTGCCGCCTAACAGTCTCCCTGCCTGAACTGACTGAGGTGGTCTTGAATGTAGTATTAAGGATCCCAAAGCTTGTGGTCTTGGGGGTCTTTAATATTTGTGCCGTCTTACTTTGTCAAGAGCAGCTCAAGATTTCATGGCCACCATGTCAACCATGGGTTTCTCTTTGATCATCTCTGGCCCAACATATGTGGCAGGGCACACTTTGGACCTGGTTTTCTATGCTGGTTTGGGAGAAAATTATCTGTGGGTGGGGGATCAGTAGTGACTCCATTGCCATGGACAGGTCATTATCTGACCAATTTTGACCTTCAGGCTACCTCTAACCTCTGCAAGGGTAGGGGAACAAGTTTGAAGATCTGCCCCCAGAAGCTGATGAATCCAGATGGATTTGTGATGTCTCTTGAGAATGTTCCTACAGGCTCAGCTGGTGGTCCTGCCAAGGTCACTGCATGGAATGAGGAGGTGACCTGGGGTATCATTATGATTGCTCCCAAATGTTCTCAGCCTGGTAATAGAACCATGTCAGCTCCTTGGTATTCTGAGGAACTGAGGGTGATGAAATGACTTGTGTTGATGATAAGAGTGCAAATGGTGGAAGACTTGTAATGAATACAGTTGAAAACAGATAAGAATCCATCTGTGATCTTATTCTGTGGCAGTGATGGTGGTGGAGAGATCTCTGCCCTACCCCCACATCCGGCTTGCCTGGCTGTGGGGGGGGGTGTTGCAGGAGGGTAGGATGAGCAGACATGCCGGGCCTCCATTGGCGGAACCCCCATGGCGCCACTGGGGAGGGGTCGGAGAGGCCTTTTATTCTTCGCACCCCTCCCAACTGCCTCTTGCTTTGCGGCTGCCAGGCGTTCAGCACACGCTCCGCAGCCTAGAGAGGAGGGGCAGCAATGGTGACGGCCTGATCAGCAGTGGTGGCAGCCCGATCGGCGGCACGTCCTCTCTTCAGCCAGGATCAGCTGGGGTTCCTGCTGCCGCCGTGGTTGGCGACAGCTTTCAGGAGCCGGTGGGCGGCCGTCCCTTCAGATGTGCTGTGATTGGCGGCGGCTTTCAGGAGCCGGCGGGCGGCCATCCCTTCAGACAGGAGCGACAGCTCCTTCACACGCCACTGGCGGTCAATGGGGCCACTCTCTGCAGAGGCAGCCCCATTCTTCCTGGGGCCAGGATCGGCCTGAGTTTGTGCCGCGGCGGCAAACAGGAGCCAGCGATGGCAGCATCGGGAGCTGCTCCCTTATCAGGGAACCCCTGTTTTGTTAGAGTAGGTCTGAAGCTTGATCCCCAACTTCCCTGGGTGGGGTGTGGTGAGAATCTTGCCTGACACCTTGGTAGAGCCGTTGCCAACCCCTGTGTGGGGAGACTGGTAGCCCTGTGGGGTTGGGGGTTCTTTTATTTTCACACATCCTGGGTAGCTTAGAGAGCCAGCTTGGTGCAGTGGTTAGAGTGCTGTACTGGGGCTTGGAGATATGGGTTCTAGTCCCCACTCAGCCGTGAAGCTAACTGGGTGACTTTGGGCCAGTCCCTGGCCCTCTGCCTAACCTGCATCACCGGGTTGTTGTAAGGGTTGATCCTCATTCATTTTGTCTAGCAGTGGCTTTAACATTTCCTCTAAGGGCATGGTCTGGAGGAACAGGAGGCTTCTGCTTTGCTGAAGCTAAGCAGGGTTGGGCCTGGTCTGTAATTGTATGGGTGTCCTGAATCCCATGTATATATGTATGTATATAATTATTTTCCGCTTGGATTTGAAGGGGGTTTCTGGTCGCAAGGCCTGTTCCGAGACCCCCCCCTTTCCTTTTGTTTGTGTATTCCATTACCTTTGTGATGGGTGGGTTGTCCTAGGGGCCAAGTCCCCCATGGTCTGTATAGGATGCCCCACAAGACAGGGCAAGCAGGGGAAGGGCAAAGCACCCTGCCCACTTGCCGATAGGCACTGGGGGAGGCATGCTTCTTCCTCTGAAGATGAGGCCCAGCCAGTCTTACCTTAAACTGGGCTAGACCGAAGGCGGTGGGAAAAGACTAAGGGATTGTGCTCGCCCCCTTTGTCTGTTTCGAATGCGGTGGGGGGCTCCGGGCCCTAGACAAACGTCGAGACAGACCCAGAGTAGCTTATTAATGTTTGTTGCAGCACACTTGGTCGCGATCAACGCTTCCTCCAGCACGGCTCCACCACAGGTTACGGGCCTGTTCCTTCTGCAGCTCTGGAAGGATCAAGTCATCTGGCGCCATTAGCGCGTCCGGATGCCATCAAGCATCCTCCGGCTCAGCTCCTATTCCGAGTTCGAGATCTGCAGCTCTCACGAGACCAAGCCATCCCGTGTCATTTGGCATGGTATGTGGTTTAGTGGCATCTGAGCCGGCTTGCAGCCCTCTGTGCCAATAATTACGGACTCGGGGCACTTTGGTATTATGAAATTTTTTATAGTTTATTCCACCTAGTGCCGGGTTAACTTTAGTGTTGGTGTCACAGGATTACCCCCTCCCCTGCACCTGCCCTCTCCCGGTGCCTGCAGTGGCGGAATCATGCCAGGCTACTCACACCTTCGCCACAGTAAATCAGGATTTGGTGTGGAGGGGCTTGTGCTCGCACGACCTGTGCTTACCTGCGCACATTACATGGGGCTGGGGTATAGATGGGGTGTCTGTGCCCTCGCCCAGTTGTACAACCCCGTTCAACCTTAAGGAGGGAGGTCCTGCTTGTTACAGTCTGTGAGGACAGAATCCAGCTGCTGGTACGAGTACGACCACCTATCTGATGCTGTCTCCTGCCAGCTACCAAGGACGGTTCGAGGGGGGAGTGGGTAGATGTTCTTTTCCCCATCTGGTGAATGGGAAGTGCTGGAACAAGGCCTTAGTATTGATGAACGGGGCCAGGAAGGCTGGCACTATAGAGTAACAGCCCTATCCAAAGGGCCCTCCCCAGTTGGAACCGAGCCCTTCATGTGGCTTTGTGGTGGTTCCGTGGCAGGAGGATACAGTGTGCTTTGTAACTTGCATTTTAGAAAGGTCCTGGGTTTCATTCCAGGGCTAGTGTCAGGCCCACTTTTCTCTGAATCAGAGATTTATCTACAGGAGGTATATTTGGTTTAAGGATACAGCATGCGGGTTGTTAAGTCTGATTGTGGCCTTGTTTGTTCTTACTCTGTGAGCACCTTCGGCGCGGTAGTGCCTACAGGATGCCTGGGGGGCCATGCAGGTTGACGGATACAGGTGCTCTCGTGAGGTCACACTTCACGCCCTATAGGGAGTGGCAGAGTCCTTATTTCACCGGCATAGCTTCTGTCCCGTGCCGGCCTTTGGTGGAGGCTGTGTTGTACCACAAATGGGGTTAGGCTCCCACACCATTAGTTAGCCCCCCAGAAGAGGATTTCGGTTGGGTTTAAATTTTCTGGAGATTACCAGTGTTTCCTTTTCAGGAACACGAGTTCATCTTCAAGGTATTGCTGCAGATGTACTATGATGCCTCTAGTGGGCTGGGTTTTAGGGTCAATTTATAGGATCATTGGGTGTGTAGTGCCACGCCCAAGGGCTGGGCCTCTGATCTCTCAAGATCCCGTTATTCGAACTTCTCTTATACGTGGCATCGCCTATGTGGGCCGATTCAAGGCTTAATGTCCATTCTTAAATTCCTTGTGGGTGAAGGGCAGGCCATTAAAACACAGTCCTCCCGCAATCCGAACGTTATGGATTGGGTAGTAATATTGCATTTGCACCGCCCCTGCGTAACATCTGTTTTCTCATGAGGCATATAAATGACAGGTAGAACGCCAGTGCCAACGTTCTGTCTAATACCCGGATGCCAGCGCTTCCAGAGACCACGCTAAGAGGTTCTCGCCAAGTGTCGTGTTTTAGACAGGGTAAGCCATGGTGCACTTCATGGCCCACAGGACGAGGGCCTCCCGTACCTGGGTTGACAGGGAGCCCTGGCTTTTTGCCCTCACATTCAGCTGCAGCAGTTTTAGCTTTTTCGGTAGTTTACAGTTACGGTCTTGCCTCCGTTCCTAGGGTGTGGGACTTCGCTGATCAGCTTCTCTTTCTTGTCCGTACTGTTACTTTTCCTTTAGATCGATGGAATGGACATGAACCCGCCCGTGTGCGTGCTCCTGTCTGGACACAGCGTGGTGCTGGGCTGGTCGGAGGGCTCATAGGCCAGGCTGCACACCCTGGAGCGGACTGTTCCAGTGTGCGGGTCTTAGTGGTTTGACAAACGCAGCATGCAGTGAGGGGCCTCCTTCCCACTCCACTCCAGCATGGTTTGGCGTGTGTTCCCCGCAGGTTCTGGCGCTGCATCTAGGAGGGAATAGGGATGTACGAATCCCTTACCTGGCTCCGCGTAGGGGCATCCGCAGTGGGGGGGAGGCACTCCGTCCCTCCCCCCAGAATCCTCGATGGGTGGGGAGGTGCTCCGTCCCTCCCCCTGCAATCCTGCCTGGCCGGCTCCAGCCACCCACAGCCGGACATCCGGCCACTGGGCAGCCCTGCAGGGACTCAAATGGTGGCTGTCGTAGCCGCCGCCATTTGCGTCCCTGTATTGAGCCGTCATAGGCTACGTAAATATTGGGGTCGCGGTGGCTTAGTGGTTAAGACGCTGAACTGCAGACTGGAAGGTCGGCAGGACAGCAGTTCGAGACCCGAGTGCTGCATGATGGAGTGAGCTCTCGTCTTCGGTCCCAGCTCCTGCCAACCTAGCAGTTCGAAAGCAAGAAATTGCAAGTAGATAAATAAGTACCGCTTCGGCGGGAAAGGTTACAGCGTTCCGTGCACCTCGGTGTTCAGTCATGCCAGCCACATGACCACGGAAGCGTCTTCGGACAGCGCTGGCTCTTCGGCTTAGGAATGGAGATGAGCACCACACCCTAGAGTTGGACACGACAGGTTGGGGACACCTTTACCTTTACCTTTTTATCACGGCAGGGGGAAAAACCCCAGCATACGCAAATGGCGGTAGCCGCCGCCATTTGCATACGCTGGGGTTTTTTTCCCCCTGCCGTGATAGACTACGTAAATACTTACGTAGCCTATCACGGCGGGGGGGGGGGGAACCCAGCGTATGCAAATGGTGGTAGCCACCGCCATTTGCGTACGCTGGGTCCCCCCCCCCCCGCCATGATAGGCTACGTAAATACTTACGTAGCCTATCACAGCTATGAAGAGGAGGAAGCAAATGGCAGCCGCAGGACGGCCGCCATTCACAAAGCAACGCGGACGGGAGCAGGGAAGTGCTCCGTTTCGTGCGCCTTTCATGGGGTAGGGTGGCAGGGACGTTGTCCCACGCACCTTTCGTGGGGGGGGGCAGGGGCTTCATTCTGCGATGGATTTCGGGGGGCCGAATGCACTGGCATTCAGCCTCACCGAGATGCGTCGCGGAATTCTCTGACATCCCTAGGAGGGAATGACCTGTTGGTGTGAAAGGCAAGAATCTCATCCTGTGTGCTGTGGCCGATTCCCAGATCATACGGTACAGTTGGCCAGGGGTAACGATCACTGGTCCTCCTTGCTTCCTCAAATTGATTGGAGGAATGTTTGGAGTTTGAGGGCCATGCAAAGCGCCCATCGGAAAGCGAACCGGGAGGTGGCATTGGGCTATATCAGAATAGCGATGGGATCATCTCTCATCTGGAAAGTGTTAGGATGCGGGGGGAGCCTTATAGACAGGACCTGTCCGATTTGGCAGCGACAGACTTTGTTGGATCGGCTAAGAGGCCTGCGAGAAGACCTTCAGCACAGGAGGAGAGAGTGTGACTAGGCACTGGGCTTGTCAGTCCCGGTGGCCCCTAGGATACAGGCTTCTGTGTGCGACGTGCCATCCAGAGCAGGGCCAGGATGGCCCTGCAGACTGCAGGCATCCCCTTTCCCCAGATATCCGTTATGACTCCGGAGATTATGGCCATTAATTTGCCCCTCCACTTCCGAGGCATCGTTGTTTTATGTGGCTGCCTCACCAGCTTTCTTTGGGGCCCTCAGAATCTCCAAGCTGGCTTGGGCATCCAGATGTGATGCAACTGATTGGGCCCTGAGGAACTTGATGCCCAAGCGCAATATGATATTGTCTGGATTTGGCTCAGTAAGCTTAAATACCGACTAGCTAGCTAGGGGCGCAGAGGCGTTCCTTCCCCCTGAGCTAATAGAGGAGTTGTGCCCCGTCAGGTGTTAGCTGCTTTCCTGCATCTAAAGGGGACAGCAGATAGCACAGTCTTTTTTCCTCGGATGGGTTCCCCCCATTTAACTATATCAATTTTGGACTGTTACTAAGCTGGCATTGAGCACTCTCAGTCTAGGAAATCCAATTTAGGACACATTCTTTCAGCATTAGGGGCTGTTCCTACAGCTGTGTTTTTGGGGGGGGCGGTTTCACTGGATCAAGTGAAGGCGGGGGCAGGTGGCGCTCCAAGGCCTTCAGGACTTACGTGTGGGCTTTTCCTTGATGCCAGGGAATAGCCTCTCCTTTTCTGTTGCTTACTCTTCTCCTTTATCTCCTTTAGATTAATGGAATGGATGTGAGACCGTGCGTGTGCTCACGTGGTCACAGCATGGCGTTCTGGGGTGGTCAGAGGTCTTAGCTCAAGCTGTGGATCCCAGCTCGGACTGTCCCCGTGTGCCCGTGTTCGGGGGCTTGGCAGATGTGGCATGCAGTGGGAGCGCCCTCCCCACTCTATTCCACCAACGTGAGGTGCATGTCCCCCTGCAGGTTTTGGTGCTGCATCTAGGGGGGAATGACCTGGTTGAGTGAAGGCAAGGACCTCATCCTGCAGGCCTTGGCCAATTCCAAGTTATCCGGCACCGTGAGCCAGGGATAACTGTAATTTGGTCTTGTGTGTTCACAAGAATGAAGTGTGAATGTTCTGACCCAGAAGGCCATGGAAAGGGCCCTGGGAAATAGCCTCGGGGCTATACAAGCACGGTGATGGGATCATCACTCACCAGGACATCACTTGGACAAGGAGGGAGCTTTACAGACAGGTTGGTGTGCACCTGTCTGATGCTAGGAATGACATAATTTTGTTGGATCTGCAAAGGGGCCTGCTGGAAGTTCTTCAGCACAGTGGGGGGAGTTTGACAAGCAATAGGCTTGTCACTCGCGGTGGCGGCTAGGGCGGGCAAGGGGGAATGAGCTTAGGGATTGTGAACATTCAGAGGCACAGTTATGGTGACAGGTGATGCCTGAGGCCTCCCAAACGGGTTTTGCAGCTCGGCGGGGGGATAAGGGTTGCCCATGAGGCTGACTCACCTCACTCACCCAGGAGCTTTGCGGCCCGGGAGGGGTGGCAGGGGAAGGTCTACCTCCCCCGTAAGGGGTAGTCCTGAGGGGTGGCGATGCTGTCACGCCACTCCTGAGGCTGAGTATGTTTTCGCCCATTATGGTGCCAGCTAGCAGCTGGCACAGTCCAATGCCCGTCCTAGGCTTTCCCCTTTGCAATAAATGTGGCCCAGTTTCAATCCAAGCACCTGCGTCCATCTCTTTATTACTGCTTTCTGTTCGCAATATGTCTTTGCCACCACTGCATCTGCTCAGTGTCAGCCAACGGAGCTCTTTGGGGTGTAGGCTCTAGAATGCAGCAGCTCGAACGCTCAGAGGACTGCTGTGAGCATTTTGCTAGATATTTTGCAGATAAAGTTGCTCATATTCATGCTGACTCAGATGCCAATGTGCTGACAGAATCCGAGATGGACGCGGCTAGTGCACCATCTAGTCATGTTATGGATACCTTCCAGCTTGTGCAACCTGAGGACAGGGACAAGCTGCTTGGAGGACTGCGGCCTACTACTTGCTCTTTAGATCCTTGTCCATCCTGGCTTGTGAAATCTGGGGTGGTACCTGGATCTCTAAGGTAGTCAATAACTCCTTGACAGATGGTGGGGTTCCTGCAGCTTTGAAAGAAGCTGTGGTGAAGTCCTTGTTAAAGAAACAAAATTTCGATCCTATGGTTTCAGATAACTACCACCCTGTGTCAAATTTGCCATTCTTAGGCAAGGTGTTGGATGGGTGGTGGTCTCACAACCAAGCAGTGTTGGATGAAACTGATTATTTAGATCCATTCCAATCAGGTTTCACATATGGTTATCAGACAGAAACAGCTTTGGTCACCCTGGTTGATGACTTACACCAGGGAATAGATGGGGGGAGTGCAACCTGTTAGTTTTTCTGGACTTCTCAGTGGCTTCTAATACCATCAAGCATGGTATCCTTCTGGATCATTTATCTGGGTTGGGTGTAGGAGGCACAGTTTTAAAGTGGTTCCAGTCCTTCATGAAGGAATGATCTCAGAAGGTGCTGCTGGGGCTGTTAGCCTGTGGCATGCCACAAGGTTCCATCCTGTCATGCTTTTTAACATCTACATGAACCCGCTGGGGGAAGACATCCAGAGGTTTGGGCTCAAGTGTCACCAGTATGCAGATGATACTCAGCTCTACCTCTCGTTTCCATCTGCACATCCCAAGAAAGTTATGGAACTTTTGAACCAGTGGCTGGAGGCTGTTTTGGGATGGATGAAGGTGAACAAGCTGAGCCTTTATCCAGACAAGGCAGAGATACTGTGGGCTGGGAAACCAACTATTCTGGATAGAGGTTTACAGCTGGTCTTAGATGGAGTTGCACTCTACCTAAAAGGCCAAGTGGGCCTGGGAGTCCTCCTGGACTTGGAGGTAACTGGGGAAGCCCAGGTGACTGCAATGTCCAGGAGTGTGTTTTACCAGGGTAGGCTGATACGTCAGCTGTGGCCCTATCTGGAGAGGATAAACCTTGCCTCAGTTATCCAAGCACTAGTGACGTCCACGCTAGACTACTGTAATGTGCTGTGTGTGGAGCTGCCTTTGAACTTCAGCTGGTGCAAAGTGCAGCCACCTAAGTGCTGGTGGGGCGAGGCAATCAGATCTTATAATGTTTTTACTGCGCCAGCTGTACTGCTTACTGGTGTGTTTCCGAGCCCAATTTAAAGTGCTGGTTTTGACTTTAAAGCCTTAAATGTTTGGGGACCAAATTACTTGAAGGACCGCCTTCATCCTTATCAGCTTTCCCACACTTTAAGATCAGCAAGAGAGGCCCTTCTCACCTGCCCATCTGTGGGGCAGTCAGGTAGGTGAGTATGTGTGAGAGGGCCTTTTCTGCAGTGGCCCACAGCTCTAGAATAAGTTGCCATCAGGGGTCCACCAGGCCCCATCACTGCAGGCTTTTAAGAAGGCCCTGAAGACTTACTACTTTACTCTGGCCTTTCCCTGATTGTGTTTTATCAGACTGGGTTATAGCTGCAATTGGGTTGTAGGTTCTGTCTTATAATTTGTTGTTTTGTGGAACTTTTGCTGCTTTTATTATTGCATCAGTTTTTTAATTATGAATTTTATTATATGCATTTTAATGTTTTATGCTGCCTTGGGAGGGCTCCTGCCCTGAAAGGTAGCCTATAAATATTTAAAATAAATTAATTGAATAAATATGGTTGAAGATCTCAGATGAGGAATGACTTGCACCTATCAACCATGGCATGGACTAGCTGTGACTTTGTTGTGAGCCAAGATTGCATAGATTTAAGGACCTAAGAAAACCACTCTGCCTTTCCTTGTTAAGTTAATGACTTTGTGTCCTGCAATTCATGGCCTATTAATATGCCCTTACCATTCACTTCAGTCTGCACAAAACAATAACATCTTTAATTGCCATAATTTAAGATTTCATATAATATTTGCAGTTAGGTTATCCTAACATCAAAATAAAGCAGCAGCTTCAATTAAAAATCATTTTCTGCTCGTATTTTTCAGAAAGAACACATCATCGCTACAGGAAATGGAGGCTGCTACCACACAGGAGAAGGAACTCAGTTCTGGCTTAAAACCTGTTCACTTAGCTCCATGAACAAGTACCAGGTTGCTTTTCTATGTCGAACTTTAAGGTTTGAAAAATAACATGCTGCCTCTGCAGGACCGAGAGATAGTAATGGTAAGCGAGCTATTTATTCATTCTGCTGAATAGAAGAGTTCCAGGAACAATGGCTTCAAAAGTCTCGTGTTTGTATGTCCTGACAGTTGTTTGTTGGGCAAGTGCTCTTTGGTATTTAAGTATAACACGTCCCACTTCATCCTACACAGTCCACAAAACTTACGACAGCATCTCAATGGCTAGAAAAAATGTCTCCTTTGGCAATATAAGGACTCGACCAATAAATCCCCATTCGTTTGATTTCCTCATAAATGAGCCAGAGAAGTGTGAGAAGAATGCCCCCTTTCTGGTCATTCTCATCAGCACGACCCACAAAGAATTTGATGCCAGACAAGCCATTCGAGAGACATGGGGAGACGAGAACAACTTCAAAGGCATTAAGATTTCCACTCTCTTTCTTCTGGGGAAAAACACAGACCCTGTGTTAAACCAGATGGTAGAGCAAGAAAGTCAGATTTTCCATGACATTATTGTGGAGGATTTCATTGACTCCTATCACAACCTGACTCTCAAAACACTAATGGGAATGAGGTGGGTGGCCACATTTTGCTCAAAAGCCAAGTATATCATGAAAACAGACAGTGACATTTTTGTAAATATGGACAACCTTATTTACAAATTGCTGAAACCCAACACCAAGCCAAGGCGGAGATACTTCACTGGCTACGTCATCAATGGAGGCCCAATAAGGGATGTCCGCAGCAAATGGTACATGCCTAGGGACTTGTATCCTGATAGCAACTATCCACCATTTTGCTCAGGCACTGGCTACATTTTTTCAGCTGATGTAGCAGAGATGATTTACAAAACCTCCCTCCATACGAGACTTCTTCATCTTGAAGATGTGTACGTGGGACTGTGTCTGCGGAAGCTTGGCATCCATCCTTTCCAAAACAGTGGCTTTAATCACTGGAAGATGGCATACAGCCTGTGTCGATATCGCCGTGTTATCACAGTGCATCAGATATCACCTGAGGAAATGCACAGGATTTGGAATGACATGTCGAGCAAGAAGCATCTCAGATGTTAGGGCTTTTTACAGATGTAAATACTTTGTTTATTTGTTTGTCATCTGAGTAGAGAGGAAATGGAGAATGTATAATTGGACAATGGGATATTAACTTCCCAGGAGGGGGCGTCTTCAATATGTTGAGCTTGGTTGGTCTTTACAGCTTGGATGTCTGGTTTACAAACTGGAGGCTCTATTCATAATGGTCTTATTTATCTCAGTCAAAAAGGCTATGTCTTGTCCAGTCTCACAGCTGTCTGCCTAGGAGGGCAAATGATCCCCCCCACCTCCAAGTTTTATAACCTATTCCCATTATGCCTCTCAAATGGAACCATCCCTTAAAGCGAGGGTGAGCAATTTGAGGGTCCCTGGAGCTCTTTCACATAACCTACAAGTTCTTGGTAAAATCCCGAGAATCTTAGCCTTTTTTTTAAGGACCTTCATGCTCACTGAAATGAATTTGAATGTGCAAAGCTATATAGTGTTATTATAGCTTTTTGTTCCAAATTAGATGTTATTCTGTCAGTGAACACCGAAGATCCATTTCAAATGGAGAGTTTACTGCTAGCACAAAGAGAATGAGATGCTTTCAGATTTTAGGGCAGGATTCCAAAGAGTCGGTGGGAAAGCTCCCATGCATGCACCCCAGTCCCCGATTCTCCCAGCTTCCCTTCCGTCATCAGCCTCTCCTCTCCCCAAGTTCCAGTGCTCCTTCTGGGGACCATCTGAAGCAATGCAAGGGCCTCCACTTAAAAGCAAAAAATCAATAATATCCCTTTGTATGTATAGAAGTGTTTTTAGGTACATGCATGGAGCTCTTCGGATTCCAGCCTTTGATCCAATACTGCCTCTCTCAGGTGGTAATCCTATACCCACTTACCTGCGAGTAAGCCCTATTGAACTCAACTGGACTTACTTTCGAATGGCATGTATAGGATTGCACTGTTTAAGAGATTAAAATACTTTTTCCTCCCCCCCACAAATGTGGTGATCTCTTTTAAAACAAACCACATTTTCTTCATTTTCTCACACTAATTACAAAATACGTAAAAGGCACTGATGATAATAATAATAATCATGCTAAAAGACAGAGCAGAAGGCATGTGCCAAAAAAATTCAGATTATATTACAAAAGCAAATTTTGCATGTATTAAAACTGTACAGGTACTGAAAGGTAAAAAAAAAACAAAAAACCTTTTAGAACCAGAAAAATCTGTTTTTTTAATGAGCAGTTTATTCATCAAAACCAACAGTACCATTTTATTATATCTGTAGAGACAGTATTCAAAATCTGTAGGAATTCCACATAATTAAGGGAAAATATGAAATATGATTAAATAAAACGCTAACTGAACAATATCTGTAATTACTGGGGAAGGAAGATAAGAAAGTCCACAGCCAACAGTTTGGCTATTACAGTGTTAAAAACACAATAGTTTGTTAAAGCATTTTGCTTTTTAAAGAGCCCAAGTGTATTTTCAGTTATAAAAGGCTGCCCACTGGAATTATAAAACTGTATTCTGTAGATATAAGCATAATGAAGTGTGTGTGTGGTGGGGGGGTTACAATTAAAGAGGCCCATGAGCAAAATAGAGAGCCAACAAAAAGGGGAAGGTTGCAAATGAATTCATTTTTTCTATTTACTACTCCTTATGTGCTATTCCCAGCAGCTCAAGAAGTATACAACGTGAAGCCAGTACCAATCACAGTTTGACAGACACATTGACAACTTGTAGTAAGAAAACAGAAACACCAATAAAGTTGATAAAAATCAAACATTAATTTGGCAGTGGATCGTATTACAAAACAGAACAAGGTTTGGGTGGTTTCCAGTGGACGCCTTCCACTGATGGAATTTGCCCCTGCACACTTCCAAAATCTGCTTGATGGTTAGGGGACTCTTCAGAGCCTATTGTGCTGCAAGGGGAAGAAGAGGAGTGGGAAGCCTGCTTTTGCGATGTTAAATTTCAGTCAAAATCTTCCCCAACTTTACCAGCATCTATAGCGACCTTATAAACTTGCTCCTTTAAAAAAAAAAAAAAAAGATGACTGTCAATCAAACGTGTTTGATTTCTTTTTCTTGGACAGCAGAACCTTCCAACAGATTCTGGAAGGTGATAATGCTCCTCATTCAACAGGTTATGAGGTAAATCCTCAACCTGTTTTGCTCTGCGTATACAATATTTTAATTTGAATGGAACATTATATGCTATTGGCTGTGTGCCATTCCCATGGAGCTAACAGTGAATCGAGAGGTTATAATCGAATAGAGACGTTATAATTAGGGCTGCCACTTACGCATCACCAAAAAAGAGGGCAAGGGAATGTACAAATTTGCATGAAATTTGCATATCTAATTTAGAAATCATTATTATAATGTAAATAAAGATACAGTTTTGTAGTGGGGAAGACTGTGATCCAGACAACAGGAGAGTGTCTGCTTTAGACTGTGTGCCTGCCCATTTAGTCTGCTGCCCAGGTGCTATATTAATGGGCAGCTTCAGGGGCTCTTCTGCTCTCCCTTGTTAAGAGGCTGCTCTAAACCGGAGATGGACAGGACAGCCCCTCTAGAAGGGGACACCACCCTAAGTACAACACTAATGCAGACACTCTCCTGTTGAGGGGCTTCAGCATTTTTGATGCTTATATTACAGCCCTGATTCTGCCTTGTGTTTCTGCTTTTTCAGAATCAGCGTATTAGCACATGTGTCCCAGGGCTGCGTGTTTCCCACTGCACATGCAGGACCTTTCATTCTGCACACTAACAGATTATCGGTGCTGTGAACTCAGACAGCACCAACCACCCCTTGGCGGGAGAGGAAAAAGTGAGAGTCAGAACATCATGCATGGCCCCTTGGATACAGACACTTCTTTCTCTCCCAGCTGCCTAATAAGGTGGCCATTGCTGTCAGAACTGACAGAACTGGTAAATCTATTGGGTGGGAAAGAAAGCTGGGTTCACTAGGTTCACTGCAGCAATGGCAGGCAGTCAGTGGACTGGGTCCAAAGAACTATTTTAAGTACATCCCAGTGGGCTTTTTGACTTCTTCCTTTGAACTGCAGACCCGCAAAAGTGGTTCCCCATGTGACATGGTGGGCTGTCTGAAAAACATGACCCCGAGGCTTAGGCGTGCAGAAATAGCGGCACCATTGTTTGGATCTCAGTTGTAGTACATGCTTGATCCCCTAGGATCCATGGGGGTGTTTTTCAAAAGATCGGATGGAAGAAAATATCGCACAGCCCCCTACATACATATACAGAACCCTTCTTTTTTCTTTTCTTTTTTACCAAGCGAAGTATTCGTGCTGAAATACTTTTAGGTATTTAGGGCAAAGCAACATGTGACACTCGATTGCATGTACTTTTCCCCTGACTTTAAAAAAAACACACCACCACACAAAATGCAGCCACAGACACTGCAACCTGCATGGAAGACATGCTGAAGAGGAGGAGTTTCATAACTCTGTCCCCTTTGGTATCCATCCTCCCCAAAATCGCTCACTCCCAGCTGCTTGTGCAATTGCAAGGGCAGAAGCAGATGGGGGTGATTTTTTAAGCTGAAACACCATTGGATAGGATAGGTTAAGAACTGCACACACACACACACACACACACATGGGTCTTCCACTGTGGTTTTCCAGGGTTACATATTTTTAACAATTGTGGAAGACAATGTCCATGTGACTCACTGTCATATGTAGTTTCTTCCTTGCCTTAAATGTAATGAAAAGCAAACCGCAGTGACATTGCTGGTATCAACTTCTACTGACAGAATGGCTTCCATCAGCAGAACAAATAGGGAGATGACTCCCCCCCACCTCCGGCATCCTCAAAATCTGTTTTGGAGGGTTGGTGGGAGGCCTTGGAGCAGATTTGGGGGGGCAGGGTGGAGGAAAGACGGGGGAAAGTCCCATTCTGAAGAGGTTCACTCATGCAACATTGCATTTTGCCCACCTTTATTAAAGTGCTCACACTATTTGAAATTAACAAAAAAAATCCCAAACAGAACATTCAGAACTCATTTTCCCCTTAATTTCTTTGAAAAATAGTGTGATGCGATCGAGAACAGCAATTCTGACTGAGGCATGCTGGGAGTTGTAGGACTTTTTTCTGCCTAAACATGCAAAGAATTTCACCCTTAGCCAGTGATGTGGAATTTCTGGAAGATTTTCCAGTGAAGATTTTCCAATTTGCATAAGAAAAAAATCAGTTTCGATTAGGAATTTTCCCAATGAAAATTAGGGACATTTGCATAGGATTTTTTTCAGTTTGCATCGGAAAATGTTCTGATTCTCTAGAGCAGGGGTGGGCAGCTTGTAGGCCAAAATATCTAAACGGCCATAACTCCCATGATCCCTCACCATTGGCTATGCTGGCTGGAGTTGATCGGAGCCATAGGCCAAAACATCTGTAGGGCCCCAGGCCTAGAAAGATCCACTCTTGCATGTTTATTTTACTTCTAGTTAGTAAATAACAAAGCTAAAGAAAAAAAGTACCCCATGTTACTTTTTTTCCCAATACACTACAAGTATTTGACCTGAAATATATTGGGGGGGGGGGATTAAAGCACACTTAATGTGATTTACATGTTTTATGATGTAACACTTCTTATTGGAATACATGTAAAAATCTAAAGATAATAGCATGTATTTCCCATACATTGTTTAAATTTAAGCAAAAAAGCAAAGCTACTGAAAACTGTTGACAAACTAATACATTTTAACAACTCAAAGAACTGTGCATGATATGCTGACAAGCGCACGTGTATTTCAACAGGGTTCAACTCTCTTCTGCTTAGTTGTTGGGGTACCTTCAGTTTCATTGTGACTATTTATTAGTTCTTTTCACTCTGAGAAATATATATGTATGTCAATCACGTATGCTAGGGATAATCACCTGAAAAACAAAATTACTACTTTCAAACTGTCAAATATTGAAATTGCGAGAGTCTGCATGAAAGAGGGGAAGCTTGTCTAATACAGTATATGCAATTGGCAAACATTCATATTTACTAATGAACTTATGAAATGGAAAATGTTCATTGAAAACTAAAGCACTGTAAAAAAAATAAAAATGCCCCACATCACTGATTTTAGGACGTGCGCACGCACGTGTATGTGTGTGTGTGTGTGTGTGTGTATACATACATACATACATACATACATATATATTGCAGTCAACGCCATCTTGGAACATTACTGAAACCTGCAGCCATTTCAGTCAGTAATTGGAGAATAAGCAGTGTAACTGTAGCCAATACATTTAAAATCTATGTGAGCTTTGCCGTGGGACTTGGTGGGATGTGGATTGTACCCTATACTCCTTTTTCCTTTGCTCTTTTGACGCAGTTCAAAGGGAAAGGAATTATTCAAAGACAGACAGGGTTATGCAAAATGTCTGCAAAGGGATATGATTCACTGATTTTTAGCATACAAATTCATACGAATGGCATGTTCTAATACATATCTCTAATTATACATATATATATATATACACACACACACACACACACACACACACAAATGCATAGGTGGCTTTTCTGCTAAACAGCTTATGTGGAAATAAGCTCTCACATATTTTATTCACATGACTGGCTTTTAAAAGAGAACAGAATCAGACTTTTACGGTATTATCATTTAGCACAGGAACATTTTGGTGTGGTAGAGATTTGCCAAATCAGCTCTAGAAAATATAAGCAAGTTTGTACATGCTTGCTGATTACGCAGTGGACAAAGTCCAGCAAAAGCTAGCCATGACTAAGTCATGTTCAAACCAATGAAACTGGATTAAGCTGTAAGTAACCTAAGTTCATAAATGTATTTTACTGTATTGTGCCCAATGATTGCAATATTTAAGGAGGCCTCAGTGTGTGAAATCACAAAGAGAACCAGCTATATCGTTTGAGACATTGAGTGATGTATATATATACATGAATCAACTCTGTGTTCTTTTTCTCAGAGTGGTCTCTCACTAGACTTAACATCTGATGAAAGCTTCTGTCTAGGCAGAAAGGCAGGCATTCAATTAACTTTTATATGTACAGAGCAAAGCCATCAGCAGGTGTAAAATCTATCACATATTCTAGGATAGTTAACTTATTTAATTTAGGTACAGAACAAGCACATAATACACTATTCAAACAGCCCATGAGAAGTGAAGCCTTTGCTCACTGTTTTGTAAAGGAATGGAGCAAGCCACCAGCCATTCATGTACCTACTGGTTGCATGATGAAGCCAAAACCGGGGCCTCCAGTAGCTCCTGACAGGTATGTTTTAGTTATAAACGATGACAGGTTGCACCAATACCCAAGCATACCTAGGGGAAGAAACGAAACACGTTCCAAATCACAAAGAAGTCCCAGCCTCAATAAATCACTTCTTCATTGGGTACTTCTCTAATCTTAGGGTGGAATAGTTCCTGTCATTCTTAAGCTCCATACATTGGTTATGCCCATCCCATTGCCTTCAGATTGACTGTCGCTTTACTGCCAAGTTGCTTAAAGCCACATAAAAATGTCCATTCTGCAAGAGGTCCTACATTTCATGCCTTTCACTGCTTGGATAAGAAAACATTAACATCTTATGCAGAACTGTTTTTTAACAAAATCACATTTTCTGACGTACCTTCGTAGTTTTCTCTTATGAGCACTGCTTTCGTATTAGTGGGCAGATATTCAGCGGTGGGCAGCAACTTGCAATCAAGTGATCCATGAAAGTGAACATCCAAGTTGATACAGATACTACTTGACCCATGTGCCCAGGCTCTTCCACGTGGTGACGTTCTATCCCTGTACTGCAACATCAGCAAAACAACTCTCCATGCGTCATCACATGGAGAGCTGAACCTCACCACATCACATTGGGAGTGTTTGCAGATATTACAGTCCAGGGGTGGAAATTCACCACCTAAAAACAGCTGATGTGCTGGTGGAGTAACATCTAAACCAGTCCCCTGCTGCGGTCTTTGGCCATAGTGAGCTCAGGTAGTGAGTTTCAACAGGATTGGACACTGAGAAACAAGAGGGAGGCATCATTCCTGCTCAGGGGAACCCTGAAGTTTACAGAAGTTCTGCTGTGATGAGTGGGACAATGCACCATTTTGCAATGTAGGATTCTATTTACACCACATCCTTAGAGTAGCAGGCTGGGTTTGTAAAACATCTACCTAGGCTGGCTTTCCTTCATGACAAGAGAATCCAGACGACAGATTCCAGTTCAATGCATTGGACCGCACTTAAGAATCCTCCAAGATGTACTCAGTGTTAAGGAAGCAGTTAATGAACCTAAACAAAACCCAACATCTGCCAACCATGGTGCAAAAAATGTAACAATGGCAGCATTGCCCATCAAGAAAAGCATTTTTAGCACTGAACAACACCTGCCTAAGCCCAGAAATTTTTACATTTCTCCCCGCATTGCTTTAATGCTTGCCATTCTCTCCCCCTCTCTCTCTTTCTTTCTTTGACAGATTTGTAAATATCTATCATGGAAATTGTTGTATATATTTTAAGTCAATTTCTTCTCTCTCCCAGTGCATATATCTGTAGAGTCAGCTTGCAGTGTGACATTTGGTTATGCATGGAGCTGCATCAACCTTTCTATCTGTCAGTGTTTCAAGAGCCTTAAGCATGAGTGCCCTGATTTTTGAATGTACAAGACGTTTGAAAACTTAACGTATTTTTATACTTTTCTTAATTATTTTGAGCAAACAGGATATAATGGAATCAGCAAAGAGAACCAGAAATTGGGACATGAAACATGTATACAGGTTCCTTGACTTGAAAGTGCTTGGTTAAAATAAGATTGTAAAGAACCAACAGCCAGTATTGGTTTAAATTTTGTTTGGGGGAAACAAGTTCCTATGCTTTTTAAAAGACATTTGATTTGTTCACAACAGGGGAAATTATTTGAATGAAACACTTTTTTTTTCATTGTAATCATACTATGAATTAAAGTCATGTTTGATTTTTGTTGAAATGTAAATGGACAGAGCACATATTGCCAATAAGCGTTCAGAAGTCTTATCTTACGAAGAACTATTTCGTTACAGATATTCCTAGTGGGCAACTTTGGAGAATTCCAGAATCATTAAGATTCAGTGGATAAGCTGATTCCTTTATTGGGATTAAACCTTTATAGATACACATAGAGAAGGCCAATTTACAAAGAAAAAAGGTAATTAGCTAAGAAAACTTGTTGACATTATCTGAAGTTTAGGTGTACCATTATATACAAATGGCTGTATTTATGTATTTATTTGTCAAAACTGTATATATTGTTTTATCTAGCGTAATTGTCTAAAAGTGCTTTCTTCTAGTTCAAAAGTATTAACTAGGGGGTTAGGTTGTGGGAGTGCCAGCCAAGCTGCTAATCACGTTTTTTTATATACATATATATAAATGTTCAAAAAGAGATAAAGAAAAAATGGAAGTGTCCTGTACAGTTTACTTTTTTTTTTTTGTCACTCCTTAATGAAATGTAAACTAGTCTCAGACAGCACGAAGCTATGCCACACCAGATGACGATGGAGTGTTTTGCTGATGGTTTTTAAAAATTGGGAAAATAAATTAAGGAAAAACATTATTGTACTTAGTCATCATTTCTACAATGTTTTCCTCAGAAATAGGTGGTTTTATTTATTTAACATACATGTCTAAACCACTTATCATAAAACGGTGTCTAAGTGGTGTACAATAATAAAAGAACAACAAAACCATAAACACCTCATACAACATCTAAAAAATATACCAGAAGGAGCCCTTTCTGTCCTGCATTCCTGTCCAGTTGCTAAGATCTTCTTCGGAGGGTCTTCTCCGGGTGCTGCTGCTCGCAATGGTGCAACAAGGGTCTGCCAGGGAAAGAGTGGCGCCTCTGTAGTGGCCCCTGTCTGTGGAATGCCCTTCCCAGGGAGATCTGCCTGCCATTTTCACCAACCTGGTTCACACATAACGAGAAGCCACCATGGGTGAATTTCCCTGCAGGGCTTCTTGTTGCAGCAGCAGCCACCATTTTGAATATTTAGGCCGCAGCGGGAATGCTCCATAGCTTGTCTTTACATGTGAATCTGACAAGGGTAGGTTGTTGGAGTGCTTGACAAACCACCCAGAACTCATGGCTTGTTTTAGGGTAATGGGTGGCTTGTTAATCACCCCAACAACCCACCCTTACCAGCTAATTAGAGTGCTTCCTTTGTGCTCTGTTTGCTTCCCAATCAGATTGGAGATACCTAAGGGATTCCCTTTCATGCTACTCACCCCCTCATGGGTGGTGTGCCACATGCAGTGGAATCCCCATGTTATCTCCCATCAGCGATAACATGGGGATTCCTCTCCCAAGTTCAGGGGCCCATGGAAGATTCTCAGCCTTCCATGGGCCAGATTGGGAAATGCCATGGGCCAGCTATGGCAACTTTCCCCAACCTGGAGCTCTCCAAATAGTTTAGACTACAGTTCCCAGCATGCCTAACCATGTTGGCTGGGGCTGATGGGAGTTGAAACTAAAACATCTGGACAGCACCAGGTTGGGTAAGGCTGGGCTGTAGGGAGCATATGTTCAATGCAATTGTGTCTGGGTTGACAGTTAACATAATAGAAAATGTCCCATATTGCCATAGCAGGTTTCTTAAACTAAGAGGCACTAACTTCCTTCTTGAGTCCCATGCTCAGTATTTCCATAATGAAACCAAAGCATATTGACAGACTGGGAAGGATTGAGAGAACAGCTATGAATATGATATAAGGGCATAATGCGACACCGCAAGAAATTGTTTACAGTTGGGTTAGACTCTAGACCCATTCAAGGGCCATGTTCAATGTTTCCAGTTGCCAGAAGGACAAGAAGAAATAAGGTTACATTAATGGAAGGCAAGTTCATCATAAGAAGAGAAAACATCATAAGAGCATCTCAGACATTTAACTTGGTGAGGAAACAGACTCTCCTCCAGTGGAGATTTTTGAACCAGTGTCTGGAAAAATCATGTCTGAGTTATTTTGTGCATGGGGTATCCTGCATGAAATTGCAAAATTTTATCTCCCAATATGATTATTGGCACCCATCATATTATGTTCAAGACCACCTGTCAGCATCATTTTGCTGCCTGGAAGCCTTTCCGCATCTTGTCCTTTTATTTCATTCTGGTCAACACCCACTAGATCAAGAGAAAAATGGAAAGTAAACCAAAGAAAGGGACTCTCTTTCTATGGCTGAATAAAAACAAGCTACGTTTTAAGTAGGCACAGGTCTCTGCTCCTCCCCACACCTCTGTAATTGTTTGGAGTCAAGAGTTGTGGCAAGAATTACCTGATACCCATGATCTTACATTGCAGGCAAGCTGGTCAATTATCAGACAAGGGCCTTCCAATTACAAATATATTATTGTCTTTCATTCATTGTTCCACAGAATACAATGAGTATCCAAGGACTTGCCACCTGTCTCTTTGGGACAGCCAAAACTCTTTGGGACAGCTAGAATTTCAGTACAGCCAGAATTTCAGTACTACTTCCAAGGAGGAGAAATAACCCCATTCTAGGTAACAATATTTTAGGGGCAGGCAGCTCATGTATGGACTTGGTGATACATATTCATCTGATTGGTTCAATAAAACATCTAAAATTTCATTATTTTTTGGCATCAAGAATTATCCCAAATTTCACTATGTTCACAGATTTCCTTTATCATTTTGTCCTAAATGGTGATGTTTGATAACTTCAGATAACCATTATTGAAACTTGTAAGTAGATTAGATTTTATAACACAGCATCATCTAGCCTCTATTGCATCATACACCAGGAGTATTTCTACACGAGACTTTTACTGCACATTCATGATTGGTCACTCATGGAAGTTTGCAGGTCCATTACACGAAGTTGTCAACCTCCAGGGCAATTTCTGACCTTTATCCTGCTTTTAAAAGATTCGAGATAAACTGATAAGGAATGTTAATCCAATATATCAGCTGCATGTAATTGTGCATTTCCACTATAACCACATCGCCATCTAGTGGCTGTAAAGTAAAACATATAGAACTTGCTGAGAAAGGAACTCCCTGTTTCAAAGCATGTGTCTACCCGTGTAAAGGAGCCGATCTTAATCCTCCAAATAATCCAGAAGTAGAAGCCCCAGAAAGGATGTGAGATTTTAGCCTCGTGACGCTCTAGATCCCATTGATGAGAAGCTCATGTTAATTGTCCACCCAGTATTTACATCACATTCTTAGATAAAGGAACCCTAGCAAGGACACAAAAGGGCTCTCTTCACAAGCAACAAGCAATTTACTGCAAAGTTAGAGCAGTCTGAGTTCATTTGCAACAGATGATGTCATAACCAATCTGCTGCCAACCAGCCACTTCCCTCTTGAAAAGCCGCATTTTCTGAAACTCCTTTTACTCTTGACTTTTTTTAGGGAAATGGCTCCCTGGCAGTTTTGCCACAGTGTGCCACGTCCCTCCGCATTAAATCCTGGGCATGCCTCTGTGACGTGGTCAAGGGGGCGGATGCCCCATTCCCTCTTGTTTCCCCAAAGTAGTTTTTCCCATATCCTCCCTTCTGTGCATGTTTACCCATATGTAAGAAATAAATTTCATTCTCCCACAGTGAATCTTCAACATATTCCAATGCTGGATGGGACTCTCTGTAAAGCACTCCCCTTCTGCGTGAGTGTACTCGGAAGTAAGAAATAAATCTTGCTCCCCTGCACTGAACCTTTAACAAATCTCAGTGCATATAGAGCCATGGTAAATCGCTAAAGCATTTAAAGGGTTAAAAGGCTAACTTAAGTAACTCACACTAAAGTGCTTTTTCGCTTCTCCATGAAATCGCTCTGAGCTGCTTTGTTGTTATGTAAAGTTGCAGTAGCAATCATTCAAGATCAGGGGAGCTAATCATCTCATTGCAAGCAGGGAGAAGGAAAAGGTGGGGGGTAGAAAGGAGGGTTGGAAGCAATAATTCCCTGGCAGAGTGCTGGAATGGGGCAAAATTGAGAAACTGGACTGCTTTCATGGGAAGCCTTTAGATGCTGCACTCCAGAATCTGAGATTTTGGCTACTCAAGGCAAAAGTGCACACACTGGGGGAAAAGGGGGGAGAGATAATGTAGAAGCAGAAGGGAGCCTTCAGAATTGTGAATTAGTTGCTCTCCATTCATAATAATGTAGTAGCAGGGGGGGAGCCTGAATGGGGGGCAGACACAAACCTCTCTCATTGGTTGAACAGCCCCTGCCAGTCTGATGATGTTCAGTTCTACTCACCCCACCTCACCCGGAAGTATGTTCCTTTCAAGTGCTGTGTGACCACTGAAAACCATATTTTAAAACTGTACTGTATACTCGGCTTTTCTTGCTTTGTGTGTCCCTGATGGACCAAAGCCGATTCCACTAAAGTCTGGGAAATAGTTCAACGCGCTTCTCATTCCATTCCCGTGAAGATCCCCCCCCCCAGCCTTTTTTACATTTTTCAAGGAATCACCTCTTCCTACCCCACTCAACAAAACTCATTATCCAAGTGAGATCCTTGGCCTTCCAATAACCCCCTCTCATGAACTTCAGGGACCCAGAAATAAGCAATCCAAGTTTTCTTTAGTCAGCATCTTTTGAATGTTTTTTTCTTTTTCTTTCAGAAAGGAAACAAAAAAGATCCAGCTTCCTTCCCTCTTCACCTTTTTTCATCTTGTTTCTCCAGTAATAAACTCACAGCTGGAGGGGCTTATTTTGACAATGGAAAAAGCCATTACTGCAGTGTTAAATAGGTCCTAAGGGTCTGTTTACCCCTTCTGAGCCCCACCAGGTGGCTGGTTCGCAACACTTGCAATAAGCAATTTGCACACATTTATTATCACCTGAACTTTGCATTCTCTGTAAATATATTCTGCCTATTATTGTATTCATCCTAAGTGTTCTTCCATCTCTCCCTTTTTGTATTTTACAATATTCTGTATCTTTGTCCCATTTAAGTGACTGGATTTCTTTTGATGCACTAAGGGTGTTTTCAGAAGAGGTTCTTATTGTGTAATCGCATGCCCCATTCACAGAATTTTACCAGGAGTCCTGATGTCGTCTTCTACTTGTAATCTTCCCATGCTTTCCCAGTGCATCTTCCATATTACCACAGAAAATCTGTTAAGGAGGGAGAGATGGAATAGCTGCACAGTGCCTTTTGAATGGTAGTGCTAGGAGCCCTCCATCGAGAACGGGGGTGGGGAACAGAATGACAGCCATCCAGCCAGCCCTTTGTGGGCTGGATTGCATCAGGGGCATGGCCACACCTGCCCAAACAGGGGATGTGCAGATGTCCCTGACCGAACAGCTGGAACAAAGGCGCTGCTAGGGCCAGACTGCTGGACACAGGCCCGAGTCCCGCAGTCTGGGAGGGCCCAAATGCCCCCTGACAGGTGGCTGTAGGTGACTGTGGGCAGCAGCAGCAGTGGGGGCAGTGGCGACTGAGGCAACAGCAACAGCCACAGCGGCCCCTCTTCCTCCTCCTGTGCCAGCATGCTGCTAAAGGAAAGTGCTGCAGCAGCAACCAGGGAAGGTGCTGGGCCCACAAACGCTGCTTTGAACTTTAGCATTTTCTTTACTAACTTTGATTAGCAGCCCACTCAGCCAATGAGACGCTGCTTTGGGGTGACTCGGCCAGTAAGAATGTCAGAATGGTGAGGGGACCACCTCCTCGCCAATCCTGTTCTCTCATTGGCCGCGTGCCCCTAAAGGCACCATCTGATTGGGAGTTGGCCAAAACATCTAGGGTTGGATCCAGAACATCTGGACTTGGAGTAGGTTTGGAGGGCCCCTGGTGGGCTGCATAGGGGAGTAGGGGCCAGGCAAGAACCGTTCTGCAAGCAGTATCCAGCTGGCAGAATGCCAGTTCTGGATCCAACCCCCTAGACTGTCCTGCGTTGGCTACAGTGGACTCTGAGTGAAGGGGCCAACCAAGGAGCAAAATAATGAAGCAGGCAAAGGTTCTAGCATGCAGGTTTCAGTACAACGGTTCAGGCTAAGGCAGGAGTGGTCAAGATAGAGGCGAAGCTCAAAACAGAGTTAGGCAGTCAAATACATTACACAGCCCAGAAGCAGAGCCAAGAAGCAGTCCAGAGTCAGTAGTGCATAGGGTCAGTCTCAATGCAAGTTCTGGAAAACATGTTCTTCCAGCACTGGCTAGGCGGACACTGAACGCTTTTAGCACCAGAGCCTGCTGGGTGCCACCCAGAGCTCAGCTACAGTACATTAGAGCTCTCTGGTCAGAGCCGTACTCATGAGGAGTTGCTTTCTCCTGAGGGGTCCTTCTTTGCAAGTGAGCATTCCTTCTCACGGGAGCCCTACTGGCCTGTGGCTGGAGGTGATGACACTCCTGGAGGCCAAGGAATTGCTCAGCCTCTGCCTCAGAAACAGAGTCCATCCCCCCCCCCGATGGGGATGGACCTGCAGCCATCTCCCCTGAGGGCCCAGGGCCCTCCTGGTCTGGTGACAGTGACTGATGTAGGGTGCCCTCAGTTTCTGGAAGGTCCAGCTCTTCCTCTGAGGATTCCTCCAGTGGGGCATGACACTGAGGGCCTCAAATTGCCCACCCATCAATAGGTCAGCAGAAATAGGAATGTAGCATATATCACATCTAAGTGGAACATGAGTGAGAAGAGTTGTATTTCACACACACAACACACACACACACACACACACACACCATCCTTCTGCTTAGCATGAGGACATTTTTCAGTGGCATTTTATCACCCTGCCATGAGTCCATTGAAGCCCCCACATGCACACCAAAGAGGAGCTGCTAGAATTGTGGCATATTGTTTGGAAACAGAAGTACGGATTCGAAATAGATGTCGAACATATTTGATAGCCTTGCAGGATCCGGGTCTTATGATCAAGGCATGTGACAAGTCTTGCTGGCAACTGTTGCCTATTAAAATGGATAAATAACCTTTTAAAATGGTGCCAGTGACAGCTTGATGTGCTTAAGAAGCAGTTTTGTCTCCGTGCCACCAAAGATTTCTGTCGCCTTCCCCCAAATTGCCAGAGAGTGACTGTAACTGTTATCAGGGGTTTAATTAATGTACAGCTTAAAGCTGCATGGCTATTAGTATTAGTAGGGTGGGTTTCTTGGAGCTTGATTATCTTAATTACAAGTACTCTATTTCCTCATTTAGTTAATTGTAACAGATCTCTGAACAAGAAGCCAATATAATTTTTGAAGTACTGAAACTGGCCTGTGTGCCTGAAATGAAGGTGTATGCAGTGGAGAACTCTGTCTTGAATAATATCTGCTTACCCTCTTTGACTGTTAACAATAATAATTTGTGAAATGGAAGGAAAAAAGAACCTTGGAGGGTGGGAGAGGCAGCCTATTGATTCAGCTGTATCCGACAATCCAGTCTGCTGTGCAGCTGTCTCATCCAGTAGATGCGCCTTGTGCGAGTGATAAAACAAACAAAAAGTAGCTTCCTTGAGGAGGGGAAATCAGTTAATTTCTGCATCATGCTAACTATGTAAATATCACGCTGCTTCCAGTTACCTGAGCTTCCCTCAGCTTGTTTCCTGAGAGCAGCAGAGGATTCATTGAGGTTTCCTCCTAAGGTTTATTTCAGCAAACCAGCCCTTACGTGACCTGCAGCGTGATCTGAACCTGCAGCATTTACACCTGTTTTCATAATACTGATGGAAAGTGTGAAAATTGGTAGAAAGTATGAGACAGAGCCTTCAGCCTTCAAAGGTTATGCAGAAGAAGGGAATTGTGGCAGGTGCAGCTTTTCTTATTCATACAGCATTGTGATATGAGAAGCAGTGTCTGTCAAAATTCCCTTTTCTATTCAAATATTAAAGGTACAGGGACCCTCTCCTTTGCTCAGTCTTACATCAAAGCACCCTGTTGACCTTTTCTTTTTAATGATAGACTCCTTCTTTCAGGGACCCACACAGACACACCTTACTCTTTTTTTCCCCTTACTTTGAATAGCTTTTTATGCCTTTTATTACTGTTTATCTTCTGCTCCCCCTGTAGCTGCACTTTGACTAACTGTGCAGACAAAGAAGAAAAAAGGAAGGGGCCAAATGCAGAAAAAAAAACAGGAGAGGAAATTTCCACTAGGCCCAATGCATTTGGAATTGGAATGTTCTAAAAGAGACACTCTTGAACACAACTAATCTTAATAGTCTCTGGTGGCATATGTGCATATGCACACACTCGCTAGCAAGATGGCTAAGGCCTAGTTCTCATTGAGCAGGTAAATGTGCCTGGGTTGTACTACTTCGGACTGCTGGTGAGATCTCATATGTATGATGGCAACTTACACATCATTCAAAGGAGAAGCCATAGCCTAGTGGCAGAGCACCTGCTTTGCATGCAGAAGAACCCAGGTTCAGTGTCCAGCATCTCCAGGTAGGGTTGGCAAAATTCCTACCTGAAACCCTCAAGAGCCACTGGCGGTGAGTGTTGACAATACGGGGCTAGATTGTCATGCCCTCGCCCTTGGGGAGTCCCTTCTGAGGAGGAACGTGGCCTACCTGCGTTCAAGGACTCATCTTCCCCCAAGAATTATCCAGAGGCAGCATCTCAGGAAGGTGTTGGACGTGCAGCTGAAGAGGAGGCAGGCCCCTCTGGAATGTCCAGTGGGGGTTCCCTCCTCCTTCCCGGGATGGTGCAGATTCTGAGCCAGAGATGGTGAGACCACCCAGCCCTCATGAACACCAACGTCAGAAGCATAGAGAACAGTCCCAGCCTCTTAGGAGAAGTGTCAGGCTGCAGTCAAGGAATTTGGTTCTGTGAGGCCTTCCTTATATATCCAGCTTTGCCAGAAAGCTCCCTAATTAGTTGCAGCTGGGAGTTGGGCATGTTTGTTATCCTAGGCTGGATAAAAGGTGCGAGGCAGGCTGAGTAGTTATTGGAAACAACGTCTTTTCTTGCTTCTAGTCTTCATGTGAACTTCTTGTTCCTGAACTCCTGGCTTTGAAATTGGACCTCATGTATGACTTCGGACTGATCATGACTTCGCCTTTGCTTCACCCCTGTTTGGATACCGTACTTGGAACTCTTGCTGGCTTGAACTTTGGACTGGCTAACAAACTGCTTTTGGTCTTTTGTCTTATCAGTATCTGTGAGAAGAAGTGGCCTTGAAGTGGCCATCTTAATTAGCTGTGCTGCTGGCAGGGCTCCCAGTTAGAACAAGCTGCTTGTTTGGGAAACTTGACTTGAGACAGGACAGAGATAGGCCTATGGTCTGATTCAGTATAAAGCAGCTTCTTATATTCCTAAAAAAAAGAGGGCCCAAATTTGAGGGGGGGATGCATGTGCTAATTTATATGTATAGATGTAAACTGAAATAATTATAGTAATTTAAATAGAAATACAATACATCTCACCACAATAAGAAAGACTGACTAGGTGACCATTATGCCTGCTCAGGCTGCTGCCCTGGTGCTAACTGTTGCTGAGCAATCTCAAGCCCCCTTTGCTCCCTTCTGATGGTTTTAAACTAGACTTGAACAACCTTCAAGTAGAGGACAGCCCTCTATAAAGTAGGGCGCACGGCCACCATATGAATGCTCCCTTGCAAAAAAGAAAAGAAAAAGAGTCTTACGCATAGAAAATTAACTTGACAGGAAGACGACAATGCTAGAGACCTTCGGGGGTTTAAGAAGCATCCAGTCCTTCATGAAGCAGTCAATCATGTGAGTACCCAGCTCCTGTCTGAAATGGTACAGGTTTCTCGCCTCAGTAAAAATCAGGACTTTTCTAACTATGAAGTAATGAACAATAAAAAGCCCAAGGCCGGACAGAATTTTCTTTCATTTCATTTATTATATTTCTGTAACGCCCCATAGCCAAAGCTCTCTGGGCGGTTTACACATTTTCTTCAGTTAGCTGTCATGGAAGCCAGAGTATGTTCCAGGGGTGATAAGGCCACCACCATCACGCTTGTCATTGGGAAGAAAAGAACTAGTTTTTGTTCTCTGAGCCGTGTCCAGTTTGTTAATGTGCTCCTGTAATGGAGGTTAGTCCTGATTGCACAATTACCGTTTTGTGCAAGCTGGATTCAGAGTTCAGGCTATTATCTCCCTGTCTGGCATGCTTTTTTAAAGCCACTCAGCTTCCCACTGCATATTTATTTATTTATTTATTTATTGCTTTCTTCGTAGCTGGAAATCCAGCTGCGGTCCCCTATCATCTGCCTCAATCTCAATTCTGTTGCAGCATCTCTGTCTTCCAACTGGCTGCTGATTAGTCGTCTCTTACTTAATAATTGCCCTCATAGCTACTTACTTCACATGCCTTCTCAGTCACACAGCGAGAGCAAAATTCGCCATAGGTTTCTTGAACTTAATCTAGATGTGGAAAAAGTGAATTTCTCAGAGAATGTAGACCAAAATAGATTTTCCATCCATATCTCAATGTATACCCTAAAGGAAGAGGACATCTTGGCAAATGTTACTTTTCATACCACTTCAGCACTGTGACAAGACAATCTGCACCTATCAAAATTCCCTCTTTTATTCAATTATTAAAAAGTAAAAAGTTCACCGTTTTATACTTTCCCTTTCCATGATGCCTGCCCTCTAAAGTCTTTGTTTTTCAGCCTGATTAAAAAAATAACACCCCTTTGTTGCTATTTAACTTTTCAGGCTATGTTTATCCACTATGGCTGGATCTACACTTACTGCCTTTTTTCGCTTCCAATGAGGTTTCGCCGCCCGCCTTTCACACTACGCAGTACCCACCTCGAATTGGAACCGGAATTTCCCACTTCCATGCTCCCGCTTTCAATACCCTAATATCCCAGTATTTCCCCTTAATGTGCTCTGATTTTCCGCCTTTGCTACCGTATCCGGTTGTAGTCCCCTCCCCGCCTGTCCATATACGGCGGTGTTTGTATTTCCCTCCTGTCCAATCACAGCTCTTGACGGCCCCATGTCTTCTTCCAGCTACTGATCACATAGCTTCCTCAGCAGCCCCCATTTCCTCAGCTACAAGCAAAGGGCCGGATCTGCACGTGCTTGTCTGATCTCGGAAGCTAAGTGGGGTCGACCCCGGTCAGTAGTTGGATGGGTGACCGCCTGGGAACCAGGCTTCCTCAAGTGAGCAGGGGGTTGTTCTATCCCTTCAAATGAGATTAAGTTTTACCTCATCCTATCCCCCGCTCCGGATGTTTGGGTTTTTTTAATTAAGGCGTTATCCTCGCAGAATCGGGGCTTCTCCGCGATGTTTTTTTTCCTAATTCAGACATGATCTTTGAAGATTCGAAGTTGTGACACTTCTGACTGGGGCCGACCACGCTTAGCATCCGAGATCAGACAAGCGCACGCAGGAAAACAGCACAGCGCTCGAGTGTGAACCAAGTTCATGCATTCGATGAAGCACTGCAACTGGGAAAATGGGTGAGTGTGAATAATCACGTTTTAATGCGAGAGCGTTTGAGAGCGTTTAACCCGACGGGACACCGAATTAATTGCGATGGTGGGCGCAATGTAGATCAGCCCCAGGACTATATGAGGCCTCCATGGATGGCTTATTACTGTGTGTTAAAAAGGTAAATCATGTCTCTCTCTATATATGAAGGTAGACATGATTTACATTGTCTACTGCATGTATCATCACAACAAATCTGTGACATAGGCCTGTGTTATTCCCATTTTACAGTTCAGTAGCTGAGTCTAAGGCAAGATGGCAAAGCTGTGGCCCTCCAAACATTATTGGGCTCCCAATCTGAGCAGTTCCAACCAGCATGGCCAATGGTGAGAGATGATAGGAATTGTAGTCCAACAACTTCTGGAGGGTCACAGGTTCCACACACCCCTGGTCTGGGGCATAGCAATTTGTCCAAGGCCACACAATGAATGTGTGGCAAAAGTAGGACTTGAACTCCATCCTGATTCCATTATGACCCATGAGCACCAATGGGCTTGCAGACACTTCTCTTGGCGACCACCAGGCTTTCATGCCCCTCCTAATTTTAATTTTATTTCTTAATGTCTTTATTTTTAAAACTGGGACACTGGCATGCCGCAAAATGAAGGGCTCCCCCCTCCCCGGTCTTTATTTGGTTCAAAGGAGTGGTTTTGGAGCTCAGACCCTTGTTCTTAGGTTCTTGGCCAGGTTACTTTGCTTTTAGTCACGCTAGTTTGCCTTCTAGGAAAATAAAGTTTTGTGAATGGCCACGCTGCCCCCTCCCCCCATATCGCAGCCATTTTATGAATGAGCAAAACCCCCATGGAAGCCCTTTGGTGAGAGTCCCCATGACTTTCTCTCAAAATTCCAAATGTGCCCACTCAAAAAGGTTGGGTATCCCTGGCTTTTTCTTTTCTTTTTTTTTTTTCTGTTTTAGGATGAGCTAATGTATACTGCCCCAAGTTGCTTTGACAAAGGGCAGAATGCTAATATAAGAATATAGATAACTGAAATTTGAGTTCCATCTATAGACAGGAAGAAATCTACCATTTTTTCCCCTAAAATTTATTCTGAATTGGCAGTTCTGAATTGCTGCAGCTCCATGGTACTGATACTGAAAAATATCAATCAAACGTTTTCAGTAGCAGCTGAGTTCATTTGGTGATTTACTAGCCGTTTGCTGAAACTAGTTTGGTGGTACTTTGCAGAACAATATAGAGGCCAAATGTGTTATGTTATGTATATAAGCAGGAGGATCTACTTGCCAACAAACCTTCAAAAGTCTACAATAATCCATGAGATATACAGTTCAGCAGTTGTCAAGGTGGAGGATAGGGTACCTAAAATGGCCATTAAAACTCTATTCTTTACCTCCTGATTCCTTGGATTCAGCATTTCTACAGTTGGGAATAAAACTAATGGCCCAGGATAAGGAATATATGCTGTGAGCCATTTAAACTGCGTAATTTATATGTAAATAGACACACAGTCAAAAATGGTATATAGTCACACACAGAATACATACAGTATGTGTTTTAATTTGTACTGCAATTTAGCTGTTGCTTCCAACAGATGGGAGAGTCGTGCAACACTTTCAATTCATTTAATTACTTATGTAAAATATTGGCTTGTGTTAATTAAGTTCAATAAATTACATAATGGTTCAGAGATTCTACTAAAAGACTTTTTGCAGATGATACACGAAATATAATTAATTTGATGCCTACAGATTGAATAGCACAATTAAAACTAAAGAAAAAGAACCAAAACTGATTTAAAAAAAAAAAAAATTGGATGAGGAGATTTAATCTGCTCTGACTTTAAAAAAAATACGTATTAAATGTAATATTTTATTAAAAATATTACATTAATTCCACAAGCACCTGCTTAACCCTAGACGCCAAGAGATGTTCCATCTAGGCAGTTCTCGTATGGTAAATGGAGATGTCTATTTACCAAACAGTATCTTATGGTGCATGCATCCAACGTGCCATCACATGGAGAACTAGTTATCTGTAGTATCTGTTCATGAGGCAAGGTGAATGTAGCTATGTCTTCACATTTATGAGAAGTAGTAGGACCACAGTAAGATTCCCATTCACCATATGGGTTGATGCCATGGACAATTAATTCCTCCTGTTGCTGGATACATACCACAGTAAGTTGCCACTTTTACAATAAGTGTGTTCACCCATATGGCTCATGGAAGATGCTCATTCTAGTACAGGGGTGGGACACCTGTGACGCTCCAGATGTGTTGTAGTGATTCATACTACTTAGGGCTTTACCTATTCATACCATGCTTTTGTGTGAAGTAATAAGGAGGCCTCTCCATGTTGATTTATTATTGAGAAAAGCATATTGGATTCTTAAAGCACTTTGGAATAGTGACAGGAAAGAATTAAAATATGAAAGTTCAGGATAAATACATGGAAAGAAGCCCAGACTGAGCTCTGTAGTATGTAGATGCACAAAAAAGGAGTTCATAAAATTACTCTTCTCTATCCAAGGCCTCTCCACCCAGCAAGTTCCTAGCTTATTTGCACACTCTGGAAATCTCATAAATTGTTTCAGTCCTCCTTATAGTTGGGTAAAATCTAAAGTGGTTTTCTTTTTTTGACATACAAATTATTCTCTGTAAAATTCTTTAACAAACAATATCTATGTAATAAAACAGTTGGGCTGCAAACTTTACATTGATAGATTAACTTCAGTTGCATTTAGTTGATTCATTAGTGGTGACAAATTTTAAATCAATGGGAATATGAGGAAAGGGCACTTTAACTTTTTTAGGCTGTTTTGGGTCTGGTATGTTACCATAATAGAAATTCAAAAGAAAAAAGATGGACTTTCCTTTAATAATAATAGGTAGGGGTTTTTCTTGTTGCCATAGCTGAGAAATTAATAATGTGTATATATGTTTTGATTTAAGTAAATAATGGAATAAAATATAGGCAGTTAATCAAGTAAAATCATTTAATTAGCTGACAGTCTTAATAGAAAAAGGGGGAGAGCAATCCTGTGGCCCCTAGAGAGAGTCTGAGGTGCCATAGGATACTTTGGATTCCTGGATCCGAGGCTGGAGACACTGTTCCAACCTTGGACCCAGGAGTCTGAGCTCCCCACCCCCGCCCCTTGCAGCTGGCACAGAGAGAACCATGCCAGCTGCCTCTACAAGCTCACAAACATGAGCTCAGAGAGGAGGGAAAGGGGGCAGTTCTGTGGGTGGGGAGGGGAAGAGACTGGGACAGCCAGCTTACGAAGAATCCTCTGGCCACCCCAGCCTCCTTCCCTCCTGCTCTGCAGAGCCCCAGCCAGAAGGGCAAAATCGCCCGTCTAGTGAAAATGCAGGGCGAGGGGAGCACGGAAGTGATGATTGCCTCTGCACTCCTCCCGCCCTGCATAGGATGCCCGTCAGCCTCCGAGTTCAGAGTTCATCTGGGTAGGATTGCGCCCTAAAGGTATTAACAGCGATTAGTCATTTTCTGGATTGCACGGAGAGCTCCCATGGATAGAGGAGACTTTCCTCTTCACAAAGTTGCCCTCCACATGTAAAGGCAGACAAATGCAATAACACAGGGGCGGGGATAGTGTGCTCCCCCTCCTCGTGGGTAAGGATGGACGAAAGTTCCTTACCTGGTCCCGCAGCTTTTTTCAGGGGGGGGAGGCGCTCCGGTTCTCCCCCCGAAATTCTTGGTGGGTGGGGAGGCGCTCCGCCCCTCCTGGCTGAAATTCTGGCCGGGGGGGAGGCACCCCATCCCTCCCCACCGAAATTCTGGCCGGGGGGGAGCGTCTCATCTCCCCGGCCACGACAGAAAAAAGTAAAGTGTAAAAAAAGTAAAAAGAAATGATAGGCTACGTAAATCTTTACGTAGCCTATCACGGCTAGATTTTCAAAGTCAGCCGTGATAGGCTACGTAAATCTTTACGTAGCCTATCACGGCTGACTTTGGGGGGGAAAAAAAAGCGCGTACGCAAATGGCGTACGCAACGCTATTTGCGTTGCTCTTATTTTCGCCGTAGTCTACGTAAATCTCTATGTAGACTACCCGTGCCAAAATAAGGAACACAAATGGCGGCGCCCATGGGCGCCGCCATTTGCGTACATGCTTTTTTTTTTCTTCAAAGTCAGCCGTGATAGGCTACGTAAAGATTTACGTAGCCTATCACGGCTGACTTTGAAAATCTAGCCATGATAGGCTACGTAAATCTTTACGTAGCCTATCATGTTTTTTTATTTTCTTTTTACACTTTACTTGGAAATGGCGGCGGCAGCCGGTTGGAAGACCTACCGCCGCCGCTGCAACGCCGCCGGGACCCGCTGCCACGAGGGACATTTGCGCGAGGTAAGTCCCATCCCGGGGGGGGCGGGGGGGGCGGAGAATTTCCCCACCAATTTCGGGGGGCCGAATGCATTGGCATTCGGCCTCCCAGAGATTCGTGGAGAAATTCTCCGACATCCCTACTCGTGGGTTTATTGAAGCCACAGTCAGAATGCCTGAATAGGGATACTGTTACAACAAATAGATAGCTAACAGTGCATTTTACATAACTCAAAATGTATTGTTATGGCAAGTTATAAATGAGAAGAGGGGAGCCATGTCTGTGTTTTAGAATTCTAATACTCAGAGAGATTGGAGAGACATTTCACAGCATAAAACCCTTTAAACTACATTAATGACTGTGCATTACTCCCAAATTTAACGTTATGCTTAGATATGCAGTATTTGACACATACTTGGCAAGTATCTAGGATTCATATTGCAATACTTCTAGAATAGTCGTCTGGGTAATCAGGTCTAGTGATAGCATCTAAGGAAACATTTGTACTCAAGTAGTTCTCAAGTAGCATTTGAAAAATACTCCATAATACATTCATGCAGAAATATAGTTTCTTTGAACTTCCATATCCCAGTGAAGTATATCATTCACTGAATAGCTCTTCTGTGTAAAAAAAAAAAAAAATGGAATCAAAATGACCCAGAGTTATCCACCGAAAAATATTTTGAAGCATTTTTTTTAAAGCACATGCTTATACCATTTGGGTCATTTAGGCTCAGTTAACAGTTGTAGAATGGTGAGAATAAACAGTTTACTGAAATACGTAATTATTGGCTTAGATATTCCCCCTTTTGATAGATACCATAGCAAAAACATAGTTACCAAACAAAAACATGGGCAGACATAAGATGCCACCATTGGTTGTCTTGTAGGGTGGACCTCCAGGCAAGAATGGGGTGCGGAGGGGGAAGATAAGAGGAAATTGACTTTGGTCCAGGTGGGGCCACCCTACCTGAAAGTATATTATCATGAGGAAAACACTGAGGCTACATTGTAGGTCATGCTTGAGGATGTTTATGCAAACTTACCTCCTTGTATCAGTGTGGTGCGTCTAGATCTAATAAGTGGTTTGCTGGAGCTAATCAGAAGTAGTGTTGGCACAGAATAAGTAACATCCTGAAAACTTGAGCTACCGACCCAGGCCACGTGACAGCCAAACTACACATCCTAAAAAGTCACATTGGTGTACTTGAGCCTATTTTTCTTTATTTTCATGTGTGTGCGGTCCTGACCTGGATTGGGGGGCTTCAGGAGGATTTAAGCTGTCCTCACCCCATACCAATTTTTCCCCAAAATTACACACACACACAGCTGTTTTTTAAAAAAAAAGCCTCCGTTGGAATCAGGCAGTGCATGACTCCCTTAGAACAGCAGCTTTACTGGCTACTGGTCTGTTTCCAGACAGAATTCAAAGTGCTGGTTATGACCTATAAAGCCCTATATGGGTTGGGACCAGGCCACCTGAAAGACCGCCTTCTCCCATACAGCTCAGTCCTTAAAATTTTCTGGAGAGGCCCTACTTTCAAGACCGTCACCAACTCCGTTCCAAGGGAGGCGAGGTTTCTTCTCTCTCTGCAGTCCTTCCGCTGGCAAGCAAAGACTGCTTCATTCAAGAAGGCCTTTGGCCTGAAAGTGGGTCTGTTGGTGTGGATGCTGCTTTCATTCTGAAATCGTTGTTTTACTATTTTTTAATGTGTTCTATTGTTTTAATCTATTTGTTTTTGTAAGCCACCTGTCATTTTTTTGGTAGGAAGGCGGGTGTCACAAAGTGTCCCCCCTCTGCCAAGTGGAACATGTCCCTCTGTTCTCTTTCCATCCCAAATGATCACGGGGGCCACATAAATGCAGCAATTAAAGCCTTTATTAATCCCTGTTACAGCACAGAATCAGTCAAATCAGTAGCTGCGGGATCGGGGTCTCCTCTCAGCAACTGCACTAAGTAGTTCCACAATAAGACACAGTGTCTCTGGGGCAATAACAGCAAGTGTTTGTAGGGTCCTGGATAAAAGGTCATGGAGTGAGGTAAGTATCTGCAGGACTGGGGTGGATGCCCTTGGGGCAATAAGGGGTAAGTAGCTGCCAGCACAGGCTGAAGGTCTATGGTGCAGGGCTTAGAGTGCATAACCCTACAGCAGTAGCTGTAGGATCTGAGGGACTGCTTACATACTGATGCTTGAGGCTGAGGAGTAGTTGCAGAGTCAGGGTGATCTGTTCCTGAGCTTGCTGGGGAATTAAGCCAATCTTTTCTCATCCATCTGTTCCTGTGAGCTTCTGACTGCTGCTGAGTGCACAGGCAGGTCTCTCCGGTGTTTGCTAGCAGCCCCTCCTCTGGCCTTCATGGAAGCCCAGCTGCTCTCCTCCCTGTCCTCCTGTCCCCTGCTTTACATTCCAGTCTTTGTTCCTTCCAGTTGGTGTTTTCAGGCACTTCAGCTCCATCTTTTCTCCTCCCCTGAGCTTCTAGCCTTTGGGCCTTTATCCTGTCTTCTGCTCCACCTCCTCCTCCGTTCTAAGAGCCCCGGCCCTGGTTCTCTTCTGTTTAACCAGCCCTAACTGTGGCTGGCTACTGTTGCTAGGCAACAATGAATACTAGGGGATTGTACCCTGATCCCTGCTCACAGTGGGGTATACATCAAATAAATAACAATAACAATAATAATACAATTATATGTAGTTTGGCCCTGAGTGAGTGAGACAGAATGTTTGTAGAACAAACTCAGGTGCTTGTAGCTTGAGAGACCGAAGTCCCCTTCATGTGAAATTACATGAAGGGGACATCATGCACTGAACAGGGAGTGGGACTGCCTGGTAAACACACACAGGGAAGTAGAGAGGCATGTGGTCACTCTATGTGATGTACTTTCTCCAGGACTACCAGTCCCAGAATTCCTTAGCTCTTGCTGGCATTTTCTATTATCTATCTACATCTATCGCCCATATGGCTGGTCACCCAGCCACTCTAGGCAATGTACAACAATAAAAACAGTTCAAAACAATAAAATTCAACATTAAAAACATCACATTTCTAAAATTATCCTAATCCACCCCAAATGTCTGAATGAACAATCACGTTTTTAATGCGTGGCGGAAGCTCGTTAAAGAGGGGGCATGGCGGAGTGCCCTAGGGAGGGAGTTCCACAGAGTGGGGGCCACCACAGAGAAGACCCTCTCCCTCATCCTCACCAGCCTAGCTGTCCTGGCTGATGAGAGAGAGAGAATGCCATCCGAAGGCCATTTTCTATGCACAGGGAGGAGGAGCCAACAGGGTGCGGCACCTGGCAAGCTGTAATAACAGAGGGCAAGTGGCATAATAATCCAAGGTACTGAGATCCACAGACAGAAGGAGTTAATGTTGCTGATAAGCCCCAGAAATCAAGCCTCTGGTCTCCACAGTGACTGGACAAAATGACACTAGATCCCCAGGGACAGTGTCTAAAGGGCATTTTTTTACTCATGCATAATTCATATACATATATGACATCCTTCCATGTCTGGCTATAAATGCAAATCAGGCAGCCAGAAATGTAAGGAGCTTAAACAAAAGGAGCTGAAGGATTCCAATTAATCCTCCAGATTTTCAGACCAAACAAGGCCTTTTGTGGTAGAGGGAAACTTGTACAGGGCCCTGGAAAATTATGCTTGCACACTGCACCTCCTTAAAGGGAGATGGTTGGTCAGTCATGGAGGTGTCAGCCCTACATATGCCTCAGACTAGTGTTTGTGTTTACCGGCCAGGCCATAACGATTATATAGGCTAAATACTGCCTGCATTCCATTGTTACAGCCAGTGCAACAAAATCCCTTTCCAGATGTTCAATGAGACACTACGAACATGCATGGGAGTAGCAACACAGCAGCAGTTTTTTCCCCCAACATGGAACACTCATTAGAACATCTGTAGGGAATCCCCATATGTACAGTTGTCAGGGCTGGCCCTGCCATGCAGCAGGCTAAAGCAACCAGTGTGGGTGGGGAAGGGATAGACGATGACAAGAATTTGTGTCTGAATAGCACAGCAATACTTTTAAAGGGCTTAGCCTTAGCAGGGGGCAACTTTTGGACTCTGCTTCAAGCAGAAAAATATCTTTTGCCAGCACTGGCAGCTGTATGAGTGGGGGGGTGGGGGCTCACTCCACGTAATAAGTATCCACAACTTCACAGGCTTTCCATTAGTGTGGAGAAAGCCCTTAGCTGCCTTGAGTACTTTCTGGAAGGATACAAATTTAACAAACAAAACAATACGTTCTACTGGATGCACAAATGTCAAGGGTGGAGCCGGCTGCCTCAACACCCACCCACACATTTAAAGAACATCTGAAAAGGGCTAATGCTTTCAGACGCAACTAAAACATCCGTTTGTATGTACAAAACTGCATGAATACCAGTATGAAAATAACCACACAAATCCAGCAGAAGGAAATTTGTAAGACTTCCAACAAACTAAAAGCAGATAACTGGATCAATCCTACAGGAATTTTCTTGTCATCATGCATAGTGTTAACCAGTAGGCAAGTATTGTAAATAAACAAACATGAAAAGTACATGATTTATTGCATTTGCATTTACTGATACATAACCCAATCCTACAAAGGAGATCTGTATATGAGGGCAGGCCTCCATGCAGGACCAGTGTCAAAGGAAGGCATAGTTGGAACCTGCTGAGGGCCCATGCCCAGAGACCCCCCTGGACTTGCTTCTCCTCTTCACCATTGTACTCTGTTTGTTCACCTGCCGCTTGCTCTGGCCCAGACAAAAGGAGTGGTGAGGAGGAGGAACAGTGGGGCAAAGGGAGGCTCACTGAGGGAGAGGACCCACTGAGGGTGTCTTGCCAAGGGCCCTCAAAAACCTTGAGTCAGCACTGCCTCCATACATGGTCCCCAATTCAGCAAGTGCATCCATGCACACCGAGTCATCATCATACCCCACAAAGCTGACTTACATGAGTTCCAAAAAATACACAGTTGAAGATCTGGATGCTTATCCAGTCAGGGACAACAAGGATGATCCTACCTGCTGATTCATGGTGGTTCTTTCATTACAAGAACTGAATAATTGCCAGGACATTCCTACACATGCTTACTCAGCAGCAAACACCAGTCTGTGTTAAATGGGCCCTGTGCTTACCTGTGTTCAGTGGGCCCTGTGTTCAGTGTGCTTATGATGGCGCCCTGACTCATAGAAATGTAGCACTGGAAGAGATGCAGTGGATCATCGGGTCCTCTTGTCCTGGGGCAAAGTCTGTATTGCCTAAAAATTGATGTTTGCCAAGCTTACATTGAGGCCAATCCATAGCCTTTCTTACTAAGCTAAAACTACTGAAAACCAGATGGCAGATATTTATAAAGAGCATCGGGACATTTAGAAAAAGAAAGGGACCTTCACTGTAGTTGTAACTAAATCTCAGCCATAGAAAGTGAAAAAGATTAAGAAAGGATTTAGTCACACAGGAGTATTTAAATCTCTGGGGATCTGAGTGCAGACTGATACCAAGATGTGGGTAGGTTTAATTCTGAGAGAGAATCCATACTGATAGTTTCTGTCACCACAGGAGCTAGTAAATGAAATGTTGGGAAATTCTAATAAAATACGAAGACTCTAATGAGAAAATTAAATTGGTCATAATGGAGAATAGGGTAATGGGGGGGAAAGGGAAAAATTGTCAGGGATTAAAGTTAGATGAGTCTCAGCTCTCACAGATAAACAAAGTTAAGTACCACCAAGTGAGTATAGATGCTCTGTAATTCAGAGCAAGCAGGAAATGGAAGGAAGGAATTATTGCTGAGATGCTCACAAAGTGTCACTGATATATATAGAACTAACAATTGAAAATGCCCTGGAGAGTAAAATGGAATGATTGCTGAAATTCAGCAAATCAAATTTAATTTACTTGTTTATTGCATTTTTATACCACCTAATTTAATAGCTCATGGTGGTGACCAAAATGTCGTGGGAATTCAACTTGTACGTGAAATAACAAATACATTAAAATACTGTCTCTCTTGTAACGCCGGTAAGGCATACCAAATGCTTTACAAGCCCAACTTCTAAAATATAGTTTTGCACACATTATGAAGGTTTTAAAATAAGAACTTGAGCAAAACACAGGTGAGAGGCACCATTTGGAGAAGATTGCGGGTGCAGAGACGATTGCTCTCTGCTGTGTTTCAAACCACATATGATTAGGCCAGCCCACTGGTTCTACACACTGAATGGCTCTCCTGTGTCAGTGGTATAGGCATGGCCTGTTCTTGCTGCCTGAAGACCAAGTCACATGGGAGCATGGGTTTGCAGAGTCCAAAAATAATTTCACAAAGCGAGTACTGAACAGCTGAATGTCTGCTAGTATTATATTAAAAAAATAACGTAAGTACCTAATCTATATCCTATTCGTATTGTAATCCTTAGGATGATTAAATCCTAATCCTTCTTGTCTTCTTTCACTAGGACTCTTAAGCATGGAATCAATTGTTCAGTTCCTTCTCTCCACGCCTCCATTACTTGCAGGATGGGCTACACTTGCCTTTACTCTGGTTATCTGGAGTTGGCAGCAAACCCCCTGAAGCAGTCATGATTCAAACTCTTTCCTTTGGTTGCTGCAAACACAGTTTAGTGGGCCACATTGCAACACAACATGCATCATGAGTCGGGCTGTGCAGGGACCCTCTGACCACCTCGGAGGCCTCTTCAGGGCTTCCAAGGTGAACCCAACCCGCTTTGGGTCCAACTCAACCCGCTTTGGGCTCCAGGGCCAAAGTGGGATTCGGGTGGCCAAAGTGGACTTCCCCCTAACACCACCGCTGCACTGTGAGAGCCCCCTGCACCTTACCTAGACCCTTGGGACATGCGTCGTCGGCCTCTTCGAGGGAGACACCATTTTGGTGAGTTCCACTATTTCTCAAAATTGAATCCTGCACAAATGGTGGCCATAAGGCCTTCACCTATGCAACATTGCAAGAGGAAAAAAGGCGGGATATAAATGCAATAAATAAATAAATAAACAAACATTACAGGTGTTCACACCTTACAGCCACCATTTCCACAGGATTCAGTTTCCAGAAATAGAGGAAGTTGCAATGGTGACTCCCTCAAAGTGGCTGCTGGTGCACATCCTGAGGATCCAGGTATAAAGCAGGGGGCTTGGGCGGGTGGGGCAGCTGGCCTTCTGGATCATTCTGAAGCACTTCAGAGCATCCTGACCTGCTTCAGGCTGATCCCAACACACTTCAGGTGCAGCCCAAATCACCTGTTTTGGCTCAGAATTCAGCTCCAGAGCTGCAGTGGCACACAGCCCAAATCATAAGTGTGTCTGTCATGGTCTCAGTCCTTTTATTTTATTTTTCAGTGGCTCTGCCACCACATATTTTCAAATGGTGTCATATATTACCAGCAAACATGGTGTTTCTGGAAGTGAGCCTTTCAGGTCAATTTAAATAAATTCCCATGGTTTTGTAGGCTGTAGTATTACAGTTTTTTTTCCCATCTGGCTGGTATTTTCTTTTCTTGGCAGATGAGACATGAATCTTTTGCCATGCCAAGTAGAAAAAAAAATCTGTCCAATACCCAGTCAAGTGTCTTTTCATACCTCAAGTGGCCAGCTGCATCATTATCATGAAGGCATTCAAGTACTCTTCTCTGTAAGGATGCTGGTATAACAATATTGCAACTCCCCACCTCCACCCTACCCCATAAACAAGTAAGTTTGTAAGAGAATCAATGGATACTTTTTTCTGAATCAGGCCAAATCTCCCCAGTCTATGTCTTTTTCAGTAAATCCATTGACACACTATATACAACTCAGGGTCATTACATTGTTCCTAGCAAATGTCTTCCAAAGGACCAGGCTGTATCTATTTCCACTGTTCCTATATGGCTGAGAGCATATACAGCTACATTCTGCTTTCCAAGTTCATGATGAATTGTGTAGGTGTACCCGTTTGTGGATACAAGTTCTAGAATGTGCTTTGTAAGTAGCCACTGCAAAGCAGCACTGTCTATGCATGCTGCAAAGTCTATATTCAGTAAGTAGGCTCAATAACTTTTGAGAACATCCACAATAGCCAGACATTCCAGCTCCGTTGCTGAATATCTGGTTTCTCTTTAATTTACCTTCCAGTCTGTGTCTTTCCTATTCATTGATTTATTCTAGTACAAAGTCCAAGGCAAACTTTGAGGCATCATATGTTACAATACTCGGCCAGGAAGGTCTGGGAATTTATAAACTGCATAATGAAGTAGACCCTTTTTCAGTGTCTTAAATGCTTTTGGTGCCTCCCTCCCACACAAAGTTGTTCTTTGTTAGCTGATATAATTGTGCTGCAATCTCTGAGAAATCTTTCACAAATCTCCTGTAGAATCCAGAGACCAAGGAATCTTTGTACCTCTTCCAGATTTGCTGGCACCTTCCAGGTTTTAATCACATCTAGTAATGGGGACGAGGATCCAACCTTACTTGCTGACAATATGTCCCAAGAACTTGATGTGACGTCTTGCAAACTGGCATTTATTCCCTGCAAATTTAAATTCAGACTCTTTCAAAAGTCTTAGAATCCTTTCTAGCCTTAACAAGTGTTCCTCTCGCGTTTTATAAAAACAAATGAAGTAAACACTGCAGTGTGTTCATTAACAAACCTTTGGAAGGTACTTGGAGCATTCATAAGTCCAAAAGGCATTCTGCAGAACTGAAAGAGTCCATATGGTGTGACAGAGATAGTGGTCTTGGTAAAATCAACAGAGAATCACATTCAAACCCCTCCATATACCTTCTGAGGTCAACAGGGGTAAGAAAAGCAAATGCCCGTAAGAATTTGGGCTGCAGGTTTTTTTTAATAAGTAGAGCCAGCTTTAACATTGTATTATTGTTATACTAAAAGCAAAATGTGCTAGAAACATACATTGCCTCCCTGGTGGGCCTCAAGATGACAAGGCAGTGGAAAAAGGGGATAATATAAAGTAGGTTGATATAGAACAAAGGCATGATTTATTATATTGTAATGTGATTGAGTATTTTAGGCACACCTTTAGCTATGCTTCCTTGCTTCATTTCATGTTCTCATTAATATCACTCAACTGGTGTCATGTTTGTGCCATAAGCAGTTGCTTCAATACATGTAGGCATTTACAAAATATGACAAAAGAGTCATTTGCAATCCATGGCTACGAAAACGTATGGTGTTGTAGTAGGTAGGGATATCAGAGAAATCCACAATGGAACCAAATGAGTTCAGTTTTTCATGAAGCCAACCCATGGATTCCGCAGCAGACCGGCTTTCCTTGTTGGGCGGATTTGCAGACTGGTTTTTCTAACTTCTCCAAATGTTGTGCAAATAGTGCCTAGAAAAATACGCAAAATGAAAAAACTGACCAAAATGCGCATTTCCCCCATAGGCTGAAGCATGAAAATGCGCATTTGGGGGAAATTTGGAAACAAAACATTCTGAGTCCATCGATGGGCAGACGACGGAACAAAAGGTGCCTCACAATCTGCAAAACACAGGCGGAACGGATTTTACACAATCCGTACATTCCTAGTAGTAGGTGAACTGTTGAGTAGTTGAGTTCAGGAATGGACAGATTTAAGGCTTGTCAGATCTATTTTGCTTTTTACAAGAACTCCATTATCCACCAGCCAGAGCCAGATGCAAAAGACAGACTTAAAGAACAGGGTGCCTCTGAGCACATCTTGAGCTTAAGAATTTCTTTTCCATACCAGAACTAACTCCTGATTACTCTAAGCTTTCTTCATTTCAGCAGCCTAACTTAAGTGGGAAAGGTCATTGCTATTGTTAAACAACTGAGAGCTGGAAACTTGTCAATCTACTGCAGATCACCCAGAGGTCTACCAGTACATCCTGATGTACCTTGTGCCCAATCCTGGCATAGCTATAGGCATAAAAAGAGAGGGCCTTTTCCGCAGTGGCCTCACAGCTCTGGGATAAGTTGCCATCAAGAGTCCAGTAGTCCCCATCATTGCAGGCTGTTAGAAAGGCTCTGAAGACTTACTACTTTATTCTGGCCTTCCCCTTATTATGTTTTATCAGACTGGGTTGTAGCTGCAGTTGTGTGTTTTGTTTTATGCTGGTGTCTTTACTGTTTTTTAAAATTATTATTTATTACCATATCGGTTTTGATTATGTGAGTTTTATTGTTGTATGCCACCTTGGGAGGGCTCCCACCGTGAAAGGCAGCCAAGAAATATTTTAAATAAATAAAGGAATGGCAAGGAAGAGGAAGTGAAGAGCAGGTTGGGGGTGGTTGAAGAGTGGCTAAGCTGGCTCTAATTTCAGTTTTAGTTGGTGCACACAATAAAGTACTTCAAGTCTTTGTTTCTGGTGTTTTGAAATTCTTACAAAACATTGGAGATGAAGGTGGGATGACTCTTCTACTTTTGACTCTCCAGAACCTCATGAGCCAGTGACTCTATTTGCTTCTTGAATTAGAATGTTTGATACCTCTGTGCTAGCTGTCTATGATGAGGAATATCCAGAGGCAAGGAAGAATGTATTATTACTCATCCATTCCTTGGGAGCAGAAGCTCAGAGAATCTTCTATAATTTGCTTGTTGTGGATGATAAATATGCGACAGCTTTGACTGCTTTAAGGGATTTTATTTTGCCTAACATTAATATTGTGGCAGAATGCAATACATTTTTGCCAGTGGGGAGAGATGCAAGGAGGAACTACAGACCAATCTACTGCTGCTTTAAGGAAAATTGTTGTTATATGTAATTTTGGGGATATGGCAGAGGAAATGACTCAGGATCAATTTCTCCCTATTTCTCAGGAGTTGTATGCAGTGCGTGCATGCACAATGGATAATCCATTAAAAATAAACAGGAAATGCTTTAAAATGACATTTTATATACTGTGCAAAGCTATTAAAGATAATGCCTCTCAGAATTGGTTTAGTGTCCCTAAACTCTTTGAGAAAGCTAAATATTTTCCAGCTTGGCCTTAAAGAAGAGATAGAGGCTGACGCTTCGCTAATATACAGTACCAGGGTCAATTAGCCCATCTCTCATTCTTATCACTTCCTAAAGTCTATCAAAACAAAATTTGCTTGTCTGTTGTACATCTTCATACACAGGATTCTTTGTCTTCTCCTCCATCCACCATAGTCTTCCTTCTGTCTTTGGTCAGCTTACATTTTTCTCTTTGCAGCTTGGTCCCGTTAGCTGCACCTGACAGCTGGCTCCCACCTCCCCCAGGAATGCTGCAATTACTTTCAGGTGGAGTGGCAAGGCTAGCCACATTTCCACCCGCCCACCACTTCTCACATATACATATTTGGAAACCAATGCAAACACCACCACTGCCTGCGTGAGTTAACTTTTAAGAGCGTGGGAACAAAATAAAACATATATTTCTGTAAAGAACAAACCAGGACCTCAGGATAAAATGCTACAGCAATGGATGAAGTGTTTGGTCCTTACAGCATAGCAAGCCATTAACTAGGGGCTTCTCCACACAGGGCTTTTATTCTGCGATTGAGATTGGTCACTCGCGGATGTTTGCGGGTCCTGTACATGACGTCGTCACCCTCCAGCGCCTCTTTTGTACATTCCAAGCATTTCCACAGCTTAATTTGAATCAGCAGCAATGTAATAACAAAAAGATCCATTTTCCATTTCTCCATGAAAAGAGGAAATCCCACAAAAAGAGGAGCTAGACGACAGTGCCATCTAGTGGCCATATAAATGAAACATATAGAACTTGCGGATAAGGGGGGAAAGTGGGAGGAGCATGTATAAAGGGCGATCTTAATCCCGGAAAGAATCTGGAAGAAGCCCTAGGTGCTGTGCAACAGCAATCAGCAATTGTGGCACAGTATAAAACCAGCTGTGGCATTTGTACTGCTGCATTTTAGCCCATACTTAAGAAATGAGGGACTTCTCTACCTTTCCCACATGGTAAGTTGGTTGTCTGAATTCAGCCTCAGACAGCTGGTCTCAGTGACTGAGCTAAGGTGCTCTTTTTGTCAATGTGTTTCACCTGCTATCTTCCTCTCACACCTGTCTCTCTTGGTAGTAAAGTTTGCCTCAAGAAATGCACTGACTATAGGGACAGATTCCCCAAGGCTGATAACAATGATCACTGCTTCACCTGTTCATCAGGAAGGGACACAGTGTAGAGACTGGCCACACATACTAGAAGGTCCCACAACAGCATAGATTTGGATTCATTTACATCAGAAACTAAAGGCTGCAAGTCTAAAATGCTACCTAATAGGTCTCACTGGGACTTCCCCCAGGTCTTTGGGATAGGTTTAAAAATGGAATAAGACAGGTTTATGAAATGAACAGCTTATAAATGGATTTTTTTAAGCATCATGGAATAAAATTAACTCAAGGATATCAAGTGTTGGTAGTTTTTACAGGAGTCGAGCTTTTTAGACAAATGTTGGCATTCCTTGCAAAATCATTTATATTGGCCTTTGTGACAACTTCATCCTGTAGCCAAATATGATTGGTGATTTCATATTAAGCTAAGTAATGTTGCAATGCTTCACAGTGTGAAGATCCATAATTAGGTGGGATCACGTATGGGACTAATCAAGGAAGAAGGAAGCAGTGGGGGGGGGGGAGACAAATACCACCAAATTGATTGAAAAAAGGTGGATTACAGCATAATCCCATGCATTTGGATTACTCAGAGGTAAGCCCCTTTGTAAGTGTACATAGAATTGCAGCCCATGTTTTTCAGAGGACGTTTGCATTACAGAGAATGCCGATTTCCACCCAAGTATGGGTGAGCGCCCTTCCTCAGCTTGCTCTGTAATTGGCTCAGACTTTCAGAGGTTGCTTTAGGAATTCTTGAAGAAAGCTTGGAAAGGTCATGGGTCTGGAGGAAATTTCCCAGCAGCCCTCAGCCATGAACCAATTTCATACCCTTTTCCCAAACGTACCTTGCAAAGGGAGGGAAACTGGGTAGCAAGGAGTGCAACTGAGCTGAAATGCCTCCCCCCACCCAACAACATTCAGAACCTCATTTGCAGATGGTGAAAATGGGGGGAAAGGTATTTTGTCCAATGTTTGGGCGACCAATGGAACATTTCCTGAAGGTTTTAGGCCCTCCCTTATCTTTGGTGGTGGCAGTAATTCCTTGTATTCTTAAAATAAACTCTTATTCTCACTATGGCTTGTGGTGGCAGCATCATCAGAACACCTCTGGTGTGCTGCAGGCCCTAGGGAACCAGAAGGCATCCCCTAGGATAGCAACATGTTGAAGAAAGAATAATAATAGGAGCTGCTGCTGCTCTACTATCAAAGATAAACAAGGGATTCAGAGAAATCCCACATCCCCCCCACCCCACACACACACGTAATCTTTGAGGCATTTTTAAAAAAATGCAATTTTGGCTCATCACCCAGCAGAGGCCTGGTTCCCAGCAGGAACAGAGGGTCTGAGCATGCTTGGAAGAAGTCAGGAACTCTGGGAATTGCCATCAGGAACCCTGGGAATTGTAGTTTTCCACTCTTTTTGGCTCTGTCAATTGAGCCAGGAGACACTGACAGGTAGAGTTCCCAGCAGCAGAGGATGACTTATCACTGAAGCCTCCACCCTAATTGAAGGATTAGTTTGGAAAAGGGGGAGATCTGGCATCGAGCTTATTACTACCCAGACCTGAACTTTGGTGTTTGGGCTTGAGGGAGGAGGCTCCTGAGTTTTCCCTTCCAAGCACAAAACATCCCTGCCACCTAGGGTGGGTGTCAAGGGTAGGCATGGTTGGGCATGCACCGAGGGCCCACACCCTAGCAGAGGCCCACTATCAAGAACCTTTGGATGTTCCTCTTTCTTTTTACCATTGCAACCTGCTTTTTTACCTGCCTCTGTCTCCGGCCCAGGCAACAGTAGTGGTGAGAAGGAGAAGCAGCAGAGACCACTGCCTACTTGCTCGCTAATCAGTTCTGCACAATCACCACAACCCACCATGACTTATTGAAGCCACAGTGGGTTGCAGCAAGTGCTGGTAACTTCTGAATACTCAAGGTAAAACTGCGGCTTGTCATGTTGTCCGAACTGGCGAGGGTGAGTTGTTGCTGTGGTTAGCAAGCCATCCAGAACCTATTGGCTGTTTTAGGGTTGTGGCCGGCTTGTTAACCATGCCAATAACCCATTCTCACCCAGTTTGGATGACACAACAAGCCCCAGTTGCAGCTTGTTGTCTGAACCAGCCCACTGTCAAGCAAGCAGGTGGTAGCAATGCTGAGAAAGACTAGCTGAGGAGGAGCAATAATAGCTGGAGATGAGAAAGCAGACTCACTGAAGGAGGGGGCCTGTGATGTCCCTACTCCGGGTTATTCTCCCTATAGTCTCCATTTGTTGAAACTGAAAAAAACAAAACCCAGGACATCTTCTTCAGCTTTGGCCACTTATCCTCACTGAATCCCAATGCTTCAGCCCATTCACTTTGTGTCAAGGAGTCACCCAATAAGTTAACTGGTTTCCTTGAACCAATACAGGGTTAGTAACAGGGAAATAAACTTCTGTATTTGGTGGTGTTAATAAATTAAACTGACATGAGGGATTATATATATACTAAAACAGCTACAATTTTATTAAATACAAGAAGAGTTATATAGGTTATTATTTAATAATCCTATTTTGTTGTTGTTCAGTCGTTCAGTCGCGTCCGACCCTTCGTGACCCCATGGACCATAGCACGCCAGGCCTTCCTGTCAGTCCTAACCCAGTACCCCTTCTAAACCCTTCGCCCCAAAGCCCACTCACTAGATGTACATTCACGGAATCCCTAACCCCTTTTTAACCGTTGAACTGTCAGTTCTCTCCTTTTAAAAACACCGTAGAATTCTCTCATTCACAAACCCCTCCCACCTTTCACACACACAACAGTATTCCATTAACTCTGACTTAACTGGGTAACATTTTACAATTCAAACAAACTTTTACATTATCATGCATATGTTACAGGGCCCACTGAGGGTGTCTTCCCCAAGGGTCCTCTGAAACCTAGAGCAGGCACTGCCCCTGATCCCCCCAGAGTTTCAGCTCTCTCATTTGTTTTTATGTGCTTCAGCAAAGGAGATCGTTACCTTGTCGTGGTGCTGGAGCTTGAGCACCTCAATGACATCGTGAGCTAAACCGTGAAGGGACACCCAAGACGGAAAGGTCATGGCAGAGAGGTCAGACTAAATACGATCCCTGGGGAAGGTAACGGCAACCCACCCCAGTATTCTTGCCATGAAAACTAAATGGATCAGTACAACCAGAGATAGTCGGTATACCATCGGGAGATGGGACTCCCAGGTCGGAAGATGGTCAAAATACTACTGGGGAGGAACAGAGGATACGTTCAACTAGCCCCAGATGTGATGATGCAGCTAGCTCAAAGCCGAAAGGACGGCTAGCAGCCGATGGTGCTGGTGGTGAACGACGAATCCGATTTTCTAAAGATCAACACACCATAGGAACCTGGAATGTAAGATCTATGAGCCAGGGCAAATTGGATGTGGTTATTGGGGAGATGTCAAGATTAAATGTAGACATTTTGGGTGTCAGTGAACTGAAATGACTGGAATGGGCCACTTCACATCAGATGACCACCAGATCTACTACTGTGGACAAGAGGACCACAGAAGAAATGGAGTAGCCTCCATAATTAATAATAAAGTGGCTAAAGCAGTGCTTGGATACAATCCAAAAAATGACAGAATGATCTCAATTGGAATTCAGGGTAAGCCATTTAACATCACAGTGATCCAAATATACGCCCCAGCCACAGATGCTGAAGAAGCAGAAGTAGATCAGTTCTGTGAGGATCTGCAGCACCTACTGAATAGTATGCCAAACAAAGATGTTATTTTCATTACAGGAGACTGGAATGCTAAGGTGGGTAGTCAAATGACACCTGGAATTACAGGCAAGCATGGTCTGGGAGAACAAAATGAAGCGGGACATAGGCTGATAGAATTTTGCCAAGACAACTCACTGTGCATAACAAACACTCTCTTCCAACAACCTAAGAGACAACTTTATACATGGACTTCATCAGATTGACTACATCCTTTGTAGCCAAAGGTGGCGGACATCTATGCAGTCGGTAAAAACAAGACCTGGAGCTGATTGTAGTTCAGATCACGAACTTCTTATTGCACAATTTAGAATCAGACTAAAGAGAATAGGGAAGACCCACAGAGCAGTTAGATATGAGCTCACTAATATTCCTCATGAATATGCAGTGGAGGTGAAGAATAGATTTAAGGGACTAGATTTAGTAGATAGGGTCCCGGAAGAACTATGGACAGAAGTTTGCAACATTGTTCAGGAGGCGGCAACAAAAAATGTCCCAAAGAAAAAGAAAACCAAGAAGGCAAGATGGCTGTCTGCTGAGACACTGGAAGCAGCCCAAGAAAGAAGGAAAGCAAAAGGCAACAGTGATAGGGGGAGAGATGCCCAATTAAATGCAAAATTCCAGAGGTTAGCCAGAAGAGATCAGGAATTATTTTTAAACAAGCAATGCACGGAAGCGGAAGAAGATAATAGAATAGGAAGGACAAGAGACCTCTTGCAGAAAATTAGAAACATCGGAGGTAAATTCCAGGCAAAAATGGATATGATCAAAAACAAAGATGGCAAGGACCTAACAGAAGCAGAAGAGATCAAGAAAAGGTGGCAAGAATATACGGAAGAGCTGTATAGGAAGGATAATAATATCGGGGATAGATTTGACGGTGTGGTCAGTGAGCTAGAGCCAGACATCCTGAAGAGTGAGGTTGAATGGGCCTTAAGAAGCGTTGCTAATAACAAGTCAGCAGGAGATGACGGTATCCCATCTGAACTGTTTAAAATCTTGCAAGATGATGCTGTCAAAGTGATGCATGCCACATGCCAGGAAATTTGGAAAACACAAGAATGGCCAACAGATTGGAAAAAATCAACCTGTATCCCCATACCAAAAAAGGGAAGCACCAAAGAATGTTCAAACTATTGAACAGTGGCACTTATTTCACATGCCAGTAAGGTAATGCTCAAGATCTTGCAAGGTAGACTCCAGCAATTCATGGAACGAGAATTGCCACTTGTACAAGCTGGGTTTCGAAAAGGCAGAGGAACTAGAGACCAAATTGCCAATATCTGCTGGATAATGGAGAAAGCCAGGGAGTTTCAGAAAAACATCTATTTCTGTTTTATTGACTATTCTAAAGCCTTTGACTGTGTGGATCATAACAAATTGTGGCAAGTTCTTGGTGATATGGGGATACCAAGTCATCTTGTCTGCCTCCTGAGGAATCTGTATAACGACCAAGTAGCAACAGTAAGAACAGACCATGGAACAACAGACTGGTTTAAGATTGGGAAAGGAGTACGGCAGGGTTGTATACTCTCACCCTACCTATTCAACCTGTATGCAGACACATCATGCGACATGCTGGGCTTGATGAAACCAAGGCTGGAGTTAAAATTGCTGGAAGAAACATTAACAATCTCTGATATGCAGATGATACCACTTTGATGGCTGAAAGCAAGGAGGAGCTGAGGAACCTCATGACGAAGGTGAAAGAAGAAAGTGCAAAAACTGGGTTGCAGTTAAACCTCAAAAAAAACCAAGATTATGGCAACCAGCTTGATTGATAACTGGCAAATAGAGGGAGAAAACGTGGAGGCAGTGACAGACTTTGTCTTTCTAGGCGCAAAGATTACTGCAGGTGCTGACTGCAGCCAGGAAATCAGAAGACGTTTACTTCTTGGGAGGACAGCAATGGCAAATCTTGATAAAATAGTTAAGAGCAGAGACATCACACTGACAACAAAGGTCCACATAGTTAAAGCAATGGTATTCCCCATAGTAACCTATGGCTGCGAGAGCTGGACCATAAGGAAGGCTGAGCGAAGGAAGAGAGATGCTTTTGAACTGTGGTGCTGGAGGAAAATTCTGAGAGTGCCTTGGACTGCAAGAAGATCAAACCAGTCCATACTCCAGGAAATAAAGCCAGACTGCTCACTTGAGGGAAGGATATTAAAGGCAAAACTGAAGTACTCTGGCCACATAATGAGAAGACAGGATACCCTGGAGAAGATGCTGATGCTAGGGAAAGTGGAAGGCAAAAGAAAAAGGGGTCGACCAAGGGCAAGGTGGATGGATGATATTCTGGAGGTGACAGGCTCGACCTTGGGGGAGCTGGGGGTGGCGACGGCCGACAGGAAGCTCTGGCGTGGGCTGGTCCATGAAGTCACGAAGAGTCGGAAGCAACTGACTGAATAAACAACAACAAATATAGTGTGTGTGTGTGTGTGTGTGTGTGTGTGTGTGTTGATATTTGAGTTTTCTGCCTTTATTATTATTACAGGACTGGTACTTGACTTTTAATATCAAAGCGAAACATAACCAGTTAAAGGCAGCAGCATGGCTATGAAGCTATCTTTTGGCAAAATGTGCCAAATTGCTGTACCCAGCATGAGATCTCTCTTGGATTTTCAGTAACATGAGCACACAGACATTTCAGTTTCTCCTCGACTCATTAATTTGTCCCAACTCCCACATAGTGTTTTGCAAGTGGGAATCATGATTTATAGTTTGTCCCTATTAATCTTTAAAATAACTTATGTTCTCTCCTATAAATCATGCCTTAGCCCACTTCATTACTTCTGGATTATCTTTTAATATTTCAGCTGCAAAGCCAAGCCCGCTATTATCCAAAGCTAGATGCTTCCCCAACTTACCTTAACTCCACTTAACTTTGAAGAGGGCATTATTCTGCAGCCATGGCGGAGGGATGCATGACAAACACACACAAGAATTTGGAATGAAAGAAAGTTGCATTTTTCTTGTGAACAGATGTAACAGACTAAAGACTTTTGGAACTGCTCAGCTATAGACACAGTAAGCGAACATAGTATTAAAAAAAAAAAGCTTAATTTTTATTTCCACACATCATTGAGCCACCAGAGGCAGCCAAACTACTCAGAGATGAGGTCTCTCACCCGTGAGCAGCTTGATTGCCTGCATCACCCCATCAAGTGGCAAGGATGCTGCTGCTACCTGTCAAGTACAGATGTGCGGTACCTTGTGTGATAAAAGGATCGTCTATACCTCCATTGTTTAATACGCATCTGAATAACACCAACTCCCTAATCCCCTTTGGAGCTGAAGAGATTTTGCAAGTGTAAACAAAAGGGGATGAAAAATGGTGGATTTGAAAAGTAATACAGGCAGGGAAACAGGTGGATGGGAGGAATGAACTCAAAATATTCTAGGAGACTATAATTGCCTCCTAACTCCATATTTTTTCACATAAACGGCCATAATCACCTTCTGTGTCCCCTAAGGAAGAAAACAGGACAATGCTGTTTTCAAAGACATGTTCATTTAATGGACGGCAGGAGCTGATTCACATGCAGCTTATACAGGGGAGGCTAACAAACATGCCGTCTTTGCATTTTGTAAACTTTTCCTTATGGGCATAATGCTTTCTGGATGAACCTCTTCAACATCTCATCTGCATGATGATCCAGCATTGTCCCGGTCTCCCATAATTGTGGAGTTCTCCGTTAACTTGGTTTCATTCGGCAAGTCTGATTGCCTTGGCTATGCATATAAGCTTGACGTAGCAATCCAGCAATCATAAAAACAGCCATAAAACCACAATTTTTATGTACCCTGAGGTTGAGTTTATTCACAGTGGCAAAATGAATTACAGAGTGTCGGATTGCTCAGCTATTAAACCTGGATATCTCATCAGTTGGGCCATCATGTAAATGAAAGACAAGTAAAAACAAAAGAAATTTTCTCACATTGGAAAAAGCTTCTTTTTTCTGCTTATGTGGGCAAATCCTGCAGTTCATTAGTAGAGAAGTCAGGATGCATAAAAAATGAAGTTAGTTTCATGGGCACAAATTTAGGAACTAGTAGATTCTACACGTATACTGTTAGATAATAAAGATATAGTAGAGAATCTTATCGATATCCTGGTCACAGTGTGAAGATCCTTGACTGGGTAGAATCATGCATTTGACTAATCCAGGAAGGAGAGGAATTGGCTGTCTGGGAAAACAAAGTTGACAAACATTAAAAAAACAAGTATTGGCACAAAATGCTTTTCAGGAAAAATTTCTACCCCAATTAAATTACTAGTCCCTGCCCTAAAATCAAAACTAGAGAATAGTTTCTACATCTCTAGTTTTTATGTATAGGAGCTATCCTAGGCCTAAATCAACAGAATACATTTATATGCCTCTATAATAGACACATCTTATAATATCCATCCACTCACAAATGAAAATGGTGACACATATGTGTGAGAATCTGGGTGCCAGGGTGGAGTCTGGAACTCAGGAAGAGTGCCCAGCAGCCTGGCCTATGACAATGGCTTAGCACAATTAAGACTACAAATGTGTCACAAGCAGAGAATAAATTGCATGGATAACAGATAATGAAAGAAGGATAACTGACTGACAGTCTTCAACTTAGGTTACATGTATATACAGCAGCCTCCCCCAATCTGGTGCCCTTCAGATGTTTTGGATTTCAACTTCCATCAGCCCCAGCCATCATAGCCAATGGTCAGGAATGCTGGGAGTTGTCCAAGATATCTGGAAGGCACCAGGTTGGGAGAGGCTGCTGTTATCCTTTCCCTGTTTCTGTGCATCTCTTCCTCTCCTTTAACCCCCTTTCCTCACCAAAAGGTATAGTGGGTTACTCTGGGAGATGGCAAAGAATATCATGGCTTTTCACAGTCACATTCTGCACAATTTGAGTGCATAGAGACCTGTGTTAACCTAGAATAGAGAGCAGCTTTTAGGTAATTAAGTAGGCCACCTCACATGGGAAAGTTGGTAGCAGGCAAGACCAGTTTTGCAGGCGCAACGCAGTTTGATTCTTGCCAGGTCGCTCTAGTCCCTCAGATAAGTGTGTAGTGTTATGTCTTCATGAAGACCTGGGAAGCTTCCAAGCCCAGATTAGAATGCTGAGGCCTCTTTCCCTTGAAGAAGGTAACTTATTGCCTTGACTGTATGCCTTATACCTCCACTAGGGCATGGAAGAAAAGGTATATAAGCCTTGTTTAAAGCATGCCAAATTGGCCTCACTTCAGGGGGCAATGTGCACTGCTGGCCTGGGGAAACTTGTGTGGCCCTAAGAATGGCTTCTGTCTATTGCAGGGGTTCCCAACAGATACCCAGCTATGACAGCTTGATCAGCTGGAAAGAGGTGTGAGCTTTCTTTGCATAGATATTCTGTATCCATTTCCTATCAATAAACTGTCATATTTTTTAACAAGTTGCTTTGTTTCATCTTAGTAATCGAAAGAATCTAATTTCAACTGGGACCTGACAGAATCAGGGCCCCAGATCAAGACCTCAAGAGAGGTCACTGCAGGGCCTGCTGGGAAAAGTCGTCCCCGCAGACCCATGACAGCCTTGTCTCGCATCCCAGCCTGATGTTGACCAGAGCTTTTCCCTGCTGTGTGGTGAGAAAGGGTATGTGAGTGAATGGGGTGAGTAAGTGAGCAAGTGGCATGTGGCCCTGATGTGCTTGCCTGGACCCAGTGTGGCTCTCAGGCCAAAAAGGTTCCCCACCCCAAGGACATGCATTCAAATAGTCTGTGCATGTGTGGCCACTGTACCTTTTTACTATCCAACATCTTTTGCCGCAGAAGCTGAGCTCCACCTTGCACAGGATCAGGCACCACAAGAGACTTGGTGTAGGGAAGCCTCTGCCTTTTGAGAACCAGTGTAGTGGTTGCATTGGGACTGGTGATTCCTGGGACTGGATCACTGCTCAGCCACCAGGCTCACTGGCTGACTTGGGACCAGTTGCTCTCTTGTAGCCTAACAGAGCTCGCAGTGAGGATAAAATGGACCAATTATTGTACAGAGCCCCAAGTGCCTTGGAGGAAGGGTAAGAGAGAAATGTGATAAATATTATTTAGTGGATTAAACAAAAGGTTGGCAGGGCATAGGTGAGAATGATCAAGCTGTTCCTTTATCCCCCCTCTCAAGGGAGTGAGTTTCCTATACTAACTCACAGCCTGACTCCTTCTGAGAAGGTCGGTTTGTGAGGCCAGAGATACTGCATACTGAAAAGGCAGGAAACAGCCAGCCCCACATGGGCTGTTTGACCACATAATGCAATTTCGGCAGAGGTTTTCAAAATCTGAGATGATGCGTGCCCCCAAAAGAATTGGGAGCTAGGCAAGAAAGGCCACAACCAAGGAAAGGCGAATATATTCAGCAGGAGCCCAAGGGTTTGGCGGCTTCCTTTTGACCTTTATCCAGTTCTTGATTGATTAAATGCTGATGCAAAGCAGCAGGGCCAAATTTTATACTAATTGCACAACAGGCTCATTAGCCCCAGCCCCACTAGCAAGGCATGCTTGCAATTATCCAGCTGCGCTACTGTCCACATTTCAGGTTTGATTATCACTTAAGTGATCTCACCGAGCCTCCATTTCACAGTTGAGATATGTAAATCTGGCATTTGAAAGGCCTTCCATTTTGGAATGGCAGCTTACTAACATTACTCTCGCCTTGTGTATATTCCCATTCCTGTACAGCTGCCTGTCACACTCTCAGCCTCATACCTCTGTATCAACTTACTGTATACTTTTCTAGCTCCAAATACGTGGGCTTCATTTTCTGCTTCATGAATTACAAATCGACCCAAGGCCACTTGAATAGCTGGATTTCATACATAGAAAAACCCTGTGCTCAATCAATACAACACACTCCTGTTAACCTGGAAAGGGCATGGGAAAAACACCATGTATGCTGTATGGAGATCATCTCATGAGATGGTCGGGTTCATGCCTATTTCTCCATGTTTCAGACAACCCATGGTGGACTGTTTTGATTATGCAAACCAGCTCAATGTATTGCAATTTTAACTTTTCTTCTTTCTGTTTGGCTGGTATCAATTATCCATGCTATATATAACTACTCATAGCAATGTTTTTTCCAAATAAATTTTTAACAGGACAAAAGAGAAACAAGTGGATTTTATTTCATTTATATCCCACCCTTCCTCACAAAGAACCCAGGATGGCTAACAAACTATAGAAAACACAGTACACCACATAAACATTAAAACCATGATTCTAAAATCACAAATAAATAATACAATAAAACCGCCAACACAATCAATCAGAAAAAAAACCAATAGAGCACTTGCCTCTACCCCCAAAGCCTGCAGAAATGAATAGGTCTTTAACAGGCACCTGAGTGACAACAGAGCAGGGGACAGCCGAATCGCTACCAAACGAGGGTTCCATCGCCAGGATGCTGGCTATGAAACCGACCCCTCCTAGCTATTACAGCCCTCTGCGACATCTCCTATGCTCTTTTGGAGGGTCCCCAACCACCAAGAGCAGCTTTTCAGGAGGCATGGGAGGGCTGCAGGGAGTAGCAAGGAAGCAGCAAAAATCGGGTGCCCTGCTTTATGCAAGTGCTTTCTGCTAGTGCAAAACCACCAATAAATACAACCCCAAATCAACAAGACCCAACACAGAAGTGTGGAATGTGTCTATTCGCTAGAAGTGGGGAGGACATGGAGAATCCTTCTCCTTAGAGGTGAAACTGAGGGCAAACGTTCTGCCATAACTTCTGCCAAAACTTAATACGGGCACCAGGGGGCAGATAAAATTGTCTGGAGCCAGCCCGTAAGGTCAACTGTTGGCTCTCTCTGGTCTACATGAAGTTGCAAAGCAATCTTCTGCATGGAAGTGCTAACATCTTTTGACAAGCAGCTGTCACTTCAAACCTGTTTTGTGTTTCTCCTTAGTTATATAAATCCTCTGGATTTATATTCATAAGACTTTGGTTATTTCCCCTATATTTGGTATTAAAGTGAACAGTTTAACATGACCAATACCTTATTCTATGTATTCAGGAAAAACTTTGAAAACGTTCATGCTCCTACATAGATTGCACAAGCGAGCATTAGCTGCTAGTTTAATTTTCAAGATGCTGCTTTCTACTTGATATGCTTTCCTCTCCATTAATGTGTGGCCTCTTTTGTCAACAGTAACTATGTAAGGAGTTCAGGTAACTAACACAATTATTCCTGCAGGGTTACTGCATAGATAGAGGCGTGGATTCAAAGAACTGTGCACAAAAGGGAAAAAAAAAATAATAGTGGTGTACAGCAAACTCTTCCACAAGCTAGAGGAAGCCTTCTTGCAGTGCTACAATTTAATCAGGGGGTTGTATTACTGTATGAGAAATGTGGTGAATAAGATACAGCCTCTAGCTCGGGATGTGTGACACTGGGAACCCCCTTCCATTTAAGCCTGATGAGATTTTGCAGTGTTCCCATTCCAAAAAGTGGTAGTGGAGTGGATTTCCCCCCGATTCCGGAAATGTTCATATTTTTTTGTGCACATTAAATGGATTTTTTTCCGGGTTCCATGATTTGTGCAAACGGTATTGTGTGGTTTTTTTTAATTTGTTTTTTTCATTTTTCGGGTCCAGAGGTTTGCACAAATGGGATCATGGTTTGTTTTTCATTTTTTGAGTCTGGACATTTGTGCAAATAGGATCTTTTTCTTCTTTGTGTCTTTAAATTTGCGCAAATGGGACTGTATTTTTTTTAACCAGGGGTCTTGCATAAGTCCACACTTACACAAGTCTGCCTGTTTCCTATGTAGCCCCACAGAGGCATATTCCCATTGTAAAAATCTTTGCCAGTTCATCCTCTCCACACAGACTACTTCCTTTAGCCCAGAAGAGCCATACTCCGTACTTTTCAAAGAACATGTCAATTTCATCCTCCACTTCCCCACTTCCTGAGGGAAAGTCCCTCTCCCCCACACCTGGGAATCCCCTAAGTGGAGGATGAAATTGACAAGTTGCGCAAATTGCCACTGCCCTTAAAAAAAAAAAAAAATTTGGATGGACTCACTACAGATTGAGTCAATGCCAGTGGGGGGGAACGGAACAAAATACACCAGGTCAAAACAATATCTGTCAAGATTTTGCTCCAAAATGGAATTGTCATGCACACATACCTCTAGCACAACAATTTAACACGATCTTAAGAAAGAGTGTGTGCAACATCTTGCAAAAGGGCTTGAACAAAAACCAAAGCAACTTGTATAGGATTTTTCCTAGACAGTGCTATTCAGCAAAGAGTTAGAAACAGCCCTTCCACAAGTGGATGAGGCTTCCTGCTAGGAGAGGGGTGGACAACCTGCAACCCACCGTGTTGTGGGTCCAAGTCAGGAAGTTCGCTTCTTTTTCCTCAAAAAACTTTTTTCTGATTAATATTCCTGCCCCTTATTTTGTTGAAATAAAACTACAGTTAACTGTATAATTAGTTAATGTATTGGTTTATTAAAGGGGCATGGAAGTGTCCCTTTAGTTGAGCCACACACAGACTCGAAGTTTCCGCCATTATAAGCCTCAAAATTCTGCTGCTTATAAAAATGACACCCACTGAGCTAATAACTTGACCCCTTCTGTGTAGCTATTCTTTGCCTTGGTCAGCAAAGATGGCCAGCCAGCGACTGATGTAAGCAACAGACAGGCATGGGTCAATTTACAGGAGGATTCCTCTAGCAATACAATAAAGCTAAGGTGCGACATAGGGCAATGCAGGACTAGTGAGTCATCTTTTATGGTCTCAGACACTCCATATGCCCCATTTGGGCCTGAAAGACAAAGGTAAAGTGTGGGTCAATGGAGGGTAAGACGTAAGCAAGCACAATTTGTGACATTGCACAAAATCATTACTGATCTTGGGGCATATCTGTTAAGTCGTCAGTCTTAGCATCCAATTTCCTGGCTTTGTCGAGATTGAGCTAACATGAGATAACCTTAACTCTGGTCTTAAACCAGCAGAATTTTAAAATCACTGATATTATAGTTTACATTGACATTGAACTCCAGTTGTGTTTTAGACATCTGACCTAAAATGGGTCACAACAGCATGGTTGCTGCTGCCATGTCTGTAGTAGTATTGTGTACAGCTGACAGCTTAGACAGCAAGCGCTTTTGCTGAGTTAAGTCCACCGTCTCTCCCCTCCTGATGTCTCTGGCAGAGATACTGCAATCAGACAGCTGCTAGTATTTCTCCGATTAGAATGAGCAGGCAAACAAGCAGGGGCTGAAGGAAAGCTTTGGATTCTGCACCAGCAACTTCTGCATACCTACCTTTACATTAAAAAAAATAAAAATAAGGATAGCCACACTGCTCCGAGAGAGAAAAAACTCAACATCCACAGTTACATAATACCTTTATTAGGACCAACCAAAATTACACAGCAGATTGTGCAGGTTTTCAGGTTCTCTAGAACTCTTCATTGGGCTAGGTGGTAAACTCTGTCTGTCTGTCTGTCTGTCTGTCAATAGGGATGAGAGAACCAGAGATGCTTGAGCTGACTGAGATTCTCCAAACTCTGTTTTGAAGCTCGATACATCGCACTCCCACTTTCATTTGCAATCTTTCTTTTCATTCAAATGGGAAAAGTACGCATTTTAGATGGGGAAAGTGTGCACTTCCCTCCTATCCATGATTAAAACATGAACATGTGTACTGGGGGGGGGGGATGTACATTTTAAATTATGTGTAGTTGTTTTTTAAAAGTACATATTTTATCCCAGCAGCTGAATGACCTGCTAGGCTCTCCAGAGCACCTACTATGGTGCTGCAGTGGGGGGGCCTCCTTGCAGGGCTGGGGGGAAGGCACAATTCACTGTTCTCCCTGCTCCGCCACCTGAGCCAGGTGACTCAGTCTGCCTCATGGGAGGGCCAGCCCTGTTCCCAAATCTAGCTGGGAGTTAATTTTCAAGCAAGCATGCTTAGAATTGTAGTCTTAAGTTTTCACTTTATGTACTCAGGTATAGATTTGTGTTTGAAACATTCAAGCGACCACAGTATGCCAGTAACAAGGGTTGCGAAGACACTCCCACTGGCACCACCTGTTTTTCCTGAAGCACACACATCTGAGGAAAGACTCTCAAGCAGATTCCACTAAAAACAGAGGAGTACTCCTGAGTAAACATGTTTAGGAATAGGCTGCATCCCTTAATTTGATATTATTACCTGTGGTGAGTTGCACTTAAAAGACCTTCTTACACAACATTGGTGGTAAGGTATAGTGCACTAATAGTACAGTTGCTGCTTATGCATCTGAATTCTGATTTTTTTAAATGCCAAAATGGACAACTGGTTTCATAAAGAAGGCCAAATGTGTTTGATTTTCTATGTATGTGCTTACTTCAGCTGGACTTATTTGTTCTTCCTTGATCATTTGTCTATGCCAGACAGCAGCTTTTAATCTCATTTTGAGATAGTTAGTAGTGGCCTTATTCTCATGACAGTAATGTTTAAATAGCTCTGTTGTTTTGCGTCTGCACCAAACTCTGCTAATCCTGCCCCCCGTTAAGAGGGAAACCCTCTCAAGGCAGCTCCCATAAATTGATAGACACATGTAACAATGAACTTACAAACTCAACCATTAATAAAAACCAACTAATAACTAAACACATACTGTTCAGTAAAATACAAAACTCCAACAAATATTTAAACAGTAGTTAAAACTATCTCAGTTCAGCAGTCCATAAAACCTATCTTAAGAAAAGGCCAGCGAAAACAAGCCTGGCTTAAGAGCTCTTCTCAAGGCCTGTAATGAGGGGGCTTGATGCACCCCAGTTGGCAATGCGTTCCACAAGTGTAGGGCCAGGGCCAAGAAAGCCCACTCCCAATTGCTCGCCAGCATGATTGTTTTGGTGGGCAGGTGCCCAGGGCTCCAGCCTCAACGTGCAGGCAGGCTGGTACGGGTAAAAGGGGTCCTTCAAATAACTTGACCCCAAACTGTTTAAAAACTTTAACCGTTAAAACCAGCACTTTAAATGGGGCTTGGAAACACACCGACAACCGCTGGTGCAGTATAGATGTCACACTGCATGACCACTGTGCACCTACTAATCTTTAGGCAGCCACCTTCTGCACCAGCTGGTTTCCAGTCGTCAGAGGCAGCCCCACGTAGAGGGTATTACAGCAGTCCAGCCTGGCCAACACTACTGCATTTATGCATGCCATGATGGTGATATAGAGGAGGGATAGGCCACATGGTGCCATGTTTTGGACTACAACTTCCATAATTCCTCACCATTGGCCATGCTGACTGGGGCTAAGAGTTGTAGTCCAACACATCTGGAAGGCAGCAGGTTGCTTACCCCTGATACAGAGGCTGTAATATAAGTGTACCAGTGTGCTCAGGTTCTCCCCTTCACAATTATGTCAAGAGGAACATTCCCATATTTCTAGCCTTCCTGATACGTTAGTGAATTTAGTAAGATCTGCTCTCATGGAATTTCATGTACACCTTGGAACTACACAGAGCCATTCAGTTTAAGACGGATTCCAACCCATTTCCCCAAAGCCACCTCCTGTCTAAAGCTATTGCAATGTGCAGAGGAGGAATATATATACGGGGGGGGGGGGATTGAAAGGAAAGGACCCCTGTTTACCTTCTGCATAGTGAGGTATTTGAAATTCCTAACGAAAAGGACAGAAGTACATACATGTATGCCTGAAGCCAAATGTACATGTAAGCATGGATCCTATTGAATGGGCTGGGAATACCTGATGTTATAGCACTACTGAGGCTGGAAGGGAACAGACCTGATCATTTCCTTGTAGGGGAGAGGCCCATGGAAGAATAAGAAAAAAGGAAAACTGAAGGAGAAATTCTCTGTCATAGACAATATTCAGGCAATGGTAATATCCTCCAACTCCTAGAATGCATTTTTCTCTTCAAGTTGCACTTAAAAATAGATGTTAAGGATGTTGTACACATGCAAATACTCTGCAAATGGCCTTGCAAATAAGTGCTGAGAAGGTACTAGCCTGCTTGCCCACATCATGGATTTGAATATATAATATACTTCAAAATCTAGAAAAACTGATAATCTCAGACACTCAATTATTATTATGGGATGGAATTATTATTATGGGATGTCAGAATTATTATTTTTAAAAAAGAAAAACCAAAAGGGAAAAAGCCCCAAACTATTCCACTTTCCACCCTTTAAAAATATAGGGGGGCACACAGAGGAAACCAGGGCCATGCTAGCAGAAGACAGGTATTGTTAGTATTCTTTTACTTAGTAAATAAGCCCAACAATCATGTCATCCAACTGACAGCTATTTTAGAAGGAAGAATATGGCATGCAGCTAAACGTAGACATACCCATTTACAACCGCAGCCAAAACTTGGACTTTGAGACAGGATTGCTAGGGCTCACATTAGAACCAGTTTTCAATGCCAGAGGTCAGCCCAAGAACAAAAGAGTATCTAAGCACGTAAAGAGGATATTTCCATAATCCGACCACACATCTGGAATAGGAGTGTTTGCATTAATGCTTTCAATCCCATAAATCCTATAATGCCAGATAACCTACAGCCAGAAAGGAAAACTACAGCTCTGCTTGAATATGAGGCTTGCACTACTAGCAGACTCAGCATGTTCCAAGTGGCCAAAATACAAAGAAATCCTCTTGTTATGCCCAATACCCCCCCCCCCACAGCTTTTTATTTATGTAGCACCATTAATGGGAATGGTACTTTACAGATTAACGAAAAGGGCTGCTCCCTGCCCAGAGAAGCTTACAGTTTAAATCTGGAAGCAACCAGGTGGTGGTGGTGAGAAATTCTAACTTAAAATAATATACAGTCATCATTAAAGGAAAGTCAACAACCTGTTTGTGCAATACAGTTTTATTTTCCTTTTACCTCTGCAGTCAGTCTTTGAGTAATCATTGTGTAAACAATAGAATGGAATGAAATTACACTGAGTTGTATGCAAATGGCTCTAGAACACCTCAAACATTTATGACAAGGCATTATAAATAACTTTTAAATAACACATTTGCCATTTTTCCCGTATGTTAGAGAGCTGCCATTTATCTAAGTTTAGCAAGGAAGTGATTTAACAAGGAAACATCCATGAAACCCACTTCTCTGAAAATATGCTTCAGATTAGAGAATCTTTCTAACGTTCACTAGCTCCAAAATATCTATGCCACAGGTTAAGCGTATAACTACTTCGATCAGAAGTATTTAAAATTTTTGTAACAGAATTTTGTGTCTTTTAACTTTTAAGTCATTGCACAAAGCCCTTTCTTCTTATTTGCACTCCTCACCTGGCTGTTCTGCACAATTTCAAGTTAAGTTCAGATTCTTTTCAAGTTTTATCATTATAAAGCATTTCCAGTCCCTTAAAGGTAAGCCAAATCAGAGGTGGGCAAATTAAAGGCATTTTAGCTTAATGGCAACAGTTTATAAGAAGTTTCAGCTTGTAGATTCCCCCAACAAAGCAGAATGTAGCCCATACTTATTTGTCTCAAGTCTCTGCTACAGTAAATCTTCCTCACTGCTCAGAGATCTAGATATAGTGGGTCTAGAAAAGAGATGAGCTTAGATCCACACAGCTTCAGGCACAATCTTAGAACATTAATATCTGCAAGGCACCTCCCACACCCTTGACAATCCTATTATGGATTTTTAGAAGGACACACAAACCAAAACCCCCCAAAACTAAATGCCTACATCAGTTCAAAAACTAGAGATCATGACAAATACTTCAAAGATAAACCTGAAACTCTCTTTAAACAAACATGTTTAAACTGCAAGTAGCACATAAATCAAGAAATGAAAAAAGTGATTTCTTACAGCTAGGATGTACAATGCATAAATATAGGGGGGAAATAAAATTCACAGTTGGTTTAAGAACAGGAATTCAAGTTTGGCTAATAAACCCTAGCATTTATAATTATATTCATTTGTACATACAACAGAAGAGAGTCAGTATTATCCACTAAAATAGTTATTACTGGATTTTTTTAATTAAAGAAGAAAAAAGCTCTGATAGAAAATTCCTTTTGTAACCAATGGATACAGCCACCTGAGTGCATTTCCAATCTGTCTGTTTTCACTTCAGGGAAATCCGAACTGATTGCTAGAGACATATTTAGTAGCTTTTGGAATGTTAGCAGGAGCAGTATAGCTGTGGGCTTTGCTTGTTCCATCTTGGTGAATTGCTACAGAATGAAGCAGAACTCAGTGTGTGGTGCTTGAAAATTTTCCTTCGCAATGTAAAGCTGGCCTCTTTGCAATCTCACCATTTTGATGGGGGCCGAGTGTGTGGCATCAGCTGACACTTAACTGAGCAAACCCAATCAGTTTTACCTCATCCGGGATCTCAGTACCATCACAGCCAGAAGCCTGAAAAAGAGCAGGAGAAGAGAGGGGGACCCACAAACATTCAATATGTGTATGGAGAATTTTTTTTTTTTTTAACAGCCAGTATTACCAAAGAAAAGAAGACCAAAGAACTAGGCATCTGTTTAGCCTTAAAACCATCGTTCAACTACATAAGCTGAAGTGTTGGGCCTGCGTTGCAGCTAGGTTTTATTTGTGGCCTGCTATCTTTTCAATCCTGTCTCCATCCCCACTGACAGTTTTGACACCTATGTGACAAAAGTGTAATGATGGTCCTTCTCTGGGAGGCCCTACCAAAGGAAGTGAGGCAGGTGGCTACCAGGAAGACGGCCTTTTCTGCTGTGGCACCCTGGCTGTCGAATGAGCTCCCTATCCTTCGCCACTCACCTACGTTGTATTCCTTTCAGCGCCAGGTGAAGACCTTATTTTCCCAGCATTTAGCACTCTAGCCTTTTAGCTCTGCTGTTTTAAATCTGTATTTTAAATCTCTGCATTGCTGCTAGGTTTTATTCAGGTTGTACTTTTATACTGTAGTTTTAAACATTCACTTTTTATATTGTTTTATGCTTTGTGGTTTTAATTTTTGTGAACCGCCCAGAGAGCTTCGGCTGTTGGGCAGTATAGAAATGAAATGAAATAAAAAAATAAGATGATGGGTGGTTTAGATCAGGGGTGGGCCGAAGGCAGATCCCCAGATGTTTGAACTTCAGATCCCAGAAGCCCCTGCAAGCATGGCCAATGGTTAGGAATGCTGAGAGATGAAGTCCAAAACATCTGGAGAACTACTTTCTGCCCACCCCTGGTATGTTGTTCAGTCGTTCAGTCGTGTCCGACTCTTCGTGACCCCATGGACCATAGCACGCCAGGCCTTCCTGTCCTGCGCTCTCTCCCGGAGCGTGCTCAAGTTCATATTCATTGCATCCGTGATGCTATCTAGCCATGCCGTCCCCTTCTCCTTTTGCCTTCAGTCTTTCCCAGCATCAGGGTCTTTTCCAGGGAGTTTTCTCTTCGCATTAGGTGGCCAAAATATTGGAGCTTCAGCTTCAGTATCTGTCCTTCCAATGAGCACTCAGGGTTGATTTCCTTTAGGATGGACTGATTTGACCTCCTTGCAGTCCAGGGGACTCGTAAGAGTCTTCTCCAGCACCACAGTTCGAAAGCATCAATTCTTCGGCGCTCAGCCTTCCTTATAGTCCAGCTCTCACAGCCATACATTACTACTGGGAAAACCATAGCTTTGATTAGACGGACCTTTGTCAGCAAGGTGATGTCTCTGCTTCTTACTATGCTGTCTAGGTTGGCCATAGCTTTCCTCCCAAGGAGCAAGCGTCTTTTAATTTCATGGCTACAGTCACCGTCTGCGGTGATCTTGGAGCCCAAGAAAGTAAAATCTGTCACTGCTTCCATTTCTTCCCCTTCTATATGCCAGGAAGTGATGGGGCCAGATGCCATGATCTTCGTTTTTTTAATGTTGAGTTTCAAACCAGCTTTTGCACTCTCCTCTTTCACCCTCAACAAGAGGCTCTTTAGATCCTCTTCGCTTTCTGCCATTAGGGTGGTATCGTCTGCATATCGGAGGTTGTTGATAATTCTCCCAGCAATCTTAATTCCGACCTCTGATTCATCCAACCCGGCATTTCTCATGATGTACTCTGCATATAAGTTAAATAAGCAGGGTGACAATATGCAGCCTTGTCGTACTCCTTTCCCAATTTTGAACCAATCGGTTGTTCCATGTCTGGTTCTGACTGTTGCTTCTTGACCCTCGTACAGGTTTCTCAGGAGACAGGTAAGGTGGTCTGGTACTCCCATCACTTTAAGAATTTGCCAGTTTGTTGTGATCCACACAATCAAAGGCTTTAGCGTAGTCAATGAAGCAGAAATAGACATTTTTCTGGAATTCTCTTGCTTTCTCCATGATGCAGCGAATGTTGGCGATTTGATCTCTAGTTCCTCTGCCTCTTCTAAACCCAGCTTGTACTACCGGTAGTTCTCGGTTCACATACTGCTGAAGCCTAGCTTGTAGGATTTTGAGCATCACCTTGCTGGCATGTGAAATGAGCGCAATTGTGCGGTAGTTTGAACACTCTTTGGCGTTGCCCTTCTTTGGAATTGGAATGTAAACTGACCTTTTCCAGTCTTGCGGCCACTGTTGAGTGTTCCAGATTTGTTGGCATATTGAATGCAGCACTTTAACAGCATCATCTTTTAGGATTTTAAATAGCTCGGCTGGAATACTGTCATCTCCGCTAGCTTTGTTGTTACTAATGCTTCCTAAGGCCCACTTGACTTCACTCTCTAGGATGTCCGGCTCAAGTTCAGTGACCGCACTATCATGGCTATCAGGGACATTCAGATCTTTCCTGTATAGTTCTTCTGTGTATTCTTGCCACCTCTTCTTAATCTCATCTGCTTCTGTTAGGTCCCTGCCTTCTTTGTCCTTTATCATGCCCGTCTTTGCACAAAACGTTCCCTTGAGATCTTCAATTTTCTTGAAGAGATCTCTAGTCTTTCCCATTCTGTTGTTTTCCTCGATTTCTTTGCATTGTTCATTTAAGAAGGCCTTTTTGTCTCTCCTTGCTATTCTCTGGAACTCTGCATTCAGTTGGGTATATCTTCCCCTTTCTCCCTTGCTTTTCGCTTCCCTTCTTTCGTGAGCTACTTGTAAAGCCTCATCAGACAGCCACTTGGCTTTCTTGCATTTCTTTTTCTTGGGGATGGATTTCGTTGCTGCCTCCTGAACAATGTTACGGACCTCCGTCCATAGTTCCTCAGGCACTCTGTCTATCAGGTCTAATCCCTGAAATCTATTCCTCACCTCCACTGTATATTCATCAGGGATATGATTTAGGTCATACCTGAACGGTTTAGTGGTTTTCCCGACGTTCTTCAATTTAAGCCGAAATTTTGCAAGAAGCAGCTCATGATCTGAGCCACAGTCAGCTCCAGGTCTTGTTTTTACTGACTGTATGGAGCTGCAAAGAACATAATCAATCTGATTTCGATATTGACCATCTGGTGACGTCCATGTGTAGAGTCGCCTCTTGTGCTGTTGGAAAAGAGTGTTTGCTATGATCAGCATGTTCTCTTGGCAAAACTCTATTAGCTTTTGTCCTGCTTCATTTTGTACACCAAGGCCATGCCTGCCTGTTATCCCGGTGATTTCTTGACTTCCTACTTTAGCATTCCAATCCCCTATGATGAAGAGGACATCTTTTTTTGGTGTTAGTTCTAGAAGGTGTTGTAGGTCTTCATAGAACCGATCAACCTCAGCTTCTTCGGCATCAGTGGTTGGGGCATAGACTTGAATTACTGTGATGTTGAATGGTTTGCCTTGGATTCGTACTGAGATCATTCTATCATTTTTAAGATTGTACCCCAATACTGCTTTTCCCACCCTTTTGTTGACTATGAGTGCTACTCCATTTCTTCTAAGGGATTCTTGCCCACAATAGTAGATATGATGGTCACCTGAATTAAATTCGCCCATGCCTGTCCATTTTAGTTCGCTGATTCCCAAGATGTCGATGTTCAATCTTGCCATCTCATGTTTGACCACCTCCAGCTTACCTTGATTCATTGATCTGACATTCCAGGTTCCTAAACAATATTGTTCTTTACAGCATCGGATTTTCTTTTCACCGCCAGACACATCCACAGCTGAGTGTCCTTTCGGGTTTGGCCCAGCCGCTTCACTCTTTCTGGCGCTACTTGGAAATACCCTCTGCTCTTCCCCAGTAGCATATTGGACACCTTCCGACCTGAGGGGCTCATCTTCCGGCGTCATATCTTTTAGCCTTGTGATACGTTCCATGGGGTTTTCTTGGCAAGAATACTGGAGTGGGTTGCCATTTCCTTCTCCAGTGGACCACATTTTGTCAGAACTCTCTGCCATGACCTGTCCGTCTTGGGTGGCCCTGCACGGCATAGCTTATGGCTTCACTGAGTTACGCAAGCCCCTTCGCCACAACAAGGCAGTGATCCATGAAGGGGACCCCTGGTATAGAACACTACAAATACTGACCTATTCCCTGCCAAGAAATGGTACCTGTTTATTCTGCATGCAAGATAATTTTTACTTGTATGAGGAAGAAATACAATCTACATGCATGTATGAGGGAAGTTATCCATAAGCGTGGAGATGTACCACCTATAGGGATAAGTGATAGTAGCAACAAGGCCCCTATATAAAATGGTGGACCTGTGTGTTTTATGAGACTTTGATTAGTTTAAGTATAAACTCATGTTTTATACATCATAAAATAAAATATGGTATATTTAGTATGCAATAACAGACACCTCCTCCACCCAAAGTCTGCCTTAGCCGATTTCCTAATGAACACAACTGGGTTAATGTACCTGACCCTTCATTAACGAACGTTCACATTTATTTTATCAAGAAGACAGATCTTTGAATCAATATTAGTAATTAAACCAACAGCTTGCAGACAAACACAACCCTCTCCCTACTTAGGGCATGCTAGTCTTGTGAAAAATAAGCCACAGTTGTCCAAAACTTTAAATAACAGAGACTGATACAATTGTCAAGAACATAAATTTAGCACTTCAATTAACTACCCTCTCTCAATGCTCCCAGGGGTGTTAACATGTCCTAATTGCTCTGAGGATATGTTTGTTTTAAGCCATTCTTGTATGGACTACTTCTATGGACAGAAAAAAAAAATGTTTCTTTTTTATTATTGTTATCTGATTTATCTTGTATGCTCCGCTAGGGTTTTTGTTTTTGTTTTAGCCTTTGCCATACACTTGTTATACAAACAATGCCCTTTTGCAATACAGCATTCAAAAAGCTGGGCATCCATAAATAAATTTTGCTGAAATGGACAAACACTTTTGTTATTTCCATGCTGTTTTGTTACTTTTCATAGGGAAAAGCTGAGAAACTTTTTTACTGGTAAAACATTTTAAGGAACTGCATCAGTAAGTAAGCTAAATGTTTTGTTACGCTGTTCAGTGATCACAGCAGTAGAGATGCCTCATCTTTTTGGTACCTGATTACCTTTTATGTCTAAAATTGCAGTGTGGATTGCTTCTACCAAGAGACAGCCTTACAATGGGCATGTAGGGAGGGGCTATACATTAGATGTCTGGTACTTTCCACTGCTAATTTGTAGGTCCCTAATTATGCATAAGTCAGCAGGACCCATTTGGGGGATCCCCCCAAATATTATTTCATTAAGTAAGCCAACACAATTCCCCACAAAGGCTTGTAAGAAAAGACAAATATTTTTAAGTTATGTTTTGCTCTTGCATCTAAACCTCAATCTGTCATTGACCTCTTGCTCACCCCTTATAATGATAAAAATAATGCAGTTTCTATGTAAAGCACTCCATTTATGTCAAATACATAAAGTACACAATTTATTCTAGGAGCAGAAAGGGTGAAGAGTACAGAACACAAGCCTCCTGGAATATACATAACACATCAAGTAATAAAAAGAGAACAATTTGCTGAGGTTTGCTGGCTGCAAGCTCCAGCTGAGGCTACTCCACCATAACCCCATTCTGCACCTGAAGAAATTCTCTGCACTCATATTGGATTGCTAAGGCAACTGTTCCTGTATCATGACTTCATGCTTATTTTGGGTAACCTGAATGCCGTCCATCCTACATTATTTCCCTGATACACTAGTTACATTCATTGTTCACTGGCTGTGTCACACCACTGAAATACAGCCCAGCTGTAAGTGGCTATCACTGTAATCTGATGGCTTTGAGAGTTCCTCGCTTGGAACATTCTACCATTGTATCACATTACATATTTGCACTTTCATCTTTTACACCTTGTCATTATCTCTCCCACCCTCCCTCCCCACACCCTCCCAGCTTTCTAAACAGATCTCACTGGGCACTACCGGAAAGCTTCATTAGAACATCACTGTGGTCCATTTTAAGTTTCTGTACAATTTCTGTTAAACCTATGTTGCTGGCGACAGTAAAATCATTTTCAGCTCCAAGAGTTAACATAACAGTTAACATAAGAGTCTAACAGTTTCCCAGTTAGCTTCCTATAAAATATACCACTAGAAAAAAAGTAGCAATGCAGCAGGGATTATTACCTACATAACACTCCCATGGGATTTTAGGATTCTGGCGCTGCTTCAAAAGAAGCAATCTCTCCAGGCACATGTGAGTGCTACATGAATTCTCACATTTGCCAATTGCTTCTTCCAGTCCTTCTTCTGAAATACAGTGGAACATATGGGCTCCTCCTGAACAATGTCAGATGGAGCACGAGAGGCTTCTGGGGGCAGGGGAAATCACCATAATTGAGCAGATCTCCACCTGATTTAGGGAATTTTTCCTCTGCTGTTCAATGGCGCAGCCTCACAGGTAGCTGCAAGGGGGGTGGGGTGCAGAATGGTGAACTTCTCTTCTGTCAACTTCTTTGAGGGCATAACCCTCTGGTTATTTAGACAGAAAAAGTCCTGCAACTTCCAACAGCCCTCCAGCCAGCCATGCTGCATAATTTTTTTCTGTTTAATTATGCACAGGATTGAACCCTGTTAACTTATCTTAGGATCCAAGCCAACATGTACCTACAGAAGTCATTCAGATTGTTATCTAGAAGTTACTGAGCATAGAGAATTAGTATGTGTAGGTGTGAATCAGCCCCAATGTGGCAGAGTGGGAAGGCGCATGCGGTATAAGCAGCACAAAGCATCAGTATGTACGATAGCAGCTAAAGAACATGTACTGTGTGCATGCCCATTTCTGCACTCTGGACCTCAGGAAATATGCAGTACTTCCTGAAATTCCAAAACACAAAGCTCTTTTACACAGGAGAATGCCAATTCCCCTGCGTATGCACAGACTTCAGATTTTGCTGTCTTTATTAGGAAATAAACTACTTTTTAGCCATTGGTTCAACTGGTCCCAGGAGCCTCGTGTGGCACAGAGTGGTAGGCGGCGGTATTGCAACCGAAACTCTCCCCACTACCTGAGTTCGATCCCAGCAGAAGCTGGGTCCCAGGTAGCCAGCTCAGGTCGACTCAGCCCTCCATCCTTCCGAGGTCAGTAAAATGAGTGCCCAGCTTGCTGGGGGAAAGGTAGTCACGACTGGGGAAGGCAATGGCAAACCACCCCGCTACAGTCTGCCATGAAAACGCCAGCACAAGCGGCGTCCCTCTAGGGGTCAGTAATGACCCAGTGCTTGCACAGGAGGAACCTTTCCTTTCCTTTCAACTGGTCCCAATCAGAATGTCTTGGCCATTGTCAGCCAATAAACATGAAGCATCAATAGTCACAGGATTTCAAGAGCAGCTGTTGATCCTGTGGGTGTCTAATATATGCCAGGCTTTACAAGCTTACCACACTCTGAAGTACTACTTTTTCCCTTTACAATATTCTTTCCAGTTAGTGAATTTGAAAAAAGGCCATTAAAAGAGTTTTCCACTTTCCTCTTTCAGTTTGTGTAGGGTAATAAAACGTTGAAAAGGTCAGTGTTCAAAGCAGAAAGGCAGCTAATAAAACACCAGAAATTAAGAGAAACTGGCTGAAAAGCTCAGTAATTGCTTTCTATTTACTTACATTATTTTGATCACCAACAGTACTTTACTTACCAGCTTAAAGGTTAATGTTTTCAAGGCCTTGGGGTCATCTACTATTTTTTGTAAATTAGCAGCAACTGTGAAAAACAAAGCATGAAAATATGGAATACACAGGAATTCATGCTGTATACAGTTCATAATTGACGGCATTTATTAATGAGAAGCAGAATGATGCAGATTTTTATGGGAGACGTGTAAGAGGATACACTCCAAATTATACAATTCATATTTGAGTGAAAGTGAGGTATGGGAAGTATCCAAGCTTATTTTGATAAATTCCAGTTAAATATTTTTTCTCCACAGAAGAATACTCATGAAAAACATTCCAAAATTTCATATTGATTTTTGTTTCTGTTATAACATTTCTGTAGGCTTTTTCATGGTGTTATGGAATGTTATATAGAAAGCTGAGAAATAAAACCTTTATTAGTTGTACTCTTGTATCCACTCCTAAGGCCTATGTAAATTTAATAGCAGTCTCTACCATGTATATTCAGTGGGTAAACAGAACATTATTAATTGTTTGTATTAATAGGGTAGTAATTAACACACAATTTCGAAAACCACCATCTTCTGTAGGCACATAAGTCAGGAATATTGTATATGCCCTAGTTTTCCTGGCAAGTAGTAGAAATGGAAGAAAGACTCTTTTTTTTTTTTTTTAAGAATAAAGAATACGAAGTAAGATGTTCCCCCCTGTTGAGGATGTTTGAACATTGTATGTTCTCTACAGCAGAGGTGGGAAACCTCTTTCAGCCCTGGGCTGAATTCAGTTTCAGAGAAACTTTTCGGAGGCACATTTCAGTGATGGCAGTGACTGAAGGCAAAGGGGCAGTGCCAAAGGCCAAAAAGGGTGGGATCAAAAATGCAAAACATATCACCAGATTGTAGCTTCAAGACCTTCCTACCAGTAACTAGGCCTTAGGAGAGGCCTCTGAACCTTTTAGAGGGGGTGGGGGGGACAACACCACACAAATGCCAGAAAACCACCAAATGATCAATGATTGGAATAAACAGGGCATGGCCATCTGGAGAAGCCGGAGGGCTGGAGTGGGCCCTTGGGCCTGAGATTTCCCACAGGAAAAAAAGAGATTTCTACAGGAAGAAAAAGAATTGTCAGCTGGAACTGTCTGATTCCTGAGATAACGGCTTGGTTTTATTCAGTATGAACTCGGGGTGGGAGGGGGGGAGAGAAACTTCCTTTATATCTTTAAGATCTGCACAACATGTGACCCACCAAGTTGAATGCAGCCATGTCTGCTGCCTCACCAGGCACTTGACAAGCCTTGTCTTCACTTTCAGTCTGGAACTGAAGGCTTATATAGCCTGAGCACCCAGAGCCCCACCTAGGGCTCAGCAGCAGTTCATCACAGGTCCTCTGGTAAAAGTTGTGAGGAGGGCCTTGCTCACAAGGAGTCCTCCTTGGTAAAGAGGCACTCCTCCTCACAGGGGTTCCTCTGGCCTGCATCTTGAGATGACACTCTCGGGGGCTCAGGGGGTCACTCAGCCTCTGCCTCAGAGCGGGAGTCCTCTTGCAGGGATGGACCTGTGGCCATCTCTCCTGAGGGTCCAGGCTCCTGCTGGTCTTCTGACATGGGCTGTTCTGTTGTGTTCTTCGTGGGCTATTCTGGGAGCTCTAGCTACTCCTCTTGAGGAGGATTCCTTCAGTGGGAGCATGACAAAGGTGGTACAAAATGTATGAATTCATGTACAACTGTACCTAGAGCCGCTGGGACTCACTTCAGCACATCCGGAAATAAAACTTAATTTGGGGGAATCTCCCGCTCTCTCATGAGATATAGAAACTCAACACAAGACACAAACAAGTTGCAGACTTGCTCCTCAAGAAGACCCATGGCAAAGTTCTTGGGGATGATAGTATCACGTTCAGAATTCCTCCCATGAGCCCAACTACATTCACATCACCTTCAGACTGCCTTCTTTGTTTCCAAGAACAGTTACAGGCGGCAACACAACTCTCCCAATGCCTCTGGAAGTCAGCAGATCCCTTATTTGATCCATTATCCACATGTGTGCCATTGGGCTGCCATCCAAGGTACCTGCCAAGTTGTGATCACTACTGACACAAGCCTTATGGGATAAAAAACACCCCGGCTCTCCCAGACCATCTTCTTCCAACAGAAGTGAATCTTAAAGTACAGAGACCGAGTTGTGTCACTGCTCTATCTCTTCCATCTCCCCATCCCCCGCTGTGACCAAGGCCAAAGAGAAGAGCCCAGGGCCCAACAGGTGCAAGAGATCACTTCAGGAATGCCAGTCCTTAGGAAGTGAAGCTTAAATCATCTAGATCCAAAAATGGAACCTTCCCAATGCTTACTGCTCTACCTCTAAGGACCATCTTCAGAAGATAGAGAATGTTTGTAAAGACAATTGTTAAGGTTGTGGGGATTTCCCCCAGGTTAGTCTGACATGACCTTGGGACATCTTTTTTCCTGGGAGAGGGGTTCCCTTTCGTCTCTACCCTAACACTGTAGAACCATCTGACATAGGGCAGTTTGTTTACTCCTGTTGTAAGAATTAACCTGGGAAGGAATTAATGAGCAAGGCCAATATGTGGATGATCCTGCTTTTGGAAAGGGATTGTAAATCTTGTTTTTATTAGTACCCTCAGTCTAAATACTGCTTTATGGTGTACCACAAGCAAAAGGTAAGTTCCTATCTGGAAAGTTTATAATCCAAATGTAAACTGAAAGGGGAACAGCAGATACAAGGGCAACAAACAACGGACCCAAGCAAATACAGTTACAAGTGCTAGTCACTCCTCTACATTTCTCTTTGGGTGAAGAGTGACAAATCATAGAACATGTGCAAGGGCTTGTATCTCTTCGCCCTCCCACCAAATATTGTTATTTCCATCTTCAAGCAATATCTTCTTTGACCTCAAGCAACCTGAGTCAAAACTTCATGAATAACTGAATAGTGTGCTTGAATTCCTCTTAGCCATGTACGCGGCAATTAGGCTTTCCATGTAAGTGTGTGTTGTGGGCTATGGGCAGTACCCAATTCCACACTAGCGCCAATATAAATTATGTTGCACTAGTGTTGAATTGGATTCTGTCCTAGGTTTCCAGAGTACCTCAATAAAGTAGTTGATACAACATCAGGAAAAAGTGCCAGACATGAATGCAACTAACTTCCCACTTCTATAGTTCCCAAGATGTATTTTAAAAATAATCTATGGCAAGATCAAATCCCACCAGGCTTTCACAGAACTCGGAGTTTTGTTTTCACTCATATTATAGACAGGCTGAATTTCTGCATGCTTCAGCTGAAAAGTGGAATGCAATTTATCAGCTGATATCAGTCAAGGTGGAGAAAGAGAACTAATAGAATATGTTCCTTCCTTAAAATAAGGTTAACTGGACTAATCTCTATACCAGCCTTCCTCAACTTGATGTCCTCTAGGTGCATTAGGCTACAACCCTCACCATCCGCAGTCAGCATGGACATACTGGCTAGGGATAATGGGGGATGCAGTCCAATGTATCTGGAGGGCACCAGATTGGAAAAGGCTGGTCTATAATCTTCCCTGCACAAAACACCTAGAACAAGATTCGAAAGGGGTGGGGGGAAGAAGAAATGTCCGTAAATCAAGAGGTGTACACAACAAGCAAGTAGCCTTATTTCCACATGTGGCATAGTTTCCCCCATTTGGTATGGCTAATTAGTTCCAAAGGAATGTGATTTGGCCAGTTTCACTATCTTTCATTCCAGTCAAACATATAACACAGCTTCTTAGTTTTTGAGAAGTGTTGAAGTATAATCACAAGCCTTCTGTTCCGGCTATGGTATGCCTCTTATCACCCATGGAGAAGAGGGAGCCAACTATTAGGGGCCCTCCCTCGCAAACAGTTTCCAACAGTTTTCCCTATTAAGAACACAGTTTCCACAGTTTTCCCTATTAAGGATTAAGGCCCAGTGCAAACAATGTTACCTGGAGATAAGAGTATGGGTGTGGACTGAAGATCATACTCTCTCTCTTTCTGCCCTCTCGATTAAACTGATGCCTTTCCTGGACTCCTTTTCAGATTGGGATTATTAAAGCAAGCCCTGATTAGAGGCAGGGCTAATTTGAAACATTACTGGGAATCTTCTCCCTTTAATAACTTTATCTAATAGGACCTGTTTTTAGATCAGAGACAGCTGTGCTCTTTCTCATTTGCAAGATGTCCTCCCAACGTAAAAGGTTATGGTAAACATTAAAGAAACTGGTTTTTTTTCCTGACTTACTGAAGTAATTAAGGATGGCTAGGCCCAAAAGAAATGTTGGTGCCTTTTATAAGGCGCAGTTACACCAAAATCTCACTCTGAATGATTGGGGAAAGGCAGGAAGAGAAAACAGAAGCACACATTTTTAGAAGCACATGCATAGCTCTTAATACCACAGATACAAAAGCATTTAAAAATGAAGCTGAACATGACATTGGTTACTGAACAGTAAGAACTCCATGACAAGCCAAAGGCTAGCAGTGAAGCTAAAAAAAAAATCTTTGTTAAGCCACATTGAAGTGCTTAAAGTATTCCCAATTTATATCAGAGGTGCTGCTGATTCTCTTGTGAATAGATGGCAGTAAAGGAAGATTTTGCCAACAAGGGTCTTTTTGTAAAAGGCCAAGGACAGGGGAGGTTGTGAATGGGCCCTCATCCATTTACCATATTGAGATGTAGCAACCGCATAATTTCAGAATGAAACATAATTTACCTATAACTACATCGTGGCCATCAACCAGGCCTGCAGAGAACAGCTCTTGAGATACACCATCTGCTGTGTCTGTGCAAAACGTGAAATGAATATGCGTTAGTCATGATAAAACTGGAAAAACAAAAATCAATATGCCAGGGCAATTTGTTTAAAAAGTATATTTAATCTGCAAACACCCATTACCAAAATGTGCTTAAACCAAAACTATCTTCACATGTGTTCTGCCACTGATAGTACTCATTTACTACATGACAGAACTCCACAGGGTTAATCATTTAATTTTTCACAAATCCTATAATACTCCTTTGTTTAGCCACTAGAATTTCTTCTCAGCTATGTAATTAGATATCCTTACTGGAATGAATGTGGAAATATAAGAAATCAATAGGGGCTGCTTGCCATAGGGTCCTCCCCCTTCTCTCAATTTTAATGGAGCCTTCAATTCACAAGCAACACCTACAACCAAGCTTATAAACAGCTTGGGAAGTATACACTTGTGCTGGGTCTATGTAAAGTGTTGCATCATAGTTCCAATGGAAGGGCAGCATCCTAACAAACAAGCATCCTCCTGTGGAAAGGGAGGATGTGATCCTGGCCTAAAGGTGCTGGTTAATATATATAAAGCTGCTATCTATTTTGGAATTCTAAATGTTTTTCCTGGTCTGTATTATCCTTCAAAACTAAGACATTTCAGCAACGGCATCGGGAATCAACACCTTTCTGTATAATCGCGCTGGATCCAATGATGTCATTCCGCTAGCGCAAAGCTTCTATTGCTTACTGAAACCCTGTTCTTATCTATGTGCAAGTGTCAAATCCAAAACTTTAATTCTGCTTGCGCAAGCTGTTGTCCAAGGTGTTGCACAAACCATTATGCCCAAGGGGTGCCCAAAACCACTGTGCCTAAGGCATTGCAAAAGCGGTTGCACAAGGCATAGCACAAGCTCTTCTGCAAATTGTTGCCCTCGTCCTTATGATTTTGTTAGACTAAGTGCTGTTTGTGATAGTTCTGGGTTATATCCAATGTTACGTTAGTGGGAAAACTGCAAAAATTGGCACTGTTCTTCTAGTGGTTGCATAACTGCTATTAGAACTAGCGCAGCTAACACAAGCAACACTAGTCTCACGAAGCCGTAATGAGTTATGCAATGCCTTGTGCAATGATTTTCAGAACAGCTGGCGCAACAGCTTGTGCAACACCTTGCACAAGCAGAATCAAAGTACTGGTTTTGACGCTTGCGTAAGGATAAAAACCAAATTTCTGGAAGAGGTAGAAGCTTCGTGCTAGTGAAATGACACCATCGGTTGTTGCATTAACATGGCGGCAATTGGTACCACAGTTTAAAAACAAACAAACCACACAACTATATTCATGCTCAGGAGAGAATCATGTGCACAGCTGGATCTTTTAACTGATTTCACCACAGAAGCTCTGACAGCCAGACACATGGTGATCCGCAATTTTCCCTTTACAAAAAACTGGTTTGTGTCTTCGGCTGTCAGTTGTGCTGCAATAAAGACCTCAAAGGAAAGTCCACCTGAGCACAGAGTTCTTATGAGTTCGTGCAGTTATTTTTCAGAATTAAAAGCTTAAACTTAGAACAGCTTTGGGCAACATCTTAATCGTATGATTTTGAAAAAATGGAAATTGGTCTTACTGTGAAGGAATGCCCTCTGTTCTCAGAGCCTCACAGAGGACATTCCTTCACCTCGGGAATGGCACCTCCCTCTGGAGCACATAGGCAGGGTCAAACTGTTGCTTTTCCTGGGGAGGAGCCACCCTGATCTCCCAGACCATGTTAGCAGAGCAGAGAAACTCCTCAAACCCTTACTAGAAGGAAGAACAGAGAAACTATGCCTAGGACGTAATTCTAAGAGAAATAAGACACAACGCAAAGTGATTATGTGGAGCACAGACCAAAAACATTAAACAAGATAGGTAGGAAAATCAGACCAAGGAATCCCTACCTACCTCCCCACATTGTGTGGCAGCAGCAGAAGCCATAACCAACACCAAACCCTTACTCTAATCAGAATAAACACTAGTTACCTAAGACAGGTGGGTGGAATGCTCTCCATGAGGCTATGAGAACAGAAATTCACTGTACAACCACTTTCTGTTTTCTCCAGGGACTCACGGAGTGCATTCCTGCACCTCAGGACATAACTGAGCAGTAAAGTAGCAGGCCGGGTCAAAGGGACAGCAATCTAGGACCTCACTACCTCCTGCAAAACTTTGCACCCAACGGACGCATTGGCCGATGCAGCAGAATCTATCTTGTGATGTCTAATGAAAATGTGGACCGAGACCCATGTTGCAGCTTTACATTTGTCTAAGACTGCCAAGTTCCCTTTGAAGGCTGCTGAGCCGGCTGCCCCTCTCAAAGAGCAGGCTGTGATCCATGTTGGCAAATCCTCCCCTAGAGCCTGATAAGCCATCATGATAACCTCTTCAGCCACCTAAAGATGGAAAATTTGGACACCTTACTCCCCAGGGCCTTAGTATCAAAAGACACAAAGTAAGAGATTGAATTTCTGTGGACTGACATCCTGTACAAGTAGAAATGCAACACCCTTCTCACCTCTAAGGTATGCCAACTCCTCTCCTTAGGATGGGTGGGCCTAGGACAAAAAGAAGGCAGGGAAACCTCCTGAAACAAGGAATTTGCTTTAGGAAGGATTGAGGGATCTGGACGCAGCAGTGCTTTATCACTGTGAAAGATGCACAACTGAGGGTCTGCTGAAAGGGCCCCCAACTCTGAGACTTGGTGGGCCAATGCGATGATCACAAGGAAGGGTTAAGGAGAGCAACCCCCGTCACGAGCCTTTTCAGATGGGATGGATAGAAATGGATGCCATTCACATCCTAAAACACTGCTGAATGCTGCTGCCTATCATCTGATGGTGTTTGTACTAAGATAGACCCACCTGAAGGAACCCCAGGATTTCCTGAACCCCCTCAAGAAAATGGTATTTCCCATTGTCCTTGCACCACATCAAGAAGGTCTTCCACATAATGTTATATACTCTGTTGACAGAGCTCCTTTTGGATGCCAACAAGGTTCAAAGAACCTTAGTCAGATATCTGACATTCTTCAGGCCACTGCCATTCAGCCTCCAAGCTATCACCTGGAACAATTCCAGTCGACGAAATGGTAAATTCCTCCAGTTGGGAAGACGGTATGCAATCTGCACAAACAAGTTGACCAGGTCTGGAAACCAGGGTCGCTTGGGCCAATGTGGATCAATAAGAATAACCTTTGCCACTGCTATTTTGATCTTGTGAATGACCCTTGGCAGGAGTGGAATCGGAGAGAATGTGTAAAAAAGCCCCGATGGTCATTGTTCTTCCAGAGCATTTGTTCATCCTGTTGGCTGGCATGGAAACCTTGGTCATTGTTCTTCCAGAGCATTTGTTCATCCTGTTGGCTGGCATGGAAACCTCAAGAAGAATTTGGGAACCTGAGCATTTTCTGGGGTGGCAAATGGATCCATCGTCAGCTGAGGAGAACCAGTTCCTGGAATATCTGAGGATTTAGAGCCCACTTGATTCCCTGAGCGCTTGCCAGCTCAACCAGTCCGTGTTCAGATAGGTCACCCCAGCCAGACGTTCCACCACTATGGATTTGGTGTGACCCCTCTGCTCATGTTAGCAGCTGCTTGTCTAGCTTGTTGAAGGATGCATATTTGGTACCTACTTGTTTGTTCATATATACCTTGGCCATGGTATTGTCTGTTCTGACTGACACATGACAGCCCTCCAGAGGAGAGTGGGAGAATTGAAGGCCCAAGAAGACTGCTTTCAGCTCCAGCAAATTTATGCTGCAATGCCTCTCTGATCCTCCCAGGTCCCCTGGGTAACCTGTTCCCTCAGGTGGGCTTCTCACCTGAACAGACTAGCATTTGTGGTAAGTGTCCTCCTGAAAGGCACCTCCAGAGAGCATTCCACTTCCAGTCCACCAATCTCCATTCAGCAGAGCAGTTCCTCTATCTATCTATCTATCTATCTATCTATCTATCTATCTATCTATTACATTTCTACACCGCCTAATAGCCAAAGCTCTCTGGGCGGTTTACAAAGATTAAAACATTTAAAATACAATATACAGATTTTAACTTGGAAGGAATTCTCACCGATAGATGTGATGGTTGTGATATATAGTCCTGAAAGGGCAAAAGATGGCATTGCAGTGGTCTGCTGTGACGGTGTGCCCAGGGTAACAGGTACCAGGCAAGACACCAAGTTCCCCAGGAGATGAGCCAGCTCCATAAGATCCATCCACTTTGATATCAGAAGCTTGGAGAGCAGAGACTTGATATTTAAGCAATGATTGTCAATAAGGAACATCCTGTACTTCCACTGTGTCCAGAACAACACCCAGGTGGGCAATCCATTGTGTAGGTACTAGATGGCTCTTCTCCATGCTCACTACAAACCTGTGGGTTTACAGACAGGATAGTGGTGTCTGGATGTTCTGCAGGTTCTTGTGGAGAAATGGAGACTGGATCAAAATATAATCCAGGGACATGTGTAGCTGTACCCCGCTTCCTCAGGTGTGCCACGAGAGCCACCATGATCTTGGTGAACACTCAAGGAGCTGAGGAGAGACTGAAAGGTAGAACTTGGTACTGAAAGTGGCTGTTGCCATAAAAGAACCATAGGTAGAGATGGTGAAATTCCCTGATGGGGACATGGAGATAAGCCTTTAAGAGATCTATGGATGCCAGAAACTCTGCTTTGGATATGATTTCCACTATTGATTTGGAAAAACAATGGCCCTCAGGGCTAGCTGATGTTTCTTTCCCTCCTTGCTGTTTGAGGCAGAGAAGTAATTGGGGGGGTGATCGGAGCTCTTCCCAGATGGCTCTGAAGACCACTCCATCTGGGTGTAAATCTTCCTGAAGAGCAGTTCTTAAATGTGTTCTTATTGGAATGAAAGAAAAACTTACTTTGTGTTCTTCCTTCTTGGCCATCAGTAGTGATTTTTTCTTATCATTTGTTTCCACCAAGACTGCATCCAAGGGTCCCCCGAACACTTTAGCACTCTCAAAGGGAGACTTAGGTAGTTGAGACTGAGAACCAGGGTCCACCTCCCAGTGATGCAGCAAAATGTTTCTCTGGGCCAGTGTGTTAGAAGCAATAGCTGGGTCACTGAATTGAAAAGTGTCCAGAGAAGAATCGGCCAGTAATCTGCTGTAAATGCTATTTTCTTAAGGCTGTCCTTGATAGGCGTGGGGGTAGTGTTGGCCCCTTCCATGTCTTCCGCCCAAAAGAAGACCACTCTAGAGAAAAAGGAGTTAGTCGTTGAAGCACGGAACACTGCAGATGCTTCAAAACCCCTGTGATGCGCCACCTCTATACATATATCACATGGATCCTTTGGACTCCCTTCCCCATCTGCCGCACTGGAGGTGAGGGCTGCCAAAGGAGCATCAGCAAAAGGAACTTTAACTAATCCATAGCTTTATTTGGGAGAGAATAAAGCTTGTTGGCTACTTTATGGACTGCTTTTGGCGTGGAGGGCATAGCCCATTCCAACTTTCAAGCTTCCTCAAAGGATTCAGAAGGACAGATAGATATGGGCTTTGTAGACTTTTGAGGGAAGGTTGCCTTCCCCCGCTTTTTTGCCTCGAGCTGCCTGCTGACTCCTGTGGTTTTTGAGCTTTGCCAGAGAGCTGGAAATGCCTTAGCCAGAAGTGCAGGGAGGAGGTCTGGTGAAAAAAGCCTGGGAGGTGTCTGTTTCCAGCTCTTCCTCAGAAAGTACCCCTTCTTTATTACTTGGTTCCAAATTGGACTCAGGCTCTACTGAGTCCACCTTGGATTTTCCCCCTTTGCCTTGACCAGGGTGCTGGAAGGACTAAGCGTCCTTTTCTTGTTTGCTGGATTTAGCTGAACAGACTGGTGGCCAAGATCAGAAGTGCAGAATCCGCTCCCTACCCTATAGAGAGGGGAGGGAGATTGGAGCTGCAGGTGTGACACGGCCTGCTCCTGCTGGTTGCTTTTACTGCTGCCTACCCAGCATCTGAGTGGAAGGGCTGGGCGCAGAAGGTGTTTGCTACACAGTGCATTGCCAAATGGCTGTGGGCGGCACACCCACGGGAAGGGGGGCGGGGGGAACAGTGACACCATCTGAATCTCAACCTCCTTCCTGGGACTCTAAATAGGTGAAGACACCCGTCCCTGTCTAAGATTGTCGGCTGGGGAATTGGGGGGGGGGGAGATAGAGGAGAAGAAAAGAGGAAAAAATCGACTAGGCAATAGCAGACAGGCTTTTAAGAGCACCAGCTCACCCAGTCTCATGGCTCGCTAGGCAGAGCCAGTTTGGGAGGTCAGGGTGGCTCCTCCTTGGAAGAAGCAACGTTTTGGCCCTGCCTATGTGTTACAGAGGGAGGTGTCATTCCCAAAGTGAAGGAATGCCTTCCATGAGTCTCTGGAGAACTATAGTATATAAAAGGCAAGTATTTAAGCTCACCTCATGATTTATAGTCACTGATGACTTTTGGGACTGTTCACACTTTAGGGTAGCTCTACACTTCATACAGCTAACTGGTGCTTCACATTACAAACTCAAGAGTTTGCCAGGGTTCCAGATTTTACACAGAAACATTAGTGCGCCCTCAGCAATTTGGTTTGCTCCACAAGTGTAGAGGGCAGCTCCACACTTGACACAGCAAGTTTTTGTTGGAACATTAATGCATATACTGTAAATCTCTTAGGTCAGATTTACTTTGGGCTATATTTCCTTAGATCAAGAGAAACTGGCAGAGTGCTCTCTGTCTACATGGGATCTTCTGCCTTGGACCAAACACTCCACAACTATGTCGCTAAGAATTTAATACTTGGCACTACTTTTATTTTGGTTAAGTAGTGTAATATAAAACATTTGGTTGGTACAAGCGATTTCATAGTGCTAATTTATATTAAAACTATAAAACAGAAATCAATTTCCAAAATACCATTTGGAGCCATAAAAGCATAATTTCAATTAAAAGTCTTACCTCTGCCTGGAGTAAACTCAAATCGTATGTCATTAAGTTCCTTTCTGGAATTCCTGGAGGGAGGGAAAAAAGAGCCACGGTAAACACATCAAAATGTAATGAAGTGCACGTTGTGCACTCTAAATGTATTCAAGCTTCATAAATACATTGCTGTTAATACACAGGCAGTATTTTACAGTTTTATGGCCTTGTCTTTCCCCAAGTGCATTACAAGTGCATAAGGCCATCAATGTAAAGAAAATGCTGGAAGAAAAAGGTTTAACTGTATTGCGTTTTTTTAAGATAAATCTAGAATTGGCCACGTTTACATTCAGTTTTATGAGTGAAACAGTATCTGACTGAAAAAGAGAGAGATTTCATTTTGGACCACGAAAAAAATCCATATAGCCCTGAACTCTCTTTCCTGAATAGCTGTGGGCTAAGATCACAGTCAGAAGTCTTCCAGCCCAGATCTTGTTTAGCTGAACTGAGTTTCTCCCTCACACCCCTACCCTTCCTTTCCAGCTGTTTAGAATACTGGTAGGCAACCTTTTTGGGCTGGGTGCACATTTGGTAATTTGAGAAACAAAATGGCTGCCATGGGAGGTATGGCAAAAGACAAGAAACCTGCCCAAAAGACTGAACACAAGGCAGAGGTGGGGTCTGATCCCCAACATACTAAACAACTCCTTTGAACCCACTGTTTTCAGCACCAACAGAAACCTATTTCTAGCTGGCAATCTCAGCTGGCAGTAAGAAAATGTGTCATTTTAATTTTTTTAAGAGGGAGGGTTAGGGCATCTTCTTGAGCATCAAGAAAGGTGTCAGAGGAAGCACTGGTGCCTGTGGGCACCACACTGCCTACCCCTGGTTTAGAACATCGTACATGCAAAGCCTGTACTCTGCCATTGAGCTATGGGAGGCCAGCCACCACAGCTTTCAGATGCTATTTTGGGATGTCATCAATGAGTTGAAGAGGAATAAGATTAAAAGATCGGGGGCGGGGGGAGGAAGAGAAGTTGTGCACTACAAGATCAACTTCAGTCCTATCCAAAGATCTCAAGAACTTCGAAGTTTTATTTGTATATAGAATTCCAGAAATCAGCCAACACTACTGGGGAGGATGGAAAGCAAAACCAGTTCACCTGAAAAAAAATGGTTCACTGGATTTAGCTCCTTCCAGGCAGCATCAGTTAGTATGGCTGCCCCACACTCTTATGAGGGCATTTAGATGGGAGGAAGTGAAATGCTGTTGGGGACACACTGCATTGTAGGGGAAACCTGCTTCTCCCTTTCCACACCTTCCACTAAAAAGAAGAGGTATTGTGCACCCTGCAATAAACAGGACCCATTTTCTCCCTGTCCAAGTCATAGCAACAGGCATTTTGCTAGTACAAGAATAAAATACTTGGTGGCACACTGGTTTTGTAACAACTTCCTATATCAGGCATATTACATAAAGACAAATTAATACTGACAATCCCTCCTAGAATATGCCTGCAAGTGGACAGGTAGTTAGCTTCACTGATGACTCTTTTCTATTCAGCTTTTTAATCTATTGTACTACTTTCGCCCAGTTCAGTGTCTATTTGCCTGTGCATGATGGAGCACATTTAACAAGTTTCCCACACATCATAAACCACTTCTTTACATTCTGACAATGTGGCTAATCCTCATTTCCACTTTAGTCTTGGCTGATAATTTCCAGAATCAATAACATAAACTCCTTTGCCCTAGGACAGAGGTTGTTGGGGGAAGAGAGAGTGAGAAAGAGAGATGACAACTATATCATTTTTAGAAACAGCAAGTGGGCAAAGACCAGATACAAGCATAATTGCCATTGCACACTTTTTTCTCCTAGCGAATAGCTCAATCTGCTTGAAAAGCTAATAACAGTGAAATGTGTTTTGCGGTCCATTATTCTTCTGTTCCTCAGCATGGAAACTGTAAGCAGACTCATATTTCAGTGTACCAGGCCATGAAGTCTTGCTGGGGGAAAACTAAATCCAACATCCAGGCACACTCAGCCATGACTCAGAACTATTATCACTTGCTAAACACATATTAAGAAAATGTCACACAGTCACAAAAACAGGATCACGCAAGAACAACAAAAATAGATCGGCAAGGCAACAGATACAGCTTTTGCAAAACGAGCATAGCAAAAGAAGTGTCCAGCTGCTAAGTATAGCAGGCACAATTCAAAAAGTGAATTAATTTCTTGTTACTGCATTCCTTATTCTGATCAAATGGATGTTATGTAGTGTAGCATTATGTGGCAAAAGAAGCAGGCCAGACTGTTCTGATTATTAAGCATGCAGTGGTAAAGTTCATTTGCTTTCTTCAGTAGTTTAAAGCATTAAGCAGGATGTGTTTGCATCCAGCACACAACCACCTAGCCTCTTTCGCTCATTTTCTTTTAGTTTCTCTTATTTTTGAAGGATGGAAGCTAGCAACTTCTGTTTTGCTCCTCTTCAAGGCCAAATGAAGCAAATATCAGAACTGCACAAGAACCTAGAGCATGGGTGGGCAACTTGTGGCTCTCCAGATGTTTTGGCCTACAACTCCCATAATCTATAACCAGCACAGTCTATGGTGAGGGATAATGGGAGTTGAAGTCCAAAACATTTGGAGGGCCGTAGGTTGCCTACCCCGACCTAGAGGACATTCCCTGTTCCTAGACCACTAGAGGTATCCCTACAAATGTTGGGGAAGGGGGATACTTGGACCAGATGAGGCTAATTGCTCTCTATGTGGCGGAAGGCTTATTGATCCTGTTTAGTGTGAGAGCTTTAAGAGACCAATATATACAATGAAGCTAGTGTTAGCTGGTCTGAGCCCATGCATTATAAATAAAAATAGATGAGCTTAATTAGTCTCTTAAAGCTCATTTATTTGATGCCTAAATTATCCTCTAAACAGTATCAGAGATACACAATTTCTTGTGATGCTACATCAACCTCTCCCTAGAGAGGCAGGAACTGTTACTGCTCAAAACTGAGAATTTCCTTTGGACCAACAAGGTGTGGCTATTTTAATTGGGCCAAGAAGCAGAATTTGCATGTGTTCCCCTCTCTTATAATCCAGCAAGTATCACACAAGCAACTCTGGACAGCTGCTGCCAGTAAGTGTAGCCAACACTGAACTAGATGGACCAACGGTCTGACTTGGTATAAGGCGGCTTGCTAAGGATTGCTTCTTTCAAAATGGTTGCTACACAATTAATGGTCACTTGAGACTGCCTGGCAACAAGGGAAATTACATAGCCGGGGCTGTTACAGTAAAGTGGTACACATACTATGACTTGCTCTATTGTGCAGCTGCCATAAAGTGGCCACATTGCTGCCATACTCTAAAAGTTCTCTTTTCCCATTAAAATCGTCTTCCATTTTCCAGTTGCAGATTAGGCACAATGAGAAATTTGTGCAATACGAAATGTGCATATGCCAATACCAAGGTATGCAATTCAAATGAAGGAAATTAAAAAGATGCATCCTATTTAATTTGGAATACAGTCAAACCAGTGTCTCAAACTCAGTTTGAAACTGAGGATACATGGGATTGTATCCAACCTGCCCATCCACCAGTGGAACAGAAACAGTTTCCCCCTCTCCCCTGGGGGACCCTCGAGAGCAGATTTGGGTGTGTGCAGAAAAGAACAGCAAAGGGAAGTCCTGTTACATGAGTGTAAGTCCATTTATGCAACACTGGATTTAAGTCATGTTTGGCCACAGGGATAAGCATGCTCCATGTATGTATACCTTACCAGAGGTATGATCTAAGACATCAAAAGAATGAATTTTTGAATACAATGAAGATCTTTATATTAAATTACAATTAGGGCTGTCACCCAGTTGAAGAAATATTAGTCAACTAGTCCCATTTTTTAGTTTTATTAAATCCGCCTATGTGTGTATATGAGAAAAACCAGTATTTCTACAGAAAATAAATTCTTTTTTAAAAACATTGATGCATACACATATGTTACAATAGGTATAAACTTAGAAGAGGCACTCCATATTTTCTTGCACAGAGTACGGAAGGCCTCTTAAGGTTGAATTTGCTATCTGCAGCTTGAATGAATGCTTGTATTATGAACAGTTAAGGAAAGAATTAAAATCTACTGACTGATTGAAAAAGATGCCTTCTAGTTAAATCAATATGTCTTTAATCACTTAAACTACCCTTCCCCAACCTGGCACCCTCAAAAAGTGTCGAACTACAATTCCCATAACCCAGAACCAGCCTGCCAACCATTTTAGCTGGGGTTGATGGGAGCTGTAGTCCAATACATCTGGAGGGTGTCAGGTTAGGAAAGGGCTTGCCTTAATCTAAACAACTACACCCCTACTTAGTTCCGATACGTAAGTATTACATCTACCTTTCAACTATTTAAGTAAAAGGAGATTTTTAGAACTTTCTAAATGGAAGCTATGATTTGCATTTTTAAAATCCTTGACCTCATCTCCATATTTCTCACTCCTGCAAAATCAGAAAAGCCACCATTTTCACTCACTTTCAATTGCAAGTGGTTGAAGAATACTCACAAAAGTGCCATTAAATGAGCAATTATTCTGAAAACTGTTTGCAGCTACTTTATCATTTTCTTTTGGGTGTTTTGAGTGCTTTCCTTATTAATTTCTTTATCCCCCCCAAAAAAACCAGTTCTTTCTATTTAAAAAGAGGAAGAGAAAAAAAGGATGGTGAATCACATTAATTAATGTAGTAAGGTAATATAATGACTATTCAATACAATGAAGGAAGTCATTCAAGTCAGTATGAAATAACCTTATCAAAAGGCTAGAGTTTAATTACGCAAAAATCATCTGATTAACGAGACAAGTGCCAATGACATTTATTGTATTGTTTAGTTATTTGATTTATATCCTTTCTACCAAAAAATGGCATTCAGGGCAGTCTTCTGCAATCACCCCCCATGCAAGGCGAGATCAATATTTATTGCATCACAGAAAATAAATGGCTGAGCCAATGCTTTCCAAGACAAGGCAGCTATGAGTCTGATCACTTCAGAATAGAGTTTAAAAATGGGGGGGGGGAGGATGAAGGTTAAAATAATGACTTCTTAAGAACGAGTCTGTGCTTAAGAGGGAAAGTTTTAGTAGACTAGACCAGATGATTCCACTTTCCAATCTGGCCTAGACATATGGAAGTGACTGAGAGCCTGCCTCACATCCGATGTCCACGTGGTATTGTGATGTTCAAAGACAGCCTACATATGCAAAATCTATTGCCTCAAGGCCCGACAGCTGATCACCAGATTTATACTGGAAAACTATCATGCGAAATGAACCACAGTGGATTGGATTTTACATGAGGGCCACACTCAGTATTTATGGCCCTGCATGGATATTCATATGGGCAAGATCAGCAAGACATTTCATCTGATCCAACCCAGCAAAGTTCAGCTATTGCTGCTTAGCACAGCCTTCCCCAACCTTGTGCTCTAAGCAAGTAGCACAATGAGAACTGCCAACCCAACAGAGGTCTGGGAGAAGACTGAGGGCTTATATATAGGCAGCTCCTGATCCAGCAGTTGCAGCTGAGTCAGCTGCCTTGGTGACTACAGCTGTGTCTTCCTCCTCCCAAGTAGACCCTTCCTCCTGAATAAATCCTGAGCTAAAGGGTTTTGTGATGGCCAGGTGGGTGTTCCAGCAATGACTCTGTGCATCCCACCTGGTCCATCGCCACTGGTTCTCTGGTGACCTATGGGACAATGGAGGAAAGGAATCATGGCAGGGCTCAGAATGGGGTCCAAGGGGTTTTGGGGTACCTCAAGTGAGGTATCGCTGCAACAGGATTGACTGTTCAGGGTGCCCCATGTCTTTTTGTAGGCTTGGGGTTTTCTGAGGAATCCCACTCTCCTCATTTAAAGAAGTCTCCTCCAGGCTTGGATCAGCAAAATGTCTGACACTTTGTGCCCTCCAGATAGCATTTCAGCCTTTTAAAAAAGAAAAAAAACTACACAAAAGCCAGGAAACCACCAAACAATTGGTGGTTGGGGAAAAGGAGGGTGGGCCAAGGGAAGTGGCCACATCATCAGAGGGCTGGATTTGGCCACATGGCTTGAGGTTTCCCAGCCCTGTTCAACATCCCAAGCATGTGCACTCTGCATGCCATGTTCTTCCTCTATTCAAATTATCCTTTTATATATACAGACTTCATACAAATGAGGCTGGACTGATAGTGACTGAGTTACACTCTTTTCTTCCAGAAAAATCAAGCAGCATATAACCTGCGACTGCATAGTTTATGCAACAAAGGCTGAACTCCTATGCTCACTTACCTTAGAGTAAGCCCCTGGGTAAAAATGTGTAAGATTGCGCTACATGGCTAAACACAACTACTCAGGAGTAAATCTCAGTGCAACACATATTTGGGCCAACATCCTGCAGATCAGACTGCATGGCTGAAGACATATTTTTCCCAGCACTTAAGACAGTACAGCAGAGACACAAACGTATACCACTGTCATCTCCAGTCATGCAGATTTGCAGCATTTTGGACAGTGCGTCAAAAATCCTCAAAATCTGCTAGACTGCAAGAGTTGGACAAAGGAATCGATGAGCACACTACAGGAAACAGTATTGCCTTTATCAGACCACATTCAACTCTCATGGAAACCGTTTCCTTCCAGGTTAAGATGTAGCATGTTCTAGTTCTGAGTCTTCAAGAAATAGAAATACCTGGATTAATGCTTAACATGGTACACTTAAATGCTTTAACTTTACACACTCCCCAAATCTTGGCGAGAGCAATTCTACGGGGATCGATGGTCGCCTCCAAACCCAGGGGTGACTATCTATCCAGTGCAGGGAGGGAGGAGTGGTGAGGAGTGCATCTCCTCCACACTCCCGCCACCCTGCTTTCGCAGCTAGACAGCGGATTTCAGCTGTCTAGTCGTGAGACCTTGGAGCGCAGGGTGGGGAGGTGGACGACATATAGAAAGTGTCGTACCAGCACTTCCGACCACTTTACCCCGGCCCCAGGAACGTCCCTTTTTGCCTGCTCCACACTGTTCTTATAAGCGCAGAGCACGGCCTACAAGGCAGCACAGGAGCGGGTGGAGGTAGGTTCTCTGGGAACCGATCTCACAGCGTGGGCTCCGAGGTCAGTTCCCTGGAACTGACCAATCCTATGGCAGTCTAGCCACTGACTAGTGGCCATAGGATTGCACCCTTCATTGCAATTAACAATAGAGCATAATGACGCCTCTACTGGCCTCTACGCAAGGGGAGAGTAATGGGTATGTAAAAGTAGCTGCTGAATGTCACCAAACTATATACAAAGTAAAAAAGTTCCCAGTGGGTGGGCTTCTTCTACATTTCTACATGGAATCAGCATTTACCTTTGGGATTTTTATTATCCAGGAACTCTTGAGTAAAAATAATTGCAGAAAGGATGCAATAATTACAATCGACGGACCCACCAATTAAATGTAAAGATATGCTTGCAACTGCTATGAATCTCTACTCATTAACTCTCTCACCCAGCTGGAAACGATTCTTGTACTGCTGTGATTGAACCCATCAACAACAGTAGCCACAGCACCTCAGGCTTGAGGCAAATTTCTCTCTGTGTGAACAGTTTTCTGCACCGCTAATGTGAAGACACAGTTTTATATTTTCCTCTTATTTGTTTCTGGCTGGATAAGTGGGGATGAAAAGGATAGTTTTTTTTTAAATGCAGAAGAAGGAGGAGAAGAAAAAATCCCTTCACAACATAGATTGATGGTGACTTCGGACATGCTTTTTGTGATCAATGCCATCTACCATGTGACGGTCCTGACTATTTGAGACCATTACCAGAAATCATAGATAAATTCACACAGCCAGTTTACAAACACTATATAATCTATTAGCAGTGCAGTCCTAGGCAAGTCTATTCAGAGGTAAGTCCTAAGGAGTTCAATGGGCCTTACTTCCAGGCCAACAGGTACAGGATTGCAGTGTAAATGTTACTGAGATGTTTCTTCCCTCGGTAGCAGCTAATGAAAAGACTTGATAGAATATATGCTAGCTACGTAACAGTATAAAGAAAAGAAACAAACCAGAAGATAGGCTTATTATGGACGAAGGTGGTTAATAAAAACACAGCAGCTATGGTTTGAAGGTGGCTTGTTTACACTAACCATAGTTAAGACTAACCACACAGTTTACCTGGGTTTGGATGTCATGAAAAGCTGCAGTTAGTTCGGGGCTGCAGCAGGAAGGGGGAAATTGTAACAATATTCTTCTGCCAACACAAGCTTCACATGAGTGGGGTACCAACACATTAGATTTCAGGATCCAAGCCATAGTAAAAAGATTCCAGAAATAACTCATCTGCAGAATCCTTCTATTTTACTGCAATTTTAAAAATTAGTGAAAACAAATCTGGACTTTTGAAAAGCTGCTTTAGTTGGGGCATGTTTATATCAAACTTAACTTAGTTTAACAGTCTCTCATACTCTCCCTCCCTACCCACCCTTCTAGCCCTGTAGCTCCATGTAGAGGGCTAAAAGTTATCACTTAAAATTCTCAAGATTCTTTGCTGGAAAGACCCAACAGTCCCAACCTAGTACAAAAATAAATACAGGTTTGCAGTGTGGATATGCCCTTAAGGAGGGCCAAGATACGTTTAGACTTCAAGTAGTATACTGACTGAAACAATTACAATCATAATGTATACATTTATACAGGATGTATGCCTATTTTTATGCTTTTTTTAATTTACAGAAGACTTTGTGGAATACAAAAGGTTGCTGCAAACTCACTCTTGTTCTTCATCATCATTAGGCTCTTCCAACTATTCAGACTGGGGGGGGGGATCTGAGAACTCTAATTTCTCTAAATTATCCACTTACAATGATGGCTGTCCTCCATGATTGAAGGTGGCATATCGCCTGTAGATATTACATTGGCTTGTTCAATGGTGCTGAGATTCCATAATACTGGTTTCAATATCATTTAGTCCCACTAATTTTAAACATGTTAAAATGTCATTCTAATCAGGTCACCCTAATTTGACACAGTCATTGCCTAAGTATTCTCAACAGTGGCTTGTTATGATGAAGAATTTCAGAGTATATCAGTTTTGAGTATTTCCCAAAGTTTGCCAATAATCTACACATGACAATTTACAATTACTGGTGTATTTACCTTGCTTTAGGTACACTCCTTGACCAAGTTTCAAGCTTTGTGATCACTCTTCCGGGAACTGCACGCGCACGCATGCGCGCGTGCGTTTATTCAAAAACTCAGCAACCAGGCCAATAATCATCATCCTTCAGAACAACAGCAGAATCAGTGATAAGTGATAAAGTGAACGTACTATCAGTGAGCAAAGAAATATTCAAGGAGACTTGAATTCCATGTGCCTAAAGACCATTGTGAGGTTGTTCACATATCCCAAACAAGTACTTAAGGTGGGGCTGCCAGAGGCTGCTCGGGAAGGAGCTTGTGGGGAAGAGGACCAGCTGCATCAGGTGGACCCTGAGCCTGTTTCTGCCCCTGCCAAACAGGTACTTTTTTGCCAGAGGCAGCTCTTCGGTGTCACGCCAAGTGCGACGCTAAGCGCGCACTTGGCGTCGCACCTGGAGATGCATGGAGGAGCATATGAAGACCCACCCACCGCCTCTCCAGAGACACCAGCAGCCAGAGATACTAGCAACACATAGCAGCAGCAGAGGGCAGCAGCTTTAAAGACCAGGAAGAAAGGGGCAAACGCAGATTTTACCTGCTCCTTTTTAGCTGCTGCTCTCTTTTATATTCTTTTATACTGTTTTATATTTTACATCTTAACATTTTAATATGTGCCTGGGAAGTCCTTCGAGCAACTCGGGGTCAGGGAGGGGCCGCCATAACTGTGGTCACGGGTAGGGGGAGGTATCGCATTGGGGGATTAACAGGCCAGCTGAGAAGAGGGGCTAGACACCTTATGGCTATCCCCTCTTCTGGTTCTTCCCCCAACCAGATGGTTCCTGGCAGCCTTACCAGCTTGCCCTCGGGTCTGGTGCTGCTGCTGCTGCTGAATGCCAGGCCGGTCCAAAATAAAATCTCCCTCATCCATGATTTGATTGTGGATGAGGGGGCTGACCTGGTATGTATTACTGAGACCTGGGTGGGGGAACTGGGAGGGGTTACTCTCTCCCAGCTGTGCCCTCCTGGGTACCCAGTGCAGCACCAACACTGACTCGAGGGTCGGGGAGGGGGGGTTGCCATGGTCTATAGGAATTCGATCCCCCTCTCTAGGCTTCCTGCTCATTCCAGTGCAGATCCTGAGTGCTTGTACCTTGTGTTGGTAGCCGGGACAGATTAGGGATTCTGTTGGTGCACTGCCCACCCTGCTGCCCATCAGACTCCCTGCCTGAGCTGATGGAGGTAGTCTTGGACTTGGGGTTGAGAACCCCCAGGATGATGGTCCTGGGGATCTCAACTTCCATGCCAAGGCTGCTCTATCTGGGGCGGCTCAGGACTTCATGGCCACCATGACAACCATGGGGCTGTCCCAATATGTCATCAGCCCAATGCATGTAAAAGGACACACGCTTGATCTGGTTTTCTCGACTGGGCAGGAGGATGGTGATCTGAAGGTGGAGGAATTAACATCTGTCCCCTTGTCTGTCAGATCACTTACTGTTGAGGTTTAGACTCTTGGCAGCCTTCCCCCTCTGCAAGGGTGGGGGACTTATTAAAATGGTCCGCCCCAAGAGGCTAATGGATTCCGATGGATTCCAGAGGGCTCTGGGGGATTTTCCTGCTGGTATAGCTGGTGCTCCTGTGGAATGCAGAGATGACTTGGGCGGTTGACATGATCATGCCCAAGCGCCCTCTCCCTCTGAGCAGAGCCCGGCCAGCTCCTTGGTATACACCTGAGCTGAGGGCAATGAAGCAAGAGGAGAGACGGCTAGAATGCAGGTGGAGGGAAGCTCATGCTGAGTCTGACCGAACACAGGTAAGAGCTCATTATCGAGCCTACTCTGTGGCAGTGAGGGTGGCAAAGAGACAGTTCTTTTCCACCAGCATTGCATCTTCTCAGTGTCATCCAGAGGAGCTTTGCTGAGTGGTTCGCAGTCTGTTACATTCTGGGCCAGGGAGAGAGACTGTGGAACCCTCAGTTACACACTGTGACGAGTTTGCACGGCACTCTGAAGACAAAGTTGCTCAGATTCATCATGAATTGGACACCACGATTAATGCAGTTCCATTGGTAGAGGCGTTCAGAGCACCGTCTGGCCCAGTTTTGTTGGGTGAGTTTCACTTATTGAGGCCTGAGGATGTGGACAAGGTGCTTGGCCAAATTGTGTGCTTGACCCTTGCCCTTCATGGCTTATTAAATCAAACAAGGAGGGGATGTCTGGCTGGGTCCAGGAGGCTGTAAATTCCTCCTTGAGAGAGGGAGTGGTGCCAGCCCCTTTAAAGGAGGCGGTAATCAGACCACTCCTGAAAAAGCCTAACCTGGACCCAGAGGATGTTAACAATTATAGGCCAGTGGCCAACATCCCCTTCCTGGGCAAGGTGCTTGAGCGGGTGGTTGCAGGACAACTCCAGGCACTCTTGAACGGATTATCTAGATCCATCTCAATCAGGCTTCAGGCCTGGTTTTGGAACAGAAACTGCCTTGGTCACCCTGTGGGATGACTTCTGCCGGGAGAGACGGGGAGTGCGACCCTGTTGATTCTCCTGGACCTCTCAGCGGCTTTCGATACCATCAACCATGGTATCCTTCTGGATAGGTTGCCTGGGTTGGGAGTTGGAGGCACTGCACTGCAGTGGTTCCACTCCTACTTGGATAGCCGACTCCAGAAGGTGGTGCTGTGGGATTATTGCTCTGTGCCATGGCAATTGTGCCATGGGGTTCCACAGGGCTCTATTTTATCTCCCATGCTGTTTAACATCTGCATGAAACCGCTGGGGGAGGTTATCCAGAGGTGTGGGCTGAGGTGCCATAATATGCGGTTGACACCCAGCTCTACCTCTCTATCTCATCAAGCCCAGATGAGGCAGTGGCTGTTCTGAATCACTGCCTGAGCACGGTAATGGACTGGATGAGGGCCAATGAACTGAAACTCAATCCAGACAAGACGGAGGTACTGTTAGTGGGTGGTTCGTCTGCCCAGCTAGGTGACAGTCAACCAGTTCTGGAGGGGGTTGCACTCCCCCTAAAGGATCACATTCGTAGTTTCAGGGTGCTCTTGCATCCAGAACTGCCACTTGAGGCACAGGTGAACTCAGTGGCAAGGAGCAGTCTTTAACAGCTTAGGCTGGTATACCAACTACGCCCTTATCTGGACAGAGATAGCCTAGCTACAGTTATCCATGCTCTGATAACTTCTCGACTGGATTACTGCAATGCGTTATATGTGGGGATGCCTTTAAAAACGGTCTGGAAACTTCAGCTGGACAAAAATAGGGCTGCAAGATTGTTAACAGGGACTGGCCAACGAGCTCATATTATGCCAGTACTTTTCCAGCTGTACTGGCTGCCAGTCCATTTCCGGGCCCGATTCAAAGTGCTGGTATTAACATTCAAAGCCCTTAACAGCTTGGGGCCAGGTTATCTGAAGGATCATCTCCTCCCATATGTGCCAGCCTGGACCTTAAGATCATCCTCAGTGGCCCTTCTCCATGAGCCCCTGCCAAAGGAAGTGAGGCAGGTGGCTATTAGGAGGAGGGCTTTCTCTGCTCTGGCACCCCAGCTGTGGAATGAGCTCCCTAGTGAGGTTCGCCTGGCACCTACACTGTATTCTTTCCGGCGCCAGGTGAAGACCTTTTTATTTTCCCAGGCATTTAGCTTTCTAGACTTGTAGCTTTGCTATTTTAAATCTGTATTTTAAATCCCTGCATTGCTGCTAGGTTTTATTCTGGTTGCATTGTTATACTGTGGTTTTAACGTTCTGTATATTTTACATTGTTTTATTGTGTGCTGTTTGGTTTTAATTTTTGTGACCTGCCCAGAGAGCTTCAGCTACTGGGAGGTTAAGAAATGAAATTAATAAATATCGAAACGAATATCAAATCTGTAAAAATCTGCACTCTTTACTGGGCAATGGATGGGCATGGGCATCTTCTCAACCTTCAAGAGAAAGGACTTCCTTGTACAGACATGACTTGGTGGTGATACCAGTACAAACATCCTACATATCTGCAATACAACTGGGAAAATAGATGTCAAGGAATTTCCTTTTCCTTGATGAGGGTTAATGGGGAGAACTGGAACCCCAACTTGAAGTACAACTGCTCAGAAGGATAGGACTTCCATTCTCCATGCCTGTGTAGGTTTTCCTTCATGACAGCAACTTGCATCTATTTTGAGGGAACTCAGACAGCAAACAAGTTCATACAAATCAACACAATTTGAGACGAAGGTGAGATGTATTCCAAAGTACATATATCTAATGCAAAATCTCAACCAACCTAATCTTTGTGCTCAGCCTGTGATTAGTACACATACCTGTTTGTATTTTGCAATTAATGGAAACCTTGCTTTTCAATAAGACTTTTTAAGGTAGAGCAGTCCTAACTGGGTCTTCCATTAAAATACCTTGTTCTACTTTTTAAAAAGAATTAAAGAAAGAAAAATGAAATAGAGAATGCTTTATTTGTTGAAGAGTTACAGTTCTTATAAATTCATTCATATTTCAAAACCCACATACTTTAAGACACCTTGCCTTAATTTGCCCATCATGCAAGCAGTTAAGATGTTGTAAGTACAGATGTGAAGACCCAGAAAAACACTGTGAACATGGGGGGGGGGGGGTCCTTCCAAAGACTGTTTTTGTTTTTTTCCAATAAACTGCAAAAATATTTTCTTTTAGAATGTAAGACAAGGTGTTTATATATCATTACCAAGCCTTTACTCCCCCTCAAATGATTTCTAAAATCTATGTAATAAGAATACTTTTAAAGAAAGACTAGAGAAGTAAAATGTCTAGAAATAATAAAACTCTGGATAAAATGTTTTAATTGTCTCTGTAAGATTCTCAGCATACCTATGTATTCCATTTCTTATTAAAATTATTGATCCAATGTATCTTTTGCTGATAAGACATTTTGGGATGCTCCAAGTTATGCTCAGTTTCCCAACATGTGAGTAGAGTCACCATATCATAATATGGAAGATTATGTTACATATAACTTGGTTTGCTCATAAAATTAATCATGTTTGGTATATTAAATTTTAAAAGTATAGCTTATTGAGGCAATAATTACATATTTACTGAGTTCACTTTTTAAAATTACCAAATAGAATGATAAGGTTATGAGCAAACCATGTTATACTTAATATAACTTTAGGAACATAAAGGCTGCTTTATGTTCCTAAATCAACTTTCCTCAACCTGGTGCCCTCCAGATGCTTTGGACTAGAATGGCCAGCATTCCTGCCTAAATTCCAAATACTAGGTTGGGGGAGGCTATCCTAAAGCAACAACTTGACTTTAGATCTGTAGAGTGCTTAAAAAATAAATATTGCTTCTTTTCCAATTTTCCCACAAACTTCAGTTTTTTCCGGAAAAAAAACAGGGAAAAACCTGAGGGTTTTCCATGGCTTCACAGGGAAAAACCTGAGGGTTTTCCATGGCTTCAACATGGCTTCAACCCCAGAATCTCGGCCATTTGTGGGTTGTTCTATAAGCAGGAAGCAAAGTGGAACTGACAAGTGGCCATGAGACAGAGCCATCGTTCTGACAGAGCTCTGACTAAGTTTGTTGTTGTTTATTCAGTCAGTCACTTCTGACTCTTCGTGACTTCATGGACCAGCCCACGCCAGAGCTTCCTGTTGGCTGTCACCACCCCTAGCTCCCCCAAGGTCGAGTCCGTCACCTCCAGAATATCATCCATCCACCTTGCCCTTGGTCGGCCCCTCTTCCTTTTGCCTTCCACTTTCCCTAGCATCAGCATCTTCTCCAGGGCGTCCTGTCTTCTCATTATGTGGCCAAAGTACTTCAGTTTTGCCTTTAATATCATTCCCTCAAGTGAGCAGTCTGGCTTTATTTCCTGGAGTATGGACTGGTTTGATCTTCTTGCAGTCCAAGGCACTCTCAGAATTTTCCTCCAACACCACAGTTCAAAAGCATCTATCTTCCTTCGCTCGGCCCTCATTATGGTCCAGCTCTCACAGCCATAGGTTACTCCAGGGAATACCATTGCTTTAACTATGCAGACCTCTGACTAAGTATGTGTTGTTTAATCATCTCTTATCATTCCACTGAGTCCTCATTACTGCTTCTAAATTGTTCCACTCTGTATTGCCTCTCTTTCTTGTTTTCATTCTCTTCCCTGGACAAATTATATAAAATGATTACTTATCTCCATGCAAGACAGAACTTCTCCTTCATTCAGCAAGTGTAAGGCAAGAGTTGCCTTTGAAACCATGTCCCTGAATACTTACTATGGGTTGAGAAACCAACTACTTCAGATGGAGGTTTACAACTGGCCTTAGATGGGGTTGCACTCCCCCTGAAAGACCAAGTGTGCAGTCTGGGAGTCCTTCTGGACTCTGAGCTAACCGGGGAAGCCCAGGTGGCTGCGGTGTCCAGGAGTGCTTTTTACCAGCTTAGGCTGGTACGCCAACTGCGGCCCTATCTGGAGAGGACGGACCTTGCCTCAGTGATCCACGCACTAGTCATGTCCAGGCTGGACTACTGTAATGTGCTATACGTGGGGCTACCTTGAAGACGGTTCAGAAACTCCAGCTTGTGCAGAATGTGGCCGCCCGAGTATTGGTGGGGGTGAGGTGATTCGATTATATAACGCCTATTCTGCGCCAGCTGCACTGGTTACCGGTGCGTTTCCAAGCCCAATTCAAAGTGCTGGTTTTGACATTTAAAGCCTGAAATGGTTTGGGACCAAGTTACTGGAAGGACTGCCTACACCCATATCAGCCTGCCCGCACTTTAAGATCAGAGAGACCCTTCTCATTTGCCCACTCATGAGAGCAGTCAGGTGGGTGAACACACGTGAGAGGGCCTTCTCTGCAGTGGCCCCACACCTTTGGAACAAGCTGCCTTTGGAGGTCTGCCATGCTCTGTCATTGCAGACTTTTAAGAAGGCCTTGAAAACGTATTATTTTACCTCGGCCTTCTATTGATATGACTGCTACTGTTGCTAATGTTAACATCATTGTTAGTTTTATTGTTGTTTTAATTGTTGTTTTAATTGTTTTTATGTTTTAACATTTTTAATATTTTAACTGTTTTTATGTATTTTATTGCTGTAAGCCGCCTTGGGAGGGCTTCTGCCCTGAAAGGTGGCCAAGAAATATTTTAAATAACTAACTAAATAAAAATTTCTCACCTTTCTTTCTCCATGTATGTATGTCCTTTATTGCCACCTTCTCAGAGAACCTGAGCCTTGCCCTCTCCCCAAAATAGCATTCTAGCATTGGACTGCCTTTGTCCCCATACAGTATACCCTGACTCTTGCTCCCCAAGTTTTGTCCATCAGTTTACAGCCCATACTCATTAAACTTGCCCCCCTCACCCAACATTCACAGAGAGGTTATTGAATATCCCACTGTCCCCAACCCAACAGAATGTTTTCAGTCTTGAAATATCTAGGGTTTCCTCGGCATATACCAATGGATAGGAGCAATGCAAAAACTGCCAATTGTGTGTATTAGGAGTTGTGCATCGGATTTGGCCAAAGTCCAACCTGTTTCTGGTGCTTCCTGAGGCGAGGCGGCCTTGTCTCTGAAGCAACCAGAAATGAAGCTGGACCCTGCACAAAGCTTTGTTCACAATGTGGACTCTGGAAAGGCGGCCTGCCTTTCTAACACCACCACGCTTCACTTTTTTTAAAAAAAGGCTTCAAACTGTTTCCAGTCATCCTAAGTCCCTAGCCCCTGCACCTTTCCTTCTGAAACTTGGCAGGTTTCCTACTTAGGGTCACCTTCTATGCTGTCTGTTGTTTTCAGAGCAATGGTCCCCAGGGAACATGTTCTTTTTTGGATACCTTCAAAATGTAAATGCTGATTTTGCATGAGAATCCCTGCACTTTTCAACTGAAACATGGCAGGTTTGATCCTCTACTATCCCTGCAAATTTCATCCAATTCTGCCAAGAAACAAAAAGTTATCAGCATTGCCCTTAAAAATAAAATAAAAAATAAAGGTTGTAGCACAAAAAACCCTCTACACCTATTTTTCTGAAACTGCGAAAGAATAATCTAAGCGGCAACCATGGCTGCCAATTTCAACCAATTCTAACAAACAAAGAAGACATAATAACCATTTTAAACATGTCCTATGATAGCAAGAGGTACGAAGCCTCAAATTTACAAATCTCAATTCAGGTTTGATATCCAAATAAAAGCAAACTGCCTTTGAACTGGGCCAAATCAGTGTCTGAACTGAATCTTCTGGTTGGTGCACACCCCTCATGTGTACTGTTTCTGGTGTACAGGTCATGCCACATGTCCTGGTTTTGGTCAAACTGGAATGCTGCAAATTTCTCTGCCACGAAGATGAGGCAATTACATGCATGTGAAATGGTAAAAAATCTGACCTCATGAGTAAGAAGAATGACACACTCAAAAAGGAAGCTCCCTGCAAAGGTGCAGCTTTAGGTAAAGGGTTCATTTGACAGCTGCTTACTCCAGATGCAGAAAACCGAAACAGGTTGGACACTGCGGTAGAGACAAGCTGGCTTGATATCCATCCCATCTTCAACTCCTTCCTATGCCATCCATCCCTCTCTTCCACCACCAACATGTCTCTTACATTCCTACTCTGGTTGCATCAAAATTGTCTGTATCTAGTTATGTACCCACAGCATTGTGCTGCGGTGGGGGTAGGCATTGTAATATTGTTATCAATTACTGTCCCTTTAAACTCTACCTCTCCTTTAATTTTTCCAAAGCCTCTTTGATAATGGTATTCCTTGCTTTTCTTCATTCTGCTCCTCATTCCAGAAATAATTGCAGAAGTTAAACACAGCCCCCATTATTATGTAACATTTGTGGGGGCAGATGAATATATTAAACCTTGGATGATCAAAAAAAGGGGGGGTTGCCCTCACAAGAACAAAAGATGGGGAAATATAAAATTAATCTTTTACAGTTCTCCCAACTTCTATTTCAAGGCCACTATAATGAGTTCACTGTCTCTGTGGATGGTGATTTACTGATAGAGTGTCACAAAGTCAATTTTACTATAAGATATGTTATCATGGTTTGATTTAAGTTTTACTGTTCAGGGAAACCTTGATAAAAATGATGCAATATACCTGAATGGGAGGTGTGGGGACTTTCTAGAAGTCAAATGAAAGTGTACCGAAAATAACTTTTGACCAAGTTGGTAAAGTTTGTGTTCTTGCACATTTGATGAAATAGTATAGGTTAAAATTTAATCTAAAAACCTATCTTGTTGCTATGACTATAGGCTAAACTGCATGTTAGGGCAGAGATCAGGTTGCAGCCCAAAACTGCATTTCAGTGGCTGAATTTGGACAATTGTATGACAGCTTAACAAGCCAAGATCTGAGCAAGCCTGTTGCCCACACACACACAGCCCCGTCATGGCATGAGCAATCAAAACAGGAAGCCTCCAGCTAACCACAGTTTCCCTTTTTTATTAGTATAAGGGAACTATGCTTACCAACTTTGGAACAAGCCAGTTTATTAAACAAACTTCGGACCGTGAAGAACCTAACAGACCACATTCTCTGCCTGCTCCTGAAAGTAATCTGGTGAGACCCTTTTCTGCATTTTCCTCTGAATTCTGAAGTACATCTGGTGAGTACATATATATGGGCCTTTTTATGTTGTGGCACCAAATCTATGGAACTTCCTGCCTCAGGAAGTTTGTCCACCATTTTCCAGTGTTCCAGTGCCACTTGAAGATACTCATATTTGAACAACCCTTTATCTATCAAATGTGTTAGTTGTTGTTTTCTTTTATGCAGGCCTGGCTTCTCCTTTTGTTTTAGTTTTGGGTCTTATTGTTGATTTTTGGTCTCTTCCAGCTTTGACTAATTTTCATCATTGTTTTACTAGGTGATTTTACCATTTTGCAATGTAAGCAAAGCAGTAAGCAAAACTGTCAGGCACCACCAACTGGAGGTGAAAAACCAGGACATAAGTATATACAAATTTTAAAAGAAGCTTGACACGTATGTGCATATGTACTATCTATTGTCCCAAAATGAATGACTTTAATATACTTACTTTGAACCTACCTTTAACAATTCAGAATTCTACTAAAAGGAAAACAAGCTTTTGTTTACATTCTAGCTTATATTCATTTTATGCAATTATGGTCAACTCACTCAGCTAACACTAGATATTTAGTGAGTAACTAAAACCATTAAGAGAACCCATTGTGTCACCAAGACCTATTAGCTAAACTCAAGATATAGCAGAGTTCGTTCTTGCAGCCAAAACACTCACTATTCTTCTAGCTTAAGCATTCTGGATCTGTGTGACTCCCAACCTTAGTCAGAGATAAAGGATGCTTTAAAAAAATCATAAAGAACATAGTTCCAGCTGTTGACACGGAATCTTCTTTTAGCACAAGCTATATATTAAAGGGGTGGGGTTTTAGATTTTTTATCACAGAATGCCAAGAAAAAACGTATACCCAATTCATGCAATTAAAGCAGGAGCACAAAGAGTTTTTGGAACACAAGGGCAGATCCCCCCCCAGCGCGTGCGCGCACACACACACACACACATTTAACAGACACCATAGAAATGTTTGGAGGCTTGAGAGAAAAGTATTTCAATTAATCATTGTACACTTTGCAGCACTCTATCACAACTAAACCCAAAGTGTAGCCACTACAATTCAATCTTCTCTAGCTATCAGTATTTCTCTGGTAGCCCAGCAGGAACCTCTATATGGAGGGAAGGTTAAGGCAACAGCTTTAAGGACAACCTGATAAAAAAACCCAGCGCAGATTATATTAAGATGGAACCCTTCCAAATCTGTGCCTTATCACGGAATATAAAAATTCTTCATGCATCACATTCTATGCATGTCACAAAATGATTGTCCACACACACAGAAGGAGGAAGCTGGATTGCATCCATTAGCACTGCCCCCTATGTGCACACTTGATAAACTGAAAAGCTTGTTCATGCATAGGCTCTGTAAATACCTGCATTCTGGGAGGTAAGAGAAATGGATAAATGTCAACTGCTATTTACTGCACATTGCCATTACTACATATCAAACTGCTTCACTTAGAGCCTAGCAAATATCTTTAGAAGATAGTTTGTCATTCGCAGTGTTTGAAGGATAGACTAATTTTTTCAATGAGCTTCCATCATTTAGAATAAAGCAACAGTTGTTTTAAAATGGCGTCCTGTGACAAATTTTTTCCCCAGAAGCCTTTGCATCTGGCAAGACTCCTGCACCAACCTGCATAATAGACTACCTTGCAAATATTTATCCAAAATATGGTTACTGGTCTTCTACATATTTCTCTCATAAGCTTCTGTCTTATAAGCTTATAACTTTTATAAAGAAACAGATAGAATATTAAGACATATTCTTGTATTAAGTCTGAATCGTTTTGATTCTAGCAAGAAATGTCAGAAATGTCTTAATATTCTTGCTCAGAAATGTCATGGCATAGGAAACTTTAATCTTTAAGGATTAAATACTCCTAGAACTAAACTTAGAGCATTTTTAAACAAAGTTTTGCTTGTAACCACTTTGTATTTTGTATGTTTAATGCTTGTATATCAAATTGTAAAAACTGCATAAGATTTTGAAGTAAAACATGAAAAGCTCTGTGTTAACATCAGGAATTTTGTTCCTGGAATATGGCATGGGGTATGTTTCTTGCTGATCCATGATCGAGCAAAATATAGAAATCCTTCATCGTAATATCCCTAGGCAAGGACAAGTCTGTCACAATCCCAAACTGGATTTGATCACTAAGCCACCTCTTCACCCTCTTGTGTATATGTGAAGATTGATCATAATACCAGATTAATTCCCAGGAGAATGTATTTAATATGCAATGGCTGGCTTATTACTCTAAGAATTTGCTCTTATCTTCACAGACCCTAGCACAGCCTTCCCCAACCTGATGTCCTCCAGATGCGTTAGGGACTACAACTCCCAGCATCCCCCAGCCACCCTGGCTGGCTGGGGGATACTGGGAGCTGCAGTACAAAACATTTGGAGGTCAACTGGTTGGGGAAGGCAACTCCAATGTGCTCTCCATGTCATATCAACAAGTAGTTTTAACGATCGGCTCAGCATGTAGTGAGTAAAGCCAAATATCGTAAGAGAATTTAGCTGCTTAAACTTGGTATTAATACAACTCAGTGCAGCACATTACAAAGCAAACTATATAGAAACAAGAGATCATGCCAGTAGGGGTACAAAATGTAGGCATCTCTCTCTATGTAGAAAAGAGTGACAGAAGCAAGAGTGAGACTGAATACAACTGATAGAATTGTTGTATCTTACTGTGCTCTCAAGCTTTTGTTCATTGCAAGTAGATTTACTACTAAAGCTTTAAAAAGAAAAAGCCACCAAACTGCATATTCTGTGAATAGCAAAACAGGTTATGCAGCTCTACACTGGCTGGAACATTTCCTTCTAACATATAGAAAAGTAGCATAAATAAAACCCCTTATCTTGGACTGCTGTTGTAAATTCAACTGGAATAGAAATATTGCCTGCCCTTTTCTTCTAGAAGAAGAATGTACACAAAGTTCTACACAAGGCCCACGATTTGTAATACTCACAAAAGGAGTTATAAAAATTAACCCTCTTTTTCCCCATGCTGCTTAGTTTTACTCTGGGGGGGAAAAGAGAGAGCGAGAGAGAGAGAGAGAGAATGAGAAAACAGACCTATACAAACAATCCTATACACATTTACTCAGAAATAAGTCTCACTATGTTTAATGGAGCTTACTCCCAGTCAACTGTGTATAGAATTGCAGGGTGAAATAGTGAATAACCCCAAGACCCAGATGGGTATGGAGATTCCAATGCTGGATCAGGGGGTGAGAAAGCCTACCTCACAAGGTCATTGGGAAGCTAACAATTAACATGTAGGGAACGTTTGCCATCAATGACCATTTCAGGCATCTGCTTGGCATTATTTTCACATTTGGCAACTGGTCTTGGGGATCAGCATCATCATGCTGAAAGGTGCCGTGGCTTGAAGATAAGATGGGCTTTATACGCTGCAGGAAAAAAGAAGAGAGCCTGTATTCAACCCCTGTGAGCGAAAGGGTCCGTTGCTAACTCCTTCTCCAACGTCCTTCTCCACTCCTCACTCCCTGAGATGGAGGCTTGCACTTTACCAAGATGAGAAATGTTGTAGTGGATGAGATTTGCCAACAAGCGTTAATTGCTATCTACAAATGCACCAGAAAGGGAAATGGGGAGGATCACAACAGAGGAGCAAACCAAACCAGAGCCACTCACAGAAGATGCCCTTCTAGCATGGAACAGAGCAGATCTCCAACAACCAGGCAGGCACCTGGAAGAGTCTACTGGTGCCAAGATTTGCATCTGCAAGGAGTTTCTGATATGGGGTGGTTTCAGTCAAGGCATCTCTCCATGTACATATCTGAGGCAGCACTGTCCTCTTCCTGAGCATCTGAATGGGCTTTGACAAACTAGATACAAATGCTGTATCCTCTTTTGCATTCGGAATCTGTATACAAACATCTATATAGAGCCAAAATGAAAGTTATCCTGAAATACTGAGAGAGCAAAATATAGTGGAAGGTAGAAGACGAGGATATCTCACCCTCTTGTCAGGTAAGGAATCAGGTTGAGAAAGCTTTGCACAGAGGGCAGATTACTACATTTAACATAAATAAATTAGGTGGTGATGGAATGAGTGAACAATGGGTCTCCAGAGAAGAGTTTTGGTTCATTACCAAGACAAGCTACAAGGAAAATTCCCAGTGACCTATGGAGGTTGTAGGGAGGGAATTCATGTGAGAGGGAGGAAGAGGGGGCACAAGAGCCTGCAGCATCTTCCTGCCTCCCAGTCTCCTAATTGGCTAGGGCATGCATGCATGCATTAGAAAAGGGGGGGGTGTAGAATAGGAAGAGACAACCCCAAGTGAATTTTGCTTCCTCTTTTCATACTTTTTTCCCCTCATAATTGGCAAAATGTTGCATAATTGTGTGTGCACCTTGTGGTGAAATGAACCATCTCCATTCACATTTGGAGCTCTTACATCTCCTCCCACTGGAGAAATGTCCAACTCCTCCTTTCCCAGACTATATAGGAAATGAAACAAAATAAAATAAAACAAAATGATACCCTTATCTTAGGACCTGCTGACCAGGCTGAATCCAGAGAACTTGTGCAGGGCCACATGGCCTGAGAAACTAGCAGGTGAAAAAGGAGGACAGAGACATTTGTGGGGAGATCTTCAAGAGCTACAATTTATCTCCAATTCCAAGAGGTTACTGCTAAAATACTTTCTCACAGGACCGTATTAGGATGGCAATGGGGGAAAATGACTACCTCCTTCCAAAGAAAGAAGGAATAAGAGGCAGATCAACTTTGAAAAAGCTTCAGTTTTCCCAGTTATTTTAGGTTAGGTTAGAGGAAAAATTAGGTTAGGACTCCATGAAAAGCACATTAAGCTAGCTTTGTGAAAATTAATTAGGCCTCTGAAAAACTTGCTAGTTAAGAAGCAATTAATAGGCTACAAATGCTTTTTTTTTTTTTTTTTAAGGAAAACAATGTTTCTCTCCTTCTAAAGAACTATGAAGTCTGACACCATATTTGTATCATTTTCTAAAAGGCTGAAAGTTCTTTGAAAATATATCAGTCATTTTTCCCCCTCAGCTGCTGATCAAACCTGCCCAGTAAAAATGTTCTGAGCAGACAAGTTGTAATACAGCATGGTTTATTTCCGTCAGAGGTTGACTGCTGAAGTGTGAAAGAAACTCATTAAAAATCTCTCACTGTGATCCTGCAACGGAATGAAAAAGGAGGGGGGAAAGAAAATACTTAATGAAGGTACCTTTAGCCTGAAGCTACACTCATAGTTAGTATTACTTTTTCTCCCTTCTATTTTACTAAGCAATTAAAAGAGACCAATTAGTCATGGGAACACCATTCATATTGGTCATAGTGGGAGACTAACTGTGTTAACACTTATTTTCTGCTAATATTATGAAAGTTTAATGAGGGGAATAATGGATACAGCTGACCGCACCAAAAAAAGATATGAAAAAAGATGACGCTTCTTACCTTAGTCTTAAAACAAGGTTCACTGCACATGGAACTTCACCATATTCATTGCTAACAGCAGGTCGAGTCTAAATTTTTTAACAAGAGAGGGTAGTACATGTTTGTAAGAGGTGCAACACATCATTTTGGAAGGAGTTGACAATTGAGAAAGGATCAATTTCTTAAGGTCGCTATCCTGTTTGACCCTGCAATAATTAGTAATCCTACAAAGAACAACTTAAATCCAGATACTGAAGTAGTGTAAATTAAGAAGATAATAGGTACAATTATCTTGGTTACTACTTTGGTTTTATTTTGTTTTAAACTTTTACTCTGTTACTGTATTTTATTATTTTAAGCTTTGTGTTATAAACTACCCAGAGAGCTTCAGCTAATGGGTGGTATATAAATGTAAAAAATAAAAATGAATTAAAAAAATAAATAATAAAGAAATACAACCAGCTTAAATCTATTCTACAAATTAATCTGATAAACTGAAAATTTAAACTTTTAAGAGAGCAATCCTATGACCCCTAGACAGCATCTGGGGGAGATAGGATTTTTCGGTTTCCCACCTCCAAGTTCATAGACAGTGCTGCAAACTCATAGCTGGGAAACCATATTCCCCACCCCCGCTCCCTTGTAGCTGGGGCAGAGAGAACCACAGCGGCTGCCCCTCCATGCTTGTCTGTGTTCATATCACAGAGCACAGACAAGGAGAAAGGGGGGTGTTCCCGGGGGCGGGGAGGGGAGGAAACCCTAGAAGCTGTTCTAGACAGCTTCCTACATGGTCTCCAGCCCCGTTCCCACCCTCTGCCAAAGCCCTGCTTAGATGCCCAAAATCGGGCATCCGAGGCAAACTGCAAGGCAGCCAGAGCATGGAAGGAATCCTCTCTTCCGTGCTTCAGCCGCCCTGCACTGGATAGGCAGTCACCTCTGACTTCCTCTGAAGTCGGAGGCAACTGTCTATCTCAATAGGATTGCGCCCTAGGGGTGTTTGTTTTAAGCCATACTCACAGTTTAATATGGTGGTATTAACTATGCTGCCTTCTGGTTTAACAGAGCATTACATTTAATCAGAAATCTAGTAATGGACTTTGTTTCTATCTTCATCGCATAAAATATAAGGTTCAGAGCCTATAGTTGATGTTTCACCACAGCTAGCAGTGACTTTTAGAACTGGAACACAATTACTATTCCTTTTAACCACAATACCCGTTTTTCTCAAGGCCAATACACACAACCAACTTTGCATGGTTAATACATAGATGGCGGATGCTGGCGGATGCTGAAAAAGATGTGTTATGACACAGTTTCTAGTAAATTACAAGCTGGAATTGTGGGGAAGCTATCATGGGACTACTTCACCAGATGCCAAATCTACTCAGACCACACAATAACCATGTCAATTTGATTGTACAAATCCACCCACACCTTCCACCTAACCCATATATAAATTATTTTAATAGTGACAGTACCTGAGAACCTTTTATAGACAAATTCTGTATTTGATCAGGGATATTGGTGGAATTCATGGAAATCTGTTTAAAAGATTTAAATTTTTTAGAAGAAAGCACAAAGTATTTTAAAATGTTTTTTAATGCATCAACATCACATGACTTCAAGGAAGAATTTTAGAACTAAGAATAAAACACAGCGGGTTGTATCGAATGCTGTTCTTCCATTCAGGGAAGGCCCTTTGATCTGGTAGTGGCAGCTATTAATGAAAGAGAAAGGAAAACAGTTTTCTGCCTCCTTTTTCCTGCAGTCCCCTGTGCCACTTCCCATGCTGGTCTGGGGGTGCCCCCACCCCTTGAAGCAGACTTCTGTGAGCTCAGGGGGCTTCAGAAAAAAGGGAGAAAGGAGGGCGACAGCTGAATGGTAGAGCACATGCTTTGCATGCAGAAAGTCCCAGGTTCAATCCTTGGCATCTCCAGGAGCAGGAAACATTCCTGCCTGAAACCCTGGAGGGTCACTGACAGTCAGCATTGACAATGCTGGGCTAGATGGACCTGTAGTCCGACTCCGTATAAGGCAGCTTCCTATGTTGCTATGAAAATCGAGTGACATTTTGATTTGTTAAAAACTGGCTTTATATTGTGTTATTAGGTATTAATTTTACAGGTTCAAGTCACTTTGGTGTTACTTAAGAAGTGTCCTACAAAAGTTAAATAAGTGTAACCTTCTTAAAACTCTAAGAAACGCTAAAATTCTAGTACTGTAGAATTATGCATAAGTGATATTAGCCCCCCAAGGTCTTTGTTAATTTAGCACACTGACTTTTCAAAACAGCTTAATAAAAGCAATGTGCTATTTTAATATCCCCCCTCCCCCCGAAATCTACATTTTCTGCATATTTTATACATTTTGCTCCTCTGCTGAAGCGGAGAAAACAGACCTAGAACTTCAAGTTGTAAAACACTGCTGAATTGTAGAATTACCACAGACTATCACAGACCACAGACTTTTAAAAGACTATCTACTTACTCAAAACATAAGGGAAATAACACAGGTATTTACCTCAGCATTCTCTTCCTCTTTTACTCTTCGTGACTATAAGACAAGCAGCCACAGTTACTAGTTGCATGTTAAAAGTCAAAATAAAGAATGTTTACATTAGTGAGTTAAAATAGCCACATAGTTTCCAAGAGTCACCTTTTCTTGGTAAAAAGCAGCTTTCCCCTCTTCACTCTTTTCATCCATTTCATCATCACTCCATTCCCAGTCCCCATCTTCTGTCTTGTGGAGATGGCCACTGGAACCCGGTACTCTTCTAACCTAAGAAAAATGCAAGAGCAAAAGAAAATGTTTTTCCCTTCCATTGCGTTTTTCTTCTGATGTCCCCTTGTTTTTGCTTTGATCAATATATGAACAGTGAAAACTACTTATTTTTAATATGCATACTGCTCAGTGCTTATCCCATAGGCTCTCAAAGGCTCACAAAATTATTCGTCTGGTAGAATAAAGTCTGACTACCAAAGGCCAATTCTGATAGTCCAACCGAAGGCCTGGCTTTTAAGAATAAGTTACAGATCATCAATGAAAGCTCCACAGCAGGGGTGGGGAGAAGGTACATCTCCAGAAGTTTGGGACTTCAACTCCCAGAAGCTCCAGTCAGCATGGCCAATGGTCAGGAATGCTGGGGTTAAAGTACAAAACATCTGGATATCTACTTTCTGCCCATCCCTGCTCTAGAGAACTCTATGCTCAGAAATCACATATGCTCAGTACACGCTGGCAAGTGTTTTTATTTCATGTCAGAAACCTTCTGTATGTTTTACACAAATCGCCCACCACTGCCCTATTTTCACAAATAGCCCACTATTGCTACAGTGACTCATGAGCCAGCCCATATTCCCTTGTTCAGTTTGCTTTCTCCAGGCTGCTCCTAAGCTGAATAATTGAAAGGTAACAAGTCAAGTGAAATGCAAAGGAAAGTTAGTGAATCATTCCCTGTTTGTTTTTGAAAAGGGAGTTGCGTTAAGAACAACAGACAAGAGGTATTTTTTGAATGCAGGCTCGTATTTTTTAAGCCCATGTATTTTAAGCCCATCTTAACCCACCCACAACATGGTCCCAATCCAAAATTAGAGGCCCCACGGCTTATTTATTTTTTAAGCAGACATACTAATCCATACAATTATGCATTTAATGTATCATCTTAAATTTGGCCTTAATCTCTTCCCTTCCCTTCCTCCGTGCACACACAGAGAAGGATTTCAGCTTGAAGCATTTCAAGCTGTCCTTGTGATCATACAGGTATTAAATTCCTAGGTATAAACAAGGTTCCAAGCTGCTTCTCTGTTTGCCTCCCCATTTCCATATGTATTTGCATCTCAAGCAGATTTATTACAGGTATGGGAAAAATGAAGATAGAAAAATACCAACAACAAGAGAGAGAGATAAAAGCCTCCTCAACAGCATTTTCGACCTTTCCAATCAAGTCTGTATCTTTGTAAGTACTGAATATGACGCATAAGGTTCAAAACAGGTTCATTCGTTTTAAGAAAGGTATCCGGGCAATACGCTGCAAATGCATGGAGATCATGCAGACTGGTACAATGTGCCCTACATATTAGAATTAAAAGTCAAGGTGCACCCTGATGCCACAGTGCATTTTCGGTATTTTATTAGGTTTCCAGGGATTGTGACTCAGCCTGTTTGATCAAAAACCTTATCGCCAGGCTCCTTGACAAGAATTCTGAAAACTCACTAGATGACTAAGAGCACTGTTTGATAGTCAGCCAGCGCTGAGGTAGTGTACACCGCAGAGAGCCAGTGTAGTGTAGTGGTGAGAGTGACGGACTGGGAGCCAGGAGATCCGGGTTCTAGTCCCCACTTGGCCATCACTGGGTGACTTTGGGCCAGTCACAGACTCTCAGCCCAGCCTACCTCACAGGGTTGTTGTTGTGAGGAAAATGTAAGCTTCCTTGGGTTCCTTGCAAAAGGAAAAAAAGGTGGGATATAAATGCAATCAATCAATCAATCAATCAATCAATCAATCATCAGCAGATACACCAGAGTATGTTTTTTGTGTGTTTTTTAAAAATTAAATTTGCTCAAATTGCCAAAGGTTTATTGAGAAACTTGTTTTCGGGCGGGGCGGGGGGTGCAGAGAGAGAAGAAAGCATTACACGATAGTAGCAGCAGCCAGCATTACATACAGAGTTACATTACATTACATTACATTACATTACATTACATTACATTACATACACTATTCAGTAAAAATGGTGGGGTTGGGATTTGAGTGCCCTAGCCTTGCTTTACAGAATGATGAACTAGGGCTTTCTTTATTAGGGAGATTATGTTCTGCCTTTTAACTAACATTTCAAGGTGGTTAACAAAAAGAAATAAATCCAGTATATGGCATGGACAGTCTACCAAGAAAATCTAGGCTGCCATCCACAGATTAACATCAAGCAACATGTTTCTGAAATATCACATATCCTTCAGGCCTTATTCCATACCCAGTACCTTAATCCTGTACCGTAATAGCCCTCTTTCTGAGCCTAAACTTTCTTAGTTTCTTCTTTCTCTCTGAAAGTCTGGCGTCTTCCAAACTGGGCCTGGAGGTGGAACTGGACTGAAATGTACCTAAAGGATGGACCGGTAGGAACAGCAGGAGCCTGTGCGTGACCATAATTACTGGAAAGAAAAATCAACCGTTGTGACAAAATATTGTCACTGTCCTGAATTTCTTTGGAGGATGGCTTCCATCACCATTGGATATAAGCCATTTGGTCAAAAGGACAACTTCAGGTTTTACAACCTAGCACTGAAGGAAAACATGGGAATTTTATCACATACCTTCGATTACACAAGGAGATGCCATCAAAAAAGCTGCAGCTCGAAGGTATGAATTTTAATACAAACAAAAAGTATTATGTCAGGAATTAAGGTCCAATATACACTCACGGCCATGATACTCCCAATTTTGTGGGAAGCTTCTTGACGTGTCAAGTACATTATGCATAGCTGCTCAGTAGCTGGTCCTACTGTTGACCATCCAGGATTTCCCTAAACTGCAATAAAATGCTTCCCTGCACCACAATGAAATTATGCTGCCCTCCACACCCAGGCCCATCACAAACGTGGATCAGCACATAAAAAGGTTCAAGTGGTAAGTATGTGGCGGCTTCTTTGTTTGACCAAAAGACTTTGGGAAGAAGCCAAATACTCTGGACAAGCTGCCCATATATCGACCTTGGAATTGTTGTCAATCAGAAGCTGAATATGAGCCAACAATTTGATGTGGCTGCAAAAATGGCAAATGCTATTTTGGGCTGCATTAATAGAAGCATAGCTTCCAAATCCCGGGAAGTACTAGTTCCCCTCTACTCAGCACTGGTTAGGCCTCATCTGGAGTACTGTATCCAGTTCTGGGCACCACATTTTAAGAAGGATGCAGACAAACTGGAGAGGGTTCAGAGGAGGGCAACAAAGATGATCAGGGAACTGGAAACAAAGCCCTAAGAGGAGAGACTGAAAGAACTGGGCATATTTAGCCTTGAGAAGAGAAGACTGAGGGGAGATATGAAAGCGCTCTTCAAGTACTTGAAATGTTGTCACAGAGAGGAAGGCCAGGATCTCTTCTCCATCATCCCAGAGTGGAGGACACGGAATAATAGGTTCAAGTTACAGGAAGCCAAATTCCGGCTGAACATCAGGGAAAACTTCCTGACTGTTAGAGCAATGCAACTATGGAACCAATTACCTAGGGAGGTGGTGGGCTCTCCCACACTGGTGGCGTTCAAGACGAGGCTGGACAGCCATCTGTCAGGGATGCTCTGACTTGGATTCCTGCATTGAGCAGGGGGTTGGACTTGATGGCCTTGTAGGCCCCTTCCAATCCTACTATTCTATGATTCTATATGGTCTAAGATAGTTTTATAGTTTTTAGTAACAGGGATCCCATGGCCTTCCTTAAATTGCAACTCAAGTTCCTTATCTCTTATCCTTCCTTCGTTAAACCAAGGAAAAAACCACCAGCGGTTTTGCTTGGTTGTTTTACCTGAGATCACGCTTAAGAATTTAAAATCTCTGTCCTATTTACATGTATGAAAGGGATGCATTTAGCTTAATTTCTTCTGAATATTTCTACTAACAATGCCTGAGAATTTCTTTTTCTCAAGGGAAGTGTTAAGCTGGGTTGTTGAATGAACTGGAAGTAGTAAGACTTCAGCATCCTGTTTGTTTCCTTTTGAGGATGACAAATGATGTGAATACTTAACCTCTCTGTTCTGGGCAGTTAAAACATGTTTAGTTATTTTAACTCATTACATTAATTTTTCTCATCTTTGCTGCTCTTTTGTCTCCCACCCTTATAAAAACTTATTGCACTAGATATAATGCAATATCATGATATACTACATTTGTACGTTATTCACGGAACCAAAGGATGCCAACGCGGAAGGCATTTCTGTTTACATAAACATAATTTCATGTATCCTAGTGCTGCTTTCAGCACAAAGTGTTGCAGGGGCAGGCAATCTCCCTTCTCCCTTGGATATAACCGTGGTAAAAGTTTAAACCACCATCCCTTTACTTGGGAGACTTGAACAGCAAAAGTTCAAATAGTCTTTTAAGAGTAATCTGGGAACACTGCTATAAAACGTTTGGACCCCAGGAGAGAAGTATAAAATATTCCTTATGTGCATAAATATGCTTCCCAGTTATGTTTACAGCAGAGAAAAAGGTATTCCACCAGATTATCTACCGACCACTCTGCAGTCCCATCCCCCTCGGTCATTCGGCTTTGGTTTGTGCTGGGGGAAGCCCAGCTAGGAAAAGCCAGTATGCACCAAAGCCACCCTGACACTCAGCCTTGACAGTGTCACCTGCCTCACACCTTCCCCCGTTGGGGAGAATGTGGGGCAGGTAAAAAACGTAGTGCACTACTCCCCCTCCCAATTGGGAGGACAAGTGGAGAACTAAGTAAGGGGAATCCGCCCATTATCAGTGATCGGAACTGACAGCAGGGATTCCTCTGCATGCCACTCACCCTCCAACTGATGCACAGAGAAGTCCCCACTGTTATCACTAATCACTGGTTGGACATAACAGCATGGATTCCTCTCCCTACCCTAAACCCTGGTAGCTTCCAGGAGGCAGGGGCCCACAGATGCCTCTACGGGGAGGAGTTCCCCATCCGTGGATTAAGGAATATACAGGTCCCAACTGACTACGACATCATTAAAAAGACATAAAGGGGAGAAGACAACTGAAATCTGGATACCATGAAGGTATTTACTGCTGTGAGTTGTTCTCCTCATACTTATAATGAGCTATTCTCCCCTATGGTTACCAAGGAAACTTCAAAGAGCAACTGTTGAAACAGCATCAGCATCTAAGGCCTGAGAAGTGGACAGTTTCCATCATTGTCTCCCCATCCCCCAAGTCTTCATAAATAACCACGGCCTTTTAAAATAATCTTAGGTTTATTATATATTGATTTTCAGTTCTGTCAACTACATTAGATGCCTGTTATCAGGCAGAAAGGCAGGATACAAATATTTTAAATAAATAACAAAAAAAAAAATTACCGCTACCCCTGCCGGTGCTCCCTTTTCCCTCGTCCTCCAAGAACTCCTACAGCATAACATCCAGTGGTTCTTAAGTAAGTGTGATGTGCTTTTCACTGTTCTCTGTCCCCTGAAAAGGTGCCTAGAGAAAAATGGAAGCTGCGATAGCTGCCACAGGGCTAAGTAGAGGACACCAGTGGTTGCTGGCAATGGGTGGAAGGGGAGAAGCAGATCCATTATGGTTTTGTTGAGGATGTTGTAGTATGGGGCCTTTGAAAATGCAGAGCCACCCTTGGAAAGTTGCCACCCTTTCTGTCCTCTTTGTTTTAGGAAATTCTGGTATTAGAGACAGGACATGTTGTGTCATACCATGCACCACAATTAACATTGCTTTGGCAGAGGAAGAGGAAAAGAACAGAGCTTCTAATTTTGGTTCTATTATCTCCCAGCAACAAAAGGCTGCTTCCAGCATAAAAGGCAAACTTATTTGCAACTTTAATAAAGAAAACAATAAGAACCTTCACTCTTATAAAGACAAATTAACACATATTAGAGGACACAGTTCACATGAATCAGAAGAACATACAGGTGATAAAAATGAATTTCAGTGGCTGACATTTAAACTGTACCTAACACAAAAGCAGTTCAGCACATTGTAATCTGCAACAGAAAACTGCTCGTGCAGGGAGGGGGGAAATTAACAAGCTTCTGCCAACACTGCCACAGCTGTGGAAGAAGACAATATGAATGTTAGCTGGAACAGAGAATACAGGACAAATTAGAGGGTGAAAAAAAAGCCCACCACAATGACAGAAAGTGGCAAAAAGCAACTTACCCATACAATAAAAACAAGCTTCTACAGGTCTGGATGTCCTTTTTTGTGGCTCCCCCCTCCCCCTCCCCACCCCTTTTCTGGTTACAATTCAAGCAGTGTGTATGTCAGAAGACACCGGACATTTTTTAACAAAGGTCATTTTGTCAGTTAGTTCTGCTATTAAAATGAAAAACAATAATTCAGGGCAGCAAATACCACTGCAGATGGTATCACTTGGGCGTGTACAAAGATCCCGAAGGTCACCTTTAGGATTAGGTAGCTTGTCAGAAACTAACCCTGCCTCAAATGAAGCAGAAACACAAGACAACAGATACCGCAAAATACCAAGGAAGAATAAGGCAACAAAGGCATACAAGACACTTCTCTCCCACAAGCTCTCTATGCGATTGCATCAATACTTAACTGTGACAATTTTGGGTTTGGTTTGGCAGCCAATTGGCAGAAACTGCCACCACGTGCTCCTGCTTAACACCCCTGAGCTGAGACAAGTACCCAGTTATTGAGGTATACTACCTGAGAGAAGGTAAACAGCCAGCCAAGCCCCCTGGTCTACACTGGCTAGTCCATGGCCTGTTGTAACTTCCCTCCCTCCTTATCTGACTCGGTATCATATAACCCAACAGACTAGACCAGCCTTCCCCAACTTAGTGCCCTCCAGATGTTTTGGACTTCAACTCCCATCAGCCCCTGCAGGCACGGCCAATGAACAGGAATGCTGGGAGTTGTAGTCCAAAACATCTGGAAGGTGCCAGGTTGGGGAAGGCTGGTCTAGACAGTGTGGGGAGGTGGGGGGAAACCCTCTCTTGAGCTTGGTCTGAAGTAAACTTCCTGTTTCCAAATTAAGAGACAAAAATATTAATAGAATAGAAAACAAGAAGGGAAAACAAAGTAGGCACTAAAGAAAACAAAGTAAAACCCTTGCTGACCTACCCTAAACACTTTGCAAGAAATTACTCACACGGAGGAGGCACACACCGCATCTGGAGTTAGTCAGGAGAGGCAGCAAAAGTTCCATGTATCTCAAACAAAGGATCCTATCCCACATTTATTCATCTTGGCCAAGGGAGGGGCAGGAGTGCCAGCCCACTTAATTCTCCCATCGGGCAAAAAGACACTAATTATCACCTTTTAGGCTAAGAGATCAAACTGGTAAAATGCCACTTAAAGGGAAATGGCCTCCACCAGCTCTAACAGACTGAATACATCTAAAGGCACCCCATGGTATGTATTTCAAGGCTCTGATAATACACGCACCATTCAGGAAGCCTGATGAGAACCAGCTGCCTGGCCCAGAAAACCTACAGCTATAGGGAACTGAACGCCAAGAGGCAACTCAGCCTCGGACTTATCTTAAGGTTTTCACCCTTGGATGCATGTCATTCTTCAACCTGCTTGTGAATTAGGTCTGCTGCGAGTCTTTCCTACATTGTAGTACTGAACCTTGTATGCACCATCTCTTTCCTTTAACTACATTCCTCACAGGTAGGTGGTGAAGGCAGGGTGGTGGAGTATCACCCCTTTAACTCTTTTAAATTTAGTACTGGGGCTTATGCTGGCTCAGTGCAACAACAGATGGTGAGATGCCAAGCTATGCTAGTTCCAGCCCTGCTGCAAGCACACAGACAGGCATTTACCTCGCATTATGCCACACATCATCCATGTGTGGAATTCTTCTCTCCCCTTGGCAGGCGAACAAGCTGCACCAGGTTAGGAAAACTTACCACAGAATAGCTTGGATATTTACTATTTGGGTTCAGTGTGCTCTGCCATCAGCTGATGAATTGTAGGCGAATGAGGGGGTAGACAGACCTCAAGAACAACTGGACCAGTCTGAAATGTCATAGTTGATATGCAAGTGATGTTGTTTTTTTAGGATCTGCATAGATGCAAAAATGGTTCTGCACGTTGCTTTCCCCGAATTTAGTAAGCAAGGATAGAAAAAGAGTATTCTTAGGAAGCAATCCCACCGGGATAGGTGTCTGCCTCCGAACTCGGAGGCGACTGCCTATCCAATGCCGGGCAGGAGAAGCGCGGAAGGGATCATCCCCACCGCACTTCAGCCGCCCTGCATTTGTGGCTAGACAGCTGATTTCAGCTGTCTAGCCATGGGAATGCAGAGTGGGGGAAGCGGCTGCCGGACAACACGCTGGATGTGTCATACCCACATTTCTGCCTTCCCTGCCCTGGAACGCCCCGTTTTCGCCACTCCGTGCTCCTCTTCCGAGGCAGTGAAGGAGGGGGAAAGGCAATGAGGGAGGGGGGAAGGTCAGTTCCTGGAAACTGGCATATTCTATGGCCATCTAGCCGCTGACTAGTGGCAACAGGATTGCGCCCTAAATGTCTTCATACTAGAATCAAAATTGGTAGGCACCACCATTAGGTGGAAACTCAGGGGCATAGATGGAAAAGCTAAAAAATACTTCGGTATTAAACAAAACAAAAAAATCAAACTCTTAGATCACTGGACAATTAGACACCACTGATTTTTCAATCCCTATTGAAGAGTGTAAACTGTCAGTTCTAAACAGCAGTTTTAGAACCAACATTGCTTAAAAAAAGCCCAGAAAAACACAATTATTTGATGGCACTCTACAATTTAAAAACAGTTATAGATTATGAAACATAGTTCATTCAGATATAAACTACTGCAATTCAATTTAGAGTATACACAAATTGAAGCCATTGTTGCACTACAAGCAACTCATCAAATATTCATTTGTTCAGTTATAATTAAATACATTTAAATTACCATAAAAGATGTTTATAAAAAATGAATATCATCCCATTTAATTAAGGCAATTAGGAGAATTTATGGGGAAGAGTAAAAATGTTTTTAACAGTGGTCCTTTCATTGTTACTGATGACGTCACACCGCTGCTTGTTATTAGCCATAAAAAGTTATGGGAGATGGAACATAGTTTTAAAAAGGGAAATAAATGTAAATTGCCATTTTTATTGTGCTTGGAAATCCTGATTTTCAAAGTGAATTTGAGATTTTGAAACACTGGATTGGTTTCCACTTTGTAAATGAAGAAACTAAAATGATACATGTTTATCTTTGACACACATATTAACGGAGCAATCCTATGGTCCTTGGGAAAGTAACCCAGGACCATAGGATATGGCGGATCCCCACTCCTGAAGCTGTAGACACTGCTACCACCTCGGGAGGGGGAAAACCAAGATCAGAACCTTCCCCTCTCCCCCTCACAATTGCAGTGGAAAGCACGATGGCAGCTGTTCTTCCAAGTGACATCAGAAGAACTCAGGGAGAGGAAAAGGGAAGCCGGGCAGTGGGCAGGGAGGGGAGGGGAGGGACGGAGGAGAGGCCAGGATCCCACAGCCTCTCCATCACCTGTCCCGTCCATAATAAGGTAGGTCAGCTAAATGAGCTGAGAGGCTGCTCTAGCTGAAAACTGTAAAGAAAAGGAGGAAAAGGAGGCATTTTTCCCTCTGTCCTCCTCCTGCCCTGCCTGTCTTCTGTTGGAAGGGCAGAGGATAGACAGAAGGCTCCAATCTTGGACCCCTCTCTCTACTGAGTGGCAACCCTCAGGATTGTTGTCGAAGTGTATCATTTATAGCCCCATTTTACAGATGGAGAATTGAACCACTCTACTTTCTCAAGCAAGTGGGTTTGAGGGAGGCAGAATTTGAGTGGTTGTCAATGTACGCACAGTCCTTTGGGTTGCTAAAACTTATTAGGGTGTCAACCCTTTTCAGTACATTTGTTTTTTCCCCTTAAATTTAAACAACGGAAGGAGCAATCTTATCTGGGTCAACGGTCGCCTCTGAGCCCGGGGACAACCACCTATCCAGCGCAGGGCACGAGGAGCGGTGAGGAGCAGATCTCCTCCTCGCTCCCTCCACCCAGCTTTCATAGCTAGACAGACAATTTCTGCTGTCTAGCCATGGAACCTTGGAGCACAGGAAGTGGTAGCTGGACGACACATAGGATGTGTCGTACCGGCGTTTCCACCTTCCCCACCACGGTATGCCCTCAGGAACACCCCATTTTTGCCGCTCCGCACTCCTCTTCCAATCACGGGCCGTCCCGCGCTGCCTACAAGGCAGTGTAGGAGGGGGTGGAGGTTGGAGCATGGGCTCCGAGGTCAGTTCCCGGAAACCGACCTATCCTATGGCCGTCTAGCCACTGACTAGCACCCACAGGATTGCACCCTAAGGGAAGTACATGCTATTGTCTTTCAATTTTTACAAGTATTCCAATTAAAATGTCTACATGATACACCATTTCAGTCACATTAAATGTGCTTTATTTTTCTTACCTCAAGTGTTTCAGATCAAATACTTGCCACGTATTGGGACAAAAAAATAGCAAAGCTTTAAAAAGAACTTTGTGTTCACTAAATACAAGTAAAATAAACATGCTGAATTAGAGCACCCTCTAGCGCATCAGAAAATGTTCTGATGCAAGCTGAAAATTTTCCAATTCAGAATTTTCAGGAAAACCCACATCACTAGTGAAACCCAAGAGAAAGTCAGCAGGGATGTGTGGCTGTCACAGGATTCTCTGGCCATTTAAACAAGGGTTGTTATTTCAAATGTAACTATACCAATTCAACAGTCACCAAATCAATCTCTAACACAGTTGCATTATGTAAACAACTGCAATGTTGTTTACATAGAAACTGAGGTTGTTTGTAACTCCAAATGTCAGCACACACCTTTCCCTACCTGCCTGACAGATAGTGCTAAAATAGAGGCCTTCCTCTTTCCTGACATTTTCCAACCATTAGCTCAACCAGGGTTTTTACCAGCTAACTGAAAAACCTTCAATAACCAGGGAATTATCCATTATAACCAGTAGTTCCTCAGCAAAGCTACAAGGGATGTTTGAACCATCTGTTCACATCTAAAGGGTTTTACTGAGCAAGACATCTTTTACGTTTCCACTTAAACACTGAATTACAAGAGGTTATAAGGGTAAAACAGGCAAGAATTTTAACTTTTTAAAGATAAGGGATCTAAAAATAATGGCAACCAGCACTTGCCTACTTTTACTGTTCTACATTAAACCAAAATCTGACACCCTGATGCTTTTTGTAGCGCATCTACAAGTACTAGTATTTTGGGAACCAGCATCAAACTCAATTACCTGAATACAGATTTGTACCAAGAATCCTCAAGTGTCCTCTTGAATGAATCATGACAAAATCATGACAAAATCATGAATCATGAATCATGACAAAAGCTGTAACATTTCAAGCTTTGAGGATGGGAGAAAGCATTTATCATTCAGCAGGATTTTGGAGCTAAACTCGTCTTGTTCATCATATTCAATAAAATTAAAATGCCATTTATACACGTTATTTGTTTTCTAGTTTTATGTGTGTAAATGCCTCTCAGCTCAGAAGTCTGGGTAAAACAGATAAACTTGATTGAAAATATTTAGGAAATTGGGCTTTCCATCTTTACCACCAAATTCCTAAGGACTGACGAGAAAACAAGATATATATATTTCATTCAAACTAGGGATGGGCTAACATGCAACGTTAGAGTTCACTGAGATTCTCTGAATTCTTCCTTGAAGCCCATTTCGTCTCAGTTGCGTTCCTGAACACAAGCATCTTTTTTTTTCAGATCAGAAAAAAATGCATATTTTTCCCCAATTAAAAAAAAGACACGTTTTTAAAAATGCGCATTTTCCCCTAGAACCTAAAAGCATGAAAATGTGGTTGTGGGGAGATTTAAGCAAGTGTGCATTTGCACATATTCATAAGTGAGCATTTCCACAGGTCCAGAAGTGTGCATATGTGCAAATGTGCACTTTTGAACAGGAACACAAGTTCAGGAAACCACAAAAGCTTCCCCAAGAATTGTATCTGTTTGCATTTGTGTTTGGGACTGCAAACACGGCATGTTTACATAGTTGCAAACAGGAACAAAATTCTTGTATATCCCTAATTCAAACTAGGCTCTGAAATGATCTGTTCTGACTGCACCCTCTAGTGTTGAACTTAATTATGTCCCAGCGACTTTTCTCCAGCTGAAGCAGAGCACAACAGCAAAGGTGGAACACATGCACAAGCATTTAAGGCAAGAGCACAAGGGGAAGAAAGTCATATCAGTGCTCTAGGATTTCTAATTTTAGTTTTCATCCATATAACCAGTAGTGATAAAATCAGTACTTAACACTTCAAAAAATCTGTACACCGAATAAAAGTTTATAGCCCAAGCTATCCCATACCTGTTTACTCTGAGGAACATTTCAATAAGTGACTGAGTATAATGAAGCACACTCTGCTAGAATGGAAGGATTCCTCTTTCCTGACCCTTTTCAGCCATCTGGTGAATCATGACAATATTTAATACCCAAATACTATTCCACAACTCAGATACTATTCCACAACTCCAAGGAAGCAGTACACAGTTCTAGCTTCAGGCTCTATACATAAGCACATGCTAGAAAGAGAATAACGAAATGCAACCTAATGTATCAAGGCCAAGTTGCAAAATCCATTATGGAACAAGACTTGGTCAAACGACGTATCATACTTGGAAATCCTCCTCCTCTACTCTAAAACAGAATGACCCGCACAAAAATGTTTTATAGCGGAGATGCCCTTCTCTCAAAACTACAGGACTGTGATTTATCAGCATAGCTTCTAGTATTATTTAATAGGGACTCCTCAGCCTTTATTTTTAGACCTATAATAAAAGCATTTGTGCAATACTATTATTGTACTCATTAAACATACTCGGTGTGAGCTGCATTCAATGGTGTCAGCGTACTGGCACCCTCTTTGTGGAACTCCCTGTCTGTTCATGTCAGGCAGGCACTGACATTGTTTTGTTTTTGATGCCAACAGAGGCCATTTCTATTTAAACAAGGCTTCCCTGACTGGGCAGCCATTGTTTTGTTATCATTTGTTTTTAAATACTTTCATTTTATATTTTGATTCTGTTTTCTTCTTTTATTATCCACCGCTCAGGAATCCTGTTGGATGTGAAGCAGCACACGAATCTTGTAAATAATAATAAAAAAATACCATCACCTCTTGTACTTTTTCTGCTAGCGTAACACTGGATACAACCCAGTGTGTTCCACATTACTTATATAGTTGCTTCTGTGACAGACAAGAATTTAGGAGGGATAAATCTTCTAAGGGTGCAATCCAATGAATGTTTAGACAGAAAAGCATTCTACAACTTCCAGCCAGCCATGCTTTTCTATCTAAACATGCATAAGCGCCCTAAGTTAATTTGTAGCACCACTATAATTTCATTTAAGTTAGAAGTTTACTCTTTTAACATGGAAGATTCAATCCTTTGTTCTTACTTTTCAACAGATATTAACAGTAGTAAGTACACTGCTGCCCTCTGCTGTATGTTTAGTACTAAAATACAGGGGAAATAACCACCCTTAACTATTGCTTCTCTGTATAATCATAGATCAATCAGACATTTGTAATTAAAAAATACATAATTCTCTATAAGTGGAAAATAGCTTTCTTGATCTTCTAGGATTAACATATTAGGTCAAGTTAACAGTCTTGAAGCAAATCAGATCAAGAATTCATGTAAAAAGCTACACGGTAGGCACTCAAGAGTTCAAAATTACTTACATTGGACAACTACTGCCTAGGACAGGAATGGGGAACATGTGGCCCTCAGATGCTGTTGGACTGCAACTTCCATCATCCCTCAACATTGGCTCTACTGGCTAGGGCTGATGGGAGTTGCAGTCGACCAACATCTGGAGGGACTCATGTTCCCCACTCCTGGCTTAGGACAACCTTCCCCAAACTGGGTCCTCCCAAATATTGTGAACTACAACTCTAATCTTATCCAACCACAGGCCATGCTGCTGGGGCTTATGGGAATTGCAGTCCAAAACATTTGAAGGGACCCATGTTCAGAAAGGCTCACCTAGGAGACTTGATACAGGATTGCATTGGTTACCAGTTGTTTTCTGGGCCAAATTCAAGGTGTTGGTTTTGACCTTTAAAACCCTATATGGTTCCAGCCCAGTCTATCTTAAGGAGCACCTCCAGCAACACCAGACAGGCCGCTCAACAAGATCAGCCTTGGATGGCCTTCTCTCTGTCCCATCAGCCAGGACAGCTAGGCTGGTGAGAATGAGGGAGAGGGCCTTCTCTGTGGTGGCCCCCACTCTGTGGCCCTAGGGAACTCCATGCCCCCTCTTTAATGAGCTTCTGCCACGCATCAAAAACATGGTTGTTCAGGCATGCATTTCGGGTGGGTAGGGTATTTTTAGAAATATGATGTTTTAATGTAGAATTTTATTGTTTTAAAACTGTATGTATTGCTGTAAATCGCCCAGAGTGGCTGGGTGACTAGCCAGATGGCCGATTAAGAAATTTAATTAATTAATTAATACAGAATAAGTTAAAACACATAGGCTGTCTTAAACCAAAATTGATTTTTTAAAGCTGCGTCAAAAAGCTTTTAAAAAGTGCAAAACATTCTCCCCTCTACTTTCTACATACTAGGAATGACTGTTCAACTGGATTAGAAAAGAGAATTTGCTATTCAGTCTAATCTAAAATCAGTTTAACCCACAATATGATCAGGGATTTGAACCGAGGCAAACAGAGATACCTGATAAGGAAAGACTCTGGAAAGAATCTAGGCCTTGTTGCTAGGCTCAGCTCTGGGCATTCCACATCCTACCAGCCCACCTCTCATATTAAAGCAGGGCCCCCACCACCCACCTCTCCCAATTTTTTTTTTTTAATTATTTAAAGACTGGCATCCATAGCAGCCATGGAGTGCCCAAAGTGCCAAAGCTTGTTTGCAAGGTAAGTTGGCCCTTTTCGCAGTCCGCAGCCCCTAGAGCGCCAAAGGAGTTAAACTTAGCCTGGAAACAATACTGTTGTTCTCTGTAGTGTTACGGAGCAGTTTACCACTGAATTTCAGTGGAAAAACAGCAACTTTGGCACTTTGGGGGGCACCCCATGGACTGCACGGCATCCTGCAGACTACAGCCCATAGCAGGTGACTTGGAGAAGTTCCCCGCCGCTGGGGAATTAAAGCAAGCTGGGAAAGCAAAATGTGGGGGAAGCCAGCTTATTAGAATCACCTGGAACAGAACAAATATTGTGTCTAAAACAATGTTAATTTAAAAGGATTCAAAATTATGTACAGCATAAGGCACCAAAGACAAAGAACATCTGTAACGCATGCATTTCTAACTTAAAACAGTAATTCAAGGTTCTTGCAACCTGTACCAATTGCAGTTTATGTTAGAAAAGTATTTAAAATATTTATAGCCTGCCATTCTTTTAAAAGGGGTGGGGGCAGGAAGCTCAAAGCAGATAACAATACAATAAAAATAAAAGAACAGCAGTTAAAAGCTGATAGATGAAATATCATTAAAAGTAGCAGCTACAATGATAAAAAAATATCAAGGAGACCCATGCAAGCAATTTACTCTAGCTGGGAAACTTTATTAGTTCTAGTGGAAACTATTTAAATTACAAAAAGAACCCAAACCCCACCATCCTGGAAAGTCAAACTGTAAACGTGTAAAAGCCAAAAGCCGTCCTAAAGAGAAAGGCTTTTAAGCTGCAGCAACAAGCCATTAAGGAAGGGACAAGGCAGACCTTTCTGGGCATGAAGTTCTAGAGCCTTGGCACAGCCACAGAAAAGTCTCTCTCCCTTGTTCCAACAAAACATAAGTCTGGGACAGACAAGGAGACCTTGATATGTAGACAGGTTCATATCGGAGGGTGCATCCTTTCAGGTATCACAGACTAAAACTTTATGGAGCTTCAAGGATATGAGAAATCGGTAATGAGAAATTAACTATTCTACAGTTAATCCACCATTTGGAGCCCAAACAGTGCTTACCACAACAGGTGTTCCACGCAGTAAAAAATAGTGCTAAAAGGTTTGTGGCCCCCAATGTACAGCATTTGCCTGCTAGTGTAGCCACTGTCTGACCACAGAACTCTGGGACATAAACCTTGCACATATATGGGTCAGTGCGCAGGCTATGAGCACTTTCAACACAAATTCTACCCATGTGGAAAGCAGACATTAATTCTTAAAGTAAAAAAATAAATACATAGATGAAGTGTTTTTAGGCTGCCACTATGTGGCACAATCTGATTGAAAAGTGGCTGTCAGGAATCTATTTTTTAAATGACCAGCCTCAGGTTACGCAAACAGCCTCACATCTCCATGTGCTAAGCGGAAGCATGGCTGGTTCTACCCTACATGGAATCTCACAAAGTATCAAAGGAAGCAGGAAAAGGAGCAGCACCTGAGTCCGCATCCCTGCATAGATAACTCCTGAATAGTTTCTGAGCAGGGTATCTTAGGGTCTAGACTATAGAGAAGCCACATGGCATGAGGAAGTCACACACACACACACACACACACACACACGCCTGTGCAAATTCCATGAAGTAGGAACAAGTGCTACACATTATTGCAGCCCCAATTGGAAAAAAAATATGCATGTTCACTATACCAAACAAGTGAAGTGTGGAAAAGATCTGAACTAATACACCATTTACATCAAGCTTACATAATTTTACTCTAAATCAAATCAATCTGCAGTAACTACCACCTTTTAGTTCTAAGTTTAAATCACTTGTCCAAAGTAGAGTCCTCACTTTACCTATGTACATGTATCAACAAGGATGGGCAATATCTGTCCTTTTATCACTTTACATCTGCTAGGATAAGGATTCTCAAGCTGTCCAAAGACGAAAGAAAAGGCATTCACCTGGCAAACGCCACCACCTGCTTATGAGCAAACAGATCAAAAAGGAGAGAGACACGCAACATAGTTTCATTGACTCTTAGGATGCTCTGAGGTGCCCTTAGCAAAAATAAAATGTGAGTTAAAGCAGATTGTGAACCTACTGATCCAACCCCCATCTCCCTCAGCATGGGAAAATCAATGTAAGGGTTATCACTGCATCTCCTGAGCTAATCAAGACACTCACTGAAAGGGGATTAAAGATGAGCTCAGGTCTCTTCTACAAACTGTCCATACCTCTCTTGTGGGGGCTTGCCACTTCAAAAAAGGATTAAAACATCCTAGCACAAACTATGCACCAGAGGTGAGCAAATAACCAGTATATTTTATAATATTTACAAGGGGGGGGGGAGAGGAGGAGGAAAAAAGGCAGGGAAAAGTATGGCTCTCAATATCAGTTGCTGAGTATCACAAACAGGAGGGCGCTATTGCACTCATAAGCTGCTTGCAGGCTTCCCATGGGCATCTGGTTAGCTACGTGGGAACCGAATGCTGAACTAGATACACCTTTGGTCTGATCCAGCAAAACTCTTCTTATACTCTTCTGCGTGTATCTACAAGTTCTAAAATCAAAGAGATTAAATTGACAGCAGAATGGTTAAGTGTCTTTAGCATAAGCCCTAATTATTGTTTGTGCATCAAAAGCACATGGCCTGATGTCAGTAAAAACTAAGGAGAGAGGGAAACAGCAATGAGGCAATGTAACATAAGGGGAAAGGGTTTAAGTCAGGGGTGGGTAATTTGTGACCCTCCAGATATTTTGGCCTACAACTCCCACCAGCCCTAGCCAGCATGGCCAATGGTGAGGGATGATGGTAGTTGCAGGCCAAAACATCTGGAGAACCACAAGTTGCCCACCACTGGTTTAAGTCATAATAATATATACATCAAAAGCCCATGAAGTGAGGCAAACTAATCTCACATGCTGTAGGTAGGAGGCAAATTAGGCAGGGCAAGCAATCCCTGTTCTGTGATGCAGCTACTGATAATTAATCATAAGCATCATAGGTCAATGCCTAATGTTAACTAAATGTACTTTAAGCTGCAACATCAGCTACCTTTCCTTTTTGCCTTCAAGTGTTTGCTTGCAACACAGATCTCATTGTCTACAAGACACTGCACATACATTATTAAAAACAAATGGCGTGATCCAGCCAGAGTTGAACACTTTCAAGTCTTATTAATTCAGTGGGAGAATTATGCCCATGCTTAGATCTCTCCCACTGAAACCTTAGACTTGCAACTGCTTAACACTGGCTGGGCCTGTTTTTATTTCAATTTTTCAAGAGAACAACAATACCTTGAAAAATATGTAATGAGAGAAAATGATCCACAACATGTAATACTGCCATTTACTTGCCCATGAAACCTTTCCTGATAACAGAAAGCAAAAAACAGTCTTGTTCTATTTTTAGATGTATACTTAGATGCCGATTTTAAAGAAAAGGAAAAAGAACACATCTTGAATAACTGATTGCTAGGCTTTTAAAATTTGATTTAGCTTTACTGGTGGAAAACTCCACTGAAGAATTCTCCTTCCCTCCCATCAAATTAAACACAGCATTTTGCAACTGTTTAAGGCAGCAGCCCAGCTCATTATAGCATTTACAACTCTGAATATAAGCCTACTATTCTTACTTTAGGTGGAAAAGAAAATCATTGGGTATCTTGGCTTTCAAATTTAGGACTAATTATCACCAATAAGCAGTGTTGCTATTCATCCACTAAACAGTAACAGGTCAACTGTCTGCTTAACATCCAGAAATCATTTGGCAAGGAACTGCTATCATAATCAGGAGTTGTTTAATGAGAAGGCATCTACTGGCCTTATGGAAAAGATAATGGACAATCCAGTATCTCCATCTAGTGGCCATCTCTGAACACACAGCGTATCTGTCTGTAATACACAACAAATTGTCATCAACAGTTTCCTCCATATTGGAATCAATGTGTGGAAAATTACTGAAAGCAGTTCTGCTATGCCTCTGTTTTGGACCACCACTATGGGGAGGAGGGGGTACATCCCAAATATCATAGGCTGAGTTAAGGAAGTGACGTGAACCTAAATAGGTTATTTATGGCCATCGCCAAAAGTATAACCTTAAGAACATCTATACCATTTCAAATTAAAATTCTGAATTGCCTCAAATGGTCAAAAGACAGCGACTTTGTTGTGTGGTAAGTGATATTCTGTCACAACAGATCAGGTTCAGAAATGTTTTGACCCCAGATTGGGTTGAATTTCTTCTGTCTCTCTTTTCCCAATAAAGCACAAAGGCCTAAATTACCCAAAAGGTGTGGGTCCCATCCATCTGGTGTCCCAGTAATGTCTAGTCCAAGCAGATATGTAATGTGACACCATCCCCTTCAGTGTTTCTCAGAAGCACCCCAGCTATACAGATGTCCACACAGTGGAGCAGGAAGCAAGGAAATGCTGAAGGCAAAACTTGATTTAGCTTTACTGGTGGGAAACTGCATTTAAGACTTCTCTCCTCGCTCACCAAATTAAAAGCAGCATTTTGCAAACATTTAAAACAGCCCTGCACGTTACAGCATTTACAATTGTAAATTAGCTGTACCCGTTGCAAAAAATTTTGCAACCATGTGTGCATAACTTATGATTTAGAGAACTTTGAGAATCAGCTGTTTTGCCCCATCTTGAGATTTCACAACTTCGTATTAAATTTGTATTAAAACTGTTAGAGATAGCCTGGTACAGTAAATGAGTAAGATGTTCAGTTTTGAAAGCATTTTCCAAATTTAAAAAACCCTGGAAATCACTATAACCCACAATTTTGGAGTTATACATAATACAAAAACATATTTTTCCAATTATTTTGATGAAATTAGCGCAACCAGCTATTTTTTGTACTTTTTTGGCAGATCTGTGTAATAAATGCTGTAATTGAAAAAAAGAAAAAAAGTAAATTGGCCAAGTGGAACTAGCGAAATTGATTGTGAAAGAAATTGCTTCACATTTTAATATATATCATGTGGTGGAAGTTTTCATAAAGGAAGTACATGTAAAGAATTCAAAGTGCTAATTCAAGTACTTAAATGTCAGTTTTACCATTATTTATTTATGTGTAAACATCTTTGCCATTCTGCATCTTCAGTCAGTAAATTACGTGCTTGAGCTGCTTCTTGAAAAGTACCATATACTACCCCATTAGATGTTCAGATAGCTTCATCAGTGGTGGCACCAAAAACATGTAGCAACAGTAATCTAAGAAAATATCTTTCTGTATCTGAAAGAGATACACCATACACTCTCCTAAGACAGGGAAAGCCCAAGGCACTGGGGACTGCATGCATCAGGGATGCAGAATCTCAGGCCCAGGGGCCAAATACAACCCACTTGGGGTCCCAATCCAGCCCTTCAGGGTTCTGCAGATGCCCACACCCCCTTTCCCCCAACCACCGATTCTTTGCTGGTTTCCTGGCTGTTGTGCAGTTTCTTCCCATTCTAAAAAGTCAAAATGCTTCTCCTAAGGCTCAGTGACTGGCAATTAAAAGCTGTAAGCTAAAACAGGCTGGTAGTTTTGGTCTTTTGTGCCCTTCCATTTGCCTTTGGCTCCGCCCACACCTAGAATGTGGCCCCCAAAAGCTTCTTTGAAAGGGAATTCAGCCCATGGGCTGAAAGAGGTTCAACATCCCGGAATACATCCTACAGCATACAGTAGAGTTAGGGATGGGAAACCTCTGGTCCATGGGTCAAATACGGACCTCCAGGCCACCCAATACAGACCTCCAGGCTCTTCCGATGCCATGCCCCTTCACTGATCCTACTCCAGGTTACCAGTATTATTTACTCCAACTACAATTATTGATTTCTTCCAACTACAAAGGGGGACTCATGCATGCTGGGAAAGGAGCATGCCTGGATGCAAATGTCTTTTCTCCCCCTGTTGCAAGCTGGACAAAATTAAGAGTCACTTCTGTAGCCCCACCCATTTTTGCTCTGGCTCCAGCCACTCTGGCTCTGGCCCCACCCACTGCTGGAACGCAGTGGCAGCGGGGAACCCCAGACAGGTTTTGACTAAAGTAACATGTACCTCCTCAGGAAAAAGGTCTCCCACTCCACCATACGGTGTCGTAGTTAAATTGGGAGGTACTAGGCTATGCACTCAGTGGAGTACATACCCCAGCCTTTCCTGGGAATATTCCTGTTCGTACGGAGCACGACCTGCAATAGCAATGGTGAGGAGCACACGTAGATCGGCATCGTAAGGTAATCACATCACTATACAGTGAGACTGTGTCTAAATTAAAAACTTTAACATTTAATTATCAACATTTCAACTAATTTTTAAAAACAGAATTATTTTCCTGCAATTCTAGACATCAATAGTGAATGCATGTGATTGCGTATTGCATACCCATTCAGGTCCGCAACACAAATTATTATTATTATTATTAAATTTATTAATCGCCCATCTGGCTGGTCACCCAGCCACTCTGGGTGATATACAACATACAATAAAACAGTTTAAAACAATAAAATTCTACAGTAAAAACATTTTCTAAAATACCCTAACCCACCCCAAATGCCTGCCTGAACAACGACGTTTTTAATGCACGACGGAAGCTCATTAAAGAGGGGGCATGGTGGAGTTCCCTAGGGAGGGAGTTCCACAGAGTCGGGGCCACCACAGAAAAGGCCCTCTCCCTCGTCCCCACCAGTCTAGCTGTCCTGGCTGATGGGACAGAGAGAAGGCCATCAGAGGCTGATCTTGTTAAGCGGCCTGTCTGGTGCGATTATTTGAACAAATAATCTTATAAATTTGAACAATTAATTGTGAAGCTGTCAATTTATTTTGGGGGGTGCGATTATTATTCTGCAAATCTAGGCATGGGGAGCTTTAATGTGAGATCGTTCTGAACTCGATCAGATAATATTTAGGGGTCGAAACGAAATGAACAAAAATTCATAGTCTGTTTTAATAGATAGATATAAGCCTGCTATCCTTACTCTCGGTGGAGAAGAAAAATATTGCAGTGTTTAGGTTTTACATTTGGAACTAATCATCACCAATAAGCGCTGTTGTTTTCATCCACTAAAAGGTAATAGATCAACTTAAAGTAAACCAGCCTCCACCAACCTTTGTTCCTTCAGATGTTTGGACTACCACCTCCATAATTTCTGACCACTAGGGATGATAGGAGTTACAGTCCACATGTTCCGGAAGGACCCAGGTTGGGGAAGGCTGAACTAGATATTACTGGGAGACAGGGGGAAGAGATGTGGAGTGGTGGTGGTTTCAGGGAATGCCTAGTTTGGCCTCAACCTGCAAGTAGACCCACAATTAATTGTTTCCCTTCTCTCAGTCAGATTTCGAGACAGGGTCCCCCCCACCCCAAATATCACAGCAGCTTTGTAAAATCTAAATTTGCCAGAGGGGAAATTCCAGATTCCATCCATCTATTTCAGGGATGGATCAAGCAGATGTTACATGTTTCTAGGATTGCCACTTTGCCACCGCCCCCCTACCCCCCTACACCCACTGCTGTCTATTCTTCCAACACATGAGTTGGCTGCAAGCCCAGGAAATAAAATGCTGTAACCCAGGTCAGCCCTGGGACATCAAATCCCTCCCCACAAAACTGAGCCAGTACCAGTAGCTGCCCTAGTGCTGAACCTGGGGCACAAGAAGAGTTGTCAGGATTTAATCCAGCTGCCATGCAACAGGTTAACACAACTGCTCTTAGGGGCCGCACTGGTCGTTCGGCGTGGCTGAACTGTGTCCCAACCCGCTCTAACCACCTACCACCCCCGCAAAAAAGATTATCAGCACAGTAGGCAATATCTGCCATATATTTCATGTTTGGGATGTCAAATTCTGAAATGCATTTACTGTGAATCTGAATATGCTCTGAAAGCCAACCATCAGATTGGTTTGCTCCTGAATTCCCCACTGTCTAGAGCAATACTTTTTGCAGAGAGGTTCACTATGGCTTCCATTGTCTAGGGAATAAAAATAAAAGGAACCCTACCTTTTTTGCTCTTTGTGCTATGTCAGGTGTCTTTGTAAGCAGTTTCTCAATCAAGTATTCTCTAGTCTGGAAAAACCAACAATGTTACAATTAAGGCCAGCCCCAAGAAAGTACAAAAATTCACAATGGTATTAAGACAAAGCAGATTTATTTTTAGAATTAAGTATTTTACCTTTGCTTTTTGGAAGAATTTGCATTTTAAAAGTTCTGCTGCTGTAGGCCTGAAGGACAGATTAAAAAGTTAGAACTGAGCAGGCACAGAAAGCCTTGTTCCAATACATACAACCCTGGACATCGTTCTTCACTAATGTTTATGTAACTAGCATTACTACATGTTGTCAGAACTTCCTGAACATCAGATTTCCAGTGACTAAGGGTGCAATCCTATGCATGTTTAGACAGGAGAAAGTCCTACAACACTAAGCATTCCCCAGCCAGCTATACTGTCTTTCAGGCCTACAGCTACGCTGGCTGGGGAATGCTGGGAGTTGTAGGACTTTCTTCTGTCTAAACATGCATAGGATTGCACCCTAAATGTATTTTTTTGGTGATATGTATCCAGAATGGAAAAATGTGTTTCATTCCAGTACCATAAGATTTCCTATTAAAAAGAAAAATAATAATTACAATTTACATGTAGGACCAAAAAGGTGAAATGCCATACAATCTAGAAACTTCTAGTTTACCCTCCTGATCAAAAACCTGCTTTAGGGCGCAATCCTATTGGGACAGTCAGCAGCAGCAGCAGACACAAAGGGGATCCTCTCCTCTGTATTCTGCCCACCCTGTCTTTGTGGCTAGATGGCTGCTTTTGGCTGTCTAATCAGGGCTCGCTGCAGTGGGAGGCTGCATAGCGCATAGGAAGCCGCGTAAGTGGCCTTTGCAGTCTCTCCCCCTAACCTCCAGGAAAGCTAATCGCCCACTACACGCTCCGTTTCCAAGCATGGAGACCATCGAGAACTGCACTGCCTACGAGGTGGAGGGAGTGTGGTTCCTGACAAGCTCTGGCTCTGATCTCAGTTCCGATGAACCGAGAAACCCTATGGCCCTCTAGACACTGTCTAGTGGCCACAGGATTGCTCTCTGAAACAGTTTATTGCAAATGCATTGACAAACTGTACCAATCATTCCTTGGTACAAAAATGTGCAGAATTCTTAGAGAGGGACCAAAATATTCCCTTAATTTTTTTTAACTCAATTTGCTGTGTTAGGCAGGAAACAATAGATACTCTAAAATAGATACTCCCTACCCTGTTCTGTATACCTAAGTTGGCTCACAATATTTTAACGTAAAAAAGGGTAACACCATTTGTTATTGGGAAAGTTCAAATATCCCTAAGGCCGCAATCCTATGCTTTCCTGGGAGAAAACCCCACTGAGTTCAGTGGGGCTTACTTCTGAGTAGACATGCATAGGATTGTACTGTAAACATCTTTGGCAAGTTTCCAAAAGCAATAAAATGAAAACCTGCAGCCCTCTGGATCTGCCTGAACCCCCCCCCCCCCCAAACATTTTTGGGAGGAAGTTGAGATCGTGATCAGCCTGACTCATCTCACCTCACCTTGATCACCTTAAAAGTTTGGATTCCATCTAGAAATTACCTACCTAGAAATTCACGTTTCCTCCCGCACAAAGCAACCCAAATAGATAAAATCACCCTGGTGGCTCTGCAATCCCTATTACACGTAGTGAAACACAATAAAAACCATGAGCAGAGGAGACAGCCATCTTGGCTGCCAATGGGAAAATGGTGGTGCTACTGAGATGGTTAAGACACAACCAAGCTCAGAGGGAAGGTTTGTATTAAGGCACTTAATATCATTGGGACATCTCATAAGTTCTGGGCCACAGTTCTAAAAATCTGAGACACAGGCCCAGGTGCACCTTCTATAACAACATCTATGTCCCAACCGCAGCCACCAGGGGGTGCAGCAAACATTCTCTGCAACCAGGTAGGGAAGGAGCCCCCAGGTTCTAGAACAATTACATTCTAACTGATGTGGACCTATAGGGTTAAAAAAAATTAGACCAGTTCTTAATCTGCAGTGTCACGCAGGCATGGATCAGGCCCTAGGATTTTGATGCTACAGCTAATCAAAATGAAAATGGGTCTGTTTCACGGCAGGGAATGACCTATTATGGGCTGCTAGATATTTAAAATGGGACTGAAAAGAATTTCATCCAAATTACCAAACTACATTAGCAGACAAATATCCATTATGCTCCTGTGAGCTTAAAATAAATACTGTAACTTAAGCAAAATTATTATAACCTGAATTATTATTTTTTTACAAAAAGATGGATAGTCTTGATGGAGCTTCCTAAAAGAAAATTGCTCATCAGTTTGCTTAATAAAAATGGATTCTCTAGAGCATTTCACACTAAATAACTAAACACATTTTTTTATCTGCTGCCAAGCGGCAAACCTTTGCTTAAAGCATGTGCACTGGGGATTTAGAGTTAATCAGACAAAGTAAAAGGCCACAGAATTGGAGACAGTATGCAAATAGTCCCCAGAGTAGAAGAGAAGAAAACCAGAAACTCCTGAAGATGTACAAGATTAGTTTGTGCACATTCACAAGTCATCTATTCATTTTTAGCATAAGTCAGCCCCCCCAGCTGTGATCACAACTGCTCTATTTGTGCTGGTTTAAAAAAAAAAAAAAAGGATACATGGCTTATTTTAGCATATTCTTTATTTGCAATTATTGGGTTGGCCAATTTATCCAAATAAGATCACAAGCAGTTAACCAATGGAATGTCCTTCGTATCTTTAGAAAAGCCCAACACATTATAACAGGGTGGGCAACACAGGATGCTTGTAGGTCCCCCGGGCCGTTTTTGTGGGCCCCTTCCTACCGCCACTGAATTTGCTGTGGAGAAAGTGGCAAAAAAGTGGTGATTTTACTGTAAAGCAAGGCACACGCTCGCCTATGCCTTGTTTTATAGCAAAATCACCGGGGGGGGGGGGGAGCAAATTTGGCAGTGCAGCTCCCAGTGCGTTCAGTGGGGAAATTGGCCCCTGGACCCCCAGAATTTGCCCATTCCTGAATTATAGATACACTATACTAAGTTGAAAGTAGAGCTCCTGGTGAAGTTCTCCAAAGCCAATTTCAAAAACAAACTTTAGTAGCTCATAAAAACCCAACTCAATTGGGTTTTAAAGCTCCCCAAATTCTTCTCCAGCAGCTCAAATTTTGAGAGAAGAATTCCCAGGTTCATCTACCCGCCAGTCTCCATTACCCTCCATGCCTCAAAAAAATTACAGTAACTTTTAGGAGAACTACATCACACATGCTCCCCCCACATGAGGTGGGTGCTGGTAATGTCAGGGCAATAGAGAGGGAGGGAGGGAAGGGGGAAAAAACTCTCCACACATCTCAACACACATCTCCACTGTTGCTCTTACCATCAGCATGTAAAAAGGTAAGGAAAGAGAAGGGCGAGTGTATTTTGGAGGTGATAGCTATGGGTGATGGATTTTGGATAAGGAGGGGCAGCAGAGACAGGTGATTAATTTTTCCCAAGTCCTCTAATTGGCTCAGAAAAATTATCTGAAATCTATCTTTTTTATTTACAGAAGAAATCAGATGTTTTCTGAATTAATCCAAGATTGTCCTGCTGTAGAAAATGGTCAACCTATTATTTTCTCCTAATTTTTCTTTTAAACAAACATACCTTTTAGAAGGATCTTTCTGAAGACACAGTGAAATTAGCTTTCTAAAGGACTTTCCATACTTTTTTGTCATTTCTTTATCTTCCACACCCGTTTCCAACGTTGGAGGGTCATTTTGCAATGTCAGCATTAATACCTATTTTAAATCCAAAGGTGATAAGAAAAATGGTCTCAACCAAATGAGTCGATCAACTGCTTTAACTCATATTTATTTACAAGTGCTATGTCATGAATACCAGTCTATAATATAGAAACTTACAGGAAAGGGCGGGGGAAAAGAATATAAGGTTCTTGACTCTGAATAGCCACACATTTTATAGAATATATACCAGAACTTTTGAAGTTAGATATTAAAAATTAGCACCTTGTTGAGCATGAACGATAAATTCAAAGATCCAAAATGAGCCTGGGGGGCAGTGAGGAGGGTTGTTCATCACCATGCTATGAAAATATGGATTGGGAATGGACTGCAGGCTAGCATACTTTGTCTGGTTTGGAATGCCTCATGCTGGACTTAACCATGGTTAACTATGATTAACACTAACCAAAGTTTGCTGTTAACCAGGGTTCTGAAAACTACCTTCAAGTCGTTAACATAAGCCTTAACCAGCAGCAGGGATTTGAGTACAAGCAAAACTCAAGCTTGAAGTTCTCCAAATTCTACCTCATATCTTGTTCCATCTTGTGTCCGTATCAGATTACAATCTTTTTTTTCCTTTTTGCATGAAAATTGTGCATTTGTGTGTATTTTTCTAAGTGTACACATCAGTTTTGCACATTTCTGAAATTGTATGCATTCTTCTTCCATTGATTAAAGTGTATTTGTACACATTTTTCAAATGCACCTATGCTATTAAACACATTTGGGTGGGGGTCTGCAAATCACATTGCAAGCTCAAAAATGTACAAACTTTGATCGCAGCTTAGGTTTGAGTCTGTGTTCAGTCTCAGTCCATGTGTCAGTCCAGAAGCTGTGAACTGAATAAATTTTGATAAAAAAATGAACTGAACAAATTTCTCATACATCCCTAACCAGCAGAGGAAATTCATGCTGGAGAGAGGAGAGAAGCAACATGGGACCCTATGGCTCCCTTTGTTATGTCTGCACCAGACCAGGTTCAAAATCTCTAAGTTTTAGTAAAGCGGAGAAACATCAGACATACTTTTGAAAAATATAGTATGATATGGGAGTAGGGCAGAAAATATTCAAGATATCTGACTGCTCAGGCACCCAAAGGTTGAAAGCTGTCTCTTGGGAATATAAAACGCTATATTTATCCCTGTGGAGGGCTAGTTCCTAAATACGTGATACTGGATCCAAGGAATTTGCAGAATCATAAGACAGAGTTTGTTATTGGCTTGTTAGGAGAGCAACAAGTTAGGATCCCAGTTTGGACACAACACTAAACAAAACTTGGACTAATGTTTCCTGGTTTGATTAGCCGCTCCTGCTGGCAGGAGGAACCAAGCAGGAGCAATTAGGCAGCACGCACAAGCACACTTGCTCGTTCCCCATACGTAAATGTTCATTCTCCATGAATAAGCTGAGAACGTGAAGTCTGAGATTTGCATTTGTACTGCATTGCCAGACGTACTGATCGGCCAACCTGATGCTGATTTTGACGCTGGTATTGGCAGGCATCTTATTAAAAATGGATGTGACTATATACCAGAATTCTGAGGATTCTCAATTTACTCATGAAAGCTTATGTTTTACTTGGTAACATGACAAAAAAACCATTCTAAACCACACAAGAGATTCAGTACAGCTCACTGTTGTACGTTCTTTTTGCAATTCTTTTTCAGAAATTCATGTTAGTCAGCTCTGAGGAAACAAGACCAGACAATCTCTGAATCTTACATTTCTCACATCTTAATAACAGCAAGCATTGGCCTAGATGTCTTGCCTAAATGTGAACCATATTTTAAAAATATCCATCATTCCTTCTAATAGTGGTTGAGTGCTGACTGGATTGGAGTAAAAAAAAAAAAAAATAGGGCCTCTGAGAAACAGGAAAGCATCAGCATGCTCAGGTGAAGGTTAGAGCTATGCAAAAGTCCAAAACATTTTTTTTAATCCAAAAACGAAGCAGCAGCAGCACCCCCTCCACCCAACCCCCCACCCAGTGAGGACTAAGCATACTTGGTGGCCCCTCCAGGAGGTGCAAAATAGGTTGCGTGTCAGTTGGAAAAGAAACGAGGAAGGGGAGAAAAGAGAGTGAATTGCCCTGCTTCAGTCCCTCACAGCTTATAGTAACATGGTGGAGGGCATGGCTAGCTAGCACACTGAACAGAACCACTGTTTTTATTGCCAACAGTATACTGCAACATTTTGTTGCAGGTTCTACTCATATAGTTCTAGAACTAATGTAAGAGACCAGAATTACATTTTTTTGGAACATTATATTTTATGCTTAGTTCCCAAATGTAATTACTTTCATTGGAGGATATTTGTGGTAAGGTGCAGCTCCTGTTGCTAATTCAATGGCTGTTATTCCAAAGCTCCAGATATCAGCCTTGAAGTCATAGCCTCTCACCTATTGCAGGAAAACATAAAACAGACAAGTTAATTTAGCACTAATTTTTTTAACTGAAGCAGTCACACAAGAACCATAATTTATGTACCTGTTCCATGACTTCAGGTGCCATCCAACATGGAGTACCAACAAATGTCTTTCTTACTTTGTTACGGGTAACATCACCTCCTGTGGCTAAAAATGCACTAACACCAAAGTCTAGAAATAGAAAAGACAAAAATCCTTTTAGTATTTGATTAGCATACTGTGGTAACTATGCTATTTTAACTTTGATTCTACATAAAAATATGAAGCTTCTATTTAAATGGAGCTGTGAAGTTACTGTTTTCTCAGTAGGTGTAACACTGTGCAGTTTATAGAAGTGTTATAACTCATACAACGCCTGTCCCCCTTATGAATCATACCTTTAAGTAATATTTGGCCTTATGTATTAAAACATACATTAACCACAGACAGTAACAAGGCAGCTATTTCTTTCAAACTAGCTTTTTGGGTCAGCATTTCCACACGCTCCATTGAAAATTTAAAGAGTGTTACTTTTAGGCATGCATCAGAGTTTCAACATAGTAGGAGCAAAAAGGCAAAGCTTGCATAGCAACTTCATATTCTGCTTCAAGTTACGTATGAACTTGCAAGATCAGAGAAAGAATGTTAACAGTCATGTGAGCGTTGTGGGAGAAACTGATTAAGATGTCAAGTGTGGCAAGTTAAGTGTAGCAGCTGTGGGTGCAAATAAAGGGGCCGTTAAAAACATAAGAGCAGCCCTACTGGATCAGACCAAAGGGATTCTGGACTACATGGGCCATTTCGTATAGTGGCCAACCAGGTGCTTATGGGAACTAGAAGCGTAGAAAATGGGCAAAAAGCTATCAGTAGTTCTAGTAGCTTAACTCCAGCCACTCTTATGTCAAAACAATTTTAGGCCAAACCAAGCATAGGTCACAAATGCATGTTCATCACTTGACAACTATGACACCAAACAGAAGAGCCAGAGATCTTTACATATTCAGTTGTGGTTCATCTACTAGCAAGTACTAAATTAGGTACATACATATGTGAACCATCCCCACATCAACAGGAATGACAGCTTTTAGTCGATTAGTATGCAGAGTTGCAACCAATTCAGTTTTAACATTTTGCCTCCTTTATTTAAGAAGAGGAGCGGTAATGTCTAGAAGGTTTACCACTCTCTTTCGGTACAATTTTAAAAAGAATACAAAAGGCCATTTGAAGGTATTTGGTACTCCGATGCAAATACCTATACATAAACATACATAAGTACTGAATGATGTTAAAAAGGGAGTGCATGTGTATCATAGATCTGCCACAAAAAGTTGGTGGCAGAGTCCTCAATATGCTGAAAATATTATTGATGAAAGTTACTATTACCCCCTTCTACACACACACACACACACACACACACAAAAGCTGTCTTGTCTTGGAGCTGCATGTTGCATAAAACATAATTAGGAATACAGAGAATTAAATAAATAATCAGGTAACTGGTACCAATAGGGAAGATGTGAAGTGAGTTCACAATGAACTTTAGATAATCATTATCAAAATGCAATTGGCAAAGCAGTTCGCATAACATCCAAAGAAAGAAAAAATGCTGAATTATAACTCATCACCAAAGATAAAAAGGATTATGTGAGAAACGGAGAGTCATCAATCTGTATTATTCAGGGTCAGATGAACTTAAAGTTTTAGCAAAAAAATATTCTGTAAGGCATAGACGTTACATCTAATATATGGATGATTAGAAAAATTTATGTACTTAGGTTTAATTAGTAAACTTTGAGTAAGAAAATGCTTTGCCAAAGACATATATCAAAAATTAATTATATCTAACTTGAAAACTGTAGGTTTCAAGTTTTTGTATGTGTGTTTTGATCATGAAACGTTCTTTTAGATGTCAAGATGGCGAACTTAGATTTATGAAATAGCAATGGCAGTGAGGTAATATTTTAGAAACTGCATAAATATGGTCTCATTTGGGGGTCAAATAGCTTCTTTGATGTCAAAGCTCTTTGCCTGTGATACTGCCAGGCAACTATATAGAGAAGTCTTGGTACACAAAATGGGCTCAGCAATGCTCTCTTTTGTAACAGCAATAAAAACTTAGGAAATACAATTTTAATTGCTTCTGAATACCTTACTACTTGTATTTTAATGGAGAATTTATATTTGTATCAATAAAAGACGAAATGGATTCAAAGATTCCTGCACTATAATTACTGTTAGTACTAAACCTAGATTCCACCCACCAAACGATATTAGGTGTACACTGTTTAGAAGTGTTTTTACCTGCTATAGGGAGTACACAGGGAACCAAAGGCTCCCAAAGTACTGAACTACAGGTGGATAGCTCAAAGTAAAACCATAACATGTGCTTCAAAACAGCTTTTCTTTCTGAAGTCTGTACAGATGGCAAGCTATAAGGCTGGATGCCCTTTTTAAAAAAGGAAAGATTAGTATGAAACATAAGTGTGCTCTTTCTATTTGATGTACTTATTTTGTATTCCACAAAAATGCCCCATGAGCAGTGACCCTTTGAAGACCATCAATAAGTGTGTGCATTACCTCATCAACATTACATTTGCATCTACCTTGAAATGCTGTTAAGACATGCAAGAGCACACTACTGTGTTAAGACTAAATACACATGCAGAAAAATTATTTAAGCCAACTAACTAACCAATCCCAGTGACCACAGGATAGCTCAGATTCCCCCTCTTGAGGCCATAGACACTCCTAAGACCTCAGCAGGGAGAATATGACATCATATCCTTGCCCCTTTGTCACTCTTCCTGCCTGCCAGCAACAGCCCAGCAGGGTGTAGGATTTTTGGAAGCCTTGGAGTTCAGAGGCTTCTGTCTAATGGGCAGCAATCCTGCAAAAGTGTGCCGTAAGTCTTTAAAGTGTGCGTATGGGGGGCAGAGGGATTTGGGGTGCTGTAAATTATAAAATTTTGCAACACTACTATGATATTATTAAATATGAGCTGCGCATTTCAAACACATCCTGCTGTTAAACATAAGGCAAAGAAGTAATACAGCCAGCCTTCACAGTAAGCTTTTTTATTTTTTCCACAAGAGCTGCTTTAAAGTAGTAATTCTTAAATAGTCTACAGAGACAATTAACTTTTCATTAATTGTGTGTGCTACATAAATTCAAATAACTTTTTTCTTGTGTTTTATTTTAATATGCGCCTTAAACTCTCTTTTGTACATAGGAAGTTAGATCAAACCTCAGAACACACAAAAAAGGTGACAAACCCAAGTTTTTCTCTACACCAATAAAAGGAGTTCTCTCACTAGTTCCAATGATACCAACATGATTTTAAATACTGCACTTTGTTAAAACTCAAACAAAAGCTGTTCCTCAATGGACTGGGCTGCAATGCTAAAAATGTCACTTACCTAAACAATGGTCTCACTCACAGCTCTTAGTTGCGGGGCTTACGTGGGAGTTGTGGGGCTTACATCTTAGTTGTGGGGCTTACACAGCTTACCACTTCAGCCTTTCAACCACTATGCCATTAACTGTAACATTCACTGGCCCTTAGTTTGTCATTTTTGCCATCAGAGCAGCAAACTGATTTGTTCACTCAAGACTGCTTCTCCCATTACTTAAACATATGGGTGCACTCTAGCGAATCTTACAAGCATTTTAAGGTTTAAGCCTATATAAACATCGAGGAACACACCTATGATTCCCTGAAAGCAAGTGTGCAATCACCCATCTGCATTCTGAAGTGGTACGATACCATGTGACCTTCGAACACGCAAGTGCCAAAAGTTTGCCTACACCTACATTTTGAGAGCTGACAAAATGTTTTCTTTCTGGCTCCAAAATAAAGAGAGGAGAGGATCATCCTTTCAATCATGTTGTGCTTTGGAGGCATCTTGAACATCTCTGGAGCTCAGCATGACATCAGAGACATGACTTCAGCCCATTCTGGGAAAGGGGCAGAGGTGTACTGACCAGGAATTCTGAATGGATACCAAAGCCATGTAGCTGTCAACTACCATGGGGATTGTTTTCTTTTTAACACTACCCTTTACACAGCGAGCATGTATGCACCAATTACTGTTTAAAAAGCTACCTTTTTAACACAAAAAAGGTGCGGTTAAAGTTACACCACATCCTCAAAGCCTGTGTGTGCCTTTTTTTTCTGGTCTGAATTGCATTGATTTCTCCAAAGAGATTCATATCAAGAAGCCTACAGGCAGAACTGAAACAGTAGGAGAGCAGAGGAATTTCAAGCATACAGCGAAGGAAGAAAGTGCAGCCCTCCAGAAAGATAAAGAGCTGTTTTATCAAAAAGCTCTTTGTGAGACACTGCTCAGAAGAACACAACTCACTTTCGCTGGATGCAAATAATCTTTATCAGGTTCTTTTTAGACTCCACTAATGAAATTGCTCTGCTTATGCAACCAGTTCAACCTCACTGCTACTTGAAACAAACTGACATCAATGTAAGTAGTTGCATTCTGTTTTACTGAAGCAATACCCTCAGTTTCCTTCCCAGCATGTTAAATGACAAGAGTTCTAGGTGTAGCTAAAATTTTTGTGGGGGCAAGGGAAAGTCAAGAACTGAAGAGATTAGGATTTATTGGGGAGTTGGGGGGTGGAGAGACCAGACGATTATAAATCTCAGGTCATAAACAAACTCTCTCCAACAGAACTATGACCAATAATTTAAGAGGTTATCACCATCAATTCAACATTGGTTAAGTCTTAATTTTCCTATTTGAGACTCAAGTTCCGAACACAAAATAAATTGCCAGAATTCTGAACAAACGCAGTTGCTATATGCACGCACATGCATGCACATGCATCTGCGGACTCAAAGCAATAAAAGTAGTGTACATACATGGGAAGGGCAAAAAAAGGTAGCACAAATGTATCAGGAAGGTTTGGTTCTATACTTATTTTAACCCAAAAACAATGGACAGTTTGGAACAATTGTATCTTGGCTCAGTAATAGCCCCTTCATTCCACAATTCTATCACCTCCGGTTTGAATAAAGATTATGGATTTTATCACACTACATGTATTAATTAGCTTACCACTGCCAGGATGCTTGTCTTATCGCCAACACTGCCTTGCCATCAATTGTAACTGCTTTAACCACTGAATCACTTACACAATCATCACTATTCTTTTTGCATTTTGTTTGCCTCTTACTTGACCTCACTCCTTTCCATTTGCCTCATCAGACCCTGGGTGTATGCCAATTTAGGTTTACACTTCTGATGAAGTGGACTCTGGCAGTCTTTAGAAGTGGCACAAGACTCTTCTTTGCTCCATTAGATTAACGTGGCTACCTCTCCAGAAACTAATTATCTATAACTTCCTGCTTCATCCCCTACTTTGTACTCCTTTCAGCGCCAGGTGAAGACCTTTTTATTTCCTTAGTGTTTTAGCACTATAGTCTTTTAGCTCTGCTGCTTTAAATCTGTATTTTAAATCTCTCTATTGCTGCTAGGTTTTATTCTGGTTGTACTTTTACATTGTAGTTTTGAGCTTTCATATTTTATATTGTTTTATGTTGTATTTTGTGGTTTTAATTTTTGTGAACAGCCCAGAAAGCTTCGGCTATTGGGCAGTATAGAAATGAAAGAAATGAACAAACAAACAAGGAAGCTATGGTTAGCATCTTTAGAACAAGTCAGAATTCAAACTTTGGTTCAATATACTGGCTTGTTTTGAAGCTGGTAACCATAGTTCCCTGTTTCATCCAAAACAGGAAACTATGGTTAATTACAGGCTTCCTGGTTTGATGCTCATGTTGTGAAGGGAGGACTGAACAGGCTGCGTGTGTGGGCACGAAGTTCTTTCATATGTCACCTTAAGCCAAGATACGATTGTCCAAACCAGACCAATTATTTGACATGCTACATGTATTCCATGTCAGTCAGAAGCTTCAAGTATTTAAGACTGCAGCACGCTTCCAAATTGTAGGGCAACACCCGGTGAAGGCTCAGAGCCAGAATGCTGATAAGCAGATTTCCATTGTTCTAGAGGTGGAACTTCAGCAGCTTGTCAAAGTCTTCACCACTCTGCCTTGCAAAGCAAAATTATGCAAACACATAGATGCACAGCAATGTACAGCATTTAAACAAGTCACGGAACTCAGCTTTCCTTACTGCGATTGTTAACATCTTAACTCTGTATCAACGTGCAAGCACAAACTATACACAGCCTTCCTTACGGTAGAACACATGATGGATTAGCAGCCATGCTGAATTAACTTGGCAGAATCTTTCATCAACTAACATAACAAAAGAGGTACAAATTCAAATTGCCAAGGCATGTGAATGAAAAACTTTCCCTATAAATCTTGGGTGCTAAGGAAAGGAAGCATCTGGTTTTTCCTCTCCTTAGAGCAATAAACCAATAGGGTGTATCTAATGCTGTCTGTTCACTGGCAGAATGGAAGCCAGTATCTGAATGGATTCTCCCCAACACCTCACAAGCTCCCTGCACACCCAAATCTGCTCCAGAGGGTTGGAGGACTGTCTGGAAGAGATCTGGGGGGGGGGGGGGCTGCAGTGGGGAGGGAAGCAGGGGAAGTCTGCTTGCACGATATTGATAGAGGCCATAGTAAAAATAAATACTTCATTTAAGGTGCAATCCTATGCATGTTTATACAGCAATAAGTCCATTCTGGGAGGTGTAGGACTTGTATCTGTCTAAGCATACATAGGATTGCACCCTTAATAGCATGTTTAACACAAAAACACACTTCACTGTTCTATTTGTAACCATCACTGCAAGATCAGTATTACCCCCTTACTGAAAAAAGGGGGTGTTATCTAAGACCCTCTAGTAAGTTCATGGTAGGAAGGGAAATTTGAACAGAGGATTGCCAGCTCATGCCTTTAGCTGCTACTCCTACATTAGCTCCATATACCTTGCAAAATAGACTGACATATACCACAGAAATGATTTGCTAAGAACACTGAATGCTTTAGCGTCAGGCCTGCCAAATGAATACCATGCTCTTCAGTCTGATGAATTTTAACCTTTTAAAAATGTTAATTAGATCTCTTAGCACATTTCAGATTCTCCATACACATTTTGAAGCTTTGATGATAATGATTATTACCTGCTATTTGTACAGAGCCATCTTCACCCAGAAGAATATTACCAGCTTTTAAATCCCTATAAACGTGAACAAATACGAAGTATTTCAGTTTAGGTAAACAAGGATATGAACACACTCAATGAAATATTTGTTGAGAAACATGCCACAGGATAAATTAAAAACTACTCAAAACACGCTGATTATATGATCTTCTCATTAATGCAGAAATTGCCACTTTTAAAATGAAATTGTGAAGAATTGATATGCCACTCACTGAAAGTGAGCTTGTCATTTAGATTACATGCTGAGCTAAAAGTCACTGCAGTGCTATAGATCACAGAACAAAGCTTTCTTGCATGTCATACAGAACTTCCATGTGCCCTTTGCGTTGATCCTAGCCTGCTACAGAAAATCAAGAGCGAAACCAGGTTCAGGATTTTCCCCAGTTTAACTTTGTAGATAAGGTAAGGCAGAGGTGGGAAACTTGTGGCTGCCAGATGTTTTGGCCTACAACTCCCATCAGCCCTAGCCAGTATAGCCAATGGTAAGGGATGCTGGGATTTATAGGTGAAATTTGGAGGGCCACAGGTTGCCCATCCCTGAGGTAAGGAAAGAGAGCCAAAGTGACTACCAGGACAGGCAGCATCTCAGCTCGACATCATCATTTTTCTCCCTGTTTCCCTCAATAACAGTCAAATCATCAAGTTCTTAGAACCAATCAGAAAGGAAGTAAATCATGGAAGAGGAATTGCATTGAGGCAACCCGTAAGACACATGCTTGTACCTGTGAATTTGTCCATTCCTGTGTAGATAATCTAAGCCTTCCAAAACCTCTTTAAGAATTGTTGCTATTATTGATTCTTCAAGAACACCACTCTTGTGCTCTCCTCTGTTGACAACGTACTTAATTATATCCAGCATTGAGCCTAGAATTTGAGAAAACAAGGTTACAGAAGAGAAAAGATAAATCTCTTTAGGAATCTTGCAATTCAAGATCAGTTATATATACTTACGCTTTTCTAGTTTTCAATCTAAGCCTTCTCATATGTATACAGCTGGCTGTGCTATAAGTTCTCCCATGAACATTTTTGGCATGGAAGTTGGGCTTTCAGAAGGGCCAAAACGTTCTCGGAAGATACACAATCACCTTTTTGCTGCCCATTTGACAGATGCTTCAGTGCCATGTTTTTCTTTAAAACCACAGTTGCTTCTTCTTGGAAAGGATCTCAGCCAAATCACATAGTGAACAGGAAATCATATGACACTATGTAGTCAATCTTATTTAATCTTATTTAAATCTTCAAGATCACGAAGCCAGTTCAGAATAAGGGCATCAACATTATCCTCACTGTGCAATAGGGAACATTTTTTCCTAATTTCCTCAGCACTCTCCCCACTTCCAGAATCACCAAAACATGAGGTGTTTTTGACAGCAGACAAAACCTTTTAACAAAAAAGCATCCCACCACCCACCCCACTTTTCAGCTCAGCCTAATACCCAGAATTATGTAGCAAACAGTTTTCTTTAGAAATTGGCACAACTTAAAAAAAAAAAAAATCTACTGCACATTCAAAGTCAGTACTATTATTGAAGATTTACTGAATAATATTATTGTAGATTTACTGAAGAATTTTAGATAACGTGTTCCACCAACATAAAAACAACCTTAAAGTGGAAGATAATAAAAGAATATTACTGAAGGAATCGAACGCTTTATTTCAGTGCTTGAAGGTCACAGATTGATTAGGTAAGATAATACAAATATAGTGCCGCATTACCTTAGTTATAGGAACAGACTTACCTCCACTAAGCAGTTTCATAACCAACCAAAGCTCATCCTTGACCACAAAAGATGTGTAATATGTAACTATGTTGGGATGGTTGCATTGACTCATGGCTTGAATTTCTTTCTATAAGTAATTCAAAATATGACACAGTATTTTGAAAAACAAATTCTATAAAAGTTGTTTTAACTTTTCAACCGGGGCTTGGGAGTGGCTATACATTTGTAGAGAGACTGGGAAATTAAGTATGTTCTAGAATGGACATCTTTTAAAAACTAGTCCTCACAGAGAGGAAGAATATTGCTTAGATTATATATGTACAAATATTCTGAAAAAATGAAAGCTATAAACCTCGAATTGAATAAATTTTGGAACCTGAAAAATTTAAGAATAAGACCTTCCTCAAAAACATAAACAGGCAAAGCAGAGGAGACCTATCAACTGGCCACTGACTCCATTATTTGATGAAATAATCTTGGTAGGAAATATTTTAATAGGAAATTTTGAACAATATTTATTGTCCCCCAACTCTAAAAAGCAGATTTTGAGGGTGCACAGGGGATTGCAGAGGGAGGAATAATTATTCCTCTGACAGAAGCCATTCTGTCAGTGGGAAGGTTTAATTAGATATCGCCCGTTACGTCTCAAGAAAAATACAGCTATTTATCTCCCCAGTCCCAAATGAAGGATTTTTTAACCAAGGTGAAATTTTAGACACAAAAACAATTAAACTTTTGTGTTCATTGTAACAGATACATGAAAGTCTTCCTTATGAATCAGTTTCTCTAAGAATACTAGCAACGTGTTCTATATACTTTTTTAGCAGCACGCTTTCCCCAAAAGGTTTTTTATATCCTAGAGATACAACATTGGAATTGGTACTTATTATGCAGTGTGCTTTCATTTTGTTTTAGGTTTAAATATTTGTTCAAAGTAGCCATGGAAGATTGTCAGTTTTGGTTTTCCTCAGTTTCCCATTTTCCAGTCTTAAGTTTGGTTCATGTCAAATTTTGAGAATTTCTCCAGTCATAAATTCAGTTTGTCGTGAATTTTGAGAACATTTTTAAGTTTGCATGATAATTCATAAGCATTTTGTGCACATACCTCCTAATACATGCATTTTTATGCAGTTTGGCCTAATACGCACATTTTCTGCAAGCAATTTTCCTAATATAATTCATTCTCAATGTGATTTTCACTGGTATAGACGTTTCTCTATGCATTTTTGGATTGGAGAACTTCACTGCAAAATCTGGAAAAGTATACATTTCACAGGATAACTGAATTTGGTTCCCATAGTGGTATCCAAAGCAGGGCAGGAGAAGCACAGAGGGGATCGTTCCCTCCGCGTTTCTCCTGCCCTGCCTTTTCTGCTAGACTGCCAATTGCAGCTGTCTAGCCATGGGAGCACAGAGAGGGGAAGGAGGCTGTTGTACGACACATTGGATGTGTCGTACAGGCAACTACGATCTTCCTGCCCCAGAACATCCCCAGCCACCCCCCTTTCCGGCCCCTCCGAGCTCCTCTTGCGAGCATGGAGGATGGCACTGTTCCGCGCTGCCTCAGAGGCAACATGGAAGTGAGGAGAGGTCGGTTTTCCAGGAACCAATCTTGGAGCATGGGCTCCAAGGTTGGTTCCTGGAAAACAGCATATCCTATGGCTGTCTAGCCGCTATCTAGCGGCCATAGGATTGCTCCCTCCATAAGGAAACACCCTCCATTTTTATTTTATTTACCACTTACAATAGTCATTTTTCTTATGCCTGAGAAGGGCGATATCCTTCAAAAGATAAAGAGAGCTGTAATATTTACAACAGCAGAGGGGCTCCTTTGCAAGTGGTCTCATCACATTTAATTCAAAAATGTACCTTTCCATCTCCAGGATCAAGGTCTGAAAAATTAGTTCTGCAAGCTTTAAGCAAAAGCCAGCTACACGCAGCACTGACTGGTGGGTGCCTGTGATGTCGCAAAGATACATCTTGCCCCCACCTTCCATCCCTGAAGCAGTTTTCTTTTACTGTTTCTTTTAAATATAAAGTTAAAAAAACCTTGTAAGATGTTTAGTACGTGTACAGTGCTTTGCTTTCAAAGAGCGGAAGCACCTGAAGTAGGAGAATTGCACTCTTTAAATGCCCTGCCATACAGCAGACATGTGACATCTCAATTGAAGAACAATGAAATCAAATTGCCAGGACAGGTTGTTCCAGTTAATGAATTTGGAAAGACGATGAGATGAAATGCTACACACAAGTACTCTGAAGATTGAGCAAGGGAAAAAACAAGCCCTGCTCATGCAGAGGAAGTGGAAGAAAGTAGCCATTTCTCGGTCAACGAGGAGGTGGATAGTAGAAAGAAATGAGGGCATGAGCCCAAATACTGGATTCCTGAAGCATATGAGCACATCGCTAGATAACACTTACAGTACAATGGAGATGTAGAGATGACATGGTATCAAAAACCCACATAGCCAAAACAGGTGCAACTTATCAGAGAACCCACTTCATATCAACTCACAAATTAATCTTAAGTTTGGGGGTTTGGGGGCGGGGAATTCCTAAACAAGCAAATAATGTTTACAAGGCAGTGGCCATATCTTAAACAGGCCCAGTGCTTGCTTCACTTCTTTGTATTAAGTAATACTTTTATAATTAATACTTAATTAACACTTATTTGTATTAAAAGGGGCAGCTGAAATACTACTCAATAACAGTAGTTCAACAAATAGAGCTTGTAGGCTCTATTTTTCCAGCAGGGGGGGGAGGGAGAAATCAAACAAAAGAAGTCCAAATATTTTATTCAATCAGTGGGTCTCTATTCTCTTGCCAAAATATCTGATCGTAAACGAATTGACAAAAATTAGTATGAGTCCATAAAGCAGCATTAACTCATATACAAAGACTATCCAAACATATCTAAAGCTTGCATAGTGACACACAATAATAAAGTAACTTCCAAACACAGCTTCAAAAATCAAGTTTAACTGCAGGGCTGTAGCCTGTGCAACTGGAACTCTAATGTCTTATTAAAGATAAAACCAGAGAGAATTAAGAATTGTTAAGAATTAAGCATTCATTACAGCCTTCAGAAAATATATCTATGTGATGTTTTTCCAATTAGGAGAAAGCATTTCAGACTGCATTCCAGTGAACACTTATCCAGAAGTAACTCCCATTGAACTCAATGGGACTTACTTCTGAGTCGACATGTAAAGGCTTGCACTATTAGTATACAGCTTTGTTTTAGTCTGTATGTTTTTTTTAATGTTTAAAAATTGACATTTTATGCATATTTTAAAAATTGTTACCAGCTCCAAGCCTCCATGATAAAGCAGAAGAGAAACTGAAGTACGTTTATCTCTGCAAAAGGCCAGGTTGCAGCCAGCAATGCTTCACTTCCACAACTGTGAATATAAGCTACATTTTCTTTGCCATTGTGCTATGGAGTGCTTGTTTTCACATGTCTTCTATTATTTCTCATCTTTTCACACTCCCCCTTGCCCTTACAGCAGCCATGGGCAGGCAGCAATGCATATGGAAATGGAATCCAGGAGTCATCCAGCCATTAATTTGAGCAGGAAGTGATACTGCACAGAATAAGTGTTGTCATGGTGGCTATATGAATGATATTTCATTAGCTTTGTACACTTCCCAGTATCAGTGTTAAGCCTTGGCAGGATGTGATCTCCTCTAATCAAAGTGTTAACATATTCTGGGGAGCAAAAAGGGGAAAAGAAACGAAAAAACTCTAGAGATGTTTTCAGATGTTTCTTTAAAAGGAAGTAATTAAGATCTCTCTTTACAATTCCTTTAAATGCTATTCACCAAAAGGTTTTTCCAGCAAGTATCAAGGGCTTGGGGAATTTGGTCTTTCACCTAGACAAGAAGCAACAGCAAGGTATATATGGGGGAGAAAGACAACATCTGACAACAGAAAAATACATCTTTGAATAGCGCTACTTAATTGTTCTTGTTTTGTATCATTCAGACACTACAGAACTTAGCGTGCACATTTATGGAAATATAAATAGATATGTTTTTCTGCTTCATTTACTTACAAGCAATTCGTCCATACTGGTCTGGCATTTTTCTAAGTTGATTCTTTTTATTGCTACACGTTCTTGCCTGGGTTTGCATAGCGCTGCTTGGACTACTGCTGTAGCACCACTACCTGGAAGAGACAGAAGAAAGGAAGATGTTAAAAGCTGCCTATTAATACAGTAATTTTCAAACTGTGTCCCACAAAACCCTGGGATTCCTCAGGAGCTTGCTTGTAAGGGGCTCCTCAATGTGGAGATCACCAGTGCCTATCAAGCTTTGATGAGTTTGTCCATCTCTCCCCACTTCCCTTGCAATGCACAGCCACAAGAATACTTCTTTTTTTTTAATCCAAGCATTCTATATGTATTGTACAGCAAAGTCTTCAAAAACATTGGCAGTCCACTGGTGAGTCAATTTTTGGTGGCCCATCAAGTTCCTGCTTATTCTGAGAATCTTACAAAGAAAGTTGGTCTGGTCCAGTAAGTCACTTGCGTTATTAAGCAAGAGTACATGCTCAAGATCACACCCCACAAATGAGCCAGGCCTTAATGATTAAGCAATCTCGCATGCACACTCCTACTTCATAAAACCTAACACATATTTGTGGACCACAAGAGTTCTATAAAGAGAGAGTCAATCGTACAAGACTGAAGTCATCGCGCTCCTGTCTGCAGTATGGTGTACTTTTCAGATCGTGTAAAGCAATGGTGAAGCCCTACAGGCCTGAACAGCACTCTGTGACCTGGTTCTCATGTCACAGCATGGCTCGTTGGGGATTAGTTAACCCATGATGAGTCACAGTGCGCAGGGCCACCATTTTGCCTATCCAATCCCCACCCAGGGTTGTTGTGTCATCATGCAAACCTAGCGAGCATGGGTTACATGAGGCTTCAACAATGTTCGCTTAGCCCATGGTCTGTTCTAGGTTTATGTGAAGGTTGTTTAACCCTCACATAACCCACACTCGCCAGGTCCGCACGACATGACAACCCCCGAGCAGGGGGTGAATATGGAAAATAGCAGCCAGACACACCCCATATGCACCACAACCAAGTCATGGTGGGCTGTTGCGTCATGTAAACCAGCCTACTATGCACTGGCTACATGCCCTCGACCTCCCCAGAATCCTCTGCAATATATAATCGCCAGAAAGCTTGAAAACCACTGTAATAGTGTGCAAATATTCCATGCAGAGAGTCTGGTTACTTCTAAACAGTTTTGTCTCTTTATCTACTTAAGTATACATTTGGATATTTCAAAAGCAGACAGCTTAATAAAAAAGAGTTTATTCTTTTTTAACATTCTGCAACTAGACACAGATAATATATATATTGGTTCATTCCCCCCTTCAGCTTTCCCTTTACTACTAGAAAAAGTTTTCTAGTCATTCCCCTCACACTATTCTTCCAACCCACCATTAAGCAGAGTTAGAACTGGTATAGAACAGCACCTAGAATAGTATGATATAAAACAGTCCAACTGAAATGTTTACACCGAACAAGCTTATTTTGGTAAGCTTTAATCTCTTTAGTTGTTTTCCATACTCTCTGTGGAGAGAGAGTTAGGTCAGCCCAAGCAAGAGGGCTCATTTTCAAGTACACAAGTGCTGTCTCTTTGATTGCCTTCTCTGGACTCTCTTGCCTGCAGTTTTCCTGACATCCCTACCTATCCAACTGATTGAAGATAAAAGCTTAATGAATAAAGCAGACCTAGAAGGAAATGCATTTTAGATTCAAATCCATCTGAGGTGACAATTAGGCAAAGGGTTATTTTATTTAATAGACACCAAAGAGCTGATGAGGATACTGATCGTTGAAATGGCAGACCAGGGATGGGGAATATATGGTCCTCTAGATGCTGTTGGACTGAAACTCCTATTGTCCTTCATTGGCTATACTGACTAGGTCTGGTGGAAAATGCAGTCCAACTAGGCAGCTGCAGAGCCCTGGCCCTGCCTTAGACATTGCATAGGAAGCTAACTGTTTTAACTGCAAAAATATAGAAGCATTATATAAAGACTACCAAAATTATTTTTTGAATGGAGAAAAAAAGAATCCAGAACCCACAGTTAGCAAAACACTGTTCCTTGATTAAGTTTGTCCTAGAAGCAGACATCCCACACAACAGCTTCCAAATGAGTGCATCCCTTTGAGGCAAGCTAGTAATTTGTAAAAGCAAAGAGGAATATTTTGCAAGCACTTTACCATTCTCATCATCATCAGTGGATAAACCAAGTTTTAAAAGAGCACACAACCCCCAGTACTCCCACACATAACACTTGCTTAATTCATAAATCAGATATTGATGTTTCCGTTTAAGCCCCCTTATTTCATATACATTTTAAAGTTCTACCATTTCCGTGAACAGGCATGTTTGAGAGATGCCCCAACTGGCCTTCTCAAACACTAGGTTCCACTCTGCCTGTGAAATTGACATATCCCAGATTAATACAACCTGGGCATAAAAAGCCTTTTGTTACAAAGCTTTACAATGGGAATTCAATTACGTGCCTAATCCAGAACAATAGGGTGCTCTTCCCTCCCGACAACAGAACTGACACAATACCTCATGACTGGAAGTTATTGTCTGTGTTTTAATTGATGTTTGCTCACTTATTTAGAAGTAGGATGTTCTGTATGCAATTTTCACCCTGCCACTCTTTGAAGTCAAAGCTTTAGCTCAGCATATCCACGTGGCTATACTACCAAAATACTCAGACAAAACCAACACCACAATGTAGCAACAAGTGCTCTGACAACCTCCAATCAATTGTACCATTTTCTCCCCCAATAAGTTTTAATAAGTTTTAACCATTCATCAAAAAGTAGACAGCCAAGCTTGGGAGCATCCTGTTTCTAAAGCTCTGCACAGTGGAGGAAAGATACTGCAGCACATCCAAGCATACATGCTTTAGATCACAATCCTAATCTCTAACTGTAGAACATTAACAGGACACTTCAGCATAAATGCATTTAGGTTCACAAGCCTCACATAATAGTTCTCAAGAGCAAAACTCTCGAGAAAAGATCTCCTATTCTAGTATGTGGGCCCAACACTAAATTAAGACACCAGGATCAACCTACTGGCAACACTTGCTCTCAAGTAGGGCAGACTTATAAGGAGGGAAAGAAAAGGTCCACAGAAAGAGGAATTGCTATAAAACAATGTGCCCACAAAATAAGGGCACAACACAAATCAGTATCATCAAGGAACAGCTCTTGCACCCATCTGGCTTCTGCCACTGCCTTCTAAAGCATGGTTGGTGGAAACGCTGAGAGGACTTTCTCTGTAGTGGTGCCCCCGTATGCGAAACTTCCTACCCCTAAAGGTTAGGTAACTTCCTCTCTATTTGTGTTCCACTGCCACCTGAAATCCTTAAACAAGCTTTTAATGCTGTTTAATTTATTGATTGTTTGAGCTGTTTTGTGTTTTTGCTTTTTGGTCCAGCTTTTTGTCGCCATTGTGTTTTAATGATGGATTAGTTATTCTTATGCCTGTTTATATATTCTGTAAAATGTTTTGAGCAACTCTTTTTTTGGGGAAAGCAGAATATACATTTTTGTGTAAATAAAACAAACTCATCGTGGAGAAACAACTGCATAAGGGGGGAAAGGAAAAAATCAGTATCCGTCATTCCTGTCTATATTAGAGCATACCAGCACACATCTAGAAAATGACAAAATGACAAATGTTTGACTGTTATCAAGGGAACGTTTTGTGCAAAGACGGGCATGATAAAGGACAAAGAAGGCAGGGACCTAACAGAAGCAGATGAGATTAAGAAGAGGTGGAAAGAATACACAGAAGAACTATACAGGAAAGATCTGAATGTCCCTGATAGCCATGATAGTGTGGTCTCTGAACTTGAGCTGGACATCCTCGAGAGTGAAGTCAAGTGGGCCTTAGGAAGCATTACTAACAAAGCTAGCGGAGATGACAGTATTCCAGCTGAGTATTTAAGATCCTAAAAGATGATGCTGTTAAAGTGCTGCACTCAATATGCCAACAAATTTGGAACACTCAACAGTGGCCACAAGAAAGGAAAAGGACAGTTTACATTCCAATTCCAAAGAAGGGCAATGCCAAAGAGTGTTCAAACTAATGTACAATTGCGCTCATTTCACATGCCAGTAAGGTGATGCTCAAAATCCTACAAGCTAGGCTTCAGCAGTATGTGAGCTGAGAACTACCGGAAGTACAAGCTTAGTTTCTAAGAGGCAGAGGAACTAGAAGATCAAATCACCAACATTCGCTGGATCATGGAGAAAGCAAGACAATTCCAGAAAAAGGTCTATTTCTGCTTCATTGACTATGCTAAAGCCTTTGATTGTGTGGATCACAACAAACTCTGGCAAATTCTGAAAGAGATGGGTGTACCAGACCACCTTACCTGTCTCCTGAGAAACCTGTATGAGGGTCAAGAAGCAACAGTAAGAACCGGACATGGAACAACCGATTGGTTCAAAATTGGGAAAGGAGTACGACAAGGCTGTATACTGTCACCCGGCTTATTGAATTTATATGCAGAGTACATCATGGGAAACGCCGGGTTGGATGAATCACAGGTCAGAATTAAGATTGCCGGGAGAATTATCAACAACCTCAGATACGCAGATGATACCACCCGAATGGCAGAAAGCGAAGAGGATCTCAAGAGCCTCTTGTTGAGGGTGAAAGTGGAGAGTGCAAAAGCTGGTTTGAAACTCAACAATGAAAAAACTAAACTCATGGCATCTTGCCCCATCACTTCCTGGCATATGGAAGGGGAAGAAATGGAAGCAGGGACAGATTTTACTTTCTTGGACTCCAAGTTCACCGCAGACGGTGACTGTAGCCATGAAATTAAAAGACGCTTGCTCCTTGGGAGGAAAGCTTTGGCAAACCTAGACAGCATAGTAAGAAGCAGAGACATCACCTTGCCAACAAAGGTTCGTATAGTCAAAGCTATGGTTTTCCCAGTAGCAACGTATGGCTGTGAGAGCTGGACTATAAGGAAGGCTGAGCGCCGAAGGATCGATGTTTTCGAACTGTGATGCTGGAGAAGACTCTTACCAGTCCCCTGGACTGCAAGGAGGTCAAATCAGTCCATCCTAAAGGAAAACAACCCTGACTGCTCATTGGAAGGACAGATACTGAAGCTGAAGCTCAAATATTTTGGCCATCTAATGCGAAGAGAAAATTCCCTGGAAAAGTCCCTGATGCTGGGAAAGATTGAAGGCAAAAGGAGCAGGGGACGGCAGAGGATGAGATAGCTAGATAGTATCACCGATGCAATGAATATGGACTTGAGCACACTCCGGGAGAGAGCGGAGGACAGGAGGGCCTGGCATGCTATGGTCCATGGGGTCACGAAGAGTCGGACACGACTGAACAACAACAACAAAGTTGGCCAGATATCAATATGTGATTCATTAGAGCAGAGGTATGCAACCACATGTGTCCCCCATAGCCTTTTTGGCAGTCCCCACTGCCACCATCAGTAGGGGTTGCACAAAAGCAGGAATTTGTCTTGAAAGCAAGACTTGAGGGTTGCATATAGAATTGCACTCCTGGGATTCTGCTTCGTTATTTTCAAGCAAAATTGCCGCTTTTTATTTTTTGCCACCACACCAAATTTGGCAGCAAGCAAAGGTGTGGGTCCAGTTGGAGCAATATGGCCCTGAAACCGACGGAAGTTGCCCACCCTGAGTTAAAGAATTCTGGGTCGAGTGAATAAAAGGCCAAGCACCACATTCCAAGGGTCAGTTTGGAGCTCGAGCCAGCCCGTGAAGAGCGCCTCAGCAGAGCTTAGGAGAAGAGGTTCAAGAAGCAGAATAACTATAATCTAATCTCAGATGTTCTCAACATCTGCTGGCAGAGGAAGACTCTAGTAGCAGTTCTACAGGAAAGCTTCAGGCCAAATTGAAAACAGTTGGTCTCAAGAAACTGTCTGTTTTGGCCCTCAGGCAAATATGTCGAGTCATTTAACATCTAAGGTCTACACCGGACTTAGCATCTTGTCAGCTAGATGATAAATGGAACTAGGGGATGCATTTTTAAGTTTTTTGGGACTTGAAATACATCCATCACAATATGCTCACCACATGTCACATTTAGTTTAGCCCCGCTCTGTCACAGCTGGCTCTAGGTTTTTGTGGGCTTGTAGGCAAGAGGTATGCTTTTCCCCCCAATATTCAAGACATGGCTTATTCAATACTTAAATAACAGTGAGAACATTAAGGATTGAAGTGCTGGGGAAGCAGCGGGGTGGATATACTGAGATTCTTAGGGAATAAAAATGTGAGTCATGTACTCTCTGGTGGGGGGGGGCAGAAGAGGAGAAAAGGTTCATTAGATGCACTCCTTTGCTATATTCAAGCAAACAGTGGCCCACCCCCTGCCCTGCGAGAAAACTGGTTTCTCTTTTCCTGCCTCCTCCCCAGTTAACTTGCACAGAATATGTCTCAACCTGAACTCTAACCTGTGGTCAGAAACATGTTGGGAAAGATACAGCACCAAAGTCTCCTAGCTGTCTCTCCCTGAATACTGACATTACTTTAAACTTGTGTCTAGGAGCTTTGTCTTTTTTAAAAAAATTACTCTAGAATAGGCACAGGGCCCCCAATCTGGATCAGGACCATAGCATGGAGGGTAGGGGGGCTTTGAAGATTCAGCTCAGGCACCCTGAGCCTACTCAAGAGTAAAAATGAAAAGAACACAGAGCTGCTAGACACACATTTAAAGCAATGTCTGTTTTGGCCCTTACAGATACCATATTCTAAGCTACTGAACAATGCACTAGCCTAAAGAAGGTGGAGGAGAGAGGGGAGCCAATCCTGCAGGTGCTACAACAGGCTTAACTACTACATATTCCACCTTGCAGGGTACAAAAGGATTACTCTGGCACACTATCAGAAAAAGGGAGTCATTAGACCATTATATAAACAGATCACAATAGGCTATTGTTAATCAAGCCTCATAGTCTCTTTCAATATGTCTCACTCAACAAGGAAGTCCCTAGAAGAGAACATAGCTACGCAACTTCTGCCTCGCTGTCAGCACATTCAGCAAGACTATACTTGGTCACGGCTTACCCTTCAAACAAAGGGGCACGGACAACCATTTTACCAGGTGTCAAGAAATCCATTTTCTGTTTGCGTTCTAGCTGCCTGTAAAAACTCCATTTTGTGAAGATGTGCCTGCAAGCTCTTGTTAAACCAGCTGTGGGTGTGTGCTGTTCTGGTTTCAAGGCCAAAGCAGGACTCTTGCCAATTAGACTGAATGATTTCAGCTGTGCTTCTGGGAAAACTCTCCACCAATCCCACCCCCTCAACACCTGGGGAAACTATTCGGCCGGCTAGCGATGGGCTACGGAGGCTCACCTCACATATGTCAAAGGCTCTTGAAATACTATTGCCCTATCTTCATTTGGTTTCACATGTTTTCATCTGCCTTGCTTTTGGCATGACTCTCACTGTCACCGTTTAGGCCCTGTTCTATGTAAAGACCCATACTTAGGTATGTATGGACAGGGGTAGGTAATTTGTTCTTTTCTGCCTCAAGTATTGTTTCCAAAGCTTACTCTGGTTCTTGTATGCCTTTTTATTCCCTTTTCCCCTTTCCCTATGTAAATAAACTTAACACCTACCTCAAGAATTGTGCGTGCTTCCTTCCAAGTAAGCCTTAGTACTAAATACAGAATCTTCTGCTTGGTTAATTGCTACTGTTCAAAGTTTCAGGCCTAGGGCTTGAAATAGGTCACAGCTTGGACCCTTATTTTTTAAGCCCTAGGAATATCCTGTAAAGTCTAAGAGTCCCCTGGCTCAGGCTGAAGTAGATGTAAGGGGTGGTTGCAGTCTGCGTAGGTAATTGTTGCTGCCTATACTGCTGGGAGCCAAGGCAACTCCCTCCCCACCCCACCCCACCCCACCCCACCCAGCATTCTACCCTAGTTTTGCACCCAATATGGGGTAAAATACTCCTCACCACTTAGAAGGAAGATGCAGATTACCAAACTATTCCAGATGGGATAGCTCACCAGATTCCTTTCTACACAGTGGGTCCCTAGAAATGTGGACACAACTTGCTTTACTTTGCTGGATTTGGTCCTGAGTATTTGAATCCCTGAGTATTTGAATATCCACACCCCTAATGAGAAATATAGTGGATTTAAATAGAAGCACAAGGTGGACTTTTCCAAACCCATAATCATACTGACTATATCAGCACAAAGAGGTGTTAAGGGACGTTTAAAGGATATTTAACTCCTATTACAGGATCCCGAGTACTAGGCTCAAAATGGGTGCCAAAAGCTGGCCTAGGCACTTAAAAGCATTAGGCTCAGCAAACCATACATTATTTGAGTTGCACTCGCTTTGAGCTGCTGGCCTGTGTGTGCATTACAATTACTCATGGTTACATTTACACAGGTAGTTTGAAGGAAGGAGGAAATATCAACTGTTTTTCAGACCCCTGCCATCCACATTTGTCCCCTACAAATTTGTACTAGATATAGGAATGATAGAAGGGCAAGGGTAGGAACAGTTATCTGTACCCCAATAGGACTGCTGTTGGGCTTTTTCTGTCTAGGATCGTTATCATTCCCGCTACTAACAGAGGCAATGTCTGTCCCTGTTAATAGCAGTCTGCAGACTTCAGGGATATAAACAGAGGGATGATGTAGAATGTCTGAATTTGAGGTGGGTGGGTCAGAAAAAACCCCACCCAGTTCGGAAACACAAGCAGAGCCAATCTCCCCTCATATTAAGCTTGGTGCCAGCTATCCCCAATTTTTTTCTGTCCCCTGTGTAAGGCAAGGTTGGGAAACCAGGGGGGTGCAGAGGGAGAAAGCAGCAGTAGGGAAAGCTGGGGACAGTGGGAGGGTAATACCTCTGAAGTTCCAGTATGATCTTGGAAACAACACAGAGGCTTCCGAGCATGCTCAGAAGCCTCCATCACCACCTGGAATGCTGGGACATGTAGTTAATTTCCCTAGACACAATCCATTCAGGCTGGAGTATGGCAGGTGATTTTGAAAGGGAAGGGAGGAGAGAGAAACCAGGGGTAAGGAAGGCTGCCAAGGATTTCATAAATCGGCCTGGTCTTTCTGAGGTTTACTAGGAGAAGTTTTCTGACAAAGCTCAGAAAGTCCAGGCCCATTCTGAATCAAGTCCTGTAAAATGTGTTTAACTGGCACATTAACTTGTGTTAACAGACAAACTCATCAAAGCTTGTAAAATGTGTTTAACTGGCAATCAAAGTCATTTGTTGATACCATGATGGAATCCATATGCGAAAGTCTGACCATGCAAAATGGTGCAAAGATCCTATTCTGTGCATTTTTCCATCTGATATATGTTACTACAGCACACACAAACTATGACCTTTCAAATATACAGGCACACATTCATTGCAAGTAGTCTCTGTGCTGATTCACATATGCATGTGCACTTGATTCCTCTACATTTGGTTGACTCGCTGGCAGCAGCATGTGTGAATGGACTCCAATGGAAATTATGTGGAAATGCTGTCTATCTGCAGTGGCCTAGTCACACTGGCAAGTCATCATTTGCTGTTGCGTTATAAAACACAGGTGTGTGAAATAGGTCCAAATTTTGTTTCCATGTTCGCAATTCCATTTCAAAACTGCTACACAAGGAACACACAAGGAACTTCAAGGTCAAGCTCTAGTGCCCTACAAGTGACAGGAACAGGATGTGCTCCGCTCATCCTAGTTACCAGCAGAAATGTCTGGCTTGATGAGGAAGCATAGGACGGACTTCTAAGCCATCCACTCATCACGGTACTCCTGTTTTGCAGACTCCAGCCAACTTCTGCAGTAGCTCTTGGTATTCCTTTCCTGCTAGCTGTAAGTAGTATTAACAGGGGAACATATGATCCATTGGCAAAGATAAGAGTGTTCTTCCTGTTCAATCCCAAAGGCATTTATAGGGCAGATCTTCCAGATGTAAAAGGATACAACCGTGCTGTGAAAGAGGCACACAAGCTGCTTCTCATTTACCTGAATTAGCTGGCTACCTTCCCCCACCAGACGACTGAGCCTGTTTTAATATTAATAGGTTAGAGTTAGCATTCAGAATCAGCAAGATCAGAAACAGTGTTACCAACCGGCAGCTTGAAAAAAGTGTCAGGCAACTAACTGAGTGAGTGCTCTGTCTTGGGAACAATTAGCTTCCCCCACCCCAGAGATACAGCAATTAAAGACAGACTTCAAAGAATTGGACATGGTTTAAAAAAAACAACAACACACTCAGAGATACAAAATAGCTGTAAGAGACTTTGCCATATCAGTCACACCTACCAGGTCAACCCCCCAAAAGTGTTAAGTGGGCTAGACCTGCAATTCAGCCAAATGCAAGTACTACTACAGAATTCTAGGTTAACATTATTCCTACCTTCAGTCTTTTCCCCTTTCTGGAAGAAAACAGAAGTATCAGAAAACTAATCTTTCTGGCTTGCCAAATGATTTCTGGCTCAGCACCTGGGCCAAAGTGCGTGTTATTTTAAAGACATCGCTAGCAGCTGTGTCTTTTTTCTTTTACTCTAGAGTAAGCATGGGGGGGCAGATTCAGATCAGAACTGGGGGGGAGGTATGGAATAAACTCCCCAAAGAGGTCCGCCTGGCACCTATACTGTTATCTTTATGGCGCCAGGAAAAGAACTTTCTTTTCTCCCAGGCATTTTTAGAGACCTAGTGCTAGGCTATTATGGCTGTTTCATCAATTACTCTGCTGTTTATTATATTGCATTTTATTCTTTTAAATATGTGTATTGTATTTTATATTTTAACTGTTTTAAAATGGCATTTCAGTATTTTAACTGGCTGTAATCTGCTCAGAGAACATTAGTTATTGGGCAGATTGGAAATGTAGTAAATTTTTTTTAAAAATTAATGGTTTTCTAATCTAGCAGCATACAACAGTCTGACCAGATGGAACTCAGACACCACAATAAAGAGCCAGTTTGTTACCCAAATTACTGTGTAAAACAAGCAGAGATTTATTCTTCTACTGTGGAAGAAAAGTTGTTTTTCACAAAGGTGATTAAATTCTACTTCTCAACCAATTCAGTGAAAGAGGGGCAATGGAACTGATCCCTTAACATTACATCTCGGCCACTCCACAAGTCTGCCACCCTGAAATGTGCCAACGTCTATATGGAGAATGGCTGGAAACCAAGTATTCATTTCTCTCAAGTGCACACAGACCTAGAATTCATTATTTTGCAAATTGTTTCAAAGCAACACAAACAACTGTCAGTCATGAACAAGTCAAGCCGAGTGATGATCGAAAGAGACAAAGAGGGTGGAAAAAACTAATAGAGTGAGAAGATTTTATTTATTTATTTATTTATTTCATTTCTATGCCGCCCAATAGCCGAAGCTCTCTGGGCGGTTCACAAAAACTAAAACCAAACAACACACAATAAAACAATTTAAAATATATAGAACATTAAAACCACAATATAACAATACAACCACAATAAAACCTAGCAGCAGTACAGGAGTTTAAAATACAGATTTAAAACAGCAAAGATAAAAATTTAGAAAGCTAAAATGCCTGGGAAAATAAAAAGGTCTTCACCTGGCACCGAAAGGAGTACAATGTAGGCGCCAGGCGAACCTCACTAGGGAGCTCAACCTCACTGCACCAGCCAAACACAGACAAAAGCTGCTATAACTCAAAACCCATTATTACTGAATTAAATGGCCAGAAGAAGCCTTCTATGAATAACAATTTTAATCTTCCTAGAATGGACTCCAACTATGTTACGCAGTATCAACTGAAGCAACTGGCAAAAAGGTGCTGTGGCACAGTGGCTAATGGGGAAACCCTGGAAGTTTCCAATTTAAGTCATCCCAGCCATGAGCCCACTAGGTGGACTTGGGGATACTGGGAGTTGTAGGGCTTTTTTCTGTTTAAACATGCATAGGATTGCACCCTTAAGGTACTTATTCAATAAACAGACAAGCCTACTGTTTACCCCCCAAAAGTTAAGGCTATACAGTTTTCAGCCAAGCAGCAAGGTAATTCTGAGCTATGGCTCACAAGCCTTAACACCGTATTCTCCCTAAGCAGGCAGAAAGTTCTGATTCTCCCAAAGCAGATAAACCATGTGGACAGGATGGAGAATATGATATGTAGAGGTGACTGTGGGGTTGTGGAAAACTGAACTTAGCACCACCTACTTCTTTTTTTTTTAGAGCAGCCTTCCCCAACCTGGTGCCCTCCAGGTATGTTAGACTGTAACTCCCATCCCTGCCAGCCAGCATTGCCTCCACATGTCAACATAGTTAGAGACCCATCCTTCAATTTTTCATAAACTTTTAAGTTTCTCTTGCTACTTGTCAGTATTTTCCCCTAACTACCTGTCCGATATTCATTATTGTGAAGATAATGAAGTTACTGTACAAGAACCAAGTATTAGATGCCTTCTTTTTCCCCGCCCCCCAAGTTCCTTGGTGGCCAAGACTAATAAAACTATAAAGTTAGAAAGAGATCTCTCTTCAGATACTGCATTACACTATGGGGGCTTTCTTATATGAATGCAAAACCATTTTTAGTATTACTACAATAATCCCTAAAGAGCCTGGCCCTCATAAGCTCCCTCTTCACTTTTCCCGTTCTCATGATTAGAAACTTCCAACCCTCGTTTAGCAGCAAATCATAGTTTGCTGTTACATCCAGACCTGGTAAAACCATGGCAAGTCTGCAATCCTGTTTTGCTGGGCTCAGGTGGAACAGGATCAGAAGCTTCTAGTCACGACAAGGGGGAATGTGAAGAGGAAGCTAATGAGGCCAAAGCGCTTCAGGACTTGTTCTAAGAAGGCTAAATCATGGGTTAAGCATTCCATCCGAATGCACCAGCACCTATCTTACATCTTTCATTGGCTTACTCTTGAAAGGGGGGGGGGGGAGAGTTGGTATTCAAACTTGTGAGATAAAATTGAGTCCCAAATGTACACACCAACTCATATTCTGATATTTCAGTGCTTACTGGACTGTTATAAACACTCCAGAGTTTAAGCAAAGGCCTCATTTCACTCAGCCAATTATTCCAACTTTATATTTTCCAGATCCTTGTTTGAGTCAAAAGCAATTTGGCCAGCTCACACCAGAGGTAGTGTTCTCGCAAAACATGAGTGTGTCACTTGCCTCACCTTAGAGATTATGGACCAAATTATGCACAACTGAACAAAAGCAGCCCAGGCAAGAAATGAATACACCTCAGTGGATATTTGACAGCACTCTTGGAATTAATCACAGCGTTATGACATTTGCACTTCACACATACCTAATGCTTTCTATGGACATCCAGAACAAACCTGAAGTCAACAAAACAGAAATGAGAACCTGGGTAATTGTCCCTTGCTTCATTAAAGCACACATTCCCATTTCTCTTTCCTTGGGTTAATAAATAAGTTCATCAGGAAAATGCTGAATCAGGAATTCATCTGGGTTTATTTTGTATTTTTATCCCCCTCACTCAATACAGAAGAAACAAAAGAGGTTCAACACAAGCCAGCAAAATTTCTCTTCAACTTAATAAAAGCCAGTTTCAGATGTAAATTTGTACTCAAAACAGCTGAAAAGTGTGTTCGTTATGAGGTTTTAGATCTAGGTAAGTCTTACCTTTGCATAATTTTATTAGAATTAGGTAGAGAAATCACAGGGTTGAAGCTATGTGTATGCCTGTGGGGCCTAGAATCTTACAGGGATATTTCAGATTTAAAAGTCTAGCCCTCTTCTTTTGAAGGCAGAAACACAGCAGTACTGTGGATTGGAAAAATTTCCACAGCTATATTTTTCCACAGAAAATTGTTGCTTCATCAAGTTAAATTAGCAAAGTAATAAATGGATGCAATACATCGAGGATTGACTACTGTAATATGATGTATGGGGGACTGCCTTTGAAGACTGTTCAGAAATTGCAGTTGGTTCAAAAATACAGGTGCTATGGGACTGGTTGGTTGGGAACATACCTTGCCTGTACTGAAAGAACTTCATTAGCTTCCAGTCTTTCTGAGCACAATTCAAAGTACTAGTTGTTATATTTAAAGTCCTACATGGCTTAGGACCCAGGTACCTTGAAGGTACCTGAAGCAACTCTGCTCCTATACCAACCAGCCCATCCATTGAGATTGTCTTCAGAGGGTCTCCCCTCCAGATGCCCTTACCATCCAAGAAAAGGCAGCTGGTAATCCGAGAACCTTCTCAGGGAAGGTGCCCCATCTGTGGAATTCCCTCGCCAAGGAGACTTGCCCAGGGCCAAGGTTATCTTTTCAGCATTGTTTATTCTCCTAGGCGCCTTCTTGTTTAAACATGCTGTTATTTATTATATTTTATGCATTTTATCTTGCTTTTTCTAAATGATTCTGAAAGCTTTGTTAAACAACAGTATATAAATCATTTAAATAAATAAAATACCAGACAAAAGGGGAAACTGGAATTTATTTATTTATTTAATTTCTATACCGCCCAATAGCCAAAGCTCTCTTACCAGTATACCAGTATCCACTTTAATTCTGTTAATAGCTCTTCAGCAGACTAAAATTTAGTATGTTAGCAGTTTTCGGTGCCTTCATTTTTTTCTTAAAATGTAAATGATGAAAGGGAAATGTATGCTACTGAGTTGTCATTTCTTAAAATATTTACAAGTATTCCATCAAAAATAATTTCCAAATAAATAATTTCCAAGTAAAGCTTTGAGTATGTTTGAATGCAAAACAGTTCAGCCATACTAAGAGCACAATCCTATGCATGGGTGGGTGAACTCAATGGGGCTTACGTCCGAGTAGACATGCATTAAGATTGTGCTGTAAGGATACAATCCTATGCACACTTAGTTCTGAGTAGTAGGAATGTATGAAAAATTTGTTTCATTTTGTTTGATGATTCACACCTTCACACCTTCCAAACTGAACATAGACACAATCCACGATTGAAGTCCATACTTTTCCAAGCTTGCAATGTGGTTTGTGGAACATGCATACATTTGAAAAAAATGCATAGTTTTTTTTAAATGCACACAAATATGGTTTAATCAATGGGAGAAGCATGCATACATTTCAAAGATGTGCACAATTGTGCGTACATTTGAAAAAATATGCACAGAAATAAGCATGTATTTTCATGTGAAAAGAAAAAACAAAGCTTGCAATCTAATACAGCCTTGAGTTGGAACAAGCTTCAAGATGGGATTCAAAGAACTTCAATGAGTTTGGGTTTTGACGATTTACACAACCCTACGGAGTAGATGTATAAACGATTGCACTATTTAAGAACATAAGAGTCATGCTGGATCAGACCAAAGGTGCATCTTGTCCAGCATTCTGTTCACACAGTGGCTAAACAGCTGTCGACCGGGAACCCACAAGCAGGGCATGAGCACAACAGCACCTTCCCACCCATGTTCCCCAACAACTGGTGTACACAGGCTCACTGCCTCTGGTAATGGTGGTAGCACATAGCCATCAGGACTTAGTAGCCATTGATAGCCTTTTCCTCCAGGAATTTGTCCAACCCCCTTTTAAAGCCATCCAAATTGGTGGCCATCACCACATCCTGTGGTAGCAAATTCCATAGTTTAACTATGCGCTGTTTGGAGAATTACTTCCTTTTATCTGTCCTGAATCTCCCACCAATCAGCTTCATAGGATGACCCTGGGTTCTAGCATTTCGAGAGTAGGAGAAAAATATTCCCTCTCTCAGTCAAATATTTCACGTGACATATTTCAGGATGTAAAATTAATATGGCACTTTTTTTTCAGTTTACTCAACATGTCACACAAAACTACTAAATTGGACCTCAAATTCTGGGGATTTACTTTTGTGAATCTCCCAAAGAGCTTTGGCTATTGGGTGGTACAGAAATGTGCCCAATCAACTAATTAGGGTAGTGAGAACATGTCTAGAAATTTTTCTGATTCAAAATCCCCCACCCCCACCCGTCAGACATTATTCTAACCAACTGCTAAGTAAGTAATAAGGAAGAACCTTACCTCACCAGGCCAATGAATGCCAGAACACTGAGATGATTGGCAAACACTTCATTTACTTCAGATATTATCAAAAGAGTACATAAACAAGGTACACTGTTTTACAGAAGGACCATAACAACGATCACCTTTATTTATGTAACTGCAGCCCCAGTCAGCCATTTTCTTTAGGAAATAAATGTATTTGGGTAACTTTGCCCCCTAAAACCAAACCCCTTTCTTTGGGTTAGGTCTGGCAGAAGAGAACCCTTGCCCTTTCCACTTCTTTAGCAGATTCAAATTAACACAATAGATCACCATACCAGCACGTAAACCAGAACACACTTAGAAAATGAAGTTTGGCTTGCAGTGATCCATCCTTAAGACCCTGGCATATAGTTCCTCGGTTTCACTTAAGTAAACATCCTGCATATAGTGTTTGCTTTTCACTGTTTGCCTACAAAATTAAGCAGCACAAATTTTTTTCCTTCTAGAAACATGAGAGAGAAAGGAAAGGGAAGAAAGATTCATGGCTCCATTTCACCCACAAAGCAACGCTTCTTCCAGTATCAACAGCACAAACACTTTTTCTTTGCCAGCTTCCCCTTCACAGACGATTCACACAACTAGCTTTGGTGTTTAAGTAGCAGAGATGGCTGGGAAAACTGAAATAAACTGCAAGTGCAGTGTGTATATTGTATGCTGTGAATTTTTTTCGCCATGGCCACATTCATTGCATCCATGCAAAAAAGTAGCACTGAAAATGGTTAGAATTGCAAGCTATATATCCCATCTCTGAGTGGTATTCAATTTAGTCCTACTCAGACCAAACCCACTGAAATGAAGGGGACTTTGGCCATGACTAACTTAAGTCCCATCTTTTGAACCGAAATAAAGATTGTGCTGGAAGCATGGCAAACTTGCAATTAAAAAAATAATTGTAAATACATTTAAGAAACAAATTCTTAAAATTCAAGAGGGGTAGGGAATCTGGTGGACAAAACGAGAGGTGTCCACGGCCACCATGTTGGTGAACCCAGGATTAACCCTTTGTTTTATTGGCTTTGAATTTTGATTTGGAGTACAACTTATGTGCATTTTTCCAATTAATTGTATTATGCAGCTATCATCATTTACAGTTGCCCTTCGAGGCAACACCTGTTAAGACCAGTTGAGCATTTCTGCATTCAATACATTCTCCCTCGGACACCAGGTTTGTTTATGAGGGTTTTTGCTTTCTTGAGACCTCCCCCGCGCCTTTGTTTTTTCCGGCTGCCACTCTTTTCCCTTACACTTATCCTATGGTTATCACAAGTTTAGCAACACTATAAGCAAGACACATTCTCTTACGTCATGGGTACTCTTATGGCTTACCATGCATTTACATCAATCAGTCCTACAAATCAAACATCAACCCATCCATTATCTGTGCTATTCCTCTTCTAATCCCATTATCTGCTCCTTCCATGCACACCTGCCCGCACAGCTGCTGCAGATACAACCATGTGCACAGCTGATATGGCCTTTTGCATGTGCAGTTCATACTGACTCCTAATATTTAAGTACTAATCACCTCTGTCAGACCGAGAGCAGCTGCTAATTGGGGTAGATAATATTGGGCTAGATGGACCAACAGCCTGACTTAGTATAACAATTTCTTATGTTCACACAAACAGTTGGATTACAGTTGTCACACATACTAATTCCTCAATGTCCTTCAGCATTGTGCTGTTCGTTACAGAAAACAGTTTAAAAGAAGCACCCTCCTATTCCTCTTCCATTTTTTTAAAAAATGTCTCTTTTCCTCTCCCAGGATGCCTCTGTCTACAAGAGACAGTGTGTTTTTGTACAGTAGCAAGCACAGCCAAGGAAATTCTGAGATGTTCCCCACCCCCATGAATTCACTGAACATGAATTCGCCTGGGGGGGAAGCGGGAGGGAGGGAAGAGAAATAAAATATTATGCACTTCTGTACTTAAAACATGTATCAACAGTACCAAGGCATGTTATCCTGATCCTAAAACTGTTAGATCCTAAGACTGTTTGCTCATGTTGATGTCCATGCAGCCCAAGAGGTTCATTGCCTACCTAGGACATGGAGCTTTCAAGTTCTAAATGCAAAGAGAACTTGATGCTCAGATTCCATCACATTCTGTTCTTTCAGTTCTAAGGCACACAAAGACCATTTGTCTAACAGTCACTGCTCTTGCAAAACAAAAAACAAAAAACACCCTAAATAGGCTGCTTTATCAATTTTGGATCAAAACAAACACAGCTACAGCTTGTTTCAAGCTCATCTTAGCCTGCTTGTTCACTCTAGTGATATCTCTTCTTGTCCCATCTTTCAGTCCAGGCCTCTTCCTCACTCAAACAGGATATTTAAAAAGGCAAGAGCAGGCCAGGTAGAGTTTGGATGTTGCTTTTTGCAGGCTCCAGCACAGCACAGGATTGCTGCCATGCCCACATTGCGGCAGACTACATATTAAAGAGGCCTTAGTTTTAGTGGAGTAGGCAGTTTCCATACTGCCTAGACATCTGGAAGACCCCAGCACTGCATGCAGCCTATCAAAGCTACAGCAGTAAAATTAGCCCAGATATACAGCTTTCACTGCTGAAGGGACAGTTTTATCCTTTGCACCTTTTTGAAAAAGCTGTGCCACAACAGTCGCACACGCACGCACACACCTCTGCCCTACTTTCCAAGGGCGCAACACAGATGAGGCAAGGAAAGGAGGGAAGAGGCAAGTACGGCACTAGAAGGAAGGGAAGGGGACCTCTCCCTTCCCACTAGCAGCAATAAATACTGACCTGCCTGACACACTACAACCAAAACAAGCTCCCAACTATTGCCCAGGAAGAGCAGGACATGATTAAGCCTCAGCCAGCTGGCATCTGCTAACTCTGCACCAGCAGGGTTGGAGAGAATGATATAACTCAAGACACACACACAAAAGAATTGTGCTTTAGGAATTAAGACACTGTGTGACAGCTATAGATATGAGCCAGCTCACATTTTAGCAGGGACACTACTCTATATTATATTGGGCGTGTAGTGGTGAAACCAGTTGGCTGAACTGGTGTGATGGCACAGAATGTTCATTCAATCTGGCGCCCACAGGCAAGATGGCAAGAGGAAGGTACAGAGTAGGCATTGCCCACATAACAAACTCCCATAGGCCAGCACCCTTCTCCAAATACCACCTCCCTCAGATGTGATATTTGTTAGGAAGGCTTTTCCACTAGTGGCATCCCAGCTATTGAACGCCCTCCCAAGAGGCCTGGTGCCAATTTTAGGCCCAATAAAAACCTTTTATAAAAAAAAAATACCCAGGTATTTTAAAACATCATCCCACATATTTTGAAATGACTTAAGTGCGCTTTTACCTGGTGACTGTTTCGTATGTATTTACGCTGTTAATTTCTGTAGACTGCCTTAAAATCATTGATTAAAAATGGTACAGAAATATTTTAAATTAATATAATGGACTGAGAAACAAACCTAAAGGCAACAGAGAAGGAGACTTGAAGGAAGACAAAGCGTGTGGGTGAGCGAGACTACTAGTGAAGCTCACCAAGATACGGGCTGCTTAAAAGAAGTGGGACCAAGGGGGCAATGAGCTGAAAAGGGAAGGAGTGTTTCATACATCGGTTTCAACTAACCAGCTAGTTCTCTGAGTGCAGCCTTTTGGTTTCCTGTACAGTCACATAGGGTGGATTTTTTTTTTTTTACTGCTGGCACAACATTCAGTAGCTTTTCTCTAAACCTTGTGACCAACCTGTCAAATACAACAATATAGACCAAGTACAAATGATCAGATACAAAATCTAAAGCAAAACGTCCTTTTCCAATATCTAACAGAGAACTTAACAAGAAAAGGATTCCTCCTTATTTTATTGTCAACAAGCTAATTAGGTTTTCTGATTTGCAAACTGCATCACAGACTTTACGCAGCCAATACCAAGCCCCACATTTGTATTTCAACTTTCACATAACGCAACATATTTCTAAGTATTACAGCTCTCATTTTTCATTCTCTCCCCCTGCCCCAGTTCTGTCAGTATCCATGTTTTTATACCTTCCCACATTTTCTCAATATGGCTCTTTTGCAAGACTATAAGGGACTGCCTTGTTATAAAACTGCCCAGTTAAGATCTGCAGGAGAGGCCCCCTTGAGGATCTGCAGGCCTGGTTTGTCGAGCACATGTGAAAGGGCTTTGTCCTGTGTTGTCCCCAAACTGTGGAATGTGCTCCCGCAAGAACTATAATTGGCCCTCACTCTTCTGGTTTTTATAAATAATATGAAGACACGTCTTTTCAATTGAGCCTTTTAAATTATGTAGCTCTCTTAATGTTTTAATTTTGCTCATGTTCTTGTTTTTTGTTATGTTCAGGTTTTATTGTTTTAAATTATTGTAGACCACGACGATGGCTTTTTACCAAATATGGCGTATTTATAAATATGACGGTATATAAATATTAAATACATAAATGAATGAATAATACTTTTGGCTTATTAATGATTTTGGCTTATTAATATTTATGTATTTATTTATTACATTTCTATACTGCCCAATAGCCAAAGCTCTCTGGGCAGTTCACAAAAAGTAAAACCATGAAGTACAGCATAGAAACATTATAAAATATAAAAACTTAAAAGTATAAAAATACAACCCAAATAAAACATAGCAGCAGTGCAGAATTTAAAACTCAGTAACAGATTTAAAACAGCGAAGCTAAAGGACGAGGATGCTAAAACGCTAAAAAGCTGGGAAAATAAAAAGGCCTTCACCTGGCACCGGAAAGAGGGCACAACTTAAGGCACCAGGCAAGCCTCTCTAAGAAGCTCATTCCACAACCAGGATACCACAGCAGAAGAGGCCCTCTTCCTGGTAGCCACCCACCTCGCTTCCTTTGGCAGGGGCTCCCAAAGAAGGACCCCTGAAGAAGATCTCAGGCTCCAGGCAGGTACATATGGCAGGAGACAATCCTTCAGATGACCTGGCCCCAAGCCGTTAAGGGCTTTGAATGTTAATACCAGCACTTTGAATCAGGACCAGACATGGACTGGCAGCCAGTGCAGCTAGAAAAGTACTGGCATGATATGATCACATTGCCCTGTCCCAGTTAACATTCTCGTTGCCCTGTTTTGGACCAGCTGAAGTTTCTGGACCATTTTCAAAGGCAGCCCCACATATAATGCATTGCAGTAATTCAAACGAGAGGTTATCAGAGCATGGATAAATGTAGCTAGGCTAGCTCTGTCCAGATAAGGGCATAGTTGGTATACCGGCCTAAGCTGATAAAAGGTAGTCCATGCCACTGAGTCCACCTGTGCCTCAAGTGACAGTTCTGGGTCCAAGAGCACCCACAAACAACAAACCTGATCCTTCAAGGGAAGCGCAACTCACTCCAGAACACGCTGAACATTACCTAGCTGGACAGACGAACCACCCACTGACAGTACCTCCTTTTTGACTGGATTGAGTCTCAGTTTATTGGCCCTCATCCAGTCCATTACCATGCCCAGGCTCTGATTCAGAACAGCCACCACCTCACCTGGATGTGATGTAAAAGAGAGATAGAGCTGGGTGTCATCCATGGATTGAGGACACCTAAGCCCACACCTCTGGATGACCTCCCCAGCGGTTTCATGTGGATGTTGAACAGCATAGCGGATAAAATAGAGCCCTGTGGAACCCCATAGCATAGTTGCCAAGGAACAGAACAATAATCCCCCAGCACCACCTTCTGGAATCGGCCATCCAAATAGAGCAGAACCACTGCAGTGCAGTGCCTCCAACTCTCAGCCCAAACATGGTATCCAGAAGAAGCCGCTGACAGATCGTAGAGAATCACCAAGGTCGCACTCCCCCATCCCTCTCCTGGCAAAGGTCATCCCACAGCGTGACCATGGCAGTTGTTCCATAACCAGGCTTGAATGCTGACTGAAATAGATCTAGATAATCCGTTTCATTCAAGAGTGCCTGGAGCTGTCCTGCAACCACCTGCTCAAGCACATTGCCCAGGAAAGGGATGTTAGCTACCAGCCTATAGTTGTTAACATCCTCCAGGTCCCTGTTAGACGTTTTCACGAGTGGCCTAATTTCTGCCTCTCTTAAAGAGGCCGGCACCACTCCCTCTCTCTGAAGGAAGACCCAGCCGGACATCCCTTCCTTATTTAATGTGATAAGCCAGGAAGGGCAAGGCTCGAGCACACAGGTGGTCAACTGGACTTGGCCAAGCATCTTGTCCACATCCTCAGGCCTCAATAACTGAAACTCGTCCACCAATAAAACTGGACCAAGCGGTGCTCTGGAAGCCTCTACTAATGGAACTGTATTAATCATGGTGTCCAATTCATAATGAATCTGATAAACCTTGTCTTCAAAGTGCTGTGCAAACTTGTCACTGAGGGCTCCACTCTCCCTGGCCCAGAGTGTAAAAATCTTCCCCATTTTTTACCTGATATTCCTCTCCAGACTAGTTCATACAAACGTTTTTCTCACCATAAAGATCACTATGTGACAGAAGTGTGTGAAACACAGTTTCGTGAATAAAGTTCAACATGTGACAAGGTGCTTGGTTCAAAGACCTTATGCAAACTCTGGAACTTACATACCCAAGCAAACAGCAGGGCAGTTTTGACCAGTAAAGAACTGTTACAATACTGATGCGAATTTGATGTGAATCTTAATCATAAGGTCATTTGGGGGAGGAGGAGAATCACCTAGTGGAGAGATATAGTGGAACCACAGTGCAAGCCTCTCACACAGGAACATGGGGAGCCGCCTTATACCACATCAGATCACTGGCCCATGTAGTTCGGTACTGCCTCTGACTGGCAGCAGCTCTACAGGGTTTCAGATAAGAGGGCATTTCCCAGCCAGCCCTACCTGGAGATGCCCAAGACTGGACTTGGGACTTTTTGATATGCAAAGCATGGGCTCTGCCACCGAGCTACATTCCCTTCCTATAGCTCAGGTCCCCACTGTCCCCACTGTAGTACAATTTGCAGAGCAGGAGGCCAAAGCAATTTCTTCTAGTGTATTCAATTTTGCCATGCATTGAGTCATACTATGAAGAGCAACACGCCATTCTGCACTAACTATATGTGTTAGCAGCTAAGCAGGAATAGCCATACCACCATAATACCACTAAGTTTCTGGCAATTCCTGTAGCCTCAGAATTACTGGGGGCAATAGTCCTGTAACAAGCACATGCAACACAAATGAGACTGGCATCCAGTTGAACAGTATGAAAAGGAATGGCTGAAAAAAAGAACTAGAATTGTAAATGGAAGGATGCATCAACCTTGCAAATATGTCTATAACAGACACTAGCCTAAAAAAATCCCACCTGTCCACACATACGTATGGCACAGCAGAACCAACCATTCCATTTTTTATTTAAAATGTTTGCTTCTAGGTGATCAAGCAGGAAATAGTTAAAAGAGGCAAATAGTTATTTACAATGTATTATAAAGTGATCCTCTGACTCGTAACATGAAAAATCCATGAAAAAATTGCAGAAGTAATAGGGATGATGAAGCAGGGAACTTCAGCAGATACAAGGCTGTGTAGAACAGGGTTGACAACTTGTGGCCCTCCAGATGTTTTGGCCTACAATTTTTATCAGCCCTAGCCAGCATAGCCAATGGTGAAGGATGATAGGAATTGTAGGCCAAAATGTCTGGAAGGCCAAAAGTGCCCCACCTGAAGCATAGGTGAAGGATAAGGGATGTCCATGAAATTAGGCCTTCACATAGATGATGTGTACAGTTCCCTGGAAATGTGAAGTCCTTGTAGTCTTTGTCAGACTGGAAAGCAGGCAGTTTTCACTATCGGTCAAGAAGCCGAATGGGGCTACACAAAGTAAACTGGCTGAAGGAATTAGGCTCCCTTCCACATGTTCCATTTTTTAAGTTCAAGAACGCGCAAATGTACGTTCTGCAAATGGAAATACGTGAGTTAAAATCTGAAATGCCTCTTCCACATTTGCTTCTCTGGGCAACAGGGAGTACTTTGCAGACCCAGACACAGTCACAGGTAAGCCACCTGGAGACTAACAGGCAAGCTGATTCACTATGTGGAGTTGGAACTGGTTCCTTCAAACATCTGCCTTGAATTCATTTCTCACCTTCAGCTGAAATAAACGCAGTGGGGGAAAAGAACACTCCACATTACTGCTTCTGAAGTGTTCAATAGGGGTTGAGTACTCCTTTTAAAAATAATTCCACTGTATTATTAGTTGGCTGCTGAGTCATTGCCTTCCTCCGCTTTAGGTGAGTAGGACGGTAACACAGATAAAACCATAACAATTCCATAGAAGACAAACAAATAATTAATCCCTGGCACAAAAATATAAACTTGACACAGTCAAAAACAAACTGCATGAAAATGGAAGATGCCCATCAATCTAAACCACAGCCCTGAACTTTTTACAGACCAAATATGAGACCAATCTTCCACCTGCATTTGAAGTTCTAACACCTATCAGATCGCCCTCCTTGAGAAGTCCCCTTCCTGTTTTAGCTAGAGGACATGGAAATATTCCACTCTTACATCTGTTGGCATCTGAGGCCACTGTGCTTTCTCCAGCACAGTGGAACCTTTTAACTTCTTGCATTCACCATCTAATAACGGATTACATAAACCTTTGATGCAACAGGAAAATGATTCACTTAACCAATGTTAAGAAAGAGGAAGTATGCATGACTGCTGAAACTGAACATTTCCCATGCTCCAAGTGGGAAGGACACTATTATTGGCTAAGAGTACACTGGTTTATTGCTCAGATCCTCTGGTTATTGGATGGGTGATCAAAGTGGGCCTTTTAGTTTAAAATCACCTACTTGGCAGTCCGTTTTGTAAGCTCGTCCTTCCATCTATTTGTAACACAATATTGTTCAGAGTTAAGATTTCAGAATAAAATTTGGAACAAACCTATTTTCAGAGGGCAAATGGAAGAGGGAGGAAATGCAAGATACAATACTATACAATGTATGCCCTGCAGACTGACATATTGAGTTACGGTTGGGCATATTCAGGTCAATATTCTTTGTTCTAACTTCAACCTTCAAAAGCAGCATCTACCCCGAAGGCTCAGAGATCAGAATTAAACTTGTCAGGGTGTATGTTCAGGACACACTTCTACATTTCATGTACAAACCCAAAGCTCTACCCCTGCACTCATTTCTCAAGTGAACAAGGACTCTCAAACACCATACATAGGAACATTGGAAGCTGCCTATCTAGCCCAGAACTGTCAACACAAACTGGCAGCGGCTCTCCAGAGTTTTAGGCAGGAATTTTTCGAGCCCTACCTGGAGATACTGGGGATTGAGCCTAGGACCTTCTGGGTGCAAAGCAAGTGCTTTACCACTGAACTCCAGCCCCGCCCTAACATAGGAGTTACATAGTAGGGTAATTTACTAGTACCCTATGTAACCTATTCCTAATCTTATCGCAGTCTGGAAAGGCGAGCAAGTTGCAACATTTTATTTTTTACTGATGGTTGTTCTATTTGCTGTAATATATGCTTCTTTTAAATATTTAAACACCTTACCTTGGAAAGTTGTTATAATATTCTAAATGCCTCAATGCCTCCAGGTGCGGTCTAGGCTACTGGTAGGAGGCTATGTAAATTCAGATGTAAACTAGAAACAATTGGTATGCCTAGTATTAACACAGGGTGCACACAGTCAAAAGTGGCTAGGGTTTTTTTCTCCTGCAGCTCAAGCCCACTTTCCTTTTGACCTTGCAACCCACTTGACAGACATATCAGCTAGCGGACTGAATGCCAAGTCAGTAGCGTGCCTTGTGTTATCTCCCACAACCCACCCACCCTCTTTTTTTAAGGGCAGGATTAGTATTTTAAATATTGAAAAACTACTTTGGGGAAAAGAAGCAGTGACCTGTGCATGGACGTTTCTGCTACAAATAGCAAGAACAGGATTTCAGTCTGGAGGAAAAGACTCTACGACCTGGTTTGCACGTAACACTATTTAACCCATGTGCTGTTGAATTCTGGTTTGGCGTGATGTGCAAACCCAGTCGTGCTAGCAACCATGTGTTAACAACAAACAACCAGAAAGACAACCCATGGTTTACTGTTAGATTGTGAACCCCAGTTGTTTAAACCATGGATTGTCATTATGTGTGAAAACAGAACTGTGGGTTATTCATAGGTTGTTTCACCAGGCTACAGAGGCAATGAGCAAAAGTGGTCAAAACCCCCAGCTGCTCCACAGGCCAGCACTACAGCACTGCAAAGGTATTTGGGATATAGGGAAGGAGAAGATAGAGAGGAAAAAACAACCCAAGGATTGAGAAAACAAACCATGGTTTGATCATTTGCCAGACACCCCCTGGGTATTGCAACAAATCATGAGTTAACTATGGGTTAAATAAACCATGTGTTAGCGTTATGTGTGAACCAGGTCAATCTGGCATAGCAAAATGCCAGAAGCATGCTTCCACAACACACTTACTGTTAAAATTATGTATATGTCAGGGTGGACACTGAGCCCATAGAATCCCAGAGTAGTTCTGATTCGGAGGAAAAGCAGTCACTCCTGGGAGAGGAGCGCGCCCCTTTTTCCCAGGGCCTGCAGCTGACAGAGATTCCTCCCACCAACATTCTTAGATTAGAAAGCAGTCCAGGGAGTGACCCAGCACCGATAGCAGACTGGTTGGATGCGCGGCGCAGACGCAGAGAGCGGCGCCAAATGGAGAGCGCGGAAAGGAAGCATAGCGCCCGGTTGGCGCTCAAAGAACGGTTGCGCCCAGAGGATCCAAGGGAAAAGGGGAGGGATTCTCCCTAGTCCTTATATTCAGGGGTCTGCCAGTAACTGCCTTTCAAACGGGGACCAACTGTTCCAACTTAGGGCATAGGGATGCTGCTGCTCAGATCTAGTTGCTACCTGCAGAGTTATTAAGTTGTAAAAGAAGAATAAAGCTTTGAAAAGAATCCCTTTGTCTGTGTCTGGACTTGGCTACTGGATTAGACTGAGAGAGCCCTCCAAGGAGCCCTTGACAGTATATCTGGAGGCACTCACCAGTTGCCCAGATTATAGATTTATAGATTATAAATATTTCTTTAATCATCAAACACCGCCACCTAACTGAAGAGTTTAATATGAAAGATATAGTGAAGTAGTGGTTCTAAATATGTAATGAAACTGGGAGTAAATCAAGATAGAGCAACACATGGCCTGGGGGCACGAGGCAGTCATCTTGCTGAAGCTAAGCAGGTCTAGGTCTGCTTAGCGCCTGGATGGGAAACCACCTGGGAACCCCTTGTTAGTTCTAAGGTGGAAGAAAGTTCGAGTACTAGAATTAGAAGACAGATGGTACTAAAGAAAATAGCTGTGTTTGTGGGGAAACTAACTTTTCCTGTCAGACGTTACTGCCAGGATGTGTCAGGTGAAATGGGCTAGTTCATCCTTCCCCAACTGGTGCCCTTCAGATGTTTTGGGTGACAACTGCCATCAGCCCCAGCCACTGTGGCCAATACTTGGGAATGATGGGTGTTATAGTCCAAAACACTTGGCAGGCATGAGGTCGGGGAGGGCTGAACTAGTTGAATACTTTGAATACCCAGAGTGCTTCTCCTATCATGTAATACTATGAGGAGAAATAGGCACACCACTCCCTTCCACACCCAACTCCTTTTTCACACTCATGCACTTGTTAAGCCAAAATAACCACTCCTGAACTGACTTCAACCTCCCTTTACATAATCAGATAAGATCATCTTAAAGACAGCCACTCACCCAAGCCAAGACCAGGTGCTCTTGACTCATCCAAGAATGAAAGATAAGGTGATTGTGTTAACAATCACAGGTTTCTCTCTGCTATGCAGTTCATTGTTCCACCAAGAAATACCATGACCTGCAAATGACTCAGGATAGTCAGCAGTGATGCAACTGAAACACTAAACTCCTCATCTGTGTAGACAGGGGTTGTTAGCTCAGGTTAGCAAACCTGGAACAACCACCTCTTGAAGCTCAATTGTAAGAACAAAGCCCACTTTTGTTAAGCCATTTCATCCATTCACCCTCTCACAGTCCAAAACGTCCACAACTCCACGTTTTTAAACTTAAATTAGGGAGCATTAGAACAAAGCCAGCCATCCCATCTGTAGCATTTGGAAATATGCTTGTCCCAATTAAAAAAATAATAATCCTTTGCTGCTGTAGCAGCCTTACCATTATTTTATGCATGTTACATTTTATATGTTATTTTAAACCACCTAGGTATATTTGTGATGAATGGCAGTATACAAGTTCCCTAAGTGAACTTCATTATCCTTTTTCCAGGCACATTATTGTCCAATTTGCAAATGCATCAACTGTCCTAATATTATCCATATATTAAAAGCAGGGATGAGCAAGATGTGGCCTTCCAGATGTTTTGGCCTAGAACTCCCATCAGCCCTAGCCAGCATAGCCAAAAGTGAAGGATGATGGGAACTGTAGGCCAAAATACATGGAGGGCCACAAATTGGCCACTCTTGATTTAAGGGCTGGTAAATATGGCATACCACCCACTTTACTTTGTCTGTGCCTGCATGCATGTGACCCCACTCCCAAACCTTCATCATATGCCCTTGGGGCTGAAAAGGTTGTACACCCCTGATGTAAGCCCTAACTGTGGTAATACACGGCAGCAAATCTTGGGCTGTCACCCTTCTCCACATAGATCAGTGAGTACAGATATGAAGGCCCAGAAAAAAACTGGAAAATACAGAAAACCCACATATTTTTCCAGGTTTTTTGAGGACTGTTTTGGAGTTTTATACGAAAAATTGGAAAAATCAAACAGCTTCGGATTATGAATTTTTTTTTTTTTAGACTTTAAGAAAAAGTATTTATATACTGGTGCTGGAGAAATTCGACACAGACTAAGATGAGCTCGGATTTCTAAGAATCCAACCTGCGGAATCTACTGCAAACAGACCGCCTTGGGCCACACTGAGTCCATCGACTTCCGGATCATTTTTTTAGTTTCCCAAAATTTACGCTTATTTATTCATAGGAAATACACAGGTTTCTGTTGAGACTGGTAAACATACGCGGGAAAGCGTTTATTGGAATGGGGAACAACAGGCTAAATGTTATGTACTAAGGTAAATCATGTAAATTGTTGCAAACCCTCTTACGGAATTATTTGTCTATTCTTCTGTACAATGACACCACCACCCCCTGCCCCAGAATCTGTCTGTGAACGGAGGATGGAACAAAAAGCGACTGCCGGTCTGTGAAACACAGACAGAGTGGATTTTACACGATCTGTACATCTCTAATTGTTACCCAATCTTAACTCCCCGCAAAATGATTTCTAAAAACTATGTAATAAGAACTCTTTTATAGAAAGACTAGAGATGTAAAATGCCTAGAAATAATGAAGCCACGGGAAAAAAATTTTTTTAATCATCTCTGTAAGATTCCCAGCAAAGTTAGTTCTTTCATTCCTTATTAAAATTATTGATCGATATATTTTACTGATAAGACATTTATGCTGTTTCCCAACATGTGAGTAGAGTCACCATTGTGCATTATTGAAAGTAAATGAGCATTCTTGACAGCTTGGGTTTTGTTTTTTTCCATGGCCTCAAAATTTCCAGAAATTTTACATCTCTACAAGTGAGTTTAATTTATCTACACACATCCTGACTTCTACCCTTTTTATGGCAAATACAACATCCTACAATTTCAAGAAACTAATCCCTGGTCATGATTACTCGAGTATTCTACCTATTGGTGATCCTTCTAACAATTTCTTTCAGCAGAAATTCTTAATATGGGCAAGCCTCCTTAATATCTTCACTTAATTTTTATCAAGTTGAAACCAAGTTATCTGAAGGATCTTCAAGTTACTTGAACTGCCTAATGCCTTAAGATTGGCCTTTTGAGGCCCTGCTCGCATGTCTATGATCAGGAAGTATTAGATTGGCAGGTACTAAAGAGAGGGCCTTTTCAGTGGTGGCCCCAAGCGTTTGGAAGTGTCATACCCCCTATGTTGATAACAATACATCCCCTATATTGATAACTTTTAAGCGGGCTTTAAAGATTTTTGTTTCAAACTGCTTTTTAATTAACATTTTAATGCTGTTTTAATATTATTTGCTGCTTTTGAAATATATTTATACTTTTATTCTGCTAATTTTGTTTAATTGCTGCTGTCATAATACTGTTATGATATTTTTGGATTGCATGTTTATGGACTGTAATGTGTAGGAATGGATTTTTAATCTTTCAATATGTTATAATCCTCCCTCACCTTGGGAGGATTACCCTGAAAGGTGGCCTATAAATTCCAAAATAAATCATACAGACCAAGAAATGATTTGCTCTTTCTAGTTCTCCATCCATTATTTATACAGGCCCACTGTCATTCAAGAAAACTTAGTATGTCTCTACACACACACACACACACACTTTTTCATAGTTATCCATTTTTCTGAGATGCATGACAGCATGAGAATAACAGGCTCACAAGAAATACCCACCAAATGGCATGAATGGGTATAAAGTGTGGCCATAAAACTGGGATATAGCCAAGTAACTCATCAAGTAACTCATCAAGTAACTCATCAAGAGTAACTCCATCTAGTTTTGGTCTCACCTCTTTCCTTTGGCCCCTTTCTTCCTCTCCCTTCACTCCCAGTCCTTTCAAAGCCTTGCCTCTATTCACTGCCATGTCTGCACCCTGCCTCCTTTCCCTCTTTTGTTAACTCCCATACAGCAAAAACAAAGAATCTTGTGGCATGTTAAAGACTAACAAATATATTATGACATAAGCTTTATGATTGGTTTTTATCATTGGTAGTATTGTTTTTGCTTTTATTATGTATGTTGCCCTGAGAGCTTAAGCTATAGGGTGAGTCATAAATTGAATGAATGAATAAATAAATAAATAAATGAATGAATAAAGCTTTGGTGCACTGGAGTCCACTTCACCTAATGCATTAAATTACCTTGACTTGGTATATATACACACATACGTATGTACACACACACACACACGGGGCGGGGGAGAGAGGTTAGCCATGAAGTTAGAACAGGGGTGGGCAGCTTGTGACCCTCCAGATGTTTGGGCCTACAACTCTCCTCACCATTGGCTATGTTGGCTAGGGCAGATGGGAGTTGTGGCCTGAAATACCCAAAGGGCCACAAGTTGCCCACCCTGGGTTAGAGGGAAAAGAAATGCAAGAAATGTAGACTGTGTTAATTACTTTAAACCTCAAATGTAAAACTAATTACACAGGGTTGGATCCAGACTAACTTAGGCATGATTTAGTCTCATTGAAATCCATGGGATTTAAGTTAGTTACGATTAACTTGTCTCACTGATTTCAATGGGACAAAACTTGACTCCCATTTAGTTACTAAAAAATGACTAAGGCATGACTAACTTCATCTGGATTCAACCAAGGGACTGTCCACAAAACAGTGTTGAAGGCAGCAAACACTCTTGCATTGGTAAACTAATTAACTTACCTAGATAGCTGTAGCCCATTCCTGCATCTTCCCTGTAAGGGAAAGCATTCACCTCTTTCCTTACTTGATTTTCTGAGTTAATCTGGTCTCTGGAATATTTGAAGTTCTGAGCATTGTCAAACCAGTGCAAGTTTATAGCAATGTGTTGGCTTGACAGGTATTTATTTTTACTGCGTCCAAAGCAGGAAGTCCTGCTATTGATACTGCCTTTCAATGAAATCCAAAGCGGGCTTGCGGGAGAATGTAACAGCAAATCTACCACCTCATCCAAAGCCAACTTCCAGGCCCCTTCCCTCTCCCTTTCCTAAAGCGCAGCTAGACACGCGAAAACGCACATCTAGCCAAGTATGCAGGGCAGGTGGAGCATGGAGGAGAGGATCCGCTCCGTGTTCCGCCCGACCTGCATTGGATAGGTGTCAGCCTTCACGTTCGGAGGCTGACACACCTGTCTCGATAGGATTGCGCCCTTAATCAGTTAAGATGCCAGAGCTCCCACTTCATTCTGTCCTAAAAGTACAGTAACATTTGCTAATACATTAAGCTTCCCATTAAGCTGTGACCCAGGAATGATTTTTGTCAAAAGTTAAAACTGAGCAGACTTTAGGACTCTTACGTTTGCTTTACAACAGTCTGAAAAATGACAAGCTTCTTAGATTTAATGTTTTCTACAAGACATTTTTGTAAGATTTGTTTCTGTTTTTTTAAAAAAAGCATTTCTGGATGGGAAGAGAATTCAAGATGCCATTTTAAATTGGACAAGAAACAAAATAATGCTAATAAAAACTGCTAACGCAGGGTATCTTCTGTGCATAATTCACTATACTAGTTTGTTGTTTTTAAGGGTGTGTGTAAATGTGTATAAATGTGTGCGTGCGCATGTGTATATGTGCGTTTCTTTATGTGTGTGTGCCCACACACACATGCACACACACCTCCTTGCCCCCAGTCTGAGAGTCAACGTACCAGAGACACTGCCTCTTCTGTATCTTACTGCAATATATAAACTGTCCAACAGTTCCAGAAGGTTTACGTGTCTGCTGCACAAGTGTGATACACTAACAGACACACACGGCACATCAATAACGTTTTGGGAGGCAGACATGGAAAACCCACAGACAACATCTGGCCCACCACCCCTTCTTTACCCACTACTGCACAGTGCTGTATGGGGAGCCATCTGCAGGCTAGTCTTCAGGGGCAAAGATGTGGAGAAAATGGGACTTCATTCGGGCTGGCTTTCCTAGTACACTTTTAAAAATAAAGTTTCTGATCTAGTATTCCGAACATGTCTGTGCTTATTAACTCTCCTGAGCATCTGGAGGGAGGGGAACAGGTTTTAATATACCACCCACATGGGAAGATTGTATAATTTACTATATTTTACTAATGCAGCATTAAAAATACTTACATCATCCACCAGATGAAAAAACAATTGTTTGGCTTAAGTGCACTCTCCTAGATGGTCTGCAAAGCAAGTTGCATGAACAATCTACATTCCATGCATTCTAACAACCAGCATGCCCCAATACCTCAACTTCTCTCTCTCTCTCTCTCTCTCCCCCTCCCCCTGTCTGTCTGGGTTTCAAAGTCACTTTAAGCCATGGTGGTTTATAAACTACTCACAGTAGCTTATAAACTACTGTATCCCCCACATGATCAAACAAATAAGCTACTGTGAGTAGCTTATCTTCCCCACCTGCGCTCCTCCTCCCTCTACATTCCTCCCACTAGGCCAGGATAGTATCCCAGCTTCCTTTGCATTGGATACCACCCCCCACCCTCACGCTGCAGTACCTCTCTCTGAGCCGCCCAAAGGAGTGAAAAACCTGGGTGCACCAAAAAGGGGGTGGTGTCTATAAACCTTGGAAGTTTGCAGGATCGGGACAAAACTTCATACACAGCTTCCCCTAGTCAGGAGGCATCCGATGCTCCGTCAAAACCCTGTATCCCCTCCCCCCTCCATTCCTTTCGCTTCCCCCACTGGCAGCAGCACACTTTTGACAGCTCCTTATTTTTACTATGCACTATGTTGCAGTATCACGATAATGCTATTTTGAGACAGGGAGACAGGGCGAATGGGGCTATACAGAGCAGCTTTTTTTTACTTCGCACTATGTCGCAGTTCAGGGGCAGTGTAGCGCTTTTGTCATTGGCTATCTGTACCTGGCTGCTAGGCAGATCTCAGAAACAGATCTGCCGGCTGGAGCTGAGCAATAGCCATGGTTTTGACCAATCTTGCTAAGCGACTCTGTAGCGGACCTTTAAACCATTCTTTAGGCCACTACGGAGCACCAGACAAAAAGCCATGGTGATTTAAATAAACCTCACTGCAGACCATGGCATATCAGAGAGGCATATCTTGGCTTAAGCCACCCTAGCAAAGGAAAACCACTCACAGATGACACGATAAGCCATGGTGATGTATGAGCTACTGTGAGTAGCTTATAAACCACCATGGCTTATCGTGATGTGTGTGCATATATGTATATTATCTTTTCCTTGCACCAGAAAATGCATGTTCAGCTACTTCCAAATTTACATAGGGTCTTGTGTCTCCTTTAAAGACTATTATGGCATAAGCTTTTATAAACTAGACAATGCAGGAGATGGCATCTGATGAAGTGGGCTTCTAGGCCTTATGTCATACTTAATTTGTTAGTCTTTAAAGGTTCTTAGCTGTTTTTTGCTGCAATAGACTATCCCTATGGAAGTTGTTCTAAAGCTACATGGTTTCTGCCATTGTACAGCTCCCAACAGCAAGATTTCCCAGTTGTCAAGCACAGATTGCTAGTCACATCCCAAAAATAAACAAAAATTTAAAAACTGGATATGCAACTAAATAGGCCCATTTTGGACGATATACTCCAAATAGGAACAAATCAGGCACATGCTACTAGCTGATACACAAAGTGCAAAATAAGTACTGTACCTTTTAAGAAGACATGCTTAACAGGTATGAAATCTGAATAAAGATCAAATACATATTTGAGTTTACTATTTAAATCTTCTTTAGGAGATTCAGCATCTATGCCTCACTTACTTGCAGTGAAGCCTGTTTGCTAAAAGCAAGGAGGAGGAGGAGCTTTACTGGGAAAATAGTCTTGAAATAATGTCTCTTTCATAAAAATTATACTAAATCTAGCTCTCTCCCTACTCCCCTGAGAGAGGTACTGGAAAAATACTAGCCCCTCCTCTAGTTAATTAGCTTTCCAGGCTGACTGCCAGTGGAAGTATCCCATTTTTTTTCATTGGCATAGCTTCCCAAATCTAAAATGCACTATATTAAGACAGCAAGGGACTACATTCTAGAGGTGAGAAGTTTTATCCTTTTCTCTTTTTTCACCTCAGTAGACAACTGAAAAAACAAACAAAAGCCTCTGCCCTAATTAATGAGTTTGTCTCAATCCCAAGCGGAAGGGAGATTCATAACAGGGGAGGAGAAGCCACTTATTCATTTATCCCCCAAAGAGTCTGCGTGAGAATTCACTGTAGTCCAAGGCCTCTTGAGTTACTGTACACAATGCAGTATATAGAACAGAATTTTAAGGATGGAAACAGCTGAACATCAGTTATTAAAAAAAAAACGTACCACTGAAATGTCTAATCAATCATTTAAACCCAGAAATTGTTCCTCATCTTCTCTCCGCTCCCAGGTCTCACATATAATTGGGTGCTTCCAGACAGAGGACTCCTAGCTGCCATTTAGAAGGCGTGGTGCAGCATCTTTTTCTCTTTAATGGATTTTTTGTGGTAATGAAAAAGACAGAAGCAGTGGTAGGAAAATACGGGAGTGGAAGACGATGATGTCTGGACCCCCCCCCCCATAACATTCTGTGAAAGAGGCAGGGCAATGGAAGGGTAAAAGCTTCACTTGGAAGCACCCACAGTGTAGGCAATAAGTTTCTAAAGGAGACAACATCGGCAAGAGTCTCTAAAAAGAAACAAAAAGCATGGAGTAACCATGGCACAGGAAACAAAATAGGAGCCCTGGAAACCTGATAGTACTCCCTTCTGTAGCTGCTGCGGCACAACCGGGGCTCAGCCTGGGTAAGTTCTCAGTACCAGGACAGACTCCCAGAAGTAATAAATACATGTGTATTGTAGCAGTCTAGTCCCTCCGCACCGACCCAATCATAACACATCTATACATGCTTAGGTGGAAAGAGCAGAGATACCAGGACAGTATATATAACTCCCAGGCAGGTTTAAGGCCCAATACCTACTCCAGGGGAAGGGCATCTTGTGGCCCTCCAGATGTTTCGGCCTACAACTCCCATCAACCTTAGCCAATGGTGAGGCATGATGAGAGTTGTGGCCCAACAACATCTGGAGGGGCACTAGTTGCCCACCCCTGTCCTACTCCTTCATTACAGACAACTTCTGGCACAAATTTGCTCCAGTGAAGGCTTTAGGCTTCTAGCAACAGCACTTCTCCAAGCAACAGCAGCAAGAAGTTGCCAGGGCACTTAAACACTTAACAACACAATGGGACACATGCTGGCGCTGGAACCCAGCTCTGGATGCTATCCTTTGTTGCCACTCTGCAACAGCATAGGATCAGAGTACAAATTTAAATGGTAGCATAAATATTCCGCAGGGCCAATTCACCAATTACATTTTCCAGGCATAAGTCAGTCCTGCATGAAAAGCTAGAAGTACCTTATGCACAGGAATTTCTTTCCTACCAACCTGTAATATCCAAATTGCATTCAAACTTTGTATTCCAGGGCCCCATTTACAGGGCCTGGAAATATAACATGTGATTCTGTACTTTAACTCCCACTATTTACAGGGAAGGTAGGATTTCTTTACAAAAAGATGGAAAACCAAGGCATTACAGACTACAGCAGAGGTCCTAACAACTATGACAGCATGCTTCATGACACTTATACCAGTAACTTAAGGTTAACTATTCTACACTAACAGCGCAATCGTAAATATGTCTACTCAAAAGAAAATCCCATTGATTTCAACAGGTAATTGAAGACTTATTTCCAAGTAAGTGGGTATACGATTGTAGCCTAACAGGGCAATTATGTACATGACCACACAGGACTAAGTCCCATTTAGTTCAATCTTACTCCCTTGTAAGTAGGTACAGGATTTCAGCCTACATCACCTCCTATAATCTTTTGTATCCTGATTTCTTAATGTTACATGACAAACATCTAAACCATAGCAACCACAAGAAGTTAATTAAAATGCTGCTGTTTCAGAGATCTAGAAAATGTTTGATAGAAACTGGAGTATTAAAGAAGCTAAGAACAACACAAGAACTAAGAATTCTGCTCTCATGATTCTTAATGAGAAGCAACATTAAGCCAGAATAAATCAATGTTAGGACAATTTTTTGTTTCAAAAAAGCATCCTGACCAGCCCACATAGAAAGAGAATCCATACTAAAAGTTCAACATTTTGAAACTGTTACTGAAAACTGTGCCACCGTAAATTATTTATGCTGCATTTCTATGCAGACTTTTGAGTAAATGTGCGTAGGATCAAACTGTAAAGAGTTTTAAAAGGTAACTAATAATCTCTATCTTTCACCCTCATTCCTGCACCTATATGAGGTCATATCTATTACACTAGCATACTATCCATCCCTATGGCACCATATTTTTTATTACCTGATATGGGTGTGGCAGTCTGAATATTCTACGTAAATTTTACTGCTTGTAGTAGCAGTACTGCCATTTACTCTCAACAGTATCACAAGCACTGTATAGAGGACAGGAGGTATACAATTCCTGCCTAGGGGGCCTACAATCAATGCCAGATGGCTAGGACAAAAATAGCACAGTATCCTTCTGGAGTAAGGCTGCTCCAGCACAGGGAAGACCTGGATGGAAAATTCAAGTAGCATACCCCTCCAGCTAATTGGCATGAGGCACCATCTACTATGATGTTCTTCTGAGAAAGCCCCACTGAAATGAGAGCAATGCAAGTAGTGCTCTTGGGCAGTTTCCATTCATTTCAGTAAGTTGCGTACAGATGCTCATGAGAGATTGCGCCACCTACTCTGTGGCCCTTAATAGCACCCAAAATCTGCCACCTGAGGACAATACCTCATCAAAGGTCTGCTACTGCTACCCCCATTTACATATATACTGGCACCAATCACTGCTGGCACAAGGGCAACCACACCCTGTGGGCCTTCTTAGGTAGAAAGATGTATGTATCTAACACACACAAGCCAAGATGGAGACCATTTTATCATCAACTGGAAAGTTTCCTTCCCAGCATTAAATACACTTCTCCCACAACCCTTGGATGCCTTATCTAATCAGAAGGTTCACAAAGCAGCATCTGTCCACAGAGTATTGAGATGTAATTAGTCTAATGAGATAATTTACGAGTTGGTATTAATCATACAACAGAAATAAAACCAATATTACTTCAGCATATAGGGCACTCCAACTAGTCAAGTCAGGTCACATACCCAGGGAATAAAGTAGAAACATTAACCCCACAGGTGCCACAAGAATTAATCTGTCACCTACTTCATGAGTACCCAATTATTAAAATCTTCACTCAGAAGACTTTACTCAGAACACCCTGGAAGCCTCTGAAAAGAAAAGTACTTCTATAAACAATGAGAGATTGATTTAAGTATTTCTTCCCCTCTACCCAAATAATCCAGTCAACACGGTGCTTATTTGGATAGCACAAAGAACAGCACAATGGTTGCGCAGTCACTCTGCTGGCAGTGGGTGACAACAATATTCAACCGTACGATTCTGCTTATGCAGGGGGAAACATGTAAGTCAGACTTCCCCAACCTGGTACCCTCCAGATCTGACAGACTACAACTTCCATCATCCCCAGCCAGTGTGGTCAATGGACATGCTGGTTGGGAATTATGCGAGTGGCAGCCGAACACAAATGGAAGGCATCAAGTTGGGGAAGACTGATGTAGGCACTATTCGTATCAACAGCCCATGCATTTCCCTCCTACACATGCAGAATCCTCTGTTGGATTCCGTTATTAAGCACCATCACCAAAGCTATTCCACAGCCAACTGACTGTGCTCTTTAGCAACATCTCAATGAATCCAGTCATTGATCAAATCCATACTACGGCTCACTGTAAGTTATTTAATCCACAATGAGTCACAGCACCCGCAGGCCCCAATTTCCATATGCAAGGCCCGCTTGGGAGGCGTCCTGTCAGGTGAAGCCGGGGAGCGCATTATAAAAACAATAACCAAACAGAAGCTAGTACTAGTGCAAAAATTTAAAATACAATACCAGATATTAAACAAACCGAAAAACTAAAATGCCTGGGAGAATAAGAAGGTCTTCAGCTAGCGCCAAAACAAGCACAATACAGGTGCCAGGTGAACCTCTCTAGGAAGCTCATCCCAGGATGCCACAGAAAAGGCCCTCTTCTTAGTAGCCACCCACCTCACTTCCTTTGTGGGGCTCCCAGAGAAAAACTGCTGAAACCGATCTTAAGAGTCCAGGCAGGTATATATGGGAGGAGACGATCCTTCAGCGGCCTGGCCCCAAGCTGTTTAGGGCTTTGAATATTAGTACCAGTACTTTGAATCAGGCCCAGAGATAGACTGGCAGCCACTGCAGATGAAAAAGTACTGGCATAATATGATCATGTTATATTTAACCCTCACATAACCCATGCTCCCTGGGTTCGCACAACACAACAACCCCCAAAATGGTGTCTGCACACACCCCACGTCTGTGGCAGACTCACCGTGCACTTGCTCTTGTTAGCACACCTGTGCACACTCCAGCAATGACGCTGTGAGCCAAAAAGGCCTTCATTCAGATCTCACCTCTGCCATGCATGAATTCATGAGATAGCCTTTGGCAAGCCAGCCTCAGCCCCCACCTCTGCCACTAGCACAAAAGGATGACAGTGAACTACCTGGCAGGATTGTTGTAAGGATTACTGAGACACAGTGTGTTCCAAAGAGGCTCATGTAATACAGCAGGGATGGGGAACATGTGGCCCTCCAGATGTTGTTGGTCTACAACTCCTATCACCTCTCACCATTGGCTAGGGCTGATGGGAGCTGCAGTCCAACAAAATCTGAGGGCCGCACATTCCCCACTCCTGCTCTAAAACACTACAGAAATCCTAGATATTATTATGCTTACATCATCATCATTCAAGGGAGTTGTTGACACATTTTAAAGTAGGGTACATTCAGGTGGGCTATTATTCCAGGATAGCTGATCCTTTCCCTCCAGCATATGACTGAATATTCAGTTGTCTCTCCAGAGCCAGTTCCATCTGGCTGTAGTTTCCTCAGACAATATAATTAGTAAGGATAATGCAGCTGGTTACAGATGCAGCTGTCAGGAAGAAGAATCCAGTTGCATTATCCACTGGCAATCTTTGCAAAACTAGCATTGTCCAAATCCACACTGATAGCAAATATACTCAAACAAAAGTCTAGGCTTTTGTTAAGCAACACTTTAATAGTATTAATTGCTCCATGAAGTATTGGTCCTAGCAAGTTATGTACAGGAGTTACATATACACAAGGGCCTACTTGAATCTACAACTTCATTAGATAATATGTCTCTTTCGTTTTACACGTATCTGCCACATATCTCCCGAGTGAATCTAGTGATCTGGGAAGAGGGTTTTGGCTTACACATAACAGCTTTTGCTTGCACCAAGATCTAAGTAATACCATTGTCATGTAGCCCTCAAAATTATATTTCCTTATGACTAATTAATCCAAGCCTTTACAAAAAACGAGGGGGGGGGACCAAGACACGCAGGGAAAAATCCTGGGCACCCAGAAGATGGGAGAACACTAGAAGTTAGGCAATAAGAAAAGATGCGCTATTACAGTAAAACAAGGACAGAAGGACAAAGTAATTCCACTCTGCCTAGAGATGTGAAAGTCCAGGAAAAATACCATGAAAAACTTTTTTCCCCTGAGGACCATTTTTGTTTTTTTTCTGAACAATTGGAAAAACTGAACAGCTCTGGATTATGAAATATTTTCTTCTAGAACTTAAGACAAAGTATTTATATATTGTTCCCCAGCCTTTACTCCCCCAAAAAATGATTTCTAAAACCTATGTAATAAGAACACTTTTATAGAAAGACTAGAGATGTAAAATGCCTAGAAATAATGAAGCCAAGGGAAAATATTTTTTAATCCTCTCCGTAAGATTCCCACCATAGTTAGTTCTTTCGTTCCTTATTAAAATTATTGATCTATAGTATATTTTTCTGATAGACATTTATGTTCAGTTTCCCAACATGTGAGTACAGACACCATTGTGCATTCTTGACAGTCAAATGTGTATTCTTGACAGCTTGGGTTTTATCCTATAGAGTCCTGTGTTTCTGATGCTGTAGCAGTCATTTGAAGTAGTTCTTATCTGTTCAGACAATAATTACAAATTTACTGAGTTTACTTTTAAAATATAATGATAATTTTATGAGCACAGTAAGTTATCTATAAAATAACTTAAGGCACAGAAAGGCTGCTTTATGTTCCTAAACCAGCCCTCCCCAACCTGGTGCCCTCCAGATGTTTTGGACTACAATGCCCAGCATTCCTGACCACCAGCCATGCCGCCCAAGCCTGATGGGAGCTAAAGTCCAAAATATCGATGGGGCACCAGGTTGGGAAAGGCTGTCTTAAAGCAACAAAGTGATTTTAGATCTGTAAAGAGCAAAACAAAAAAAATAAGTATTGCTTGCTTTTCAAATTTTCCCCAAATTTCCGGGTTTTCCCTGGAAAAAGCAATAAAAACCCAGTTTTTTTCCATGGCCTCAAAATTTCTCGAAAGTCTGCATCTCTAACTCTACCTGAATTTTTGACATTATATTCTGACAACCTTATTGTAGATAGACGTAGCAGACCAGCACCTGAGAGACATTCAATCCAAGCTTTAAGCTAAAACACACAATTGTACAATACAGCTTCAATTAAATTTCACATGAATGTTAATGAAAGATTTGAGGGGGGGATCAATGGTTCAAACATTATGAAATGCCAATGTTACAAAATGCTAGGGGGCGGGGGGGGAGAGAAGCTATGGCAGATTTAAGACCAAAATATTAACTTGTGAGTATATTTCTTATCCATTTAGCTTTTAACCCAAACTGCCAACAACACATGCATGCTTTTCTGTATAGCAGAGATCGCCATAAAGGTAGCAATGGAATGTATGGCACTACCTGCAGTTTGCTTTGAATCAAGAGTGACTCCTGCTCAGATGAGCAACTGAGTGGCCAACTATACTTGTTCCTGACCAGCCTCTCACAACCATACTTTCCCTCCATGCCACTTCCAGCCAAAAGAGTGCTGTTTCCTATAAATGGGGGGGGGGGGGAAATAGCAGTACTATGGTCGCGGCACCTACGACTCCCTCTGCCTGACAGGCTTGGCCTAACCGGCAAGGAGAACAGCACCAGCGTTAAGTGAGCACTAAAGGCCCCTACAAAACTATATGCAGGACTACTGTTGTGGTACTGAACAGAAGTATTTACCAAGACAGATTATTTTAAGACCCTTATCTAAAGCTTAGGTTCCAGAGAGCTGGTTTTTACCAATAACACCAGCCATCGCAAGATTCACAGTGGATGTGAATAGTTAAAATAAGGTAACATTCTGCAGTTCTCAGGCCACGGTTGCACACAGTTGCTTCAGTTTAAGTCCTGCACTATTTGCAGAAATTGTTAAAATAAGTTTCATCCTTACTTTAAGGTGAAGAGGCACAGACTTCCTCAACTGTCTGTTCATGAGATCATTACCAAAACAGATCCTGCCCTTTCTCTTCCAAGGATGCCTCTATCAATTTCAAAGCAACTATATCCTGAAATCAGAGGACATCTTTATACGATTTCAGCACTGAACATAATCCTCCTTTGAGGGAAACTGGGAAACATATTCTTATCCACACACAAAAAAGAAGTATAAACAGCACAGAGTTAAGAAAACCCTCTTGAACAGCTTTTCTAGGAGCACAGAATGCTGTTTTTCTTTGTTCTCATGCTTACAGCCTCACCACCTTGGCAGAACAACTCCATATGAAGAGTGCAGCTTTAAGTTATCTGTGAAAATAAAATGGCATTAGTTATAACCATATGTTTTATTCCTGCAAACAACCTGAACATTATCAGGAAGTTCACTTGAACTGCACCCTCATAAAAAAAAGAAAGGTATGTATGTATTTGCTTAACTTTACCTGCATGAGCAGAACAACTCAAATAAATACAGATGAACATCTGTGTAAAAGCTAAACAGATGTTTCTTGCAGGACGGGAAGCTTAATGACAGTTGTCAAGGATGTAGCTTGGGCTATACTTTAAATCATAACACAGTTGTCAAGAATTAATCTAGTCCCAGCTTATATGCATGTGGCTGAGAGCACATAGTTTCCCCCACCCCCCAAGTCACTCCTCTGTGTTTAACCAAAGCCTAAAATAGAAGACTGCTGTTACCTCCTATTTAAGCTGCAAGTAACTTACCAGTCTGCCAACTGTATTAACAACTCCCTAGGAGACTGCATATTAATCCACAAGAGAAATCACTAACTCTTCAAGTAACTATAGTGAACTACAGGCAAGGAGCTATTACTATGTGGGGAATCCTAGAAAAGACAACTTGAACAAGCAGCCATTCTTCATCCAGCTTCTGAGAGGAAATCTTATGAGACCCAATGCTCAATTTGTGCCCTTTGATGCAACAGTACAGTATCCCAGAATACATCTTGGTGATCCAGGGAATATGGAGGATTTCCATGTGGGGTGGAGGGAGAAGTTACAAGATCTGCTATATTACTTCGCCATGATTTCTAAAAGTGAAGCAAAACAAACAACCAGATTCACAGGAGTCCTGGATGCTGGTAGCCCTTCTGCTCTTAATGTTCTCTCAAACTATGCTGAGCCAGATCCACAAGTGCTTTGCATAGAGAAAATCTAGATATTATAACTATAGATTTATTTATTACATTTCTATAGCACCAATAGCCAAAGATCTCTGGGTGGTTCACGGCAATTGAAACCGGAAAATACAAGATAATATGCACAATAAAAGTTTAAAACCACAGTATAAAATAGAAGTACAAGCCAAAATAACACCTAGCAGCAACACAAAGATTTAAAATACAGTAACACATTTAAAACAGAAACTGAAAGACTAAAATGCCTGGGGAAATAAGGTCTCCACCTGGCGCCACAAAGAGCACAACATAGATGCCAGGCAAGCCTCTCTGGAAAGCTCATTCCACAACAGGGGTGCCACAACAGAAAAGGCCCTCTTCTTAGTAGCTACCCACCTCACTTTTGGCAGGGGCTCCTGGAGAAGGACCGCTGAAGCTGATCTTAGGGTCCAAGCACATATATATGGGAGGAGACGACAGACTACTGGGGTCCTGATTTTACAAATATGAATATATACAATTATCCTGAGCTGTGCTTGGCAGCTTCCAAAAGTCCTCAGCTGTGTATGGGATTGTGGGCCCAGTGATCTGCCCTCCCCCCCGCCAGTGATCTTCCCTCCCCCCGCCAGTGATCTGCCCCGCCCCACCAGTGATCTGATACCCTCTTCTACTGGACATACACTAGCACAGGTATTGAGACTCCTGAAGTCAACAATGGCAGGTCGGCATGCAATGAGCACACTTGCCTGAAGCAAACTGACGGCCCAGAATAGGTTAGGTCTCACCACTGCAGTAAGTGCATACTGCATGCTCTTGTTTAAAGTCAGGGGTGCCGAATCTTTTAGCCAGAGAGAAGAGTTCAATTTCACACAAGTTCTCAGGAGCTGTATTCCAGTGGTAGGTGCAGCCTAAAGCAAAAGGGGCAGGGCTGGCACACCAAAAATACCAGCATATTGTATCTTAAAGCTCTTATTGTCAGTAAGTAAACCTTGGGAGAGACATTTCAGCCTTTAGAAGAGGAACTGTGCAAAAGCCTGGAAGATACCAAACAAAGGGGGGTCAGGGGGAAAGAGCATGGCTATTTGGGGAACCCCAGAAGGCTGGGTTGACACCCCTGCTTTAAGTACAAGGTATTTAAGAGCCAATCCAAATGTTGTGTGGCCCTGCCTGAGGCCCTGCCCCTTTTGCCTTAGGCCCCACCCACCATCACTGGAAATGAATGCAATGCCAAAATGCAAGCCATTACAAGATATTACATAGGGAAAACAAAACAACACGAGTACACTATGTGCCATCTGGATTAGACCTGTAGAAATTAAATACCATGTATTTAATTCTGGCACTTTTACCTGTCAAATATGCTTCTGTCAGGAGTCACAATAGACAAAAAAAACATGCTTTTAAAGCAACCTTGGAGTTAGCCACTCTACCAGGACAAATGATTTGCCAAACTCACCGCTCAGCTACCTTGTATCTACACTAATAAGCTGTTTTATAGCCTGGCCAGTGCTTTATACTCATCTGCAAGGCTAATTCAAACCAACATTCCTCTGGATTAAATTAAGTTCCATCTGGAACATCTTTCAAAATGTATGATCTACAGAGATATACATGATCATTTATAACAATGCTATTCGTACCAAACATCCTTTCTCAAAACACAGCTTCAAATTAAGCCTAGATTAAGAATTTCACATGTTCAATCTGCTATCAATGCACTGATTAATTGCACCAATCAGTGCTTTCACCTCCAGCGCCTATCACAACATCAGCATGATATAAAGTAATTCATAGAGCATGTAAAAGCATTATAATTATGGAAAGTCCTGAGTCAACTAAGAGTTCCTGTATCTTCACAGGTTCAGGATTGTACTAATTTGTTTATCTTTCTTTGAAAGCTGAAGATATTTAGCTCAGGGAAAGCTTCTTCTTATGTCAGAAGCAGTTAACTTTTAACATGACCAGTCAAGACCCTTGTTTTCCTTGTTTTTAAGGCAAGGCATGACACATACAGGAATGGATTAAGAGAAAGATTGAGAGGTTAAAAAGAGGTTTGTTTTAAAAGGTCAATTATAAAGTATTCCTGAGAGAGAGAGAGAGAGAGAGAGAGAGACTTGTTTAAATGAAATCAGAATTGAACACAAAGATGTTAAAGTCTCCACTTGATCTTGCAAAAAACCTCTGTCAAATAGGTAATGGCTGTTTTCCTATGCGACAGAACAAATCAGGGGTCCTACTCTTGGGATCAAGCATTATTAATATTTATTACTGTGAAAATTATGAATAGACTGTTAACCAAACAGCAAGACCATTTGATTTCCTGTACCACCCAGTAACTACCAGATTCTGGAAATCTCTGGGCACTTACAGCACAAACCCATGCATGTGCTCAATGGAATGTATTTCCTATAAGCAAAACATGTTTAGGATAGTAACTTGGCTGCAATCTATGCACACTTATTTGGGAGTAAAACCCATTGAACTCAATGGTACTTACTTCTGAGTACAGAATGTAGTATTGAGCTACTAATCTTCAAGTAAGTGATCTTGCATAGTATCCTTGCATGAATAAAGGTAGCACAAACTGATTTCACAGCTCCCTAGTTTAAGAATCTAAATTTGGTAATGCAAAAAGCATAAGGACTGTTGGACAAGTAGTTTTAGATTACGCTCCTAATTTGTACAAAGGTTCTCTTCAATTACGACTGTTATGTTTCAATTGTTATAGCAACCAATTAAGATGCATGCTTGTTCAGTACATCTAAATTAGAAACTTGGATTTAAATCAGCCTGGATATAAACTAAGTTGTCTTAATTTAAATGAATACATTCTATTTAAATGTATTTAAATAAATCCATTAGATCATTGGCACTTAGGCCCACTTAGCTTTTTTCTGGATTGAACTTGGGGTACATTCATTGGAGTATTTGGGAAGGACCATTATAACGGAGGAATTCAGGCTACAACCCCTAAGCACACTTACTAGGGAACTAGTTCCACTGAACCCAACTGAACCTGCTTCCAAGTAAACATGCTTAGGACTTCACTGTAAGAAGCAGTTCACTGATCTCTTGCAACAGTGTAGTCTCAGTGGCTTCCAGTTATACTAGCATAAATGTAAATGGCTTGTTTACTCCTAACATGCAGCCTCTGTTCTCTGCCTTACAAGAATTGTAAGTTCCAATTAGAATTAGTGACCAATTAAAGGCTGGCTTTTATATTTCCAAAGGCAGATCTTCCATTGCCTTCCCGTTCCAGAAATGCCTCTTTGTAAGGCAAGATCTTCAATACAAGGTATAGTTCTAAACATAATTACTCTGAAACCAAAGCAGAAAGGTCTTATTTCATGCCCGCACAAAGAAATAATTTCCCCTTTTTATTTCTTTTTTCCAACGAATTCCAGCTTGAGGGAAAGTTGTATGTAACTTAGACACTTGTATACCACACTGTGAACACTGGCTAGTGCCAGTGGTATTATCTTACCATCCCTGTAATGCTCTTGACATGTTCATCTTTATAAAACACACACACACACACACACAATTATGCTCATATAAGCATGTTTGTGAGCATGTAATTAACAATAGTGCAATTTTATATGTATCTACTCAGAAGCAAGCCCCACCGAGTTCAAGGGGATTTACTGTCCGGAAAATGTGTATATAGGATTGCAGCTTAAGCCTTTAAGAAGCAGGCAAGCAGTTTGACAAGGTAATTCCGTTACTTCTCCCTTTACAATTCTCCAGCTGCTGCCAGTCCACAAGTGTATCTGCAGAATGCCACAATGAGAGAGAGAGAGAGAGAGAGATTTGCTGGAGATGTCTGCCAGAGCACAAAACAGACTAGTTTAGACACCTTGCACAGCATCCTTCTGCTATATTAGTATCATTGCAAGAGGGCAAATAAAGCACAAAGATGACAAAGTGCAAGCTAAAATGCAAAGCAAGGCAAGAAGAGGAAAAGAGAAATGATTTCTCCTAAATAGTAGTTAGCATGTGCTCAAGTTAATGCAGTGCAGGGAAAGCTGGCTCTTGTTTTTCCCCCTTTATGTCATTTTCAATGTTTCAGCACTTGGTGGCCATCAATATTAAAACAACTGCAAGATGATCCAGAGGCAGTGCTAACCCAACTGGAGTTACAGCTGCTGAATATGGCCTAACTCACAAAGCCATGGTACTCCTAGATTTAGCCTAGAGTTTCTGCTGTACTTGCAGGTTTATTAGCTGAGTTATCTAGATTAAGCTAGCATGCAAACCAACTACTGCCCAAACATCCAAGTAATCTCTTCCCCCCTCTCCTAATTTGGCTTTTTGTAAGCAACCTCCCAGGAACATAAAAGAAAACAGCACGTGCTAACATCACTTCTACATAAAATTAGTGTATTGGACTAGGCCAACATCCTTACATTAACCTGGCAAAGCGGGGGGGGGGGGGGGAGGATAGACCGCAATAAAATTGTTAAGCTCTAATAGCGACAGCGATGTCATTCAAATAAAGAGAAGAACACAGCTTAAGAGCGAAGGAATATAACATTAAGGCAAAAGGGTGGGGCAGGGATTAAAAGATTTGGGAGAGGGAATGGAGAACTAAAACTGAAGTTCGTCGGTAGGGGGATTTGCAGAAAATTCTAAAAAGTAATCTAAATCGGATATACGGGTTTTGGATATCGGCGAGACGCTGCAGCTGGACAAGAGAAGGTATAACGGGGGGGGGGCGGGGAAGCGATTGGGAGAGGCCAGGGGTTTGTAACCCCTCGCCACTCGGGCGTGATAATAAAAGCGAAGGCTGGGAGCGAGTTGGGCGCCTCCAATGCTCCAAAAAGACGGGGAGGGGGGAGCGCTAGGGCAACTTCGACTCGAGCTGATTCACGATCGCATGAGCCACAATACTTAGGAGCAAACTCCGCGGGGGGGGGGGGAGTGTGCACAGGGAGGAGGAGAGCGCGGGGAATACTGGGGGGGGGGCTGATGCCGCACCCCTCCAGGCAGGCAGGCAGCTGGCCCTGAGCGTTCTAGAACGACACCCCCCCCCCCCGAGGTTGCAACGAGGAAGAGAAAAAAGGGGCTCAGCCCGCGCCGCCGCTGCCTGGCGGAGGAAGTCGAGTCAGCAGCGGCGGCACTGCAGTGCCGGGCGCACCCGCCGCAATGAGAGCCTGTGGGCTTCAGGAGCACAAAACGCCGGTAGGCCCCGAAGCCGCCTGGCGAGGCATCCCCGCCTGCCCGCTCTCCCCTTAGCCACCCTCCCCGCCACCGCGGCAGGAGCCGCTCCCCCGCCGCGCCACTGACCGATCACCTCCTGCAGCTCGTAGGCGTCCCGGCAAATGGGCCAGCCGATGGCTTGGGGCGCGGGCGCCGGGGCCGGGGGCGGCGCGGCAGGCGCTGGCTGAGGCGGCGGCGGCGGCGGCGTCTGGACGTGAACGGGCGAGTCGCTCTGCTCCGCCATGATGCTGCTGGGGCGCGCGAGCAGCGACCTCCCTCAAACTTCCCTGCCGGCAGCACCTTTAACCCTCGACTGCAGCGCGCTCATCCCCGCCCGCGGCCCCATCCTGCCAGCCAGCCGCACGGCGGGGGAGGCGGGAGCGCACCGAGGGGCGGAGGCTGCGCCTGAGCGCGGAACTGCCGCTGGCGGCTGCCCGCGTTGGGAACAGACGTAGCCGGGCGGAATTGAAGTCGCGCCTCGACAGCCCTGGGTCGTCAGCGGGCCGGGCAGCCGCACGCACGGACGGACGGACGGACGGGTGCCGAAGACGGGCTTGCGAGCTACTCTCCAGCAAGCGGGCGGCGCAGCATCGCAAAGACTTGCAACGGCCCGATCCCCAGGCGCGCGTCTCCTCGCAAGCCAGTCCCGGTGATTCAGTGGGGCTTACTCTCCACTAAGGTCCGCAGAGCCGTATTTCGGAGCACGCCCCTCTGAACATTGCAAGATCTGCTTCCGAGTCGGCGTGCATAGGATTGGGCTGCATAAAGGGGGGGGGGTGGACGTGAAAGGGGGCATTTTATGCTGCGATGGGTAACTCTCGCTTTAGAGAAGGGGAAATCGGCTCCAAAAACTGGGCGAGCTAAGCAGCCCCTTGCATACCAAAGGACCCATACTCAACACTGCTTAACTGAACTCAGATCAGTTTCTCTTTTAACACACACTTGACTGTGCATTCCGGCTCAGTATGGGTAATCAACCGGCTTTCCTTTCAGATCCTATTTTTGAAGAAAGTAGTGGGGGAGGGGGTTCCTTTCCTGATTACCAGGAGCATAAGAGCTTCATCCTGCATGGGTGATATAATTAAAATACTCAAAAGGGAGGGAGTCAGCGCCCTTGCTTCCCATCATCCACCCCTGCTTTGGACATTCCGCTTGGTAAAGATGTCAAGTACTAAGGGCACAATCCTATGCGTGTTTAGACAGAGAAAAGGCCTACAACTCCCAGCATTCCCCAGCCAGGTGAACAATCATGCATAAAATTGCACCCTAAGTGGTACTTTCTGGAGCCCGAGAGTATTCTGTGAACCTTGTTTGTTTGCAAGTTTTGCAGTGCCAATATTCCTTATACATAAATTATTGATCAATATGATAATCAACCAGACAGACTACAAGGCTCTAGTATGTGCAAGGTTGAAAACATAGGCCTCACGCGAGCACATGCAGCATTTGACAATTTTTCCGTAAGTGACAGTGAAAACACCTTTTTAGTCGTCGCAGTATCACTTGTGAATGTTGTTAACAGCACCAGGACTATTTTTCAATTATACATTCTTTTCAATATAACTTTTCTATTTAATTTCGAGGTGTGAAAATTGGAAAGCAGTTTTCCACATTGTGAAGCCCTGAAATTCCAGTTGTGATTGCTTGCACAGTAGAATAAGATATCTTTCTTTCTCCCTGTGACTGAATTGTGTCTAGTCTAACTAGGGTGAATCATTATTTTATAAATAGATTTTGAAAAGTGATGGTTCGCATTACATTGTGTTCATTTTCCTCTAAAATCTTCCAGCCTAACCTTTAATTTTTGTGAAAGTTATCTATCTGTATGCACCCATTCATTCCATCGTCATTTCAGGTTTTGTTTCCCCAGTTCTCATTTAAATTGTTTTTTTGATTTATTAGCAGATCTGAATTCACTGGTATGTAAAGATTTTCTGAGAAATTGTCATTCCCGATATGGTAGCCCATAATTTAAACCTAGCCATCCCTCCACTATCACATGACAGTGGAACCACAGCCAGGTGTGGGTCTACTGTATGGTCAGCTGGTAGGTATTTAAAAAAGCAGAATGGAATGCTGGCTTGTAGTGAAGCAGATGCTGGGTAGCATCCAGTATTAGTCCTACTTAGGGTAGGCCCATGGAAATGAATGGGATTTTAGTTAGGCTATCACTGGATACATCCCACTGTGGCAGGTATGAGGGTCATCCCAGAAACATGTTAGCACAGCCCTGGCAATGAAGGTCATCCCAGAAACAAACTTAGCACAGCCCTGGCAATGTGAAAAATAGTGTTTCTGAGCATATGCAAAGTGCCATCCCTTTACCATTGAGTAATATCTTCAGATTGCCACATATTTAGGAACAGAAGTGCAGGTTTTAAAGTTAGAGGGTGAGCTTCATGCATGCTTGAGACACAGCACTTTGTTTTTAGATGTCATTCAGTGGCAGATGCCTATTTTTTGTGTTCATTGTATAAGGGATAGTATAACTTTATAGAAAGAATTAATAAAAGACAAGATACCTGTGAAGTCCTTATCTTCCTGTCCTTGCATCTGGCTGGATTCATAGCAGAACTGCAATAAGTTCCATAACTGGACATCTGAGATATGTGGACACATGTATTCTGGCAGTCCGACTGCATCGAGAGCTCAGCAGTACTGCTTTCTGGGTACCAGCTGTTTCCAATACTAAAAGAAAATGCCTGTCCATTTCTGTAGCTCATCCCAAGAATTGCATATGTGCTTAATGATAGCTCAAACATATTTATGTATTACCAGGACCAGATTTAGGTAATGGGGGTTACAAAAGACAATGACACAACACAATTCTCTAAAAAGTACAATTTGGTTTTTAATAGTGTTGCCACAGTTTTTTTCTGGCATGGCTCCTGCGAAGTGTAAGAGGTGCATCTTCCCGAGTCATTGCAAGTCTAGTTTTTGAATCCAGCAAAAGCTGTGCAGTGCGATCTTATACATGTTTATTCAGGAGTAAGTTAAACTTACATACAATTGTACTGTAAATCTGGCAGAAACAGTGTTAGTCATCCAGACCTACAGGGAGATTATTTGGTACACCAATATCCATGCCATTTTTGGCAAGAGCTTTACCAAAAAGCAAGAGCCTTAAAGGGGGAAACTACATTTCATCCTGTAGCCAATACCTAGCTATTTCTGTGTTTGTCATCTAGCCCTGAATGAAGGGGCCAGATGTGTGATCTTTTGAGAATCAGTCAGTTTCCTGTGAGCTGAATGTTGTCTTCCCATCTGAATCAGCATGCATATTTGCTTTTTCATATCAGCCCAGCAGATCAGTTTGATGCACCTCAAGGAAATATTCTTTTGTTTAAACAGTTTTTAGATAGGTGAACCTACAGAGGTGCACATGCACCTCGCTCAGGTCATCTCAACTGCTAAGTGATATGCACATGACTCGGTGCTACTGCACTGGTTGGGAAATCACAGATTCAATAGCCTGAAAGAAGTTAAATAAATCTTTATAGCACTTCTGCAATTACATGAAGGTGTGACGATGATGATGATAAAAAAGCAGCACTGGTTTTGAGTTATAAAATTTCTACTACAGGGTTGCTAATGGTTTGTTTGTTTTTCAATCCAAGTGACAACTTTTCGGTATCCTTTCTCTGCATCACTGTTATAGTATCCCCAATAAGGAATATACCGTCGTCATTTCACGAAAGCCCATTGAAAACTGGAATATGTGTGTTTAGTACTCTCTTTCTTCAAAACCTTATTGCCTGCCTTGATTGTACTTTAGCACATTCATTTATTAAAAGTGTAATATAAACCATGTTCTGAAAGACGTGATGCTTTAATTTTGCTTATTGCTGACAGATACTTGAAGGTTATGTCAAAATAATGCTAGACATCATTAAGGGATCATGAGACTCAACAGCAACACAGAGACACAGATGAGAACAAATGATAATAGAATCCTGGTTCCTAATAAAATGGACCGAGTACTGGGAAGACCATGTTAAAGCAGTCCCTGTGTATACCATAAAAAAGATAAATAGAATACGAAAAAGGAGGAAAATAATATTGCTAAGTAGGATGTCAAGGATTTGTAAGCAGCAGTTCTTAAGTAGAGCAAATCTTTATTGATCCATACTGGTGTAATAGCTTTTTTAGACCAACTCAAAAGTCACTAAATGTGCAAGCTTTTGAGATCTCCAGATATCTTCATCAGGCAAGATGTTACAAAAAGCAGATTGTGGGGAGGGGGGTAATGGGGGGGAGGCTGACTTAGGGTGCAATGTTTAGAAATAAAAAAGGTCCTACAACTCCCATGCTGGCTGGGGAACGCATAGGATTGTGCCCTTAGTGTTAAAGTCGTGATGTCTGCCATCGTGATTTTCAACATCAGGTCAGCCTTCTCTCTCCTAGCCTTCCCCACAAACCTGTTTTTTGTAACATTGCCTGATTAAGAGATCTGGGGATCTCTAAAGCTTGTGATATGGATTTCAACATTTTTCTTATGGCCAGCACAGGTACCTTTGGTTTTTGTAATTTTTATTGAGGCTTTTCAGACAAGAGCTTGTCTAAGAAATCGTTCTAGTCTTCTTAACTGAAGACTTCTGTGAATTCTACCACACACGCTGCTCAGTGCTTCTGTTTCTGTGTGTGTATAAGGCAACCTTAATTTGAATTGGACATGACTGATACACATCCTCTGTGGCTTGTGCTCCTAGAGTTGCATCTTCTTTTGCTTGACAGAGACTAGTTTGTGACTTTATCAGCTGTATGCCAGACAGAAATTCAGCAGGTAAAAAGGGTTACTATGGTGGGGGATGGTTTTAAGAGCACTAAAACAACTGCGAGTTGGCAATCCTGCAGTTGAAAAATTTCTCCCTGATGAGCAGCCATTAAAAACACAGAATCCCCATCATGAGATTCTAGCTGATCCCAAAAAAATATGCATCTGTACAGGGCCCCCAGAAGTGTGCTTACTGGGGGGGAGGGAGGTGGTCTGACATTAAATGTAGGCATTAAATTTCAAAAGAATCCCAACTTTACTGAAAAGACACAATGTATAAATATAGAATCTCGCTGATTTTCCAGTTCAGTTCAGCCTCTTCATGCTCAACCTCTGCTCTGTCTCCCTGTCACTTCCCCCACACATTAGCTCTTAGCTCAGTTCCTCGCCCCTTCTGCCCTCCCAATTCTGGGGTTGCTGCATCTGTAGGATTTCAAAAACAAATTTGTCACGGCAGTGTTCCCATGAGGGCTCTCCACAGAAAACAATGCTAGATGCTGCTATTTCATATACGTTCAAGGGAGGGATGTGGTTTATAGTGCAATGCTACATGTGTCTACTCGGGGATCAATGGGACGTACTTCCAGGTAAGGTATAGGATTGCAGCTCCAGACTGCACTCCTAATCCTCAACTCTGTGGGACTTACTTTATTTTATTTTATTTATTAAATTTATTAATCGCCCATCTGACTGGTCACCCAGCCACTCTGGGCGATGTACAACCCACCATAAAACAATTTAAAACAAAATTTTACCATAATTTTTTTTAAAAAAAATACCCTAACCCACCCCAAATGCCTGCCTGAGCAACCATGTTTTTAATGCACGACGGAAGCTCATTAAAGAGGGGGCATGACGGAGTTCCCTAGGGAGGGAGTTCCACAGAGTGGGGGCCACCACAGAGAAGGCCCTCTCCCTCGTCCCCACCAGTCTAGCTGTCCTGGCTGATGGGACAGAGAGAAGGCCATCTGAGGCTGATCTTGTTAAGCGGCCTGTCTGGTGTTGCTGGAGGCGCTCCTTAAGATAGGCTGGGCCGGAACCATATAGGGTTTTTGAGTAGATACTTCTGAGTAGATACCTATAAGATTGTGCTGTTACTGGATAAACCAGGGCAGGGCAACCTTTTTTCTCTCAAAAGCTGCATTGCCTTGCAGATAATCTGTCTGGGGCTGCATGTCAGGGGTAGGCAGGGCTAAACCCAGCAGTGGGTGGAGCCAAAGGTGGATAGGTGACCCCTTTTTCTCTGTTTCAACATGCTTTTGACCTGGAGGCAAACGGATAGTTCATTTTGATCCCCTTAGGTAGTCCTGTATGGTTTTGTTGCTCCTCTTGGTTAATTCTGCCGAATTTTGCTTTGTGATGTTTCTTTGGAATTATGACAGAAGTATTTTTTTTTCATTTTAAAATATAGAAATAGATATGACTGAGAATCCTGTATAGATGGCAAAATATTTTTATTGAGTAAATAAATATAATATGGATTTTCCTGTCTATTTACTTGTAAAAGATGTAATAAAAACACGTTTAACATATGTGAATTAGGAATGCTGGCCAATACACATTAACAAAAGGTACTGGAATAAGTGTATAGATGCAACCCTATGAATGCTTACTTCCCCGTAGAGGTCCGTGGTAGTTACTTTTTCAGACACACGCATACAACTGGGCTATAAGAATGTGACATGTTGGTGTTGATATCATGTTGTAAAAGCATGTCAAACCTACACACAGCCATTGTTAGTGAAGACCACTTTTCTGCCAACAATTGCCTGGGGAAAATACAATCAATCAACACAGAAAAAATGAGTTACTCTCCACTTGGTGGACACCAGCCAACTCCTCCATTATCATTCAGATTTTTTTAAACTATAAATTGTTGTGTAGATGAAGTTACATTACATACTAGATTGGACTTGTTTTGTTTATCAAGTATTTTAATATGACCTTCTGTTTCTCAAAATTTATAAAGTTTCATCCAGAGGGCTAAATCCAATGTTTTGTGATTGGACTTCCACTCGCACAATGAGTTTTACTTCCCCTCCTCCTCCCTGCAGCCCTCCCATCTCCCATGCGCGTGCCAAATCTTCTCCAATGTGTGCATAGTGTGTATGTGCAAGGGGCAGAAGGGGGAATCAATCCACCGGTGAAAGAACACCATTGGAGACAGCCCAAAACCGCCTAATCAGTTTAGAGCTACTTTTCTATGTCCCCAAATCAGCTTTGGATTAGCCCACCTCAGAGGATCCCAGAAACAATTGTGGAATGTGGGGTTCTATTAGACCATGAGCCTTCTTTTAACATACAGTCACCTTTTCTCATGATTGATTTATTGATTGGTTCGTCTATGGTATCCCCACTTTCAGGATATGTTACTTTGGGGGGGGGGTTAAATCTCACCTTGAATAATAGTCTTGCTGCCTCTGCTATGTGTATGTATATAATATCCAATGCCTTCTCTGTCCAGTTCACACATCTAATATTGGAAATAAGCTAGCAGATTCTTGTTTATGAAAGCTCATATCACAATAAATATGTTGGTCTTTAACTATTTGTTGAACTCCTTGTTGTCTATGCTGCAACACACGAATATGGCCACTCTGCTGGAATATTTGTTTTTACTGAAGTCAAAAGGAGCCATCATACTAGATCATCCATGATACTTAGGGACAAATTAGATGAAATGTGAGTTATGCATGACTAACCACTGATATTTTCTTAACTGGAGGCAGGGAAACAACAAGGAAAGAATTTGGGTCGAAACAATGGTGCTTGAATGGGGGGATAGCGCTTCCCACCACATGCCATTTTCCCTTTCTAAAACACTTTCCTAAGGCTGCTATTTGCAAGACTTGTAGTTTTTTCCCAGTAGGGCAAATAGCTTGGGGAAGGGGAGAGATTTAGATTGTTAGCTCTTTTCTCATGCATCATTTTACCAAACAACAACTTCCCCCAATGTCACAGGCCCAGTCCAATGCAGCAGGAGGCAACAGCTGCTTTTTTGGTTGTTTTTAACATCGAGAGATCTGATCACAGACTGTTGCATCTCATGTAGTTTTGCCCTTATTTAAAACATTCTGAGCTATGTTAAACTCTGCATTTTAATCTGATGCTGCTGCTTTTTTATATGCTCCTATTTGATTTTTAGATCACTTTTGTTTGTTACGTTGTTTTTATTATGGATTTTGCTGCTGTTAGCCTCCTTGGGCATATTTTATGGAAAAGTGGGGTACAAATGTGATAAAATACATAACTATTGGGATAGCATCTCTGGCTCAAGCGGAATTCAGAAGTCACCATGTTTATATCTCCACAACAAGGTGAAAGCAGCTAGAGGGGCATGAGTTAAATAGGTAGGGCAATGGGGAAGTAGAGGATAGTATTAGGAGACAATGGATGGGTTCTGGGAGCATTTCTACACCAGGCTAAAATCCCGCAACTTTACGGGGGCTTTCTGCTTCCATTTTAAATGCAGGATCATGACAGGCTCCCTTTGCACACACCCTTTCCCCCTTATCTCCATTGTTCTATATGTTTCATTATACAGCCACTAGATGGCACTATGGTCTAGCTCCTCTTATTTGGGATTTCCACTTTTCACCAACCTGCTGTAATTTGATCGTTCATTATCTCCAATCTTTTAAAAAATGGGATAAAGGTCATTTAGCATGGGAGATGCCCTGGAGGTTGACAACATCATGTGAAGGATCCGCAAACTTCCATGAGTAATCAGTCTCAACAGCAGGATAAAAGCCCCATGTGGAGAAGCCCTAAATGAAGAGAAGAGCTGATAGGAGTAAGAGCTTAAGAAGTAAAGAGTAAAGTAAATGTGGTGATGTAGCATATTGGGAGGACTTACCAGGACCGTGTCTCCATGACAACGGAAGGAAAAGCGAATAGAGGAGTACCGGATTCTTTTTTTAAAAAAAGGAATCAGCTTTGCTGTGCGTTGGTCCAGGCAGGGCTCTACGACTGAGGTCTCCACACAGGTAAAAAACCACTTCAGAGAATGTACATTTGAAGTGAAGTAGTTACTTCCTAAGGGCACAATCCTATGCGTGTTTAGACAGCAAAAGTCCTACATCTCCCAGCATGCCCCATGCTGACTGGGGCATGCTGAGAGATGGAGGGCTTTTTTCTGTCTAAACATGGATAGGATTGCGCCCTAAGGCAATAAATCAAGCCATGGGGATCACAGGTTTGGTAAACTCTCTACAGGCTTCCAGGAATCAGTGCTTTAAACTCTGTATTCAATTCATGGGGATCTCTGTAAATTCTGATGTGCGCAAGCCTCATTGAGCACAATAGGAGTTACTTCTGAGTAGACACTAATTGGTTTGTGCTGGGAAATACAGGGGACAGGAAACGCCCCTTGACTGGGGTCACGGTGAAAGGCACACCCCTGGGCAGGACTAGCATACCCGAGGTAGATGTCAAGGTTGGGGCACACAGCAACTATACTGCCGAGAGCCCGACTTGAGGAAAAGAATCGGACTTTAAGCAGTCTCAGGAAATCCAGTTTTTCCCCGATATGCTCTGGGGTGGCTGCTGGATGGCCAAGACATCATGTATCCCTAATGACCTCAACACGCAGCCAGCTTGGAGTAAATTGCTGGTGGAAACACCCCCCAGGCGGCGGCCATTTCTCCTTCTATCTCACCCTTCAGATGATTCCTCAAGGTTCTCTCCACATGAGAACCTTTTCTCCTTTTCTCCTTTTCTCCACATACCTCTCCTTTTCTAGGCAATTCTGCTACTAGGGTTGTAATGCTATGCATGCTTACTAGGGAGTAAGTCCTATTGAAATCATTGGGACTTATTTCTGAGTAAGCATGCATAGGATTGCGCTGTGAATGTGGGTGCACTGCTGCAAACAGCAGCGGTCAGAGACCACAGTGCCACATTGATGAGGAAGGCACATTGGTAGGATAAGGCTATCAATGGCTACTAGTCGTGGTGGCTGTACGTTACCTCCAGTATTAGAGGGACTGGGTCTCTGTATGCCAGTTCCTGGAGAACACGAGCAGGAGGGTGCTGTTGCGCTCATGTCCTGCTTGCGGGCTTCCCACAGGCATCTGGTTGGCCACTGTGTGAACAGAATGCTGGACTAGGTAGGCCATCAGTCTGATCCAACATGTTCTTATGTTCTTAAGGGACAAGCACTTTATGAGGCAGGGAGAACCACTCTAATACCACTTTATATGAACTTCAGACATCAACTTCAAGAAAATACTTGTCCCTAAAACTCTAACACAAATGGTGTACACCAGAGTATATTTAGCCAACCAAACGCCTTTGGGTTCTTTTCCTGCTTCTTCTGCTACATATAATTCTAGAATTATGGATGGCTTTCTTTGCTGCTTGGCATATATTCAAGTAACTAGGATTTATAATACTTTCAAATAGTAGATTTTGCTGCTTCTAATTCTGCCATTGAAAAAAAAAGCTGAGCACAGAAGGTTGCTGTTTGTACTGACTGCTTATATATTAATTGCCTTTCATAAATTCATTGTTTGAAAGAAGTAAAATACTGAACAATTAAATAATGGTATATATAGCAATTAGAAGACAGATGAACATGTTTTACATTCAAATCCTGTTCTCTGTATACTGTACATCATATGACAAACTGACTTTGTATAGAAAGAAGTGGATTATATTGTGTAATTAGGATTGGAAAGTCAGCACCACAAAGTAGACTATTAAACAGGGAGACCATAAATAAACTTACTTTTTATCACCCATTAATATAGATCCACTTTTCCCAGCTTGGGCCCCATCTACACCGGACTTTTTCTCCAGGGAGGGTGCGAGTCGAGATCCCTCATGATAGATGACCCAGTCGTGACTTCGCAGCCATCCGTGGTTTTCGCCTGGAAAATGCAGAGTTCCAAGGAGTCGTTTTACTGTGATTTTGGGGTTTGCTGAGGGTTCCCCTGTGGCTGTGGGCCATCTGTTCCTTCCCCGAATTGACTTCACAGTTTGCAGTGGGTGTGTTGTAGGCATGTGTTTCTGCGTCACTGTGTGACGCTGCTTTACTCCCCCCATCCCTTCACAGCTGCTCAGTTACAGAGGCACAGAGGGGTGTTTTCATCTCTTTAATCACACTTTTGCACAGTTTTGCAGCTTCATATCTTCGCAATGGTTGTGGACTCAGTACCCAAGGGCTGGGGGGTAGGGTTTTGGGGAAGGACCAACATTGCTCCGGCCACTACTTCAGAGCGATGGCTAGGCACGTAGCGCTCACACTTGTGAGCGCAAACCATTGCGAGAGTCTTGGGCTGGGGAACAACAAACCGATGGTGTGGAAATGAAGGAGCACAAAACACCCACTTTTTACCTGAAAAGGGACAGAAAGACACAGCAGAGCCCCTCAGTTACAAAACAGCCACCGAAGTGTCATACCCCCACACTCACAGGACTGCACAGCTGCGCATTTCAGTAAAATGGCAAAAAAAGGGCACGGCAAGTCTGTAAGGGAAGCGCACAGTACATCGTGAGTGCATTGCTGACTTGAAGCCACATTGTTGCACAGTTGCGATGGGGTGAGGAGTCAAAGCAGTGCCATATAGATGGGGCCTTGGTCTTATTTACATTTTGATGTTACAGAGAACTTATCTCCCATCTCCCAACAATTTACCAATGTACAGATAGGGCAGTCCCACCTGCAAGGACTGCCTTATTCATTTCAATGGAGGGAAGTCCCACACACACGTTCCTTTGCAGATGTGTTCTCTCCATTGAAGTGAATGGGACAAATGAAGCAGCTGCAGTCCACATAAGATCACACAAGAGGTGCTACCCCACAGAGGGGAACCAGTTCAGCACAGCAGGGCTCCCCACCCAGACTGCGGAGGCTTCCTATGACGCCCCTCCCTGAAGCCCTGCCCCCTCTGAGAAGTGAGAGGGGTGGCAGAGCATTTTCCAAGTGAGCTGGATCCACTCACATCATCCCGGTCAGGCACCACCTGGAGGAAGTTAAATGCATTTAATGGTTACTTCATATGCTATCAGAAAAACAAGTTTCTGTTTTCAATAGGATTAACTCCCAAATTAGCGTGCATGGGATTACAGCCATAGATCCAATTTGTCGATGGCAGATACATATGGTTGTGTGATGAAAATGTTGTTGTTATTTTAAATTGGGCCCTCAAGTGAATCACTAGTTCTTTTCCATGAGATGTCAGTGGCAAGTCCAGTAATCAGATGTCTCTGCTGTTGGTTAGGGTTCAAACATTTCCATTCCCCATTTAAAATGTATATTTTGTCTCAGGAAGCATGAATTAAGGGTTGTTAGCCACACAAAAAACAACAACAGCCCATTAGCTTCTGTTGGGATTGGAAGTGTAATGCCAACCCCTTTCCCTCCCTCTCTGGGTTATTGTGAGTTTCCTCGGAAATGCAAATATAGTATTAGAGATAAATAATTCCCGGTGGTCTCCTTGCTTTGCAGGGAGACAGAGAGTTCCAGATGCTACCTGCAGCATGGGGCAAACCTGGAACAATAGTCACTAACCAGGTGCCTAACTAGGTCATTTTCCTTGGCCTTTCCACAAATGGTATTGCCCAAACGCCTTGGTCCAGTATGGTACATCCCAACAGATACAGGCATTTGCTTTCAGAACATAGACTTGCTTACTCACTCTCCTCCCACTCCAGATCCCTCACCTCTGATCCTACCCATGCCCCTTTTGTTTGTCTCCCTGCTGGACAACAGAAGGAAGTGGGGCTCACACTCTGCTAAATTATTTCCTTTGTGTATGAGCACTTGCGCCTGATCGAACAGCCCTGAAAAGGAGAGTGGGGTCAGAGAGAGAAAGGAGGAGAAATCAATGCTGGTGGGTGGACAACACAGAGGACTGGTTTGCATGTAACAAGAAGCCACTGTGGGTGAATTTCCCTGCAGGGCTTCTTATGTGGTGGTGGCCACCATTTTGAATATTTGAGGTGCGGCAGGAGAGGGGGTAAGTTGTTATGTGTAAACCTGGTGAGACTGGGTTGTTGACAAGCTACCCACAACCCTACAACAGGCCATGGGTTCTGGGTGGCTTGTCAACCACCCCAACAACCCACCCTCGCCAGGTTCGTACATAATGAGAAGCTGCAGTAATGGCTTAGAACTGCAATGCAACTGTACGTGAGGAATTCCTTGGGTTCATTTCAATCTCAGACCAAACTGCAGTCGGCATAGCCAATATAATCTTATCTGCTTGTTCTGTTTTTGGACTAGATCTCATTTAGTTGGACAAGGATACAATGGTTTTTCAACCCTGGCAGGAAAAAGTGGGGTTCAAACACAAATCAGGGCAATCTATCCTCAGGCAACTTTTGTCCTCTGCTCAACCCATAGGCTTAATCCCACTGTAAATGATCTACACAGTGTAAGTGATGCGCATAATACAGTTGGCCCTATTTAAGCCATCTAAATTTTTTTCCGTAACAACATCCAAACATTACATCTAATACTCAACGTACCAATGCTATGTGAAACGCAGTGGACTCAAAAATACAAGAGTATCCATGTGTTTGTGGAAAATTACACAAACAACAGACTGGTTTAAGATTGGGAAAGGAGTATGGCAGGGTTGTATACTCTCACCCTACCTATTCAACCTGTACGCAGAACACATCATGCGACGTGCTGGGCTTGATGAAGCCAAGGCTGGAGTTAAAATTGCTGGAAGAAACATTAACAATCTCAGATATGCAGATGACACCACTTTGATGGCTGAAAGCAAGGAGAAGCTGAGGAACCTTATGACAAAGGTGAAAGAAGAAAGTGCAAAAGCTGGGTTGCAGTTAAACCTCAAAAAATAAACAAGATTATGGCAACCAGCTTGATTGATAACTGACAGAGGGAGAAAACGTGGAGGCAGTGACAGACTTTGTATTTCTCGGCGCAAAGATTATTGCAGACCCTGACTGCAGCCAGGAAATCAGAAGACATTTACTCCTTGGGAGGAGAGCAATGACAAATCTGGATAAAATAGTTAAGAGCAGAGACATCACACTGACAACAAAGGTCCGCATAGTTAAAGCGATGGTATTCCCCGTAGTAACCTATGGCTGTGAGAGCTGGACCATAAGGAAGGCTGAGCAAAGGAAGATAGATGCTTTTGAACTGTGGTGTTGGAGGAATATTCTGAGAGTGCCTTGGAGTGGAAGAAGATCAAACCAGTCCATACTCCAGGAAATAAAGCCAGACTGCTCACTTGAGGGAATGATATTAAAGGCAAAACTGAAGCACTTTGGCCACATAATGAGAAGACAGGATACCCTGGAGAAGATGCTGATGCTAGGGAAAGTGGAAGGCAAAACGAAGAGGGGCCGACCAAGGGCAAGATGGATGGATGATATTCTGGAGGTGACGGACTCGAACTTGGGGGAGCTGCGGGTGGCGACGGCCGACAGGAAGCTCTGGCGTGGGCTGGTCCATGAAGTCACGAAGAGTCAGAAGCGACTGAGCGAATAAACAACAAATTGTCTTGCAGCTCAAGCAAGTAACTGATTCAAGCAACAGCACGACAAGATATCTTTTGTTCCAGTTGTCATTTGCATCAGGGATTTCAACTTTTCTTGTTTGTCCTGCGATCATAAGCGAATATTCATCAATGCTAGAGCCAGTTACCCAAGCTCTACAATCTGTGAAGTCAGATGTAATGGAAATGAAAGCACATATACAAGAGTTGCTGGGAATAATGAGGCAATACAGGGAAGCTAGTGAAGAGGCCTTTAGCACAATAAGAGAGTGCAAGAAACTGGCAGCTGAACGGGATGTAGAACTTAAAGCATCTAGACAAACGATACAACAGAAAACCTGTGCCAGCCATCCCACCCAATCTATGGAAGAGTTCTATTGGCAGTCCATCTACAGAATCCATCTGCCTGGATTCATTTATTACCTCACCGAGCACTGGTTTCAGTGGTGAAAATCAACCTGCTTCCAGTTTGCTGAAAATACATCCATCTCAGATGTACCACACTGAAGAAAAAGACTTTCAGGTTCCATCCAGGAATTTACAAATTTGAAAACTTTGGGGATAAATTTTTTACTTGGTATGAGTTGTGGGCAAAAAGACATACCAAAGAAATACACCCATCATCGTGTGACTTATACAACATGACCCTTACTGAACTACTGAATGACATCAAACTGTTTCCTGCCATTAAATTTGCCATCTTTACAGTACCGTCCTGCCCAGTTACAACATAAACAATTGAATGATCCTTTAGCATTTTGTGCAGGGTGAAAACACGGCTGTGTTTGACAGTTACTGAAGATCGATTGTCTGGCTTGTGTTTGCTGAGTGTCCACAGAGAAAAATTGAAGACCTAACCCAAGGAGAAATTCATAAAAGACATTATAGACCTTTTTGGCTAAGGCCCCTGAAGACTCCAGTTTTTGTTTAAAGAATGATCCACTGTGCATTATATTTTCCTGACAAGCATTAATAAAAAAAGATCTGGCTGGTTTCAGACCTCACATCTGGCATTCACCACAGCCAAGGCAGATTCTGTGTAAAAGGTGTGAAATTCAGCCTTACGGGGGTTTAATCTGGTTTGGAATCCCACAGTATAGTACTATGGACACATTGAAGCTGCATGTCATTCTAGTGCCTTACTCTATTACTGTTAAATGGACAAGTAAAGCAATTTGCTAGAAGTTAGTTCTGAAATGTACAACCCCAGAAAATACAGTAAATCAGCAATAGGCATAGCCCGCCATGGTTTCTGGTTGCTTCTCTTCAGTACCGTGTAGTGGTGCATGGGGTTCAGTTGTATAAAGACTGCAGTTAGTCAAGTCAATAACCTGTAGTTACAAGTCATAGACTTTGAGCTTTTCTACACGAGGCTGGTAATATGTAAATCGACTGTTATCTACTTTCAGTTTCGTTGCAAAATTGAGATCCAAACACTACACTAGGAGCATTTCCTTTCCTGCTTTTCCACTACGTAGCCTCCAGGTAGCACTGTGGAATAGCAGAAATACAAAAGAGGAAATCACACTTTCTTTCTCCTTCACAATTAAATGCTGCATTTTTCCTGCTCTAAAAAAACTTGCTGAAAGTGCTGGTTAGACACAGATACAAAACTGGAGGGTCATGATGTCGTCTAAACAATCTGTAAACAACCGTGAGTAGGGAATGATGAATGCACAATAAATGCCTCTCCGCCCCCCAAATTATTTCTGTGGATACCCATGTTTTCAAGTGCTATTATTGACCTGATTTTCAGTAGGACAGACGATCTGAAGTATCTACACTGCAGTGGTAAAGGACGTTGGTCAGCCCTGCCTTCCCATACCATAGAATACAATAAAGGCTTTAAGCCACGTGTCAGGAAGAGAGCCTTCCGTGCGGTCAAAATGAGGGAATAATAATATCTGTATATACCACCCTTTGAACAGAGATATGTCCCCTTTAAATTTTAGGTTGTTAAATAGTTAAGCTATTTCAGAATAATGCATTATTATTATTATTATCATCGTCGTCGTCGTCATCATCCTCTCTTCCCTCTTGATTCTTTTTCCTTGTGTGTCATCATTTTATTTTATTAGCTCATAAGCCTGCAGGAAGAAAGGTACCTAATGCTATAAGTAAAGAATGATGATGACCCAGAATATTTCAGTTTTTTATTTGAAAAAATTCTGGTTTTTGACTAACAATGGAATAAAACCTGTCAATTACATTGTTATGATGATGCGTATGAAGTCTTACATTTATTAAGACTAGCTGTACCTGCTGGAAAAAAAATCGCAACCATGTACGTGTAACTTATGTTTTAGTAACTTTGCTAATCAGCTGTTTTACCCGATCTTGAGATTTCACAACTTCATATTAAATTTGTATTAAAACTGTTAGAGATAGAGAGTAAGCAACAAAGTTATTCAGTTTTGAAAGCTTTTTCAAAATAAAAAAAAGGAATTTGCTATGACCCACAGATTTTGAGTTATACATAATAGGAAAACATATTTTTCCAAAGATTTTGACGAAAGTAGCCCCAAAAGTGATTTTAAATGTTGATTTTACCATTATTTATTTATGTCTAAACATCTTTGCCATTCCGCATCTTCAGTAAGTGCTTGAGCTACTTCTTTAAAAGTACCATATACTACCCCTTTATACGTTCTGTTATCTTCATCAGTGGTGGCACCAACAACATGCAGTAACAGTAATCTAAGAAAATATCTTTCTGTATCTGAAAGAGATACACCATACACTCTCCCAAGACAGGGAAAACACAAGGCACTGGGGACTGCATGCATCAGGGATGCAGAATCTCAGGCCCAGGGGCCAAATACAACCCACTTGGGGTCCCAATCCAGCCCTTCAGGGTTCTGCAGATGGCCACATACTGATTGTCTGGTGGTTTTCCAGCGTTTGTGCAGTTTTCTCCCCATTCTAAACAGTTAAAATGCTTCTCCTAAGTGACTGGCAGTGGAGAGCTGTAAGCTACAATAGGCTGGTATGTTTGGTCTTTGGGGCCTTCCCCTTTGCCTTTGCTCCGCCCAACCCTGGAATACAGCCCTGAGAGCTTCTCTGAAATGGAATTCCACCCTTGGGCTGAAAGAGGTTCAACACCCCTGGCATACATCCTATAGCATGCAGTAGTTAGGGATGCAGAACCTCAGGTCTGTGGGCCAAATGTAGACCTCTAGGCCTCCCAGTCCAGACCTCCAGGCTCTTCTGAGGCCACGCCCCTTCATTGGCCCCACTCCAGATTACCGATATTATTTATTCCAACTACAATGATTGATTCCTTCCAACTACAAAGGGGGGCTCATGCATGTTTTTCCCCCTGTTGTGCACTGGACAAAATTAAGGCACTTCTGTAGCCCCACCCACTTTTGGCTCTGGCTCCACCCACTGCTGGTATGTGGTGGTGTGCGGAAACCCTGGACAGATTTTGACCAAGGTAATGTGGACCTCAACAGGAAAAAGGTCTCCCACCCTACCTGTACAGTAAGTACGTTGTCAGAGTTAAAACAGGGAGGTAGCAGGCTACAGAGTGGGGAGCACATACGCCCATCCTTCCTTGGGAATATTGCTGTTCATACAGAGCACAATCTGCAATAGCAATGGTGGGAAGCATTACCAATGGTGGAGAGCATATGCAGATCAGCACCACAAGGTAATTGCATTGCAATACAGTGAGAAATGAGACCATGTCATTGACGTTTCAACTAATTTTTAAAACATAATTATTTTTCTGCAGTTTTAGACATCAATAGCAAATGCATGGATTGTGTATTGCGTACCTGTTCAGCTCTGCAATACAAATTATTATAAACTGTGGATCTGTCAAAAAAAAAATTAGGGGTGCAATTATTTTTCTGTAAATCCAGGCATCAGCAGTTTTAATTTGACACCATTCCAAACTTGATAGGATAATATTTAGCGGTCAAAACAGAGCGAACAAAAATCCGTACTCCGTATTAATATATAGATTTTTTATTACCAACTGCATGTATCATAAATTAAGGAGAAAATCCTTGAAACTATACACTTTAAGGGCCTCTTCAAAGACAGCATTTTCCTTAGCTTCCATGTATGAAATACATATAATGTCATATAGATTCTTTTGTCTGTAAACCCCTATTTCATGAATCCAGAAGACAGACACATCTTTGAGTTAAGGTAGATTATTAGGCGGACATCTTGTTCTGAGCTAATATATGTACTGGGGCCCTCCAGTGGCCAGTGGTGGAACATACACAATACTTTTACAACGATTGTACTCTGCTTTTGCCATCTGTTCATGCAGGGAAATAGATGTGTGGAATGTGCAGTTTGCATGCTTTTTCCTACACAGAAGTACCATCTGTGTAGGAATAACATCACATTGGAAGCAGCCACAAGCTATACATGCTGTTTTTAACGCAGGTCAATATCTTCATCATTATTATTATTACTAGTCATATTTCTATCCTGCCTTTCCTCCAAGGAGCCCAAAACTGCTTACACGGTCCTCCTCCTCCTCTCCATTTTTTCCTCACAACAACCCTGTGAGATAGGTTAGCCTTAGTGTCAGTGAATGGCCCAAAGCCACCCAGTCAGCTTCATAGCTGAGTGGGGACCTGAACCCAGCTCTCCCCAGTCCTGGCTGCAGGTTCTCAGTATGTGCACAACTGGTAATACTCTGCTGAAGAGAGAAGATAATAGGTCTGACTGGCATTCAAGCTGTTCATGTGTAAACTCCTTCATACACTGCTGCGTTTGAGGGCCCTCTTGTTCATTCTGCTGTGTGGGGCATGGGTGTTTGGCTACAATGGGGCTGGCCCATATTTCCTATAGTTGACAGGACTTACCCTTAGTGCTGCTGTCAGGGAAGGACTTTGGGGCAGAAGTCCAGGGCTCCAGTCAGCAGGATGAGGAGGAGGGCCCCAAACACAGCAGGGCTGGTTTACCACATTTTGAAGTAAATGAATGAATACATATTACCATCTAAAGAGCCCCCTCTCCTATAAGCGCATTACGTCCAGAACCTGAAATGACCTAACTGCACCACTCGTCCTCCTATTGCTTTTTTAAGGAATTATTTGCCACCAGCTGAATCCAGTGTTGTGTGGATAGTCTAAGGAAATCAGGAGCAAGAAGTCTTCTTTACATTCATACTAACACAGATATGTATTTACAAGTTTTCCAGAACTGCTACTGCTTCTCCAATATTCTCTCAGTCAATATTCCCAATGGAAGGCATCCCCTGGGTCTCCGCTAGGTCAGATTTCAGACGTGGAACCAGAGCATTCAGCCAATTCAGGCACAGCTGCATGATTCTACCATTAGGCCTTGAAAGCAGTTTCATTAGAGCACCAGTGCCTCATGACAAATGGCTGTAGACTTGTATTGGCTCCAGGAGTGTAGCCAAGTCATGTATAGTGTTAGAGGGGCCTAGAGGTCCATTATGCTTGCTCAAGTCCATTATTGTTGCAATTCCCTTGCTAGTAAGCCTCTGAGCATGTGAAGATGATTCAGAGGGCCGAAAGCACGGCCTAGCACATTCCATACTAATGAGTGAGAGTGTTATCAAGCACTCTGCCTGGGAAGCGAAGTTTGTTTACAGCTGGCTGTGTTGAGAACCAAGTGCTGTTAGGTTATGCTGGGAATGAACACTAGGAGGTGCTTGCTGCTGTAATACTGCTAACATATATTGTATAAAACCCATTTGACCCAATGGCTCGGGGTTCAGAGAAGCTGTCTGATCCAACCATTGGGTATGCCTGTGTGCTGTAAGTTACTCAGTAAACTACTCCTTGTAAGTAAACCTATGGATCTGATTTATCACTATGCTGGCACCTCTAGATTAAGAGGTCAAAGACCACGGCCAGGGCAACGCAAGACTTCCTGACAGTCTTTTGGGATATGAAGCTAGCTTTGGAGCAGATCATTCACTTAAGATCAAGAGCCTTGCTGGGTGAAGCCAAAGGCCCATCTAGTTCCACATCCTGATTTCAACAGTGGCTAAGGAGAGGCCTACAAGAAGCCCACATGTGGAGCATGAAGGCAACAGCACCCTCCTGCAGAACATGGTGGCAGGGCCGGCCCAAGCCATCTTGCTGCTTGAAACAGAACAGCAAATGGCACCTACACCCGTAAAGGTCCATAGTACTCAAAGCCAATCAAATTATTTTGGCATGTAAGGGAGAAAACCCCACAAGTGCCTTTCCCCCTCCCTTGCAGCAAAAATAAATTGTTAATATTATCATCATTATTTTCATCATCAAATTAAATAACTATCAACTTGCTGCCCTTTCAGAACACCCCAAATCTGCTCACTGAGGCAGCCACCTCACTTGGCCTAATGGTAGGGCTGGCCCTGCATAGTGGTTCCATATTGCCATCTTGATTAATAGCCATCAATAGACCTATCCACCAAGAATTTGTATAATCTCTTTTTAAAGCCATCTGAGCACAAGGCTATTACCATAGCTTATGGCAGTTGATTCTATAAATTAATTATACATTGCTTGAAGAAGTACTTGCTGAAGTATATTATTGTTCTCTCTTTGGTGTCTTTGTTAGTACATGTACATTTATTTGACCCCTGGGACTATTAACTTCATGAAAGCAAATTACAACTGGATACAACTTCTTAATCACGGTCAGCTTAATATAGTAGAAACGGAATTATACGTGAGCCATAGATATGAATTCTCAAGATAGAAAATAGGAGTTCTTCAGGCCTACTTACCTGCCTCCCTACTTATATATAAGTACATACACACTATTTCCTTTCCTGAGAAGAGGTAACATACCATCCATGGACCAGTTTTTGTAGGTGTAGTCATATGGAAGCATTATTGGGCTGGTTTGTACCTCCTGATAAGTTAATTCACCCACGGGGTTCTGAGACGTGTGCCAGCTGCCATTTTCAATATGCAAGCCATGGCGGGAGCATGCTGCAGCTTGTTGTGTTGTGCAAACCCAGGCATGTGGGTTATTTGAGGGTTAAACAACCCTCAGATAACCAGTGTGTTGTTCTAGGGTCTTCCAAGGGTTGTTTAACCCTCAAATAATCCATGATGCCCAAGTTTGCATGACACAACAAGCTGTGGCGAGTCTCTCCCGCGGCTTGCATATTCAAAATGGCGGCCAGTGCATGTTTCAGAGCCCTACAGGTGAATTAACCTGTGGTGGCTTACCATGACATGCGAATCAGGTCATTGGCTGCCTTAGTGCAAGTGTGGGGAATTTGTTTTCACTGGAGGGCTGAATTGTTTCCATGGAAACCTGTCAGGGCTATATGCTGATAGTGAGTGGGGCCAAGGCCAAAGTGGTTTGGCTGAAAGTACATAGTATGCAGAGCTACAGTAATTCATTCTCTCCCACACACATATTCACATTCACACAAATATAGACGCACAGTCATTCACAAACTCACCCCACACCATTCTCTCTCTCTTTCTCTTTGTCAGGATTCTCGATCCCTCAAGCACACATGCTCAGGCACTCTGGCACCCAAATTAGTGAGACTCCTTTACTGTAGGAAAACTCATCACCGAATCTTAATGGTTACACTCTTTTGAAATCATACAGCTGATGGTCAGTAGCTATACGCTGTAAGCAATTCCAGAACAGTCAAAAGCTAAACGCTGCCACCATGACTGAGATCTCATCAACGTGGTTTCCCCATTGCCATCTCCATGGCTCTGAACACAAGGGAAGGGACTCGGGATTCCTGGTACATCTAACTCAGGCAATCCATACGCGGGGTTCCAAACCCTGGACAAGGAATGGGAATGATTCCTGGAAAGATTCTACAACAACCACACCCACAGAGAGTTAGTCCAACTTTGAATCTTTCTTTGGAAACTCCAGGCTACATGGTCAAGGTCTGTCAGATCCAAGGGTAACCAAGTAAAGAGTTCCACGCCAAAGCTTGCACCTTGCATGAGGTGCATGAGTCCAGATAGAAAAGTCCAGGAGTCAAGATCAAACCCAGCCTGATGACACTCTGGGTTAGCGACAGTGAAGACAGACAATCCACTGCAAACAAGATTTCAAAGACTATGAGAAGTATCACGGTATTTTTCATGGCAAGGCCTTTGCTATCCAAAGTTCCAATTCGAAAGAGAATCCATGTGCAAGAGTACCTCCAGAAACTCAGATGACTGTGAATCCAAACAGAGAGGTTTCAGGCAATGACGACGAGGTGTTCCTTGCCTTTGCATCAGCTTAAAAGGGGAAAGTGTGACTGTAAGACCCCTCCTCCAGACCCCTTGACAGACAAGGGCTTTTGGCCTCTCAGCAAGGCCCCTGTCTAAACAGGGCACCGCTGCTCAGCCCTCCAGCACTGACGCTTCAGCCTGGGCAACGCTTCTGCAAACCCCACCCCACCTCTGTCAGGTTCTCGCAGACAGCTTCCGGCCTCCCTGCCTGCCAAGGCCAGACCAGCGGGTGGACAGGGAGTCAGGTGGCTCCCCCTGGCTCTGCCCTGAGAACACCGACAGATTCTGATTCCAGAGGCTGAGTACGCCCAAGCCCTTCCAGGCTAGTTCTGATCAAACCCTGGCTATAACCTACAAGGCCCACTGCGGTGCTCAAGCTGGGCCCTGACACTCTCACTCACACTCTCTTTCTCTCTCTCTCTCTCTCACACACACACACACACACACCATTTAAGCTTAGTGAGTAGAAAAAGCTAAATAGGGAGAAAGAGAAATCCAATTTGACCACATATACAATTGTTTCAATTCCTTTTTGACACTGGCTTTTCTCCATTCATTTCTGATAAATACTGGGGTATGTGAAACCAATTCCTCAAGTGTTTTGCTTCCTGGAATGGTCAATTTGGCCTACAATCCCATAAAATATGGTGGCATCTTCTGCAGGTTGTCTAGGAGAACCACAAGGTTCTGAAAGAGATCTTTGTCTGACCAGGACAGAATTGCTTTGAACAAATCACCTTTGTTCAGTCAGTGTGTTGAGGATACAGCTCAGTCCCCCTAATTTGTGCCAAGCATCCCTAATCAGCACTGAGACATCCTTTTTAGCCACACTTTATTGATCAAAGCACGAGTGTGATTAGTTTCCCCAGGCTTCAGCTACATTCTGGCCAATCCAATTAGACGACGTAGATGTATTATCTGTTTTGTAGCTGTGACTTAATAAAATGTTCCATCTGCGAGCAGAAATTGTGAATCCTGCAACATGTAAAGTGATAACAACCTCAATAGCTCTGTTTGCTTGCAACATAAATAGAGGCACTCTTTTTAATGAGACACCAGGCTCTGGAATGTATGTTATTACAGCATTTCTTCATTATAGGCAACTTAGCGTTGTTTATGGCTTTTAATATGGTGCCCTGAGCCGGAATCCGTTGATCATTAAATTCGTATGTCAAACCATGTGCTTTGCAAGCCTTCCAATTGCTTGAGTAAACTCTCTGAAATAAGCACAACGCATTTTGAAGTGATGACATAAATATTTGTCAGTCTATTGCTATCTCCCTCACAGTAAGGGGTACTACATATGATCTATTTTGTACTTGGCATGGAGTCAAAATATATGTGTGTAGCATTGACTGTGAAGGGTGCCCACATGTTTAAACTGCAGCTCTTCTCTTCCAAATGCATATGAGTTGTGCCTGGGAAAGCACTGGGGCCACCATTTGTGTATTTTGGAGAGATGTGTGTGGGCAATATGAATTATGCATATGAGAGCTTCCATTTTAAATTTGGCTCCCTAAATGCTTGCAGCACCAACTTAAAATCTTCTTTGCATAGACACTGTTCTCCGCCCTTTCTTCTCTGTGCCTTGGGAGCTTGCTCCTCAAGGTGATCTTGTATTTTAGAAGCTTCAGTCTCTTACCTATCGTGTTGATTTAATTTTTTACTTACTTTTGCTGTGGCCATTTTAAATGTCTACTCTGGAAAGCTCCTTGGAGAACTGTTGCCAGCCAGCTAGATGGACCAATCATTTGACTCAGTATAATTGTCAGGGTTGGGCCAGGGGCAACAGAATGAGCCAGGAGCCAGATGACAGGGAACAAGGCAGTAGTCAGGACCAACGTTCAAACCAGGAGGCAGTGCCAAAGAAAATTCAGGGATACACTCAAGCTGGGATCTCCATCATGGTGCCCATGGACACCTCTCTGGGTGACTGCCAGGCTCCCTGCCCCTCCAAATGTTTATTTTGTTTAAGGTTCTTTTAATTATTAATTTTAACTGGGAGGCTGGCATGCTGCAAAGCAAAGTGCTGCCCCCCAGCACCATCGTTATTTGGGACTGAAAAAAGAGGTTTGGTTTTTGGAGCTCAGACCCCACCTCTGCCTTGTCTTTAGTGTCAGGATCCCTTTTACCCCCACTGAACTTCAAACGCCAAATCAAACACAGACGAGGCTTCAGTCTACAGCTTTTAATCCGTTACTTCAAAGGGTCATACAGGTGTAAATTCTCAGTGACTCTCAGTTTACAAGGAAATGTCTGAAAGGAAAGCAGTCTCACTAGCCTAACTTAAGGGTCTCTGTCTCTCTCGTGAGGTTTCTAGGTGCAGCTGTTCACGCAAGGTCAATCGGGTAGACCATCTAAGTTCCGCCCCGGCCTTCTCCCTCTTTGCTCTGCATCTGCGCCTGGCATCTATTAATTCAGAGTGCCCAAACCCCGCCTCTCCCTGCTCGCTATCTCTCACAGGAGGGTGTGTGTGTGAAGAGGGACCCTCCTCCTCCAGCTGGACCTTTGAAACCTGAGGAGCCTGCCTCGCCATCTCTGGAATAGCCTGGGAAACTACCTCCCACATGTCTAGCGGTTCTTCTTCAGAATCTGAACTACTATCCCACTCCCTGCACTCAGAAACACTCCTGACATCATCCCCGCTGCCATGAGGCCCCCCTCCTGTTCCCCCCCAGGGCACCGGGCTTGTGTGGGTACTGCTGGTGGAAACGGCAGAGCAGCGAAGGGGCATGCAAATGTTTGACTGGTTCCCAGGAATGTTCATCCAGTCCATACCCCTTCCAGTCCACCAAGCACCCCCGTAGAAGGCACAAGTCCCGGATGTCAGCGACTTCAAACTCTTCCTCCCTGCCTCACCAACACTGGAGGCGGAGGGGGGGCAGTCGGAGCGATGGGGATTACCAGAGACCAGTGGGGAAAGCAAGTAGCGATGAAAAACAGAATGCACCTTCATGGAGGGGAGGAGAGCCAGGTGAAAAATGACAGGGTTAATCTGGGCCATAATCTGGAAGGGGCCCGTCCATCGGGCTGCGAGCTTCTTAGTGGGGGGGTGAGAGGGGAGGTATCGGGCGGACAACCAGACCCAGTCCCCAACTTGCAGGAGCGGGCCAGGCTGGCGATGTCGGTCCGCAGTATCTTTATATGCTGCTTTCACCTGTTTGATGTTGTCCCATAAGTAGTGGTGGACAGAGCGCAATTCCTACAAAAATTCATGGGCCGCGGGCACTGAAGCAGGGCTGAGAGAGGAGGGGAATGCCTTGGGATGGTATCCAAAATTGGCAAAGAAAGGAGTTTGACATGTGGATGCATGGCATGCATTGTTGTAAGCAAATTCTGCCAGAGGCAGCAGGGAAAACCAGTTGTCTTGTTGGTAGTTTACAAAATAGCATAAGTATTGTTCCAGCGTGGCATTGGTGCGTTCAGTCTGCCCATCCATCTGTGGGTGGTGAGCAGAGGAAAGCCTGAGCATCACATTGAGCAGTGCAAGCAACTCCCACCAGAAATGAGCCGTGAATTGGGGCTCCCGATCCAAAACAAGCTCCTCCAGCCAGCCATGCAGCTGTCAGGAGCGCCCTAGCTGCCTCTTGCAATCCCCTCCAATAGCCAACTCAGGACACAGACGACGAGGATTCTTTCCAAGGCTTTATTCCTTTATTACTTTATGACTCTTTCAGATACTAATCACTAGCGACTAAGCAAGGACCAGCACTGGGGAAAGATAGCAGAGTAGCCTAGGCTCCAGGTAAGGCAGTTGGTCCCCGTTTGAAGGAGAACTACAGGAAGACTATGAAGCACATGGTCTTCGATGTCTATATGCTAATGCCCAGAGTATGGGAAACAAACAGAATGAACTTGAACTCTTAATACAAGAGGGGAATTATGACTTGATAGGTGTAACTGAGACTTGGTGGGATGACTCTCATGACTGGAATACAGCAGGTGAAGGATATAACTTGTTCAAAAAGAACAGGAGGAACAGAAAGGGTGGTGGGGTTGCACTATATGTGAAAAATACATATCTCTGCACAGAAATACAGGAGGGTGAGCTTGGTAGCCCCATCGAGAGCATCTGGATCAAAATAAATGGAGCAAAGAATAAAAGGAACCTGGTGGTTGGAGTCTACTACCGGCCACCCAATCAAGGAGAAGACAAGGATGAAACTTTTGAAAGGCAAATAGCCAATGTTTCAAGGAAGCATGATGTAGTAGTAATGGGGGACTTCAATCTCCCCGATATTTGTTGGGAGACAAATTCTGCAAAACATGGCCCCTCCAGGAAATTCCTGACTTGTGTGGCGGATAACTTTCTCCTACAGAAAGTAGAGGAAGGAACTAGAGGATCGGCTATCCTTGACTTGATCCTAACCAACAGAGATGACTTAGTGGATAAAGTAGCAGTTACAGGAACTCTGGGGGAAAGCGACCATGTTATACTTGAGTTCTTGGTTCTAAGGGAAGCAAAAGCTGAGTGTAGCCAAACGTGTACCCTGGATTTTAGGAAAGCTGATTTTAATAAACTCAGAACAATGATCAGTAAGGTCCCATGGCAAGCGACGCTAACGAGAAAAGGAGTCCAAGATGGGTGAGAGCTTTTAAAAAAGGAAATTCTCAAGGCACAATCACAAACAATTCCAACAAGAAGAAAAGGTGGAAGACAACGGAAGAAGCCAATGTGGCTTCACAAAAAGCTTAGGGATGACCTGAAAACAAAAAAAGGACACATATAGGAAGTGGAAAGAAGGCCAAGTAACAAAGGAAGAGTACAGGCAGATAGCACACAATTGCAGGGATGGCATCAGGAAGGCTAAAGCTGAGAATGAGCTGAGGTTAGCAAGGGATGCTAAAAACAACAAAAAGGCTTTCTTCAGCTACATGCATAGTAAAACGCAGAGGAAAGAAATGGTGGTTCAGCTCTTAAATAAGGATGGCAAAATGATAACAGATGACAAAGAAAAGGCAGAGGTGCTCAATTCCTACTTTGGCTCAGTCTTCTCCCAAAAGAGGGTCTATGACCCCCCTGGCAAAGGCGAAGTACAGGCTGAAGGGGCAGGATTGCAGCTTGAGATCGATAGGCATATGGTCAAGGAACACCTAATTACTTTGATTGAGTTCAAATCTCCAGGGCCAGATGAACTGCATCCTAGAATAATAAAGGAACTGGCAGAAGAACTCGCAGAACCGCTGTCTATTCTCTTTCAGAAATCATGGAGGATGGGGGAAGTGCCAGATGACTGGAGGAGGGCTAACGTTGTCCCTATCTTCAAAAAGGGTAAAAAGGAGGAACCTGGGAACTACAGACCAGTCAGTCTGACATCAATCCCTGGGAAAATTCTGGAGCAGATGATAAAGCAATCCATCTGGAAGCACCTTGACAACAATGACGTGATTACTCGAAGCCAACATGGATTTGTCAAAAACAAGTCCTGCCAGACAAATCTGATCTCATTTTTTGATCAAGTAACCTCCCTTGTAGACCGTGGGAATGCTGTAGACATCATATACCTCGACTTCAGCAAAGCTTTTGACAAAGTGCCCCATGATATCCTGATGAGCAAAACTAGCTCAAAGTGGGCTAGATGAAACAACAATCTGGTGGATCCACAGTTGGCTACAGAATTGGACTCAAAGAGTGCTTATCAATGGGACCTTCTCAAACTGGGGAGAGGTAACGAGTGGGGTACTGCAGGGCTCAGTCCTGGGCCCAATGCTCTTCAACATGTTTATGAATGACTTGGAGGAGGAGGTGCAGGGAATGCTGATCAAATTTGCAGATGACACAAAATTGGGCGGGATAGCTAATATTTTGGAAGACAGAAACAAAATTCAAAGTGATCTGGATAGACTGGACGCAGGGCAGAAAACAACAGAATGACATTTCATAGGGATAAATGCCAAGTTCTGCACCTAGGAAAAAGAAACCAAATGCACAGTTACAAGATGGGGGATACGTGGCTCAACCACACTACAAGCGAGAAGGATCTTGGAATTGTTGTCGATCACAAGCTGAATATGAGCCAACAATGTGATGTGGCTGCAAAAAAGGCAAATGCTATTTTGGCTGCATTAATAGAAGCATAGCTTCCAAATCCCGGGAAGTAATAGTACCCCTCTACTCTGCACTGGCTAGGCCTCATCTGGAGTACTGTGTCCAGTTCTGGGCACCACACTTTAAGAAGGATGCAGACAAACTGGAGAGGGTTCAGAGGAGGGCAACAAAGATGATCAGGGGACTGGAAACAAAGCCCTATGAAGAGAGACTGAAAGAACTGGGCATGTTTAGCCTTGAGAAGAGAAGACTGAGGGGAGATATGATAGCGCTCTTCAAGTACTTGAAAGGTTGTCACAGAGAAGAAGGCCAGGATCTCTTCTTGATCATCCCAGAGTGCAGGACATGGAATCATGGGCTCAAGTTACAGGAAGCCAGATTCCAGCTGAACATTAGGAAAAACTTCCTGACTGTAAGAGCAATACGACAATGGAACCAATTACCTGGGGAGGTGGTGGGCTCTCCCACACTGGAGGCCTTCAAGACGAGGCTGGACAGCCATTTGTCAGGGATGCTCTGACTTGGATTCCTGCATTGAGCAGGGGGTTGGACTCAATGGCCTTGTAGGCCCCTTCCAACCCTACTATTCTATGATTCTATGATTCTATAAGACTCTGAACTTATGAGCTATGGAGAGATCCTCCCTCTTTTCCTTGGGTCCTTGGGATGCGACCGTTGTTTGAGCGCCAAACGAGCGGAGCGCCTCCTTTCACCGCCCTCCATCTGTTGTCACTCCCTGCGTCTGTGCTGAGCATTCAGCAAGCCCCCCTCCAGCGCTCTCTCACTGCCAGGGTCACTATCTGTCCCAGGAATGCTGGCAAGAGGAATCTCTGCCAGCTGCTGTGCTTGTGAGAGATGAGCGAGCTCCTCTCGCATGGATTGCTGTTCCTCCTCAGAATCAGAACTGCTCTGGGGCTCTATGGGCTCAGTTTCCACCCTGACAGCAGCCGGAAAACATGTGACAGAAAGAGTTCTGCCATCTACCTGGCCATGGGCAGCCCTGAGCATGGGATAAAGTGAGCTATTTTCGAAAATAAGTTCTCCACCACCAGAATGGTGGTCTTACCATGTGAGTGGGGCAAGTTGGGGGTGAAGTTGAGGGAAAGCAGCTTCCAGGAGCCTGAGGGTGTAGGCAAGGGGCAGAGTAAGCCAGTGGGTTTGCCAAGGGTTCTGTCGCTCATTGACAGGTATTGCAGGAGGCGACATAGGTTTTGACATCCCGACACACTCGGGGCCACCAAGTCCCGTGTAACACCATATAAGGTCTTAGAGAAGCCAAAATGCCCAGTGGTGGGGGAGTCGTGGCACTGATGGAGGACTTTTTCTCAGAGGCGTTTGGAAGGCACATTAACCCTGTGTGAGTGGTAAAGCAGTCCTCCTTGCAATGAGAAGGGGGTAGACTTGGGGACGCCAGTTGCTTGTGCTAGTTCTGTCACGTTTTCGCGCACAAAGGGATCCCGACCGTGTTCAGTGGGAAGGAGCGCTATCCAAGAGTGAGGTTCAACAGCAGCCACCAGACTGTGGGGGGGAAGGATCAGGGTGGGGGAGTGGCTCTCGTCACCTCCTGGCTGTAGGTCCGGCTTACAGGAGAGTGCATCGGCCTGTTGGTTGTTGGTGGCTCTCATGTGGCAGATCTTAAGGTTAAATCGTGAAAAAAATAAAGACCACCTAATTTGACGCTGATTTAAGGCTCGGGCTGTCCGGAGATGTTCCAGGTTATGATGGTCAGTTCCCACTTCGACTGGGTGCTGTGCCCCCTCCAAAAGATGATGCTACATCTCTAAGGCAGACTTTATGGCTAACAGTTCTTTCTCCCAGATGGTATAATTCCGCTCGGACACGTTTAATTTCCTGGAGTGGTAAGCACAAGGCTGCAGCTCACCTCCTGCTGGTCCTGGCTGGAAGAGTACACACCCCACCACAAAGTCAGAGGCATCTGTTTGCACTACAAAGGCTTCCATGGGTCGGGATGTAAAAGGATCAGCTCAGAGCTAAACAGCCTTTTCAGCTCTTCAGAAGGCTGTTGGGCGGAGGCAGACCAGTGAAAGGGAGATTTCTTGCCTTTAAGGAGGTCTGTGAGAGGAACTGTCAGTCTTGCATCGCCGGGCAGGAACTTTCTGAAGAAATTGGCAAAACCCAGGAAACATTGTAAATCCTTCTTTGTGGATGGAGCCTGCCAGGAGAGGATGGCTTGGACCTTTGCAGGATCCATTTGATGCCTTCTGCTGAAATAATGTAACCCAGGTAGTCCAAGGATGTCATGTCAAAAGCACATTTATCCAGCTTAACAAAGAGACGGTGTTCCCGGAGGCGTTGTAGGACAGCTTCCACATGTTGTTGATGGGAGTGGGGTTCTGAATAAAATATAGGTAAATCATCTAAATAAATTATAAGAAAAGCGTCCAAATAGTCCCAGAAGAGGGCATTCATAAAATGTGAAAACATAGAGGGAACGGATGCTAGGCCGAACGGCATGACTAAATATTCATACCTGGAACTGAAACTGGTCTTCCACTCATCCCCCTCCCAGAGGCAAATCAGATTATAGGCGCCACACAGGTCCAATTTAGTGAAAATCTTGGCTCACCCCAGGCGCTCTAGCATCTCAGGGATTAGGGGGAGGGGGTATTTGTCAGGGATAGTAATGGCATTGAGGTTCCTGTAGTCATGGATGGGATGGAGCTCCCCTGATTTCTTCTTCATGAACATAGTGGGAGGGAGGTGGAGGGGCGAATGAAAACGCGTTGCAGGTTGGTGTCCAAAACTCCCCCAGAGCTTGGAGTTCTGGCTCTGACATAAAGTACAGTTGGCCAGCTGGGGTGGTGGCTCCTGGGATCAGGTTAATGGCACAATCATGGGGGGAGGCAGTCCGTCAGCTTCCTTCTTGTCGAAAACATCCCGGAAAGCCGCATACTTTTCTGGTAGGATCACTGGAGCAGAAGAACTGCTTGGGGAAGATGAGGAGGGAGAGGAAAGGGTTAAGGCCTCAGCAGAGGCCATCTTCGCTCCCAGGAAGCAATGCTGTTGGCAGTAGGGGGATGAGAACTGCACTCGATGAAGCTCCCAAGAAATCTAAGGATTGTGTTTAGAGAGCCAGGATATGCCCAGCACAATTGGGTATTGGGGCACCTTGGCCAGGTGACATTGAATCTGCTCGACGTGTCCCTGGGAACATAGGGTGACTGGAGTTGTAATCCGAGTGACTGCTCCAGAAGAGAGAGGACAGCTGTCGATAGTCTCCACTTTCAAGGGGGTAGGTAGGAGCAGAGCAGAAATGTTGTGTTGTTGAGCAAACATTTCACCCATAAAACTGGTAGTAGCCCCAGAGTCCACCAGTGCCATGACATCTCCCCCCCCGGGGAGAATGGGGGTGCACAGGAAGCAGCAGACTGGACAGGGGGAGATGCGTGAGAGGCGTGCCCTGGTTGCGGATGGTGCCTCCTCACTGGAGACCCCCAACAGACTTGGGAGGTAGCCTAGTCAGGCTTGAGGGGCAGGAGGTGGACAGGGAGGGAGGGCTGTCGGTTAGGATCAGCAGAATCTGGCAAAGTGGCCCTTCTTTCCACACCTGAAGCACCGACATTCAGCGCGCCACTGCTCCAGTTCTTCCGGCGATAGCATGGTCGCTCCCCGTTGCTTCAGGGTCTCTTCTGCCCCTGCGGCAGGGCTGCAGGGGGGAGGGGGAAGCAGCTGCAGGGGCATGGGAGGAGGGAAATCCCGGCTAGCAGAGCTCTTCTTGGCTTGGCGGCACCCATCCAGCCGACTGTCGATCTGCAGACACAATTGGATGAGCTCCGCAAGCCTTGGTGGATGTGGTGCCCAAGCTAGCTCATCTAAGATCTTGTCATTCAAGCTGTCCAAAAACTGGGCCACCAGAGCCGCATCATTCCACTGTAAATCCTGCATCAGCAAGCGAAAGCTGGTCGCATAGCTGGAAACAGAGTCCTTGCCTTGCCTGAGGCAGTTGATATCCCTAGTTGCTGTCTCCACATGAAGGGAGTCACCAACCCCCCCATCATAGTCATGAAGCCCTGGTAGCCTGCCAGCAGGGGGTCATTAGTGAGAAGTGCTGAAGCCCATTTAGCTTCCATGCCTGAAAGCAGGTTAATGATAAATAGGGATGACAGAGATTTCTCCACGAATCTCCGGGAGGCTGAATGCCAACGCATTCGGCCCCTCGAAATTGGTGGTGAAATTCTCCGCAGGCCCCCCGCCCCCCCCCCCAGGATGGGACTTACCTCGTGTGAATGTCCCTCTTGGCGGCGGGTCCCGGCGGCAGTTCGGCGGCAGTTCAGTGGTGGCCAGTCTTCTGACCGGCTGCCGCTGCCACCACCATTGCAGAATAAAAAAGGAAAGTAAAAAAAAAAACACCCGTGATAGGCTACATAACGATTTACGTAGCCTATCACGGCTAGATTTCCAAAGTCAGCCGTGATAGGCTATGTAAATCGTCACATAGCCTATCACGGGTGACTTTGAAAAAAAAAAAAAGTGCGTACCGAAATGGCGGCGCCCATGGGGCGCCGCCATTTGCGTTCCTTAGTTTGTCACGTCTAGTCTACGTAAAGATTTACGTAGACTATGGCGAAAATAAGGGCAACGCAAATAGCTCCTCCCTGGCCTGAATTTCGGTGGCGAGGGATGGGGCGCCTCCCCCCCGGCCTGAATTTCGGCCGGGCAAGGTGGGGCGCCTCCCCCCCTTGCCTGAACTTCGGGGGGAGAACGAAGCGCCTCCCCCCCACCGCAAAGCAAGCTGCGGGACCAGGTAAGTCCCTTTCGTCCATGCCTAAGATAAACCCCACACGAATCTGGTCTGTCTGGAAATCCTCTGGCTGGAGGCACATATACAGTTCCGATTGGGCGCGGAAAATTTGAAACAGTCCTTTGTTGCCAGCAAATTTCTCCGGCAGCACCACCGGGTATTTTCAATGGGGAGGTATCCGGGGTGGAGGGGGTTGAGCAGCCACTTGTAAGGCTTGAACAGCACCCGTCAGTTGATTGACCTGATTGCAAAGTGCCTGGTTCTCCTGCATCAATGTGTTCAAAGCCTGCTCCATGGTGCTGTCCGAGAGCATGGTCAGTGAAAGAGAACAATGAAGAGAGGAGAGAGAAAAAAGAGGACAGCGGGAAAGCTGTCAGGATTCCTTTTACCCCCACTGAACTTCAAATGCCAAATCAAACACAGACGAGGCTTCAATCTACGGCTTTTAATCCATTACTTCAAAGGGTCATACAGATGCAAATTCTCAGTGACTCTGTTTACAAGGAAATGCCTTCAGTGGGTTCAAAAGATAACTACAAAAGTTGCCAGCTGTTTGAAAGGAAGGCAGTCTCACTAGCCTAATTTAAGGGGTGGGCGGAGGTCTCTGTCTCTCTCGTGAGGTTTCTAGGTGCAGCTGTTCATGCAAGGCCAATCGGGTAGACCATCTAAGTTCCGCCCCGGCCTTCTCCCTCTTTGCTCTGCACCTGCGCCTGGCATCTATTAATTCAGACTCTCCAAACCCCACCTCTCCCTGTTCGCTATCTCTCACGGGTGGGGGGGGGGACCCTCCTTCTCCAGCTGGACCTTTGAAACCTGAGGAGCCTGCCTAGCCATGTATGGACTAGCCTGGGAAAACACCTCCCCCATGACTGGTGGTTCTTCTTCAGAATCTGAACTACTATCCCACTCCCTGTGCTCAGAAACACTCCTGACACCGCGTATTTTTCTTGCCAGTGGCATATCTTGCATTCTGCCAGTATAGCAGGGCTTCCATCAAACCCTATAGCACAGGGGTGGGGAATTTCTTTCAGTCTGAGGGCTGAAATCAAGTTCTGAGAAGCTCTTGGGGGCTGCATTCCAGGGGTGGGCAGGGCCGAAGGTAAAGGGGTGGGGCCAAAAACACCAGCATCCTGTAGCTTCAAGCTCTTACTGCCAGTAAGTAAGCCTCAGGAGAGGCTGTTCAAGCCAGGAAAACACCAAACAATTAGTGGCTGAGGGGAAGGGGAAGGGGCTATCTGGGGAACCCCGAGGGCTGATTGGGACCCCAGGAGGGCTGGATTTGGCCCCTGGGCCTGAGGTTCCCCTCCCCTGCTATTGCCCTTCAGCTGGTGTATCATTAATAAAGGACTGCGTCCTTATTCTTATAAATTTATTCTGATTAGCTCCTGTATTTGTATGTAGTGGAATCAATCTCTAAATTCAGCAATCACAAAATCTCTCACCTGCCTTTTCTAAACCTCTCTTCCTCCTTTTTCCTCTTTGGTCTGTTTATTTTAGAATATTTATAAGACTGCAGCCAGGGTATTGTCACTGTCAATTTTATGTTATGTATTGTACAGCACCTTGTTTAATAAATAATATGTATCACCATATCCCTTTTATTGGCCTTATTTAAAGTCACTGACCCCTGATGCAGAACCAGTTGCACAGCAAATCTAATTTGTCCTGAAACGTATGGAGCTCATTCACATCTTTCCATGTAGAAATGGATACACTGAAAGTTCTCATGTCAGTACTCTTTTTCTTGTCATACTCAACAGCTAATGCTAAGGGAAGATCCAGCACGTCTTCCACTATAGCAATGTGCCATGTCAAACGATGCTCCAGGAACGCTGTAAAGCTGGCTCTTGGCATTTTTTGGAAGGAGTGTACTTATGCCATGTCCTATACCCTTTAAATCCTACTGACTAGGGATGTCAGAAATCTGCAGTGGATTCAAATGAGTTCTCATTTCTATGAATCTGACCTGCGCATTCCACAGCAGACCAGCTTGTTCCAAGTCAGACAGATTCTGTGGACTTGCAGACCGGTTTTTCACTTTGGGGGTGGGGGGTGGGATTTGGTCTAATTCATATTTGCACCTAATTTGCGTTAACTAATGCACATCAGCATTAATGCAAATTAGCACAAGTAGAACAAAATTCTGGTTTAAAAAATCTGATTGCGCCAATGAACAGACAACAGACTGAAAGACGCCTGACAATCCATGAAACACTGATGGATTTAACAAGATCCATACATCCCTGCTGCCGACTCCCAAGGTCTTGAGATTCCCAGGTCTTTGTATGATATTTATTTCATCCCCTTTCCCAGGATAGCTTACAAACAAAGATAAAAATTGATAATATAGCAAAACACTAAAAATAATGTAATGATGGATCAAAAACAAAAAAAACAAAAACCAGACACCCAGATGACAGGGCAACAGCCGATATCACAGTGCTAACTTTGGGCTCCTTCACACTGAGCTTTTATCCTGCAGTTGAAATTGCTCCTTCACGGAAGTTTGCAGGCTCTTTACATGATGCCATGATCATCCAAGGCATCTCTTGCACTAAATGCCCTTTCGTTTTTTAAATAGATTATTTTAAATTATTTATTTGATTATTTATCAAATTACCCCTCTGGGGTTCAGCTTCAGTTTCCTCCGTGGAAAGAGTAAAAGCGGCAAGAAGAGGAGCGAGATCAATGAAAGATCATGGAAGACTCAGATACGGGGAGAAGGCGAGGGAAGGGTGGGGGGAAAGGAAGCACGTGAAAAAGGGAGTGGTCATGATCCTGCATTTAAAATGGAGGCAAAAAGCCCTGCTTTAAATGCAGGATTTTAGGCTGGTGTAGAGATGCTCTTTGAGAGAAGACATGGTGCAAGGCAATCTTCCCTCAACTGGTGCCCTGTAGGTGTGTTGGGCTACAATTCCCATCATCCCCAGCATAGCTGAACATCAGTCTCCCTGAGCTTACATCTTACATGCAGAATCTCTCCACATCCAGTGCCTGCAATGTACAGGGTTTTGTTTTGAACAGATGTTGTGATTCTCTGCGGCAGTTGCTCGGTCATGTCAGCTCTCTCATGGACTCAGTAACACAGCCACTTGTCCGTGGTCTCCCCAGCCCAGCTCTGCCTCTTCTGCAGTCCCCCAATTTAATAACTGGTTGGTCCTCCCAGACATAACTGCTGGGACTGCAGAATCGTAGCCTGGCTTTTGGAGGTGATTGGACCTGGTTACTGAGTTGGTCTTTTCAGCATCTGGCTGCTGTGATGATCTTGTGTACACTTCACCAGCAGGAAAGGTCAGCTCAGTCCAAAAGCTGTTGGCTACTTTCCATGCAAAAGACAAAGGGGTTGTGGAAAATGTTGTCCTCCAGACACAAGAGAGAATATGAGCCAGGGAATGCTGAGATTTCATGATCTGGACAGAACAGAGCTTCATCTCAGAATGGGAGTGGTCGCTATGGGATCTTACCATGTACACTTGTGTTAGTCTTCTTAGACCTTCATTAATAACTAATATCAAATGGAATTGCAATGAGGGAGCAGATGTTACCTACCTTTTAAGTAGTCTGAATATGTTGTGTATGTATTTTCCAGCCCTGCCTATCAACAGTCAGCTATCACTTCACTCAAACCACTTTGAATGAAAAAGGACTACATTTGGGTTTCATTTCTTTCATTCATGTTTACTTACCAACAACTGCACTCCCAATGACCCCCACCGAACTTTGTTAACTTTCTGAAAACAACGAGAGGGTGCAGGCTTTGGGCACTACCAAGTAGAAGACATGTGCAGCTACTCTCTCATTTTCTCCTTTCTGTGGTAAGAAAACAGAGAAGAATCAGTGGAAAAACACAGGAGCGCTACGAGTGAAAGACAGCTAGGTCTGGACCACCACCACCCTTACAATTCCATGAAAGAGGTAGAGTGCTGGCAACATAAAAGCCTCATCTGGAATCAGAGAGAAATTGGGAAAGGACACTGAAAGACACTGTAATGGTATGACACAATCCTACCACAAGTGAATGCACTAGACTGGTGGAATCTCGTATGCATATAAAATCTATGGTCTTATATAGGAAACTTAGTATTAATTTGTCAAGACATCCATTTTTTTCTTCTGTGTTTTAGCAACCTGTATAGTTCCATACCATAAGGCTGGGCCTGCTCATCTTCGCTAGACCACCTCAATGTGCTATCTCATGCTGTCCCTGGCTTCAAGGCCACAGTAAAATGTTCACTAATTGGGATGAACGAATTCAGCTGAGGCTTCATGAGAACTTCCTGCCCTCTCCAAGCCTGGGCAGATTTCCAGATAGCTCATGATTGGTAATGACACCTTGTTCTTCGTTTGCTTTTGTTTTGCCCTGTCCAAGGTCTGCTTTGGAGGGTTTTCTTTCCGAGGTCCTATTTTATTGAAGACCATGTCACTGGTATGTATAGACAGTTTTAGTTAGTTTTGTTGTTTCGCCCTGTAAATATTGTTTCCAAACCTTGCTCTAGTTCATCTCTATGTTATTCCCTTTCTGTTAACAAACTTACCACCTACCATAACTGAAGGTGTGTGCTTCATTCCAATTGGCATTACTCCAGAGCTTTCCTCTTGGTTATTGCTATTGTTTAAAGTTTCAGGACTAGGGCCTTGAAATACAAGGTGCTGGCTTGGGCCTTGTTTCATAAGTCTTAAGGGTGTCCTGTTAGTTCTGAGAGTCCCCTGGCTCAGGCTGACTTGGATGTAAGGGGTGGTGGCAGCATACCTTGCTGGGTTGGTGTTCAATCCAAGCAACTTTTTGTCCCTTCCTACAGTGCTGGGAATTGTGGGGGGGGGGGTTCCTTCACATAATTAAAAGGAGAAAATTGTTTCACTGATATTTTTCTTACATTCTGGTAATACACACACAAAAATAATAATAGGTGGTGGTTGTTATCTTGGATCCTATGTTTCAATAAGCAGAGTTCCTGTGACCCTGGAAATCTGGTCTGGAGTATTAGGAGGCACTCCGGGGAAGTGGAAGTGGTGTGGGGGGGAGGGAGGACTCCCTCCCCTCCTTCAATTGATGTGAACCTCCACTAGACTGAAAGCCCTTTCGTGAATAGAAGGAGCTCTTCCATGAATGGAAGAGAGAATACATGTCCAGCCATTGTTGTTATTCATTATTCATCAAAAGAAAATGTTCCATTGTTGTGTTTTTATTACATTTTTATTATTAATTCTATTTATCTTTTACATTTCTATACCCCCAACAGCCAAAGCTCTCTGGGAAGTTCACAACACAAAGTGAGGCTGTTTTTGAATACAAGCAACGCTCTTTTCCTTGTTACTGAGAAGCCAAGTTGTCCTCTTATTTTCAAGATATGCGTTAACTCTACAATCTCCGTTTTGTCCTGGAAGGTTGGCTAAGCAAAGGCTGTGGATCAGCCAGGACATTTACACCTGCTGACCTAATTAAATCGTGAGGAGCAACTCCCTGGTATACAAGAAACAGGGACTCTGGGACTGTAAAACATTTCTCAATCAAGCTACTCAGTGTAAATTCTGAGCTGTCCAGCCCAACCCTCGGCTGGAAAAATGCTCCATTCACAAAGTGCTGCCAGGACGTGGTAAACACATTAGCAGTAATTAACAGCCATTAAGGATAGGAGCCCACGCCCAGTGTTTACACATGAGACCCATAGCAATATATCATCTCCATACTGTTTCCACCTGGAAAATTTCGCAACTGAGTTTCAGGATAGAATTCCTGTCCAGGAAGCGGGGCTGGGGTTTGGTCTCTCAGCATTCTCCCTGAGTTAGGTCTGCTGCCCTTCCCTTGTATCCCCTTCCCTTAGTCACCTACCCATTCAGTCAGGGCTTCTAGGAAATGGACAGTGTTGTGGTTCCATCTCCAGTCTTTTTCGCAAAAGCCTTGGAAGACGAGTGGGGAACTTCAGGCCTGGGGAACTTCAGGCCTGGGAGCAAATCTGTGCCTCCTGGGTGGGGGTGCCATTAGGAGAGGGCTTACCTGGGCACAGGCCCCAGATCTTTTGAGCTGTCCTAATTGCCATTTTTTTTTTTACATTTTCCCATTGACTTGCATTGGAAAACAAAAACGGCCATCACTTTTTTAGTTTGTAAGATAAATAAATGAAATCTGGAGGCATGGTAGCCCCCATGGAACTGATTGACTCTGCTTTTGTGCTAGTCACAGGTAAAATTTGCTATTTTCAAGAAAATGTGTCAAAGCAAAGAGCAATAATTTCTTTGTTCTTCAACATAAGTGTATGGAATTTGGAAACCTGGTGGCCCCTGTGGAGCTGATGGAACTTGCCCAATTTCAGGCAGTTAGGTCCAGTGACTTTTGTGCTAGTCACAGGTAAAGTTTGCTGTTTCAAGAAAATGTGTCAAAGCAAGGAGCAATAATTTTTGTGTGCTTCCACATATGTGCATGGAGTTAGGGGACCTGGAAGCCCCTATAGAGATGACTGAGCCTGCCAAAGTTCAGACAGTTAGGTCCAGTGGCTTTTGTGCTGGCCACAGGTAAAATTTTCTTTTTCCAAAAAAATTTGTCAAAGTAAAGAGCTATACTTTTTTTGTGCTTCCACATAAATTCATGGAATTTGGGGACCTAGCAGGCCCTATGGAGCTTACTGAACCTACCAAATTTCAGACAGTTAGGTCCAGTGGCTTTTGCGTTAGCCATGTGTAAATTTTCCTTTTCTCAAAGTTTAAAACAAAAAGTAAAAACTGTCAGGTCACCCAGGGGATTATTAGGGATCCTAATCAGAAGGTGTTTAAGGGGACCATTAGGAGGTCACTATCCCTAATCTCTGGTGTAGGGTGTTTTTCAGGTGCAAAAAACCTCTCTCCCCCTACTTTTCTTTTCTGCTCTTACATGCCCACTGTTGGGAACTTGCCTGCAATGAAATTTTGAAGAGGGAGAAGGAAGGGAAGAAAGAGCTCCATGTCAAATACTGGTATTTCACACAGCATCTGATTTTACTGCCCCAAACTGGAACCTTTGGATTCTGCAAAAGTTTAGTAGCTTCAGTACAGCAAAGGATCCAATCAGCCTCCACAAACTTCTTTCTCCCCTTCCACTTTAATTTCTCCTAAATAGCTGTAGGACTCAAATAATCCCAAAGGGAGGATTAGGACAATGTGGCATCATGATCGAGAAACTGCTGGGGCTTTGAAATAGGTTCTACAGTTTTTTAAAAAAAGCTAGAAAAAGCTCTCAGCCACTTCACCTCATAAAGTTCATTTACATACGTGCAGTCCTTACAAACCCTCCACAGCCTCCTAAATTCCTCTGAAGTACTACCTCTCTGAAGGGAGCCACTTGGCTTAGGGAATTCTCTCTACTCCCCACCCCCACGCACATTTCCAATCACCATTCTTCTTCTCCCCTCCCCTCCCCTCCCCTATCCTGTTCTTTCTTTCTTTCTTTCTTTCTTTCTTTCTTTCTTTCTTTCTCTTCTTTATTCCACCCAGAGCATATCTTGGGGAATTCTTAAAGAGAATTCTTTGGGCAAGAGAAGTTCTGAACTGTATTTGACTTTATACAAACAGACAAGAGGGTTGGTTTTTCTCTTCCTCCTCACTCAAGACTTTTGAGAAAAGTGGGTTCATATGGTTGCAGAGAAACAAATGTGGGACTGTTTTGTTTGTCAGTTGCCATTATCCAGCAAGAGGAAGGGCTGGAGCTCAGTGGCAGAGCACATGCTTGGCCTGTGGAAGGTCCCAGGTTCAATCCCCAGCATCTCCAGGCAGGGCTAGGAAAGAATCCTGCCTGAAACCCTGGAGAGCCGCTGCTGCCTGTCAGTGTCAACAATACTGGGCTAGATGGACCAGGGTCTGACTCAGTATAAGGCAGCTTCCTATGTTCCTATGAACAGAAAGCTTTAATAAAAATAGGAGGTGGGGGGGGCGTTAAGTGGAGGGGAGATAAATATTGCTAATTTATACAACCCTATGCATGCCTACTCAGAAGTCCCATTATGTTTAATGAGGCTTACCCTCAGGAAAATGTGCATAGGATTCTAACACCAGTTACTGTTACTCAGAAATAAGTCCTGAGTTGTGAGCCTGGTACCGAAGGCTTAATACAGGGCCTACCCAATTCCATCTAATGATTGACTACTCTGTCAGCTCAGCCCTTTTGTGGTGGTGTGTGTGTGGGGGGGGGGGTTGCATGAACTCTAGCTTCATTGGTGAGGGAAAGGCACTTAGTACATGCTCAGAGTTTCTCCATAACTTAGCCCTAGTTTTGAAAACAGACTCATTGGCTGAATCCTGGCACAAATGAAGTTATGGGGAGGAAGATACAATGAGAGCTTGTGCATAACAAGGAGGAGGTAGAGGACAGTTGCACAAAACAAGACATTGTTTTTATGAAAAGTTGCAGGAGGATGAGAGATGGTTGCATGGAGGGGAATAGAATTGGTAGGGGGAGAATGTAAGTGCTCAGTGGCAAAAGAAAAACATTCTGCACATGCTCAGCAGCACTCTCTATTTAAGAACATAAGAAGAGCTGTGCTGCATCAGACCAAGGTCTATCTAGTCCAGCATTCTGTTCACATAGTGGCCACCCAGATGCCCATAGGAAACCCACAAGCAGGACATGAGTGCAATAGCACTTCCCACCCATGTTCCCCTGCTGTGAACACTGGTGAAATGTACATAAATTCTAGTCATTCTAAATTAGAACGCATGTATATTCTTCAGAAACTTCGCAGGTTTCTTGCCTGGGGGACACCCCTAATGACCTGTGCATTTTCTTACAAATTTACCCAAAAACTATTGGGGAAGGGGTGAATGAAGGGAAAGCAAATCACTCCCTCCCCCAAACTGGAGAACTCCCCTTCCACATGAACTGCTGCACCTATCCTTCTGAAACTTTGCTGGTTTCTTACTTAGGGACAACTGTAGGCTGTCTGTAATTTTCAGAACAATGGTCCATAAGGAACATAAGGAGGTAAGTCTTATTTTAGAGACCTCAAAATGTCAAGGCCACCCTTGCACAAAAAGCCTTGTGGCTATCTGTCAGGAGCGCCCTGGCGGCCTCTTTCAGTAGACTCCAGTAGCCAACTCAAGACGCAGATGAAAGGATTCTTTTGAAGGCTTTAATCCTTTTACAACTTAATGACTCTTTCAGATGCTAATCACCAGCGACTAAGCAAGGAACAGCAGAGTGGCCTATGCTTCGAGTAGGCAGTTGATCCCCGTTGGAAGGTGAATTACGGGAAGACCCTGAACTTATGGGCTAGGGAGAGATCCTCCCTCTTTCCCTTGGGTCCATGGGAGGCGGTCGTTGCTTGCGTGCAAAACGGGCGCTACGCCTGCTTTCCGCGCCCTCCATCGCTCGTCACTCCCTGCATCTGCGTCGAGCATCCAGCAAGCCCCCCTCCCGCACTTTCTCACTGCCAGGGTCACTATCTGTCTCAGGAATGCCGGCAGGAGGAATCTCTGCCAGCTGCTGTGCCTGTGAGGGATGAGCTGGCTCCTCTCCCACGGATTGCTGATCCTCCTCAGAATCAGAACTGCTCTGGGGTTCTATCGGCTCAGTTTCCACCCTGACACTATCATTCTGCAATTTGGGAGACATGTTCTCCTCTGATGGGGAAATGAATCCTGAAATTGTTATCCAATTCTTCCAAGGAATAAAAATGTTATTGGCAGTTCCCTTTAAAAGAAAATATAAACCCTGCACCTATTTTTCTGACATTGGGCATGTGTGATCCCCTTCTAGGGGGCTACTATGCCTGAAATTATCCAGTTCTGACCAAGACTAAAAAGTTACCATTTTTTTTTCTAATTTACCATGGTAGTCAACAGGAAGCACAAAGATTCATTTTTCCAAACCTTGACTCAGGTTTGGTGCTGAGCTGAAGTGGTCCAACTACAAATTGGCCAGAGTAGAAGTGATATGTTTTCCAAAATGCTAAATTGGGGTCTGAGTTGAAGTGGGGTGGGGTGGGGGGTCAGTGCACACTTCTTATGTTTGTATGTATGTATATATGTAAGCTATACACACACACAAGCACACTGCATGAATGCACCACACACACACACACATATTAGATGTGCGCTTAGACTCGTGTATGTGTGTGTGTGTATATATATATTGTTGTTGTTCAGTTGTTCAGTCGTGTCTGACTCTTCGTGACCCCATGGACCATAGCACGCCAGGCCTTCCTGTCCTGCGCTCTCTCCCGGAGCGTGCTCAAGTCCATATTCATTGCATCAGTGATGCTATCTAGCCATCTCATCCTCTGCCGTCCCCTTCTCCTTTTGCCTTTAGTCTTTCCCAGCATCAGGGTCTTTTCCAGAGAGTTTTCTCTTCGCATTAGGTGGCCAAAATATTTCAGCTTCAGCTTCAGGATCTATCCTTCCAATGAGCACTCAGGGTTGATTTCCTTTAGGATTGACTGATTTGACCTCCTTGCAGTCCAGGGGACTCGTAAGAGTCTTCTCCAGCATCACAGTTCGAAGGCATCAATTCTTCGGCACTCAGCCTTCCTTATAGTCCAGCTCTCACAGCCATACGTTGCTACTGGGAAAACCATAGCTTTGATTAGACGGACCTTTGTCGGCAAGGTGATGTCTCTGCTTCTTACTATGCTGTCTAGGTTTGCCAAAGCTTTCCTCCCAAGGAGCAAGCGTCTTTTAATTTCATGGCTACAGTCACCGTCTGCGGTGATCTTGGAGCCCAAGAAAATAACATCTATCACTACTTCCATTTCTTCCCCTTCCATATGCCAGGAAGTGATGGGGCCAGATGCCATGATCTTCATTTTTTTAATGTTGAGTTTCAGACCAGCTTTTGCACTCTCCACTTTCACCCTCAACAAGAGGCTCTTGAGATCCTCTTCACTTTCTGCCATTAGGGTGGTATCGTCTGCGTATCTGAGGTTGTTGATAATTCTCCCGGCAATCTTAATTCCGACCTGTGATTCATCCAACCCGGCGTTTCTCATGATGTACTCTGCATATAAGTTAAATAAGCAGGGCGACAATATGCAGCCTTGTCGTACTCCTTTCCCAATTTTGAACCAATTGGTTGTTCCATGTCCGGTTCTTACTGTTGCTTCTTGACCCTCGTACAGGTTTCTCAGGAGACAGGTAAGGTGGTCTGGTACCCCCATCTCTTTCAGAATTTGCCACAGTGTGTTGTGATCCACACAATCAAAGGCTTTAGCGTAGTCAATGAAGCAGAAATAGACCTTTTTCTGGAATTCTCTTGCTTTCTCCATGATCCAGCGAATGTTGGCGATTTGATCTCTGGTTCCTCTGCCTCTTCGAAACCCAGCTTGTACTTCCGGTAGTTCTCGGTTCGCATACTGCTGAAGCCTAGCTTGTAGGATTTTGAGCATCACCTTGCTGGCATGTGAAATGAGCACAATTGTACGGTAGTTTGAACACTCTTTGGCGTTGCCCTTCTTTGGAATTGGAATGTAAACTGACCTTTTCCAGTCTTGTGGCCACTGTTGAGTGTTCCAAATTGGTTGGCATATTGAGTGCAGCACTTTAACAGCATCATCTTTTAGGATTTTAAATAGCTCAGCTGGAATACTGTCATCTCCGCTAGCTTTGTTGTTACTAATGCTTCCTAAGTCCCACTTGACTTCACTCTCTAGGATGTCCGGCTGAAGTTCAGTGACCGTACTATCATGGCTATCAGGGACATTAAGATCTTTCCTGTATAGTTCTTCTGTGTATTCTTGCCACCTCTTCTTAATCTCCTCTGCTTCTGTTAGGTCCCTGCCTTCTTTGTCCTTTATCATGCCCGTCTTTGCACAAAACTTTCCCTTGTGATCTCCGATTTTCTTGAAGAGATCTCTAGTCTTTCCCATTCTGTTGTTTTCCTTGATTTCTTTGCATTGTTCATTTAAGAAGGCCTTCTTGTCTCTCCTTGCTATTCTCTGGAACTCTGTATTCAGTTGGGTATATCTTCCCCTTTCTCCCTTGCTTTTTGCTTCCCTTCTTTCCTCAGCTACTTGTAAAGACTCATCAGACAGCCACTTTGCTTTCTTGCATTTCTTTTTCTTTGGGATGGATTTCGTTGCTGCCTCCTGAACAATGTTATGGACCTCCATCCATAGTTCCTCAGGCACTCTGTCTATCAGGTCTAATCCCTGAAATCTATTCCTCACCTCCACTGTATATTCATAAGGGATATGATTTAGGTCATACCTGAATGGTTTAGTGGTTTTCCCTACGTTCTTCAATTTAAGCCGAAATTTTGCAACAAGAAGCTCATGATCTGAGCCACAGTCAGCTCCAGGTCTTGTTTTTACTGACTGTATAGAGCTTCTCCATCTTTGGCTGCAAAGGACATAATCAATCTGATTTCGATGTTGACCATCTGGTGATGTCCATGTGTAGAGTCGCCTCTTGTGCTGTTGGAAAAGAATGTTTGCTATGATCAGCGTGTTCTCTTGGCAAAACTCTATTAGCCTTTGTCCTGCTTCATTTTGTACACCAAGGCCATGCTTGCCTGTTATCCTGGTGATTTCTTGACTTCCTACTTTAGCATTCCAATCCCCTATGATGAAGAGGACATCTTTTTTTGGTGTTAGTTCTAGAAGGTGTTGTAGGTCTTCATAGAACCGATCAACTTCAGCTTCTTTGGCCTCAGTGGTTGGGGCATAGACTTGAATTACTGTGATGTTGAATGGTTTGCCTTGGATTTGTACTGAGATCATTCTATCATTTTTAAGATTGTACCCCAGTACTGCTTTTCCCACCCTTTTGTTGACTATGAGTGCTACTCCATTTCTTCTAAGGGATTCTTGCCCACAGTAGTAGATATGATGGTCACCTGAATTAAATTCGCCCATGCTTGTCCATTTTAGTTCGCTGATTCCCAAGATGTCGATGTTCAATCTTGCCATCTCATGTTTGACCACCTCCAGCTTACCTTGATTCATTGATCTGACATTCCAGGTTCCTAAACAATATTGTTCTTTACAGCATCGGATTTTCTTTTCACCACCAGACACATCCACAGCTGAGTGTCCTTTCGGCTTTGGCCCAGCCGCTTCACTCTTTCTGGCGCTACTTGGAAATTCCCTCTGCTCTTCCCCAGTAGTATATTGGACACCTTCCGACCTGAGGGGCTCATCTTCCGGCGTCATCTCTTTTAGCCTTGTGTTACGTTCCATGGGGTTTTCTTGGCCAGAATACTGGAGTGGGTTGCCATTTCCTTCTCCAGTGGACCACATTTTGTCAGAACTCTCTGCCATGACCTGTCCTTCTTGGGTGGCCCTGCACGGCATAGCTTATGGCTTCACTGAGTTACGCAAGCCCCTTCGCCACAACAAGGCAGTGATCCATGAAGCGAGTATATATATATGTGTGTGTGTGTGTGTGTGTGTGCGCGCGCGCACAAATTTGTGTTACGGGCCTGTGCCCCGGATCTTTTAAGACCGTAGCAATGCCCCTACTCCTTGGGTACCAATCTGGCCATCCAGGTTGCCCAGAAGGCCATGCTCCTTTCCCCCAACAACCGTTTGGTGGTTTCCCAGCTTTTGTACAGTTTGTACCCTGTATAGCCAGAGCTGACCTGGTTGCATTCATCTGGGTACTGTTCATGTAATTGGGTGGTTTAGTCCTCTTACGGGTGGAGTCCTCATTCAGGCTTTCTTCACATGGAGCTTTTATCCTGCAATTGAGATTGCTCCTTCACAGAAGTTTGAGGGCTCTTTACATGATTAGGGGTGTAGGAACCCCACTTACCTGGGTCTGTTGGGGTGGGAGGCAATCCGGTCCTCCCCCCGGAATTCTCCCTGGCCAGCTCTGCTGTGCAGTGAGTCCGTGGAGCTGCCAGCCAGGGCCGGCCGCTGCCGGACTTCCAGCTATGGTCGGTCTGCATCCGCAAATGGAGTCCAGCGTAGCGGACACCATTTGCATCCCTGTACTTTACCATGATAGGCTACGTAAATCTTTTTACGTAGCCTATCACGTTAAAGAGCAGGGATGCAAATGGTGTAGCGGACGCCATTTGCATCCGCAGTCCAGCGATACGTCCATGGCAGCCGTAGCGGTGGGTCTTCAGAGCCGGTGGCAGGGAGGATCCGCCGGTGAGGACTTCGCTCTAGAAGACAAGGTAGGAGATCTGATCCTCCACGGACTTCAATAGAATCTGGCCTCACTGGGGTCCATGGAGGATTTCTCCAACATCCCTATACATGATGCCATGAACCTCCACGGTGTGTCTGTCAGGGTGGACACTGAGCCCATAGAATCCCAGAGTAGTTCTGATTCTGAGGAAGAGCAGTTGCTCCTGGGAGAGGAGCGCGCTCCGCTTTCCCAGGGCCCACAGCTGACGGAGATTCCTCCCACCAGCATTCCTAGATTAGAAAGCAGTCCAGGGAGTGACCGAGCAGAGATAGCAGATTTGGTGGATGCGCGACGCAGAGAGCGGCGTCAGATGGAGGGTGCGGAAAGGAGGCGAAGTGCCAGGTTGGCGCACAAACAACGGCTGCGCCCTGAGGCTCCAAGGGAAAAGGGGAGGGACTCTCCCTAGTCCTTAAGTTCAGGGGTCTCCAGTAATTCCCTTTCAAACGGGGACCAACTGTTTCAACTTAGGGCATAGGTACTCTGCTGCTCAGATCTAGTTGCTACCTGTAGAGTTGTTAAGTTGTAAAAAAAGAATAAAGCTTTGAAAGGAATCCCTTTGTCTGTGTCTGGACTTGGCTACTGGATTAGACTGAGAGAGGCCTCCAAGGAGCCCTTGACAGTGTCCTCCACTAAATGCCCTTTGTTCCATTTTGAAACAGATCACAGATAATGAGCTATCAAATGACCCCGCTTGTGTTCTGGTTGAGTTCCCTCCGTGAAAAGCGGAAAAGCGGCAAGAAGAGGAGCGAGATCAGTGAAAGATAATGGAAGACTCAGATATGGGGGGAAGGGGTGGGGGGGAAGGAAGCATGTGAAAAAGGGAGTCATCGTGATCCTGCATTTAAAACAGAAGCAGAAAGCCCCGTTTTAAATACAGGATTTTAGGCTGGTGTAGAGATGCCCTCAGAGGGAGGCTAAGGGGGAAAAAGAGCCTGTTCTGCTGGGAAGCTGAATGCTAGAGAACTGATTTATGATTATGGGCTCTTAACACCTTGTATAAAGGCAAATACCTAAGATGCAAATACCTTTACATCTCCTAATAAGGGAGATGTAAAGTTGGGGGTAACAATGGACGAAGTCTCATGCACCGCAATGGAGAGAACAGCTCTAATAGCACCCAATAATAGTCTTCAGAAACATGTAGGAAGAAAGCCAGACTATGAAGCACATGGTCTTCGATGTCTATATACTAATGCTTGTATAATGTTTGTTTGTATGGGAAACAAACAGAACAAACTTGAACTCTTAATACAGGAGGGAAATTATGACTTGATCGGTATAACTGAGACTTGGTGGGATGACTCTCATGACTGGAATACAGCAACTGAAGGATATAACTCGTTCAAAAAGAACAGGAGGAACAGAAAGGGAGGTGGGATTGCACTGTATGTGAAAAATACATATCTCTGCACAGAAACACAGGAGGATGAGCTTGGTAGCCCCATCGAGAGCATCTGGATCAAAATAAATGGAACAAAGAATAAAAGTGACCTGGTGGTCAGAGTCTACTACTGGGCACCCAATCAAGGAGAAGACGTGGATGAAACTTTTGAAAAGCAATGTTTCAAGGAAGCATGATGTAGTGGTAATGAGGGACTTCAATTTCCCTGATATTTGTTGGGAGACAAATTCTGCAAAACGTACCCCCTCCAGGAAATTCCTGACTTGTGTGGCGGATAACTTCCTCCTACAGAAAGTAGAGGAAGGAACTAGAAGATCGGCTATCCTTGACTTGATCCTAACCAACAGAGATGACTTCGTGGATAAAGTAGCAGTTACAGGAACTCTGGGGGAAAGCGACCATGTTATACTTGAGTTCTTGGTTTTAAGGGAAGCAAAAGCCGAGTGTAGTCAAACGTGTACCCTGAATTTTGGGAAAGCTGATTTTAATAAACTCAGAACAGTTATAAGTAAGGTCCCATGGCAAGCGACTCTAACAAGAAAAGGAGTCCAAGATGGGTGGGAGTTTTTAAAAAAGGAAATTCTCAAGGCACAATTACAAACAATTCCAACAAGAAAAAAAGGTGGAAGACAACGGAAGAAGCCAATGTGGCTTCACAAAAAGCTTAGGGATGACCTGAAAACAAAAAAGCACACATATAGGAAGCGGAAGGAAGGACAAGCAACAAAGGAAGAATACAGGCAGGTAGGACTGAATTGCAGGGATGGCATTAGGAAGGCTAAAGCTGAGAACAAGCTGAGGTTAGCGAGGGGTGCTAAAAGGAACAAAAAGGCTTTCTTCAGCTATGTGCATAGTAAAAGACAGAGGAAAGAAATGGTGGTTCAGCTATTAAATAACGATGCCAAATTATAACAGATGACAAAGAAAAGGCAGAAGTGCTCAATTCCTATTTTGGCTCAGTCTTCTCCCAAAAGAGGGTCTATGACCCCCCTGGCAAAGGCAAAGTACAGGCTGAAGGGGCAGGATTGCAGCTTGAGATTGATAGGCATATGGTCAAGGAACACCTAATTACTTTGAATGAGTTCAGATCTCCAGGGCCAGATGAACTGCACCCTAGAGTAATAAAGGAACTGGCAGAAGAACTCACAGAACCGCTGTCTATTGTCTTTGAGCAATCATGGAGGACGGGTGAAGTGCCAGATGACTGGAGGAGGGCTAATGTTGCCCCTATCTTCAAAAAGGGTAAAAAGGAGGAACCTGGGAACTACAGAACAGTCTGACATCAATCCCTGGGAAAATTCTGGAGCAGATGATAAAGCAATCCATCTGTAAGCACCTTGAAAACAATGCAGTGATTACTCAAAGCCAACATGGACTTGTCAAGAACAAATCTGATCTCATTTTTTGATCAGGTAACCTCCCTTGTAGCCTGTGGGAATGCTGTGCACATCATATACCTTAACTTCAGCAATGCTTTCGACAAAGTGCCCCATGACATCCTGATGAGCAAATTACCTCAAAGTGGGCTAGATGAAACAACGACCCGGTGGATCCACAGTTGGCTGCAGAATCGGACTCAAAGAGTGCTTATCAATGGGACCTTCTCAAACTGGGGAGAGGTAACGAGCGGGGTACTGCAGGGCTCAGTCCTGGGCCCAGTGCTCTTCAACATTTTTATGAATGACTTGGAGGAGGAGGTGCAGGGAATGCTGATCAAATTTGCAGATGACACAAAATTGGGCAGGATACCTAATACTTTGGAAGACAGAAACAAAATTCAAAGTGATCTGGATAGACTGGACGCTGGGCAGAAAACAACAGAATGACATTTCATAGGGATAAATGCCAAGTTCTGCATCTATGAAAAAGAAACCAAATGCACAGTTACAAGATGGGGGATACATGGCTCAACAACACTACAAGCGAGAAGGATCTTGGAATTGTTGTTGATCACAAGCTGAATATGAGCCAACAATGTGATGTGGCTGCCAAAAAGGCAAATGCTCTTTTGGGCTGCATTAATAGAAGCATAGCCTCCAAATCCTGGGAAGTACTAGTTCCCCTTTACTCAATACTGGTTAGGCCTCATCTGGACTACTGTGTCCAGTTCTGGGCACCACACTTTAAGAAGGATGCAGACAAACTGGAGAGGGTTCAGAGGAGGGCAACAAAGATGATCAAAGATGATCAGGGGACCGGAAACAAAGCCCTATGAAGAGAGACTGAAAGAACTGGGCATGTTTAGCCTTGAGAAGAGAAGACTGAGGGGAGATATGATAGCGCTCTTCAAGTACTTGAAAGGTTGTCACAGAGAGGAAGGCCAGGATCTCTTCTCCATCATCCCAGAGTGCAGGACACGGAATCATGGGCTCAAGTTACAGGAAGCCAGATTCCGGCTGAACATCAGGAAAAACTTCCTGACTGTTCGAGCAATACGACAATGGAACCAGTTACCTAGGGAGGTGGTGGGCTTTCCCACACTGGATGCATTCAAGATGAGGCTGAACTGCCATCTGTCAGGGATGCTCTGACTTGGATTCCTGCACTGAGCAGGGGATTGGACTCGATGGCCTTGCAGGCCCCTTCCAACCCTACTATTCTATGATTCTATGATTCTACCTTGAACTACATTGTATCAGCTACCAATCGTGGATTGTCCTATGGTCTAGGGTTGAGGTATCTGCAAAAGGACTATTGAAGTGTCCAGCATCTTGTGAAGCCAAAGACACTTTGGGGCTGGCGTAGTGCGAAGCTGCAAGCAAGAACTCCTTGTTTTAGTTTGGACTCAGAGGGACTCATTACTGTATTTCTTTGTACTGGGCAATTGTTGCATGTTTTGTATATTTTTAATTCTTACTAAACACATGTTTACAGGCGGTTGTAAATTCTTCCCTGAGAGAGGGAGTGGTGCCGACCTCTTTTAAAGAGGCAGTAATCAGGCCACTCCTAACCTGGACCCACAGGATATTCCCAACTATAGGCTGGTGCCTAACATTCTCTTCCTGGGCAAGGTGCTTGAGTGGGTGGTTGCAGGACAACTCCAGGCGCTCTTGAATGAAACGGATTATCTAGATCCATTTCATCGGGCTTCAGGTCAGGCCTGGTTTTGGAATGGACACTGCCTTGGTTGCCCTGTGGGATGACCTCTGCTGGGAGAGGGACAGGGGGAGTGTGACCCTGTTGATTCTCCTGGACCTCTCAGCAGCTTTTGATACTATCGACTGTGGTATCCTTCTGGATAGGTTGTCTGGGTTGGGAGTTGGAGGCACTGCAGTGGTTCCGCTCCTACTTGGATGGCCGATTCCAGAAGGTGGTGTTGGGGGATTATTGCTCTGTGCCATGGCAATTGTGCCATGGGGTTCCACAGGGCTCTATTTTATCCCCTATGCTATTTAGCATCTACATGAAACCGCTGGGGGAGGTTATCCAGAGGTGTGGGCTGAGGGGCCATCAATGTGCAGATGACACCCAGCTCTACCTCTCTTTTTCATCAAATCCAGGTGAGGTGGTGGCTGTTCTGAATCAGTGCCTGGCACAGTAATGGACTGGATGAGGGCCAATAAACTGAGACTCAATCCAGGAAAGACAGAGGTACTGTCAGTGGGTGGTTCATCTGCCTGGCTAGGTGATGTTCAACCTGTTCTGGAAGGGGTTGCACTCCCCTTAAAGAATCAGGTTTGTAGTTTGTGGGTGTCACTTGAGGCATAGGTGAACTCAGTGGCACGGACCACCTTTTATCAGCTTAGGCTGATATACCAACTACGCCCTTATCTGGACAGAGCCAGCCTAGCGACAGTTATCCATGCTCTGCTAACCTCTCGTTTGGATTACTGCAATGTGTTAAATGCGGGGCTGCCTTTGAAAATGGTCCGGAAACTTCAGCTGGGCCAAAACAGGGCAGTGAGATTGTTAACGGGGACTGGCCAACGAGCTCATATTACGTCAGTACTTTTCCAGCTGCACTGGCTGCCAGTCCATTTCTGGGCCACATTCAAAGTGCTGGTATTAACATTCAAAGCCCTTAACGGCTTGGGGCCAGGTCATCTGAAGGATTGTCTCCTCCCTTATGTACGTGCCTGGACCCTAAGATCATCCTCAGAGGTCTTTCTCTGGGAGCCCCAGAGAAAGGAAGTGAGGCAAGTGGCTACCAGGAACAGGAAGTGCCATCTGTGTTGTTGAAGTGCCATCTATGTTGCACTCTTTCGGCACCAGCTGAAGACCTTTTTATTTTCCCAGCATTTTAGCATTCTAGGCTTTAGCACTGCTGTTTTAAATCTCTGCATTCCTGCTAGGTTGTACATTTATACTGTCGTTTTACACTTTCATATTTTATATTGTTTTATGTTGTACTTCATGGTTTTAATGTTTGTGAACCACCCAGAGAGCTTCAGCTATTGAGCAGTATAGAAATAAATAAATAAACAAACAAACAAACAAACGTTTGTTCATTTGTATCTTTGCATGTTTTAATTCTAGTTAAGCCCCATGGGACCCACACAAGTAGAGGTTATATTTACAGTATGGTACATGTGAAACGTTAAACACAAACAACTTGATTCAAGATGACCAGGGTCAAATTTACTGTTACTCATTTTGAGAGCAGGCATAGATTTTCAAATGGTGAATTTGTTCAAGAAATTACTGCAATCACAAGCGTGCTTGGGCAAGTAAAGAAGCACGTTCATAGATGCCACTTTGCCGATGTCCCCCTGAACTGTGCTGAAGTTGGGGTGGGTGGCGTTGGGGGGGCCGAGTGCTGCCAGTAGACAAGATCCTGCTCCTCAACACATTTAACATTTGCAAAAGTTTATCTGCAAATGGAAAATATGTGGTGGTTTAATTTCTTCAGGCAGTACACCTTCTTCACCTTGGGAAACAGCCTCCTCTCCTCTTCGTAAATGATGTTTGAGTTGAAAGCACTAAGAGATCTCTTAAAAATGCATGAATCAAACAGTCCCTGCTTAATGTTATGCATTGGCTTTTTGATAATAATTGTCTGTTCCGTAGCTAGCAATTATTTTTAGGAGCAAAAGGTAGATAGCTATATATAGAAGAGTAAGCACATAATCCCATGCATGTTCAGACAGAAAAAAAGTCCTACAACTCCCAGCATGCCCCAGGCAATCATGCTGGCTGGGGAATGCTGGGAGTTGTAAGACTTTTTCTGTCTAAACATGCATAGGATTGCACCCTAAGGCCTGTATCCAGCTAACAGAGACTACTGATGGAACAGATTCCTCCTTCCCCCCTGCAGTCCCTGATGCACCCCTCTCCCCCCCCCCCACACACACACATATGCTCTGGAGGGTGGGGAATGCAGTGGGGAGGAGAGGAAGGTGGGTCCATTGTGTGAGCAGAAGTCTATTTGCACAAGTTTGAACAGAAGCCAAAGGGTTTATGACAAATCCAGGTCATTTTGTACCAAATAGTTGATAAATGCCAGGAAAAGGTGATTATCTATTGTTTCTTAATAGGATCATATATATTTGTTTTTGTTGTTGCTTTAATGGAGTGGCATCAGCAGAGAGTTCATGTATCTAACATGTTCTTGTGGACTTATATCCCAGTGTTAGGCATGCTTTATTCCAGGAGCTAGCAACTGCAAGTTATGTGCTCATTTTTTCCCCTAGGACAGATATTTCTTCTTTTAGAGTGCCTATTGTATTGATCTGGGGGTTTGATTCTGTCAGGGCCCAGTCAAAGTTGATTCTTTTGATGACCAAGATGAAACAAAGCCACTTGGGCAAAAATATGACAGTTAATTGATAGAAAACAGATGCAGAATATACATGCAAAGAAAGCTCACACCTCTCCTCTGCCAATGAAGCTGTCACAGCTGGAGCGTCTTATCTGGGGGCCCCAAGATAGACGGAGAAGCCGTTCCTAGGGCCACAAGTTTCTCTAAGCTGGCCTGCGCACACATTGCCCCTTAAAGCAAGACCAAAGCGCAAAGCCTGTGGACTGGATCTTGTAAGCTTGTATGCTAGATGCCCACCTCTAGGTCATGAGCTGACAGGTACCACCTCTCTCCCTCTCAGGAGCGAACTGGCCAGCACACACACATTCTGGAGAAGGGTGGCTTCTCCTGCTCGGAGCATCCTCCCGTTCTCTGAGATTAGGGCCTCAACATTCCAGCTTCTGGGAGCAGGGAGTCTCCCAGCTCTTCTGGGAGGATCAAGACAGCACACCCTTATCTCTTTCACTTCACGAGATAATTGGGCAAGGTTTAGCAATGCACAGTTGTTGACATATAGAGCTGTACTTGTTTGGAACCAATTACAGCCTAGTCTAAAAGGCCTGCTTACTTAACCATAAAGGTACTGGTTAAGCTAAATTATACAAGTCTATCACCAGCATATAGGGACTCTGTGAAGTCCATTTTTTTGCTCACTAACCAACTCATTACACTTGTAATTGAAGTAATTCACTTGGTGTGAACGATTCAGTGCTGTTATCTGTCAACTGAAGTCACTGGATTTCACGGAGCACGTTTCTGCCCTTGCCATGGTAACAGCAGGCACTGACTCCACTGAATTCAGCAGGGAAGAGGTTTCAGACCCATAACTGCAGCATACATGGCTCTAGTCTAGAAATGATAATTAGCTTACTACAGAGACCTCCTGTGGCAGGATGCTGAACTTGCTCAGAGCATGTTATATCTAAGTTAGGAAAGGGTCCTGGGTTAAGTTATGGCAGTTCCACAATGCATGCGGCAAACATAAAAAGTGTGGATGATATACATTTATGTACATGCCGCTTTTAACACTGTATATACACATCTGGCTATCCCACTTGGGCCAGAGTTCAGACCAATGTACGCAGATGTTTTAAAGATGCACGAACATGGATACATGTCATCCACCACATTATGTGTTTGTTGTGGTGTACATGTTTGCTGCATCGTGTGTAGTTGCCCCAGTTCATGTGCAGAACTTGAATTGTGAGGAGGGAGGGAGAGGGGAGCACCTGGCCAAAAAGAAAGGAGTGGTGGTGGTGAACGTGGTGAAAGTCTAGATTCCCAAAGCACCTACCTCAAAGCTTCTCAAGCTGTCCTGCTAAATGAAGGGCGGGCAATGCAGCCCCTCCCCGCTGCCTTTTTACGGCCCCCACTGCCCCCTGCAGACACTGCCAAATTTGCTGCCGTAGCAAACCGAAGCAGTGTTTTTGCATAAAAACAAGGTCTGGGGGAGCAATGGGTTCAAATTAGTTTTTTAATGTGTTGTGGCTCAGACACCACCTCTGCTTCGTACTCAGGCTTTGGGGCTGGTTACTTATCCTTTGTCATGCCCCCCTTGGCAGCTGTTTTGTGGTGGTGCCCAGGACAGTTTCTCGAATTGCCAAATGTCTCCACGGCCCACCCCTGGACTAGAGGAAACCACTTCCACTTTCTAAGTCACCTGCATTTTTGCCAATCTATCCTACTCTTCAGTCTCGTGCACCTCATGAGAACTGCTCCTGAGAGTTGGGGGCCCTGTGGAACAGTATGGAATATGACACAGAGACCTACACTAGCGGGGGGGTGTCAATTAGGTGTCCTGCCTTGTGTAAATAGAAGCATTTTCTATTAGGGCAGGAGCAAGCAACTTTCTGGGCCTATGGGCACATATGGCAATTGGACAAACTCTTGCAGCCACCACCACAAAATGGCTGTGTTGGGAGGTGTAGCTAGTCACAAAGGACAATTACCCTGCCCAAACAACTGTGTACAAGGCGCAGGTGGGGTCTGAGCCACAACACACCTTTGAACCCACAGTTTTCAGCACCAACAGAGGCCTATTTCACAGAAGGCAAACTCTTTTTCTCTCCCTTCCTCCTCTGCCAGCCAAGTCATTACCACTATCACGTTTCTCTCATTCTAGATCACCACCCATAGATGCACTCTCTCTCATTCTCTCTCTCTCTCTCTCTCTCTCTCTCACACACACACACACACACACACACACGTCTCTGAGCCCCACTGTGTACTCCACAGGCATTCTTGGGAAATGGCGATGGCAGCAGCTGGAGGCCCTCACGTTGCTCTGAAGCAGTTCCAGGTACCTGTAAGAAAATAGCTTGCTTTTTATTTTTTAAAAGTGGGAGGGGTAGGATATCTTGGCAGGCATCAAGAAAGGTGTCCGGGGCCACACTGGTGCCCATGGGCACCACACTGCCTACTCCTCTACTGGAGAAAAGTCACCATTGGATATAACTGTTCATTTGCTGCTTCCTATCTTTGCGCTGAGCATCTAATTTTCCTAATCTATTTGATTCAGCTTCTCTTATAACCTTAAGTACAGCAGAAAGAATTACTGAACACATTATGTATTTCAAGATTTATAGTACCTGGTTTGGGAAGAAGACTAAAATACAGTTAAAAGCATTTCATAAATCAAACTACATAATAATTCCATAGGCTGGATAGTAATTCTTGGTTATTCCAGCAGTGGGCAGTCCTCTCAAGCACAAGTGTTTTTTCCGGCCAGCCTACAGATTAATTTAAAGTTTATCAACATTGGATTTTGATCAGTGAACTGGAACCATTGCCATAAATCCACCTACTGCGGATTGGAAGATGATGGGACTGGACCCCTCCTTTCCATAACAAGCCCTTTGTGGACCAAATACAGAGTATGTCATGAGAGAGTTTTATTTTTGTGCAAGGGAAATACCTAACAGAGGAAAACATTACTGCGCGAAAAGAATGTGTGCGTTTTAGTTTTCCCCACAAATCATCCAAATTTAATACTTAGATGGTGAGCAGATAATGACAAAATTTCTTTTAGCCCACCTGATAGGGCATGTTACAAGTATAATAAATCTAAAGAAAAAATCAAGATTTGGACGTTGGGCCCATAATTTGTTGCTCAGCCAATTAGGCTGTGTTTGTGCAATGTTATTCAATGACATATTTGAAAAATAACCAAGAGTAGAATAAAATTAAGTACTTCAAAGTCCCATTGATTCCATTGGGAAAGATTTATGTATGCGCTTCTCTTTCCCCTTTATATAATTTTCCCCTTTATTATATTTTATATATAAAATATTTCTATACCACATTCCTATAAAATATATATATATCCAAAGCAGCTTATAATACTATCAAAACACAACAAAAACAATGAAGCAGGCAGTAAAACCATTTTTAAAAACAGCAAACCCCAAATAAAATAAGTGTTAAATCGATCCTGGAATGTCTTATTGTTATGGTTGTTTGTTTTTGAGATTGTTTGACGTTGTTTTAGATATATGTTCCTTTTGTGTATATTGTCTGTTCCTTTTTTATATAAATGGTTTTTAATCTTTATATATTGTATTTTTAATGTTTTTAATCTTTGTAAACTGCCCAGAGAGGTCCGGCTATTGGGTGGTATAGAAATGTAAATAATAATAATAATAATAATACAGTAGCCACCAATCACCCACTAAAAGCATTTTACTTAGTTTAGTTTAGTTTATTTACAATATTTGTATACCACTTCAGTTCCAAAGACCTCAGAGTGGTGAACAACAAACAGGATAAAGAGTAAAAACCCCATGTTAAAATAATTTCAATTTTTTTAAAGAAACAGAGTTCTAATAAAACCAAGTTTAATAAACCACAGCCAGTCACTTGAGGAAGGCTTCCTGAAATGTTTTTAGGAGGCACCGAAAGCAACGCAACATTGGTGCCTGCCTGACCAATAAAGGCAGGGGATTCCACAGGAAAGGGGCCACCACACTGAAGGATCTTTACCTGGTGGACTCCAATTGGGCCATGGGTCCATGTGGAACCACCATGAACATGCCTTCTGATGACCTCAGTGACCAGGCAGGTTGGTAATGGAGAAAGCTCTCTCTCAGGTATCCTGGTCCCAAGTTGTTTAGGGCTTTGTACACTAGTACTAAAACCTTAAACCTGGCCTGGTAGCGAATAGGCAGCCAGTGCAGTTCCCTCAGCAAAGGAGTTGCGTGCTGAAAAGGGGCAGCTCCTGATAACAGCCGAGCTGCTACGTTCTGCACTAGCTCCAGCTTCCAGAGCAGCCTTAAGGCCAGGGCAGCGCCACATAGATCTCACTGCAGTAATCCAGTCTTGAGGTTACTAATGCCTGTACCACCATGGCCAAGCTATCCCTGTCCAGGAAAGGCCATAGCTGGTAAACCAGCTGAAACTGTTAAAAGGCACTCCGAGCCACTGCAGCCACTTGGGCTTCCAGTGACAGTGAGGGGGAGTACCCCCAGACTACGAACCTGAATTTTCAAGGGGAGTGCAACCTAGAACAGAACAGGCAATGAGCCTGTCTCCCAGACTTGGGAATCACTCACCCACAGGGCTTCTGCCTTGCCAGGATTCAGTTTCAGTTTACTGGCCCTCATCCAGCCCATTACTGAATTCAGGCACTGGTTCAGGACTTGCACAGCCTCTCCTGATTCAGATGTCACAGGGAGGTAGAGCTATGTGTGTCATCACCGTACTGATGACTTGGCTCCAAGTCCCCAATGACCACTCCCAGAGGCTTCATATAGATGTTAAACAACTTTGGGGACAAGAGGGTACCCTGCAGAACCCTGTAGCAAAATTGCCAAGGGGCCAAGGAATGATCACCCAGTGTTACTTTCTGAAATCGGCCCTGCAGGTAGGACCAGATACACTGTAACACAGTGTCTCCAATACCCATCCCAGGGAGTCGATCCAGGATACTATGGTCAATGGTATTAAAAGCTAATGAGAGGTTGCGAAGAATTAACAGGGTTGCACTCCCCCTGTCCCTCTTTCAATAAAGGTCATCCATCAGGGCAACCAAGGCTGACTCAGTCCTGTAACCAGATCAAAACCCAGACTGGAATGGGTCTAGATAATCAGTATCCTCCAAGAGTGCCTGCAGTTGCTACGTCACCACAACCCTCTCAAGTACCTTCCCTAGAAAAGGGGTATTTGCAACTGGGCAGTAGTTGTCTAATACCATTAGGTCAAGAGTGGGCTTCTTCAGGAGTGGTTCATAGAACTGTAGAATAGTAGGGTTGGAAGGGGCCTACAAGGCCATCGAGTCCAACCCACGGTTGCACTACTGCCTCCTTAATGACAGCAGGGACCACCCCTTCCTGAAGGGAAGCATCTGTCACTCCTTGAACCCACCCAGTCATACCCTCTCGGCTAGCTTTTATTAGCCAGGACAGGAGGGGTAGGGATCGAGAGGGCACGTGGTCAGTTGCATTGCTGCAAAAACCTTGTCCACATCATCAGGCTGCAGCAACTGAAACTGATCCCACAAAATCAGGCAGATGATGGCATCAGACACCTCGACTGGAACTGCACTAACAACAGCATCAAATTTGCTGCCGAGACAAGAGATTTTGTCTTCAAAGTGCGACGCAAAAAGGTCACACTGGGTCCTTGATGGGACCAGGGCCCCATTTGCTGGGGAAGGTGTTAACAGCCTCCAGACTGCCCGGAAGAACTCCTCTGGGTGGCTACGTGAGGACGCAATGTTGGCAGCACAATAAGCTTTCCTTGCTGCCCGCACTGCCATGGAATAGGCACCATTATTTGCGCCAGAGAGCATTTCATCACCTTCGCTTCAAGTCTTCCACCATTTGCACTCTAGGCAACGTCCAGCCTGCTTCATTGACGCAAGCTCCCCAGGATACCAAGGAGCTTGTCTCAAGTTAAAAATACGGGGGAAATGGTAGATTTCATTAAGGGCCTCCCTAAAAGCCCCAATTTCTGACCCCCACCAATTTGGCTAGATCATTTCCTCCTGTAGCTTTCTAAAAATAGTAGCTAACTAGTCAAAAGGATAGCTAGGGGAGAAATCCTGTGTCGACCCAGACAGTATCCAGAGGGACACAGGATTTTTCAGTTTCTTGGCTCCAAGGTTGGAAACAGGTCTCCGACCTCAGAGCCCAGAAACCGTGCTCCCTGCTCCCCCCTCCCATAGCCAGTGCAGTTCTGGCTACGTTCCCATGCTCAGAAACCGAGGGCAGAGTCAGGGAAAGGGGGCATTCGGGGGGAGGGGAGACTGGGTATTAGCCATATGATCCAGATGATCACCCCAGCCTCCTTCCCTCCCTCTCTGAAGTGCCACTGCTAGATGGACGAAATCCACCTAGTAGAAATGCAAGACAGCTGGAGAGCAGAGGCAGACATCGCCTCCATGCTCCAGCTACCCTGCACTGGATACTCCACTGACTGTCTTCATAGGATTGCACCTAAGTGGGCTATTACAGAAGGTTACATTCCCTCTTTGAGCAGCACTTGTCCCTCACAAACATTCTCCCCAGGTTCTCTAGGTTCATCTTTTACAACTTTCTTGTTGTTATAGTCCTGTTGATCATAGAATCATAGAACAGGAGACTTGGAAGGGGTCTATAAGACCATCGAGTCCAACCCCCTGCTCAGTGCAGGAATCCAAGTCAAAGCATCCCTGACAAGTGGCTGCCCAGCCTCATCTTGAATGCCTCCAGTGTGGGAGAGCCCACCACCTCCCTAGGTCATTGGTTCCACTGTCATATTGCTCTAACAGTCAGGACGTTTTTCTTGTTCAGCTGGAATCTGGCTTCCTGTAACTTGAGCCCATTATTCCGTGTCCTGCATTCTGGGATGAATCATTGTGCTTAGTTCAAAAGTATATACTTGATAGGGACTCATTTCAAAGTGTTTTTATGATGAAAGTCTTTGAGTTCATCCAGGAGCTAAAAAACACGTGTTTGCAGGATCAGTGATAAAAATAAGAGATATTTGGATCCTGTCCAGGGTTGTGTTAAGACAGCAGTCCCCATCTTCTCTCCTCCCTGCTCTCACGTACACACATTGTCAAATATTTTCTCCCGTAACTCAATCAGCCCTTGGGAAATCATCCTACACACAAGTGCTGCAACCCAAGCAATATGCAAAACGTTTATAGATTATTGCATTGAAAATATTTTGGGATTACAATTCAATCAGGTTTTTCATCAGACTGCTTCAGACTTCTTTGAGCTGGAAGTTTTGCATTACAAAAAATTCTACAAATTATAGTTTAGACTTCATGTGCATTCAGACAGAAAGATTTCTTGGAAATGCAGCAAAAGCCAGAGTTGAAGAAAAGGGATGAAAGCAGCTGAGGCAGGAGAACAAAAAAAATTCCCGCATGGCAGCAATTTTCAGTATGCAATTCAGTATCTGTATCCAGTGGTAACCTCAAAAACATTGGTCATGATCTCTGAGACAAGAAAGGATACAAATTATTACTATTATTTTCTTTTCATGATGCATATTCCTCCATCAAAATGGATTCATGGGCCCTATGACTCACTCACATCTGCTGTGCTTCTCAAAATGGAATCACCTTTTCAAATTCAAAACAGCTCTTTATGGATTTGTTCAGAGATTCAAAGACAGTCAGACCCTTTGCAAAGACAAGTCAACTCAATCAAGACTGAGCAATTGTCTCTGTTGTATAAAGGCTTTGACCTTGCTATGTAAACCCTTACCAATTTATGTTCATAATAGTGTGTGCCTTAAGTGACATAAAACACACACATATACCGCATGCTTATCTGTAGTTATATAAAAAGGCAGATACAGCAGTTTTCCAAATCAGTTTTCATTCACTCTGATGTAGACTAAAACAATAAACCTTATTTGTGACTAGATGTGTTTTGTTGTAAGAGTTGAAAAAATAGGTGAAGGATGGATTTTTTTCTCTCTCAAAAAGTTATCTCTGAAATTGTTAGGGATTTTTTGTACTTCAGTGTGACATTATAGCTTCTATCACTACATCTAAAACAGGGATCCCAGCCTTTTGGGGCTGGTGAGCATATCTGGAGTTTAGGGACAGTATCATGGACGCTCTCATAAAATGGCTGCCACAGGGCCTTCTCATTGACAAAATGGCTGCCAATATTTTATCATATTGATAAAAGATGTGCTCTGAATCTGCTGTAATACTGTCCATGACATTTCAAGAGAAGGAACTGCGTTGGCTCCAGACAAATGATTCCAATTATACTAGACTTCATCATCCCACAAAGGCAGTGGTAAATGTTGAAGTGCAGGCACTCATCATGACAATACCCAAAGCTGCCTCCCTCCCAGACTGCAGGCAGTTGTGTTGATCCAGATCAACAACCCAGTTCTAGTAGTTTTCATGTCCACCAGGAGCTGGTCTTTTGTAGTGCTAATGGGTCTTAATTGCCTGTTCAAGACCAAGCCACTCCAAAAGATTTTGCATGACAACAGGGAGCAATCTATTGAAGCTGGGAAAATGCATTTCCTCCAGCCACTGAGTGGACTGCAGCTAAGCTTAGAAGAAACATGGAAGCCTGAGGGAGGAGGAAGGGACTATGTGCTCCAGCTGCTGATTATTACTGTCCTTCTCTCTTGGTTTGTCTTCCCTTACTCTTCTACAGATACACAGTCCACCCCACACTTTGTTCCATGTCAGCTAGGAGGGAGACCTACCCACCCCATGGGTAGCATTACTTCTAGCATTACTAGAATGCTACCCTAGCATTACTTCTAGTCCTGGCGTAATGTGAGTATAGGATTGCTCTACCCACTACTAGCATATCCGCCGTTCAAAGTATAAGGACAGACTGTGAGGGATTTGGTTTTCCAGACAGGAAGTGAAAACAGTCCTGGTTCCAAGGCCCTCTTTGCTTTCTCCTGCACAAAGAAGGCTGACAAAATTCAAGCCATTGAAATGCTGTGTAAGTGTGCATACACAGAGACTTTGAAATCCCAAGACTGCATTTCTTTAAGGAAAAATTCAAATCCGCCATTTCACAGTGTTGGGGCAGCGGGAGCGGGGAGGGTATTTGTCCATGTAGTAGCGCCAGCACTGGCTTACAGAAATCCTCCAGGCCATTCATCAGGCTCTGCCCAGGTCTAATGAATGTTCAGTCGTCAATGAACTTTTAAAGCAAGACCAAAGAAACAAAACCCTGGACATGTGTCAGGTAGACTACTATTCAGTTTTGTCAAATGTCAGTCATTGAGATGCAGTATCTGGCTTTAAGTCCAGATCACACCACCAGCAGCTGTTCCTCCATGGAGTTGTTAATCTACTTGTCCCAGACATGCTCCTGGAACCTTGCCAGATCCATGGCAGACCGTTATGCTAATGGTGATGTTCCTAACATGGAGCTGACGCCATCAAGGGACATTACATCGGCTGTTGGTCGAGCCCAAGCGCAGGAACCCTGCTAGGGTGACTAGCTGGCAACCCCACATATTCCGTCTTTCCATTTCAGGATCTCCTCCATCTCAGATGCTGTTCAGTGAAGACTAGGGCTTTGCCACATGTGTTGTTTCTTTATTCTCAGGGAGTGGTAGGTGGAGACCCCTTTCCCACACTGTAACATGACCTGGCTTCAGCTGGCCTCATGATGGGACTCTGGGGGCAGGCAGCTCCATGGGCTGCCGAGTAGTGGCCCTTCCTCACCTTCCCTGGACTGTGAGGGAGCAGGCCTCTCCCAGTGCATGAGTGGGATGGGGGTCAGTTCTGGGGTCTATGAGGCATTCAGGAGGGGATGCGTGTTGAGGGATGATGGGATTAAGCCTGCTGGGAAGCTACCTGGCACGTCTGGCCTACCAGGCAACATAGAGAAGGGGGGATGGTCACATGGGTTGCTGGGGAAGTGGACCAAAAGGGCTGGTTGGCCCATGCAGGCAATGCTGCTGATTGGTGCAGCTGTTCTTGGGTGTGAGGGCCCCTCCCATTTTCCTGAAACTATGGGGTTCAGACCAGGCACTCCCTGAATGTGTGATATGAACTGTTCCACCAGCCTCCTGCAACTCCTGTGCATCAAGTCCGTTTCTGCAGACGTCCTCCTGTTCCTATCTCCAAGCCCGTGCTGATTCGGTTGGAGGTTTTGTGTGTGTGGTAAAACAGAAAAAAAAATATGTATGCATTTTTGTGCATGTTTTTAAGATGGATCCATTCCCTCATTGACTGATGCGTGCTTGTGCACATTTAAGATGCGTATGTGGTGTTTTTGTACAATTTTTAAATGCACGAGTGTTGTCGGACAAAACAAAAAATCTTTTGCGTAATGTACTGCAAACCTGGAAATTTACAGATTTCTGACAGCAAATGGTGCTCCTTTCTGTGTTCAGTTCTGGGAGGTGTGGATTGTATATATCCATTAAAAAACCTCAATGGAGTGACTTTTTCACTCATCTCCATCTATGACCAGAGAAGGTGTTGGGGCAGCGGGCAAGACAAACGCTGCGTTATGCGTGCAATGCCTGTCTGCTGCTATGGCTGAGTGGTTACGGAACTGCTCTGTGGGGTTTGTAGAGTGGGTTCAAATCCCTTCTCCTTTCCCCCGACAGGCCTTCCCCCCTCCGCCCAGGATTGCAAAAGGTAAGTGGGAGCATTTCTTATCCCCTTTTCTTCTGGTGGGGCTTGAACCCCTCCCTCATCCTTCCACCCCCGTGTCCTCTATGGAGCGAGAAACTGGAGGCTACTGGTGCTGCCAGCCTGTGGCTATAGGCTTCTCCACATGGGGCTTTTATCCTGCGATTGAGATTGGTTCCTCATGGAAGTTTGTGGGCCCTTAACATGACGTTGTCAACCTCCAGCGCCTCTCTTGTACTTTTCAAACATTTCCGTGGCTTAATTTGAAATTGAAATAATGAGGTAATTGAAAGATCCAGTTTCAGTTTGTGCGTGTAAAGAGGAGGTGGTGCTATAACAGCAGCACCATCTAGTGGCTGTATAATGAAACATATAGAATTTGCAGATAAAGCCAATCGCCTGGAGAAAAAAACCCATGAAGTGTGTGTGAGGGAGTCGATCTTAATCCCACAAAGAATCTGGAAACAGAAGCCTTGGTAAAGCTGTGGGATAAAAAACCTGATGTGGAGAAGCCCTAGGTCCACCCTGTTTGGGTGTCCTGGCCACTGCCTATAGGGATGTGAGTAGTAAAGGAGAGTGGCCCACGTCAAACTCTAAACCACGCCCCGTTTGCAAAGGTGACAAGTTGCGCCGCCCCCCGTTGAGACGGGAAGTCCCGCCCCAGCCGGAAGCCCCACATATGACCTTCAGGGTCACCTGACAGGGGTCATGTGACCCCTCTACAAACTCGCCATGCCACTGTGGACCCATAGGAATTGGTTTTAGAGCCCTAGGGGGCACAGGCGCGGAAATGGCCCATGGTGCCATTTCCAAGCCACGCCCGGAGTGGTCCTGTGGGGGTCATGTGACCCCTCTACGAACTCGCCACACCGCCATGGACCAATAGGGATTAGTTTTAGAGCCCTAGCGGGTACGGGTGCAGAAATGGCCCGCGGGGCCTTTTCCAAGCCACGCCCGGAGTGGTCCTGCGGGGGTCATGTGACCCCTCTACGAACTCGCCACGCCACCATGGACCAATAGGGATTGGTTTTAGAGCCCTAGTGGGTACGGGTGCAGAAATGGCCCACGGGGCCTTTTCCAAGCTGCGCCCGGAGTGGTCCTGCGGGGTCATGTGACCCCTCTACGAACTCGCCACGCCACCGTGGACCAATAGGAAGAGGTCTTAGAGCCTAGCCCTGTAAGGTCACACCCCGCAACCCCACTGACCAATAGGGACCGCCTTGCCCCCAGAAAAACAGCCTTTTATCATGCCCAGACACGTTTTCTGCACAGAGAACATGGCACAGCCAAGCACCTCTCCAGGGCCATCTGGTATTCTGCCACCAGCTGCAGGACGTGACCCCCGAAAACGGTATATTAGTACCAGTTCTGATGACTCTGCTTTTCCACCACCTAAACTTCTACGCGAGGAGGAGGCCGAGGTTTCCCAAATGTGGCAGAACATGTTGGAAGCCATTTCACTAGAGAACATTGTAGCACAGGTAAGATTTCAATGTTTCTATCTATGTGTATGAATGGATAGTTGGAGGGGATATTTTATGGTGGTTTCCGAAGTTTGCAAAAGGGTTACAGGCAGGATACAGCTTCATAATAGATTGTACCATTTTTTCAGGACCCCTGTGTGAATAATGTTGGTGCAGAAGGTCTTGGAAAAACTGCTGAAATTAAAACAGAGGGGCCATCACTGGTGGCATTATGGAAGATGGCCTCAATAGGAAACTTTCAAATACAGGTACGTGTGATTATTTGTAGCATCGTTATTAAAGACATGCTGTGTGTGTGTTTAGGAGACACCAAAAGTATTTTCTTAATTTTGTTTTTTAGGGTTCTGCTGATCTGTCAACGGGGCAGCCAGGCCATGTCATCCTGAAAAGTATTCTAGGCCTGGAAGCAGATGAAACAACCTTTAGCTCACCCAGAAAGCGCCACAAAGCAATGCAATGCATTGTCAGAGCCACTGTTTTTGGAATTCTGAAGCACTGCTTAATTGAATATCTACATGATACATGTATTGGATGTATAATCGATGCACCAGGACAATCCTCACATGAATGCGTATCTTGGCCAAAGAGTGTCATCTCTAGAAAGCTGAGAATTTTATGTGGGAAAATATGTTTTAAAAGTATACTGCATATTATTACGTTAATCGGATATAGCGAAAACTGCCTCGAGATCACAAAAGATTGTGTTAACAAAATGTTGATACTGGTGACTAAAATTGGGCGTTCACACAGAGCTCTGAAACTGCTGGATAAAACCCTGAAAAATACCGACCATGTATTTTTAAATCATGTAATGAAAGTGATTAGAAACAGGTCCTATAAATATTTTCTTACATCTGTAAAGCAAAACTCTGAATAAAGTGGCTCATGTGAAAACTGCTGCATTTTTTGTTTTGTTTTGTCAGAATTGTTTTTGAAAGAATCATTAAACATAGAAATCACAAGGGCTGCAACCTTCAAGAGTCTTTAAAAAGTAAAACACTCCTTAAGCGCTACCTATATTTTGTAAAAAATACCCTAGCTAGCCCCCCAAAACCTATGATCACCCCCCCCCCCGTAAAGTGACTTTTGAGATGAAGAAGACACAGATCAAGCAAAGGAGTCCACAGAATATCAGGATCCAACCACAACGTTCCCGTGTTGTTAGAAAGTTTTGTTCTTTCTGCAGAGCACTTGTGTCTTATGTTTAAAACCTACTATAAGCCTACCTGCAATTGAGCCATCACCCTAGACAATTTAAAAATGCTGCTAGGTTTCCTAAAAACTATGCTCACCCCTGTAAATGATTGTGTAGCATTAATTTCCATTTTTGAGATGGGTCCTGAAACCCCATTACGTGCTTTGGGCATGGGTGTTGCTAAATTTTAGGAATCAGCTTTTATCACTAGCTGCCTATACAGGGCAGAGGGCTGGTCCCGAAAAGATTCATACTGCATGTCTTCAGATACATGGGTCCTGAAACCGCATTACGTGTTTTTTGAGTAGGACGTTTCTAAATTTCAGTGTTGCGAAAACAACCAGTGTTCTAATCTAATCTTTACACGTTGATATGTAGGGGAAAACTATTCCCTCCTTTTCTTTTTAAATTATTATATTTTATTTTTGTCAGAATCATTTTTGAAAGAATCATTAAACATAGAGAGCACAAGGGCTGCAAGTAAAACCTTCAAGAGTCTTTAAAAAGTAAATTATTCCTTAAGTGCCACATAGATTCTGTAAAAATCCTACATGGCATGCCCTTTAGAAGGGGGGGGGGCAATGGTCTAGTCCTCTCACATTTGCTGTTAGCAGCTTGGTAAAAAAAAAAAAAGCATTAATGTAAACATCTGATATTGGAGAGAGGGAAAAAAACACAATAACTGTCTTTAAAATGATGGATACATAGGTATCCATTTTTTTTAAATAAACATGATGGGGTGGTAGGGGACCCCCCCCCCGACTTTCTGCATTTATATGCAGGGGGAAACTATTTCCTTTTTAATATTTTATTTTTGTCAGAATCATTTTTGAAAGAATCAACTTCTATCACTAGTTTTCAATACAGGTCAGAGGGCTGGTCCCGAAAAGGCTCATGCTGCATTCTCCAGATGGGGGCAGTGTAGATTACAGGGGACCTGAAACCCCATTTTGTTTTTGAGTAGGTGGTACTAACTTTTAGTGATGGGTTGGAGGCCAACCTTAGGGGCGGGGGGATCCTTAACTTTATCCAATCACAGTACCTGAATTCACACAATAGGACTAGCGCTGATAAAAAGAGCCCGCACTTCTCTGTGTCTTTACACCCCCAAACCTGAAGGGTGAGGACCTGGAAGCCTACTTACATGTGAGTATACCTTAACTCTTTTTCCTTCTGCCAGCTAAATAAATATTTAGTGCAGATAAACTAAAATAAAATGCAATACAGTTTATGCTTCTTTTCCCAATTTATCCCCGCAGAAAAACTAAAACACCCTTCAATATTCTAAAGGAGGAGCAGTATGCCTGCAGGCAAGTTCATTTTATTTATTTTTATATATATATATATATATATATATATATATATATATATATATATTTTCATTCATTCATTCATTCCTTTCTGGGGTTGTTATATTGAAAAAAAAAAGGCTCTTTCTCTAAAACTTGTCTATTTTTTTCTTCTTATCCATAGAACAATCCCCAAAAGCAGTCTTGATGTCACAGGTCTATCAAGAAGGCATGTATTTTCTAGTTAATTTGTATGTTTTAAGGGGGGGGCTTGTGTGTGTGTATGGGGGGGGGGAACCACCTGCTGCTATCCACCTGCAGCTATTGGTAAAAATGAATCTGCATGACCAGGGAGCACCAGTAGGTTAACCATTTTTCTTTATTATTATTATTATTTTTTATGCTTTCAAATATATATATTTACATTCAGAGCTACTGCTGCAATCTCTATGCATAGAACAACAGCCATTTTAGGGAAAAATAGTGCATGCAAGCAGCTTTGATTTTTGTCTTCACATTGAAGGAATGTGTAGGAATCCAGGCGTTTCTATCTTCAAATGTCCTTACAAATCCTTTTTCCTGCAATAAATAGAAAATAGTAGCTTCATCAGGCCGTATTTTTATGGAAGGTAAAACACTATGTAAAACACTAAAGCAAGACCAAAGAAACAAAACCCTGGACATGTGTCAGGTAGACTACTATTCAGTTTTGTTAAATGTCAGTCATTGAGATGCAGTATCTGGCTTTAAGTCCAGATCACACATTTAAAGACAATGTGTGAGGTTAATTGCAGCAAAGTTTGTTCTTAAGTTTCAGTTGCATTGGAGTGTTTTAGGGCTATCATCTTCTGCATTCTTTCCACAGTATCCTCCTTCAGATTTCTGTTGCAAACCCCTATCCAATGTGATCTTTATTACCTCTGCTCTCCTGAAGATAGCCAAAACAAAACAACTCTTTCTTGCCAATACCAAGGATGACCTATAAAACAAGTATGTGGTCATTGTTTCTTCTCTGCAGTATCTTGCCCTGAAGTAAGGTGCATTATTGGTGCATTAGAACAGCTGCTGAGACAATCTTTTTCCAATACTTTCTTACAAGTCAATAGTTCTAAATATATGACCCTACTAACATCCTGCCTCAGACTTAAAAGACAGGGAAGCCCACTTCAGACAAAACCTGTCCCCGCTTCTGCGTATGTGAATTCTGTGGCAGACACATTCAGAGCTTCTCCACACCAGGCTTTTCATCCTGCAACTTTACCATGGCTTCTGCTTCCAGATTCTTTGCGGGATTAAGATCAGCTCACATACACTTCCTCTTTTTGGGGGGGCCTGCAAGTTCTGTATGTTTCATTATACAGCCACTGGTTGGCACTGCTGTTATAGCACAATTCCCTCTTTACACGGACAAATTCATGGTTTTTTTAACCTCATTATCTCAGTTTCAAATAAAGCCACGGAAATGGTCAGAAAGCACAGGAGAGGTGCTGGAGGTTGACAATGTTGTGTGCAGGACCCACAAACTTCTGTGATTAACCAATCTTAATAGCAGGATAAAAGCCCCATGTGGAGAAGCCCTTAGACTCACTGACCTGGTTCATGTGACACGGCTGAGTCACTGTATGGGTTACTTAGTCCATGATGAGCCAGGCACATGTGGCCACTGTTTTCACTATGCAACCCGATTGGGACAATCAGGGGTTGTGCTGTGTTGTGCAAACCCACCCATCGTGGGTTATTCAAGGATTAAACCCTCGATTAGCAGTAGGTAACTCATGATGACCACTGGCTCTCCCTATATGTGTAATTGTGCTTTGAAGTTTTATTGACATTATTCTGACACTTTGGCTCAAGAATCCATTTTGTTCCAGAAAATTCAGCAGAGCCACAGGCATGGAAAACTGCCAGGAATGACATAAACTTGCATGCATGTTTCCTCCATTGACTATATTAAAAGGAGTTGCTCCCATGAAACTATGGAAATATGCAAATGCCTACCTGAGTGCTGAGTTATGGCTTAGCCAGCTAACCCAGAGAGGCGCCTTTGAATTGGCCAATCCAGACCTTAGGTGGGAAGTATGGTCAATCCTGAAGCATTCCTACTCACCAGACAAGTCAACATATATTTAGACATCACCAGAGCACCCTTTGTGATACTGTTGTGTGTGTGTTTTTTAAATACCAGTAGGAAATTATCTTCTAGCATGCAGCTCTCACCCTGCACAGCCAGTTAGATTTAACTAAATCAAGTGGCAATGAATCTCCCTGAACATTCTTTTCATTAAAAAGGTAAAGGTGTCCCCAACCAGTCGTGTCCAACTCTAGGGTGCGGTGCTCATCCCCATTTCTAAGCCGAAGAGCCAGCGCTGTCCGAAGACGCTTCCATGGTCATGTGGCCGGCATGACTGAACACCGAGGTGCACGGAACGCTGTTACCTTTCCCGCCGAGGCGGTACCTATTTATCTACTTGCAATTTCTTGCTTTCAAACTGCTAGGTTGGCAGAAGCTGGGACTGAAGACGGGAGCTCACTCCGTCACGCAGCACTCGGGTCTCGAACTGCTGTCCTGCCGACCTTCCAGTCTGCAGTTCAGCGTCTTAACCACTAAGCCACCGTGGCCCCATAATTCTTTTCATTACCCGGAATCAATTGATTGTTCCCTTTGTTCTGCCGCATCCTGAATCCAGTCTCAAAGCCATCAAGTCCTTGTTCTGAAACCCTGAACTGCTTCCTCAAGTTGGGGGCTTGAGGCTCATTCTTTTTGCTTGGGCATCCCTCACATTTTTAGGCTTAGCTCAGCTCTAAGACTATCCTGGGCTGGACTTGCTCTCCAAGGCCGTGTTTCCACGACAATGGAAGGGTGAAGCAAACGAAGGAATACTGGATTTTTCATGGAATTGGCATGGCTACGCACAGGGCTCCACAAAGGACCGCACCGCACCATTATAAGTCACTGAGGTGGAAGGACTGGAAGTGAATGTAATCAGACTGGCAGGGGGTGCTCAACCAATAAGAGAGGCTCCCCGCTCCAGGCTCTACTCCTTGTAATGGCAATCTCACATTTATTCAGGGGTACATGCTAATGCGGACGCCTAGTATTTAGAGGGAAAGGGGAAAAAAAAAAAGCCTCATTGATCACAACAGAAGTTACTCCCCTGAGAAGACTTCCAGGACCTATGCCCGATTCTGCCCATTTTTTTCCCCTTTCCCTCTAAATACTAGGCGTCCGCATTAGCATGTACCCCTGAATAAATGTGCTATCATGTGATACTGCAAACGTGTGATAGTGCATTTTCGGGAACAAACCTCATTGACTACAACAGAAGATCGCAAGAACCCTTGAACTAATGATCTATCACATGATAGCGCAAATGCATGTTTGTGCCATTTCGCGATTGAGTGATAGTGAGATACTGACATAGAGGGTATGTGTATTGATGAAGATCTATGCAATGGAATTGATGGAAAATAGGGAGGGAAAGGGTTGGGTCAGTGAGGGCATGGGCAGGTGAGTGACACACCTCCATGGGCAGGGCTACAAGCCCCCTCGGGCTGGACTATGACAAAAAATGTGTGTGTGTGTGTGTGTGTAAGGAAAAGACTCATAGCTGAACCTGCACACAGTTCAGTGGTATGCATATTCATCAGTCAAATTGCAAAGGGATGAAGCCAGGCTCATCCTGTGATCAGGAATGTGCTGCAAATTCTCCTTCTATATTACATCTGTATATATTACACCCTTTGTCATAGAATCCTGTGAGAATTGTTGAGTAGTTGACTGACTAGTAAAAATAAAAGAAACATTGATAAATATGTTCTGTGTACAGATGGTAGTCAGCATTCAATCATTTGTCATTCTTTGGCTGTTAGGGTACAAACATGTCCTGCTCCTGTTGGTCTTAACAGCAACCTGACATGCAAAAATGAAGTTTTCCCCATCACTCTCTCTGCCACAAAAACCTTTATTATATTTCTGTAAGGCTGCTGTTAAAGGCACAGGAGCGGGGTAGGGTGGGAGAGTGGCAGCCTTATTGGGTGCATTCTTAAGCCTGTTACTTCCCTGGGAGCAGTAAGACCCACTGAATTCAACATGACTTGCTTCTGATGAGATAGAGAGAGAGAGAGAGAGAGAGAGGTATAATTGCATTCTAAATATACTTGGATGTCAGTGCCTTTGAAATCAAATGGACTTTCTTCCAAGTAAATATCATTAGGAATTGGGCTGATTAAACTAAAAACTAAGTATTCTTTTTTGCAGGAGTTCCCCATTAATTTCCCCAATGTAGGGAGAAACATACCTGGGTTTTGTTGCCCACGTATGTACTCAGATGCAAACTTATTGGAAGCTGCTGTTGCTACCTGATTGAGGGAGGGTTGTTAGCTCTTGGCCTATAACTTTAATCTCGGTTTCCCCTCCATGGTGCATATAATTGCAAGCTCTGGCTAGACCCTGAGAGTAGTAGGCTCACACCATTGGAAATGGAACTCCTACATCATAACAAGTAGCATGGATAAGAGAATTTAACCCTGCACTGCTTTTTACATTACAACGCTGCAATGACAGGCTAAGCAGCACCTGACAAAACTCCCCCTCTTCTGCAACTTTTAAAGTTATAGAAGTTTTCTCAAGGCCTGGACCTAGAAGCTGTAATGATGGCCCATCCCTCACTTATCTGCATGGGGTGCTTTATCCATACACACCCAGCTTAGGTCCCTGGAAGAACATATGGGGAATCTGAGAATTCAAATATTTTAAAGGACATAAGAAGACCTTACTAATTCCAAGCAAAGGATCATCTAGTCTAGCAGTCTGCCTACCTGACGCCTCCAGGAAACCTCAGTTAGGGTCTGAAGGCAATAACTTCTCCTGCTGTTGCACACTGCCACTGAACACGGAGTTCCATATAGCCATCATGACCAATAGGTCTGAATAGATCTATCCTCCATGGATTTGCTTCTTTTTCTCTTCCCTTCCCATTCCTTTTTCATCACTTAAAAAAAGACAAAGATTGTAAGTCTGAGGACAGGGCCTGTGTTAATTTTCCTATTCTACCTACATTAGGGGTCCCCCAACATATTTGGGTCAGTGGGCACATTTGGAATTTTGAGAGTTGCAGGCATTCTCACAAAATAGTTGCCATGGGCAGGGGGGGCTTTCCCATTCATCAAATGGCGACCATGGTGGCCATGGCCAGTCACAAAACACTGATCTCCCAGGAAGTAAACTGGTGAGACTAAAAGAAAAGTAGTCTACCAAAGAACCTAAGGCCACAAAACACTGATCTCCCAGAAAGTAAACTGGTGAGACTAAAAGAAAAGTAATCTACCAAAGAACCTAACGCCACAAAACACTGATCTCCCAGAAAGTAAACTGGTGAGACTAAAAGAAAAGTAGTCTACCAAAGAACCTAAGGACAAGGCAAGGGTGGAGGTCTGAATTCTAAAACACAAAACTTTGAACCCAAATAATGATGGCGCTGGAGGGCAACCCTTTGCTATGCAGCATGGCGACCTCCCAGTTTTTTTTTAATATATATATATATATATATATATATAATATTGAGAAATAAAATAAAAATTGGGAAAGGCAAGGAGCCTGGCAGGTGCGAAGGGAGATCTCCATGGTCACATTGGTGCCTGTGGGCACCATATTGAACACTGGAGAGCCCTGTAGGTATTTTAGGTGACTAATAATACCTCCAATAATAAATTATTCGGTCAGATATTGGTAACTATTTAAAATAATTAAGTAGTAGTAGTAGTAATATAATAATAATAATAATAATTCTGAGTTAAGAGCGAGAGGCGCCTACCGCCCGCCCGCACGGCGAGAGGCTCCCGCGCGTCGGAAGCGGCGCCCGCAGGCGGCGCGGCGGGAGAGCAGCTGCGGAGGGAGCGTTAGGGCTTTGCGCGTCGCCCGCCGGCTGACACCCCGCGCAGCCAATCGGAGGGCGCGTCCTGGAGGACCGTGCGGCGACGGGGCGGCCCTCCCGCTCTCAGCCGCTGTGCAGGCGAGGCGTCCAGGGCGGGGGGCTGGCGGGCTGGGCGGGCCCCGGTCGGCGGCGGCGGGCTGTGCTGCTGCTTCTCAGGGAGGGGTTTGGAGCGGCGGCGGCCGCCGCGGCTCTAGGATATAAGGCGAGTTCAGCCGCGCACGCACTCGCGCGGCGGAGCATCCTTCGCAGCAGCCGGAAAAGACAGGGCCGACACGCGAGAGCGGCGGCGCGGAGCGGAGCGGATCCGTCCGAGGCAGACAAAGCAAAGATGGCAGGGATCCTCGCCTGGTTCTGGAACGAGAGGTTCTGGCTGCCGCACAACATCACCTGGGCGGATCTGAAGAGCACCGAGGAAGCCACGTTCCCTCAGGTGGAGGACCTCTACCTGGTCTTCCCCGTGGCCTTCTGCATCTTGATGATCCGCGTGGTTTTCGAAAGGTGAGACGCGGCCGGCCATTTCCCGCCGCGCCCGATGGGAAGGTCCTTCTCCCCTGCCCCCTTGCACTTCCACAGCAGGCAGGTGCTCGCCCGTCCGTCCGTCCGGCGGGTCTTCGTCTTCTCCCTTTCTGGAGGTATTGGGGGCGGGGCGGGCGGGGGCTTGCAGCTCGTAACCTCAGGAGCGGGCGGGGATTGTGGGATGTACAGATCAAACTTCTCTGAAGAATAAGTGGCGTGGGGGGAGGGAGGAATGTGGCTTCCACGTTCACATCTCTGGGCCAGTGTGCCCGCTTGACCTGTCGATTTCAAAAACCTGCGCACAGCGAAGACGGGAAGCATTGTTTTGGCGATAGAGGCTTGAAGTTGGCTTCTGATCACCACCTTGTCCGTTCCTTCCCCCAGCTGGTGTGACCGATGCAGGTGATTTGGGGGTGGGCAACGTGCCTGCATGATGGCATTCCAAGGGACTGACCATGGCCAGCAGCCTTGCTAGTGCCAGGTGGGGGCGCGGGGATGGATGTGCTTGCCCCTATGTTTTTGAAAACGAGAAGTCTCTATCCTCCTGGCTCTACCAACGTACTTTAAACAGCCGCAATTCATTGCTGAAATGATTGCAGGGTTCAGTCAAATCTGCTTGGAACCTGGGCCCTCAGACCTGAAAGCCCTGCTGTCTAATAGCACAGCTGTGAGGCAGTGGGCTGTTGATACTCCGTGATGGAGGTAAGGTACTCTGCACATGCCCATGCCTTTAATATCACATTCCAGGTCTGAGCTGTTGTATTTGGAACAGGTAACGGAGTTGGGTCTTAGTGACCCCTGGCTCCGAATGTGCACTAAATAACCCTCAGAATACTATTCCATGTGGAACACCTGACTGATTTTTTTTTTGCTTTTTTTAAAGAAGGTAGTTTGGATAAATAGGCTTGTAGATTTTTAGGCAAAGGGAGAATTGGGGTTGAGAAACAAACAATAATAAAGTGGTCACCTTTGTGTGTTTAAGAAGCAAGACCTCTTATTAATTAAGCCAGGCATCTCCATTAGTTTGTAGTCTTTCGTACCCCAATCAATCCTTTACTGTAGGTAAAAGTCTGGGCAGTGTTTCCTTTCAGCTTACCCTACTATTGTTGAAGTGAGGAATTGGTAATTAAGGGATGCATCTGCAAACACAGTGGCTCATTTTTCTTTCTGAGAAGATAGAAACAATACAGATTGCTAATTGTCATGACAGTTAACTGAGGGCATTTAAAAGTTTTAGCTTGTATTAGAGGTCTTGTGTAGTGAGAATGTCTATTTGTTGGCAACTAGTTTTCCTGGAGATCCCTCTGGCTACTTCTGCACTAGCCTTTTTCTCTAGGATCGGCACTGTTTGTTCACTTGGTTATTCCTGAGGTGAGATTCCTCCCAAACTCTTGCATTCTTTTGTGTGTTTTGTGGTGTTGAGGTGCTGGTTTGTAGTGATTGTTTTGGTTTTTTAGTTCTATCAGTATAACCCAAAGCTTTTAGATGTGACACAATGCTGTTGTCCCACCTCGTGCAGAGTCGTGGCTGGTGATGATTTGGAGCTCCCATTCTGCATTAGCTTCCTCCCTCTACCGTTCACTTCCCTGTCTCTTCTCCCCTCTCCTGCCTCATCTTCTGCCATGGAACCATTGGAGGAAACCCATCATCAGTTTCACCAGTACAGTAAAGGTGCTTCACAGGGCTCATGTATGGCCTTCTCAGTTTCTCTTTTGCTTTACCATATGAATGTGCATACACATACCCCTGAGAATAATAATAATTAAAAAAAAGTCCCATTCGTCTGAGCAGCAGCAGGGGGAAAAGATAGATGGGTGCTCTGAGGAGGGGGTATGTTTCTGTGGTCCCTGGGATGGGATCCCACAGGCCATAGGATTCTTTGGATCCCACTCTGGGGATGGAGAAAGAGGGAGGGCCCATTCTTGCAAGCCACCCTCTGTGGATCTCCGGGAAAGTCTCCAACCAGTGTTCGCACAAAAAGGAGGCGTTCGGAGGGGGGGGACATGCTGAGAGGAGCTGTGGATTCACAGGACGTCCCGTGCCTCCAACCTTCCCCTAATATAGGGGAAGAATTATACCAGCCTTAGAGTTGGCATAGTTTATTTCCTTCCAGTTGGTATCGATGGGAGGGAAAAGTAAAATGAAAAAGAAAACAGCCAAAGAAAAAGGGACACCCTCTGATCCCCCACACGAGCAGGCAGGGCCTTGGAAAAGGCAATTCCTCTTCCTCTCTCTCCCCCATAAGATTGCCTCACCTGAGAAGAAAATACAGAGAAAGATACAGGCGACTGCCTGGCTAAAGGACTGGTGGTATGGTAGCCCCAGCAGTCCAAGCTCTGTGCTAGTGTCGTGCAGGGCAAGTCTCAGCACAGCCAAGGCTTGGACGGCATACATGATTGTGATGTTGCTGCCAGTTTTGTTGTTTATTCGGTCAGTCGCTTCCGACTCTTTGTGGCTTCATGGACCAGCCCACGCCAGAGCTTCCTGTCGGACGTCGCCACCCCCAGCTCCCCCAAGGTTGAGCCCGTCACCTCCAGAATATCATCCATCCACCTTGCCCTTGGTCAGCCCCTCTTCCTTTTGCCTTCCACTTCCCCTAGCATCAGCGTCTTCTCCAGGGTATCCTGTCTTCTCATTATGTGGCCAAAGTACTTCAGTTTTGCCTTTAATATCATTCCGTCAAGTGAGCAGTCTGGCTTTATTTCCTGGAGGATGGACTGGTTTGATCTTCTTGCACTCCAAGGCACTCTCAGAATTTTCCTCCAGCACCACAGTTCAGAAGCATCTCTCTTCCTTCGCTCAGCCTTCCTTATGGTCCAGCTCTCGCAGCCATAAGTTACTGTGGGGAATACCATTGCTTTAACTATGCGGACCTTTGTTGTTAGTGCTCTCCAGCTTTTCCTTCCTCCTCGTGTTCTCAGCCTCTCTGTCAAGTAGGTGGCAGCAATGTTTCTGATCAACCTCACAGTGTGGTGCCATGGTCACTCACTTCTGCCTGTTGAGCAGTTTTTGGGGGTCTTCGTCCCAGGTTGTTCTTTTGGGACTGCAGCTATTGCTCTTCTTCTCAATGCTCCTTGTAATCCATAATTGTAACATCCATCTTCTCTCTGGGATTCACTGGAGGGGCTCTGTCCTTGTAGATCCTAGTTTTTGGATAATATCAAAAATGATATTTTTTTTCAAAGTAAGAATCAAATAATGTACAACTGCTAAAAACAGGGTTGCACTAGTATAATGTTAATAAAATAAACTGATTATGTGTGTAAGACAAGAAACAACCTGGCTAGGCTGTGCCGTTCTTTCCAGTCCATCCAAACAATGGTTTGCTCTTTATTGTTCACTGGTATTTCCAGTCTGGAATGGAGCAATTCATCTACTCTTTTTCCCTTGCTAATTTAAGTGTCCTATAATCTCTTTTGTTCTTCACCAATAAAGAGCAAATACTCTATTGATCTGGCACATTTAAGAGCCCAGAACTGAGTGAGCATGGAGCAACTTGGTTACCTGATGCTTTGCATATGTTTACAAAGATGATTAGGCCAAATATTTCCTTCTGAAGACAATACTTTCTTTTGACTCTGCCATCTCATAAAACGGAATAGTGTCTATATTTGAATGTTACACAATTCATATTACTGCTTTTTATAAAGAGGGGGTGAGAGCTCATTTCTCTGCCTACCTTTTGAAAAAAGAAAGATGTATCTGGAATTCTCTCTCTCAGGCAGGGGTGGGTTGCCCTCCAGATGCCTTGGCCTACAACTCCCATCATCTGTCACCATTGGCTATGCTGGCTAGGGCTGATGGGAGTTGTAGGCCGAAATATCTGCATGGGCCACAAGTTGCTCACCTCTGAGAATAACTGCTTTAGAAGCAAAATGTAATGCAGAAATTCTTTGTAATGGGTTAGCCTTGGGTGGGAGCTGCCTCTTCAGGAATTAATGTTAGGATTTCCTGAACCATACTGAGGTCAGGGCAGATCGCCTACTCTCTCTGCCCTGTGGCACTTGCCTTGAAGGACTGCATCTCCTTTTTAGGGTCTGGGAGAGGAGTGGTGCTCATCACTGTTCAGAATCCTGGTCTTGTAACTGAAAGACTTTCAGGCCCGCTAGGAATAGACTGGGGGCCAAAACAGACGTTGCTTTAAATGTTTAGATGGGAACCCTAGTATAGGGGAGAGAGGAGCTTTTAAGATCTGGATTGTCCCCATGCCTACTTTAGCGTGACAGTGGAAAGAAGACATACCTGCTAGACCCACATTTAAAGTAGTATCTTTTTTGATCCTTTGAGAAAGAGGAACCTGATGGAGGGTTTAGCGAGAATGAGGTTTTTTATAGGGCAGAGCAGTTTGTGGCCCTCCGGGTGTTTCAGCTTACAACTTCCATCAGTCATAGCCAGCAAGGTCAATGGTGAGGGATGGTGGGAGTTGTAGGCCAAAACCTCTGGAGGGCCACAAGCTGTATTTAGAAGAAGGGAGAGAAGGGGAACTGAAATGAGCGGGGAGCTCTTAAGCAGCTTCATTGTTCATATGATCAGAAGGGTACAGAGGAGCACTACAGAAGCTGGTCGAGAGACAGGGTGGCTAAAGAAAGCAGGACAGACTAGGGAATGCCCTGTGAAGCAGGAACACAAGAGAACAATGGTTAGTCAAGAGACAGAGTTCAGGAGGACAAAGTAGGTCTGGGGCAAACGACGCATGGGGCCTAGAGATAGGACATTCTGCACTATTGGCAGGAAGTGAGGAGGAGGAGGGAGCCAGCGGTATATAGCCATGCTAGGCTTAGTTTCTAGAGCCTGAGGAGGAAATGTCATGGCAGCACAGTGACCTGGCAACCCTAAAGGGCCAAGGAGAGGCAAGAATCAGTAGGCGATCGTGGAGCTTAAATGGATGCATAGATTTGAGCTAACTAACCAGTCCTTAGGCTGCAGAGTTCTTGGAATGACTTTGAAAAGTGTGAAGAAGTCCAAGTAAAGGTGTCACATAAAGGAGTCCTATGTCCAGCTGTAAGCCATTAGTGTCATGGCTCTTCCCTACACAATCCTGAGGAGTGAGCTTCTGTGAGGATGATACAGGTTTCTTAACAGCCTTAAACCAAACAAATCAAAGGACTCGAGAAGTGGTATATTATACAAGGGAGCAGAATTATGCACACAAAAATGAAAATATAAGCCTTTTACTTCAAACGTATGAGTAGTGTATGTACACCTCAAAACTCACATATATGTATCGTATGTCAAGCACACAGCAGTGCTTAAAAGGACAAAATATCAAACTAAGGGGTATAGTGATATAGTGTACACATTGTGTCTCAATTTAACCAATATATAATGGGATCATATGCCTAGAATCAATATGTAGTGTGTACATGCCCATATGATCCAACTCATCTGTGCAACAACTCTGAAATTGCCACACAGCAGCCTTCTCGGTAATGGCACCCACCCTTTGGAAAACCCTCCTTCATGCAGTTCAGGAGGCAGAAAATGTGGCATCTTTCAGATGCCTCCTGAAAACGCACTTGTTCACCCAGGCTTTCCCTGGGCTGTAATTGCAGTAATCATGCTGCTCCATCTTACTGCCACTTGTATTACTTTTATTGTAAGTGGGATTGTTTTTAATCTTGTGTTTTTAATCTTGTATTTTAAATGTGATTTTAATATTTATATGTGAACAGCTTAGGGCTTTTATTTAATGTTAATAAATATTTAATATTTATATGTGAACTGCTTAGGGCTTTTATTTAATGTTAATAAATATTTAATATTTATATGTGAACTGCTTAGGGCTTTTATTATATTTAAAGGTATATAAATATCAAATAAACAATAAAACAATGCCGTTAATGACTCAAGGTCTCTATTTAACAATGTACAAAATGCTTCTCAAGAATACAATGGGGTGTAGTACCGACCATACACAGAGTAAATTCAAGGAATATGATTAATATATTCCAAAGCAAAAGATCTAAGTGAATCAGGTGGATGATGGTATTGCAAAAAATGCACGTTCCGTGTGGCTTCCAAATTTTGTGTATGAATCTTAGCTTTTTGCTCTGTGATTCTTACCCAGAAGAGTGGTCTGGAAGTTTGTCCCACATATAACTGGGGAGAAGGACACCTGATTACATAAATAATATGATCTGAACTGCAGTTGGTAAATTATCTTAAGGTATATTTTTTGTTATCCACCGGACTGATAAATCCCTTAATCAGCAGGAATTGTAGGCAGCACATGTTGTTGTTGTTCAGTCGTTAAGTCGTGTCTGACTCTTTGTGACCCCATGGACCACAGCATGCCAGGCCTTCCTGTCCTCCGCTCTCTCCCGGAGTGAGGCAGCACATACAGTGTCCACAATTATAATGTCACCTGACGTTTTGGGGACAAGGCATTCTGTGTACCAAATCTGTATGAACCAGTCTGTCACCAAAGTGGGATTTTGCAAGACTTCCAACAAGTGGATAGTTCCTGCTGCCTGGTATGCCCTGGACCAGATGCCAGTGCTTATAAATGATGTGTTTAATTATCTGGGAAAGATGGTTAAATTCCAGAGATCAAAACAATCTGTTGCTCCTTGCCTTGGTTCAGGAATCAAACAGGGACTGTCCATTATATTGGCTCTAGGGCTAGACAAAGAGATGACATGTTTCAGAAAACCCCTTTGTGTCGATTCCCTGGTAAAAAGATCTGTATGTGTATTATACATGTAGTCAATGTTACTGTTTCTTTTTAAACATAAAAACTGGCCATAGGGGAGATTAATTTTCAAATGCCTAGGATGATTGCTAGAGAAATATAAAAGTGAATTTTTATCAGTGGGTTTGACAAACCCTTTTACACAAATGCTGCCATCACTGGCATAGGCCATAACATCCAAAAAAGGCATTTGTTCATATGACAAGTACATTTTATATCCAGATCAATATAATTGATCCAAGCAAAAAAAAAAGGCTTCAGAGGTTTGTGTGAGCACAGTGAAAGTATCATCGATGCACTGTCAATTAAGCTCCACTATCACCTACTGATTCTTGACCCTCCTTGCCCCTTTAAAGTTGCGAGGTCACTATGCTGCTATGACATGTTTTAACCGCATATTTGCTCTCTAAAATACACATTTTGAACCACTTCATGCAAGGAGCGAAGATGCTTTAGGAAACATACCTGGAAACCTGTTGCAGTGTCTGATATGGTCTCCAAAAAGTGGGGGCCTGGATAGTGTTCTGGTGGTCAGTGGAGAACGTTGCTCTGTCCTGCAGAATACCCATTCCTTCTTCCATAGGAACCTATTCTGCCTCCTATTCTGCCTCCTCCTGTCTAACATTCTTGTCCTTGGGATCCCAATTCTGTCAGGGTTTGTCAGAAAATATCAAATTCCAAAAGTCTACCTACTGAATGCAGAATAAACCAGGCAAACCCATATTAAGACAGTGTAACCCAACACTAACTTTGCATAATTTCTACGTGACTTATTCTATATCCAGAATGTGCTTGTCTGTGCAGAGAACATGTGCAGGTTTATGGTTTGCTGTTCTGAGACTTGTGCGCTCCCTTCTCATCTCTTCACCTTGGGTGCTGTATTGGCCCCAGGAGCGTAGCCAAGTCATTTATAGTGTTAGAGGGACCTAGAGATCTATAATGCTTGCTTAAGTTCATTATGGGTGCCATTTCCTTGCTAGTAAGCCTCTGAGCACGTGAAGATGATTCAAAGGGCCAATAGCGCAGCCTAGCACATTTCATACTAATGAGTGAGAGTGTTATCAGGCCGTGCCTGAGAAGTGAAGCTATGTATTTATGCTGAGCTGCAGGTGGCTGTGCTGAGAACCAAGTGCTGTTAGTCTATGCTGGGAATGAATGCTAGGGGGCGCTTGCTGCTGTCATGCTTCCTTATTGCTATTTGCTAATTGGTATGCTATTCATTTAAGGCCTTCTTCATTTTTCATTTAAGTCTGGCTGCTTTGTAGCCGGAGGCTAGTCAGTGGAGCCAGATCCTACTACATCCAAAGGTGAGAATACTGGGTGACTTGACTATTAGCTAGCTAAGCAGTTACGCCCTTCTCACTTTATAACCATATTCTTTGCCCTTCCCAAGCCCAATTTATTTCTAGGCTTAGTACATGCCACAAGATGGATAGGTGAGGTTGTGCAATATGAGGCATTAGGACTTGTCAAGGGTCCCTCTGTAGTGGCCTTGAGCCTTTGCTACCTCCTCTTTCCCTTTCTCCAGATGTTCCCAGCTCTACCGAGCGAGCAAGCCACTGCTGGGCACCAGTGGCAAAGGCTGATCAGAGCAGGGCAGAGAAGGCCATGTGTTGGGCAGTGGCAGCTCCTGGAGTCAGTACCAGCTGGTGCTGGGAAGGGCAGAGGAGGCAGCTCACATGCTCAGCACCAGGTGAGGCTGGGAAAGGGAGGGGAGGGAGCTGGAGGCAGCTTCGTCAGCAGGGGGGGGAGGAAGCCGCAGCAGCAGTTGGCAGCGGCCTCTTGCCAGAGTGGGCCTTGGCAGATGGCTGATGCTGCTGGCTACAGTGCCTTGTTAAGACCTAGGAAGAGTTACATTCTTATGAAACAACTGACAGCTGCTTGCTAATCATTTTATAGCATGTGCGCACCAAACGGCGGATTCCTGTTTGGGATTTTGTGCATTTTATGAGCTATAAAGACTTTCATTAAAAGATTGAATTTGGATCTTGGATTGCTTTTACTAGAAATATGTTTTACCCCAGATGATAGGAATTCTCTACTGATGATATGAGACCTGAATGCTTATATTTAAGGAAGTTAACATTAATTATGTGCAGCTTAGTCCACTGCTTTTAATGCACTGAAGCATTTTCAGTGTTGTGATGAATGGATTCCATATCTCCATGTCACTGTTGTAGCCCCAGCTCTGACGATAAACTGTTGCTTCTTCTAGCATGACTTTAATTCCACCGGTGTCAGTCCTGCACATGGACACATTCTAATGTGTGGATTGTTTGTGAGTACCAGTTGTATTGCAGAGTACCAATTGCCTGCGAACTTGTGACAATCTCCTGCGGAGCTATTTTTGTGAACGTGCTCTAGGTTATCTCTGTAGTTATCTATGATTGCTCTATAACAGTTTACTGCATTGTTGAGCTCAAGTCTTGCTATATTTCTTGGCCATTTGTGCACTCTTGTGCAAGTCTTGTTGTGTCTCCTGCAAGTGGCTTCTGACACACTTTGATCTGGTTCTCAGGACACAACAATCCACTGTGGCTGATTAGTCATGGTGGTTTGTTGTGTTGTGTGAATCGGGTGTGGGTTCCTCTGGGTGACTTATTTTTCACAAACAAGCTACCCTGAGAACCTATAGCTTGTTGTTGGGTTGTTCATACCCATGGTGGATTTTGATGGCGTCTGAACCCAGCAGGGTGACTTCATCATGGGTTGTCAGAAACGGCTAGAGACTCACCTGGCAAGAGTGGCTAAAAATTCCTGTCACTCCTCGTGATCACGTTAGTGCCTCTGCCATCCTCCTTTCTCTGTGCCCTCCACCCCATGCTCCTAAAAGTCAAGAAGAAAGGACACCGGAGAGTGTCCTGAACATGTTCATAATTTAAAAAAATATATTTTTGGTCCTGTGCAAGAAACTTGTATAATTTTCCCGTCCATTTTACTGCTCTCCCTTGAAATTTGTGCAATTTCCTCCTTCGTTTTACTGCTTTTCCATTACATTTGCCTATGTTTAGTGATCTCGCTCACTTCTCTGTAATCCATATGTGTACATGACAGGTAGCATCAGAGACCAGTGGAGAGAAGCAACAACCACAAAGGAGGTGGGGGGAGCTGAAAGTGGCTGGTGGCTGCAAGAGAGAAGAAACTTTAGGGGTGGGTGTTCTTACCTCGGTAGAACATGAAGCATCCTTTAAAATAAAAGGTGTTAGCTAGCAATGGAAGCCCTGAAGTGGAGGATGAAATTGACAAGAAGAGGATATCAGTATGCTTGGCTAAATAGTAGACAGGTGTTCTTGTGCAAGAGCACAAGACCCCAATATTTTTTAAAAGGTTGCAAATGCATTATTGCATTCATAAGTGTTCAGAAATTAATTCCATTTGGCAATCTGATGCAGCGGGGGGCGGGGGGAGGTTCCCTTCGGGAGCTGACAATCCCAGTGGAACAATTGCAGAAAGGGTGCTGACATAGAGACTGAGGAAATGAGTTCTGCCTCAAAGGTGCCTGGAATACATGCCAGGAGCCGACAGGAGGCCTGAGGGGGGAAACTTGCCATGGCAAGGCACAGAGCCTGATCATCCGTCGTGTTAGTGAACGAACAACCAACTCACGGTGCCTTAGTGTGATGTGGAAACTTGTCTCATGGGCAGAGTGTTGACGGCCTAATCCTATAACACACAGACAGCTATTAGGTTGAAAAATAATGTGTGGCAGTATAATTCATTGCAGTCTGAAATGTGCATGGTAATTCTCCCTCCCTCCCTCCTTCCCTCCCTTCTTTAAGCTAATTCTTGTGCTTCTACACCCGTAGTGAATGGAAGCACCAGATAAAACTCCCCAAACTCTTTCAGAGCAGCGGGAGGACAGTTTCCATCATACAAGCAACGTACTTATGACTACATGATTTTCTCCTGTAATGGGCTCAGGCTTGCAGGTGCTTGGCCCTGGAGGATGATGGCAAGTACACGTCAACCTTGACATTCCATGCTTTCACAAGCGCGGATGTGTTTTTCTTGATACCCTGTCTGCCTGTTGGTGCTGAAAAGATTTTGCAGCCCCTCAGAAAACTGCCCCATATTTGTCTTTTATCTGCCCACAGGGTTTTAGTTGGCTCTCAGTGAAATGCAGATTAAACACCCTGCAGTCAGTGGAGGTTATGGGACTATATAGTGGCCAAAATAGGGTGGACAGACATTGTCCAGGGACCAATTTAAACAGAAACGCTTTGTGAAGCGATTTGAGCAAAATCTGCATTTCTCACAGAATTGAATTAGCTCTTTCCACAGTATACGCAGTGCCATATTTCTCTGCTTTTGCAGTGTATATGAGAACTGAAGCCGCATTAGTTGGGGTGGGGTGGGCAAGTCCCATCGCAAGTAGAAATGAATGTCAGCAGTTGCGTAGGTAGGCTCTCCCACACTGGAGGCATTCAAGATGAGGCTGGACAGCCATCTGTCAGGGTTGCTTTGACCTGGATTCCTGCACTGAGCAAGGGGTTGGGCTCAATGGTCTTGTAGGCCCCTTCCAACCCTACTATTCTATGATTCTGTGATTCTAGGTGCAGGGCAGCCAATGAGTGGAGGCTTGCTCCCCCTCCCTCGCATGTTCAACGAAGTGCAATCGAGGACTTGCTTACGAGTAAACATTCATGACATACCCCACATACACACACACACACACACACACACACACACATGCTTATGAGGCAAGCAGGCAGCCGCCACCACCCAGAGACTGAGCAGAATGAGTGGGAGTGCAAGAGGCGCTGAGAGCAGAGAGCAGGGAGGAGGGAGAGCGACTGTCTTTGATGTACAGGGTGTTTCAAAAATGGACCCAATTTGAAATCGCTGTATCTCCTCAACCACAACCTGCCCATGAATGAAACTCTTACCACTTGAAAGGGTGGGGCATAGAGTTTCAGATGATTACCGTAATGCCTCTCTCAGCGCACAAACAGCCTCTAGCCTAGGTCATTCACAAGATGGTGACCCCGCAACACAAGGCGTTTTGCGTTCTGCCGTTCAGCAAGACTGAATCTGCAATTGCGGTGCAGCATGCGTTTCAACGGCCCCCAAGATCTCCAGACATTACACCCTGTGACTTTTTCTTGTGGGGATACATCAAAGAACATGTTTTTGTGCCACCATTAGCGACTAATCAGGATGACCTCAAAAACAGAATCACAGCAGCGGTGACTTGAGTGGAAGAAGACACTTTGAGAGGCGTTTGGGACGAATTCAACTATCGTCTCGATATTGTCCCTACAGCAAGGGGAGGGCACATAGAGCATTTATAAAATGGTTAGTAAAACTTGATAACTCATTAAACTATTTGTAACTTTTGGTGTAATTGTAACATGTTGCCATCATGAAATATACTGCTTTGAAATTGGGTCCGTCATTTTGAAACACCCTGCATATTAACTGCCCAATCAACAGGCTTCCCCCAACCCCACAAACATGGGCTCAGTGAAGTGCTTCTGAGTACATGTTCATGAAAAACATCAGCCCTGGCATCCACCTTTTCTTAGTTGCACAGCTTTGAATCAACAGGCATCCATTGTTTCTCAGCTGTGCTCCTTCGTAGCTGCACAGTTTCAAAACAGCAGGGCTCCCCCCCCCGCCCCCAGCTCAATGACTATTTAAAGTGAGAGGCAGTGACTGCCCATGTTCACAACAGTGCAGTTTCAAAGCAGCAGGGCTGGTCCTGTATTCAGCAAAGTGGAACTGAAGGCAATGAGTTACTTCTGGATAGACATGTTTACCCCTCTGCTCTCCCCCTGCCTATGCTACTTTCCCTTCCGCCACTCAGCACCGCTTCTGCCAGCCCGCACCAAAGCCAGCTGAGGTCACACAGACCAGCACTAAAGCCGCTTTGACAGGAAAATCCAACACAAAACAAGTTTGGAAAAAAACCTGAATTTAGGGCAAGAAATACCGGGTTAGCTATGGAGAACAGCATGCATCATCTGACATTATCGATTTGGAGGTGGTGTAGAACCCGAATAAAAGCCCCATGTAGGTGAGGCCCAGTTGGATGCCAGAAGGAAAAGTATTTGGTTCACTGTCTTTTGGAGATGCCCATTCTGCTTAGATTTCAGGATCCAGTGTCTTGACCCCCTTATTGCTGGTATTAGAGGTAACTCCCCTTTAAATAAAATTTTATTCGTATTGTCTGGGACAAATTATTTTGTGGCATATCTCACTGTTACATTTGTTAAACTAGCTCTAGGAAAAAGGAAGTCTTTTACTTTGACAGATGATAACACAGGACATTGAGCTATTTTAATTAATTTGATGGTTTTAGTATACAAATCAGTTGTCAATGGTTTGTCAAATTTTATGCTTAGACTGATTTCCTTGTATGTTGACATTGTGTATACATACTTTGTTTTGAGTTCAAAAGCCTGGTTGGCTTATGAGTAATAAATGGAACTGAACTTGAACAAGCCTGTAAACTAACATCTTTTCCCGTGCTTAGAGGACTGCATGCCCACAATAACCGGGGTGAGTGAACACCCATATAGGTTAGAGTAGGGCCATGGGGGTTAGGGATGCCATATTCCAAATCCCCAAATCTGGGTGGCATAAGGCTTAAGCACCCACCACCAATTTAGCACTCCAGATCACCCTTTTCATAGTTCTTTATTGCAGGGAAGGGGAAAGTGCAAGCCCCATCAGCATAGCCAATGGTGGGATGATGGGAGCTTCAGTCCAACAATATATGGTGGAAGGCCACAAATTCCCCATCCCTGCCTTAGGAATGAAACCAATGGTTCTGTTTTCTTAGATTTGAATGTATTTAAATCCACTGATGCAATGAATATGGACTTGAGCATGCTCCGGGAGAGAGCGCAGGACAGGAAGGCCTGGTGTGCTATGGTCCATGGGGTCACGAAGAGTCGGACACGACTGAATGACTGAACAACAACAACAACAAATCCGCAAAACCTACATCAAAATTAAGAAAATTCTATATTGAAATGAAGCCTAGCAGTGTAATCCTATGAATGTCTACTGGGAAGTAAGTCTAAGGGAGTTGAATGGAACTTATTCCCAGGTAACTGTATATAGCGGCGCAGCCTTAGCATAATAAATAATCTTCAATCCCTTTGCATACAAGGCTGCAGTAGCCAACATAATCTGCCTTTTTTCTTATGCATGAACTTTCCTCTTTTGGTGCTTTTGTTTTTGTTATTCCCAGTCTTAACACTTTTAAATGGCACTTCTATCTCTGATGAAAGTACCACTGTTAAAAACAGTGAAATTGTACGTGTCCACTCAGAAGTAAATCCCATTTTTTTCAATAGGGCGCAGTTCCAGGGAAGTAGGGTTGCAGCCTTGGGAGACTTGCTTCTGCATAAACAAGCATATAATTGCTCTGTTAAATTTAATGCAAACTTTCTCCTAGCCCTTTTAAGAGCATACATTATTCTTTTTCCTTGTATACTAATTTAGGTTTGGGGATTAGGAGCAGCATGGGGGAAAGTGAAATCTGGATTAGGAGGGTGGAGGAAAGAGTGAGGAGATTAGAATCATGGGGATGGTTGGCACCTGGAGTTAAGGGGAGGGAGACAGAAAGTGCAGGGTTGGCAACCATAGTCTTACATCGGGCCTCTGAAAGAGTGAACTAGTTTGGAAGCTCACAAGGAGGTTCTCTCCTTGCAGCACATCCAGAAAATAAGCCCAGCCTTTTCTCACTCTTGACTGAAGACCTTTAACATAATAAGACTGCATATTTATAGGATCATACATGGGGTGTGGGGCAGTCAGAAATAAAGCAGGTTTTCTCGTAGATGTAGGAAAAGGTAAGGCTGAGACATTGCTCAGTTTAAGGGCTGACTTGGTATGGACATGCAACGCTTTGCTGGGGCAAAAATGCAGTGTATAGGTGGCTGCATGCTGGTCAATGGAGCATGAGGTTTCTTCATGCACTGAATTTGGCCTAGGAGGGGGCAATTGAATGAAACTGATCTTTTCTGTCACCTGAGGGTATTTTTCAGAAGGGGTATTTTTTGGTTGGAAAACCAAACCAGCATTGGTAGAAAGTGGCCAGATTGGTTGAAGTAGTGGTAGAGATAACTTTTACTGCAACACTTAAAAAAAATAAAATAACAGCAACATCAATTTATTTTTAATGCAGCAGTTTAAAGCACTGTTTAACAGCCCGGAGTCCCAAACTACTCATGAGTATCTCAGGATTTTTTTAAAAAAGGAAACATGGGTGAGGGTTGCAAAGCTGATTTCAGAAACAGCAGTGGGAGAAGGTAATACTTTTCTTTTTAGGCTATTTTTGGAATCAAACTCCACCACCCAAACGAATCCTCCTATTGCAAAACTCCCCTTTAATATTGCATCTTCACAGTAAAATCTTGAATGTGACCCAGTCCTGAGGCTATTAGTCTGTGTACCATGGTCCCCTCCGCTACAATCCAAAAATTTGCAAAGTGATGCTATTGCTGATTTGTTAACAAAAATGCAGAGTGCTAAGACAACTAGATTTATGAACTAAAAAGAGCCCACTGACATCTGGCTTCCTTCTTTGTAGTTCTGTATCTACCGCTTCATAGAACAATGGCATGTTGGGATCTGAACATGGGAACCATGAGGTCTGGAATGAATACTTTAAAAAAAAATCCTGAAGATGGAGGTGCAGCAAATTGACTAAGATTGGCTAGAGCCACTAGAGAAAGATTTGACCTAGTTCTGTCAGTCTGTTTGGCAGAGTAGACTGAGTCAGTTGTAAATCTCTGAGGGGATTTAATGCAGGAAATGCACTCATGTTTTCAATTTAAGTCTTTTATTTGTAGGGTGTTACGGGTTAAGGCAAATGTTGAAATTGGTACTGAAGTGTGTGTGTGTTTTGTTACCCTCATTGGATCCCCCACACCCTTCTGCAACACAGGACACTATTCAAAGCATATGCCCATGTTGCTGGAGTGCTAAGGACACACTTCAGTGTTTGCAACAGTTCTCTCCCTATCACCTTCACATTTATAATTGAATTATAATTATAGGGCACGTTAGCATTTAGTTTAGGGGGGGGTTGTCATTGCAGGTGATACTTTTTAAAGACAATTTCAATTTCCACACACGTGCACACACCACACATACAAATAGATTTAATAGAGTGATGAACAAAACAAGATTGAAATCTAAAAGCAAAACATTTCAGCTTCTACCTTCTTCAGCTTCTCTGATATGAATCAAAGGCTGTTCAAGAATCAAATCTCCTGTTGTCTAGGAAATAAGCTTGCACATCGTGATAATCCTTTTTGTGGTGGCCTACTAAACAGTATGTTTTCAAAAAGCTATGACTGTTTTATAATATTTCTATTTCTACTCAGTTCTGACAAACAGGTTATGATTTGCAAATACTGAAAGAAAGGAATTACTAATCCGTCTATTTTTGAGATAAATTCCAGGTATTACCATTATTTTGTGCAGGTTTTCAGCTAAATCTTTTATCATATGCATCTGATTATCAAACCAAACTCCAAAATAAGAACTATTTCTTCGGACATTAAATCAAGGAGAAAAAATTACAGAATATAAAGATGATTTATATGGAGCAAGTTGCATCTATTTTTGTCCCATGTTTTCATAATTACTGCATACACATTTACTTCATACTCTTTTCCTTTCACCTCTTTCCAAGCAGATCTAAGAAGACAGAGGAGTTTGTCCTCTAAACAGTTCAATATCCCAATAATTTTTCTCCCCATTAAATCATTGATACAAAGCTGTGAGAAGAGCTGCATGATGATAATGTTATATATTAGGGACTGCCAGACATCCATCTTTAGTTGACTGAAATAATACTTTATGTTCTACTCTAACCAGCTTGTTGTTAATAAACCCCTTAATACAAATTGAATAGTATTTTCCCCAGTGGAATAATTAATAGTAAAGTTAATACCAGAAAGATAAACTGGCAAATTTTTCATTTTTATCACAGCAGTGTGTCCTACCCAGGGCAAGTGCCGAATAGGCAAGTGTTGAAGATATGTCTGCATTTTGGGGATTAGAATATCCAAATTGTCATATACTCTTCTTGCCAAGTTATCTGTCAACAAAATCCCCAAACATCTTATCCTTTTCTTTCCCATTTGAACCTGTTAATATTTTCATTTTTGTTTGTATTTATTCTGAGGCATTCTGATTTACTTTATTTGATCTTATATCTTGAACTCAAGGCAAACTGTTTTAAAATAGGCATCAACCTAGAAAAAGTAGATAGGATCCTTTATAATGAAGGCAATATCATCTGTCTTTTGCCCTATCTTCAAAAAGGGTAAAAAGGAGGAACCTGGGAACTACAGACCAGTCAGTCTGACATCGATCCCTGGGAAAATTATGGAGCAGATTATAAAGCAATCCATCTGTAAGCACCTTGAAAACAATGCAGTGATTACTCGAAGCCAACATGGATTTGTCAAGCACAAATCCTGCCAGACAATTCTGATCTCACGTTTTGATCCCACAGTCCTCTCTTGTGGACTGTGGGAATGCTGTGGACATTATATACCTCGACTTCAGCAAAGCTTTCAACAAAGTGCCCCATGATATCCTGATGAGCAAACTAGCGCAAAGTGAGCTAGATGAAACAATTCTCAGGTGGATCCACAGCTGGCTACAGAATTGGACTCAAAGAGTGCTTATCAATGGGACCTTCTCAAACTGGGGAGAGGTAACGAGCGAGGTACCGCAGGGCTCAGTCCTGGGCCCAGTGCTCTTCAACATTTTTATTAATGACTTGGAGGAGGAGGTGTAGGGAATGCTGATCAAATTTGCAGATGACACAAAATTGGGCGGGATAACTAATACTTTGGAAGACAGAAACAAAATTCAAAGTGATCTTGACAGACTAGAGGGCTGGCAGAATGACATTTACTAGGGATAAATGCCAAGTTCTGCACCTAGGGAAAAGAAACCAAATGCACAGTTACAAGATGGGAGATATGTGGCTCAACAAGACTACAAGTGAGAAGGATCTTGGAATTGTCGATCACAAGCTGAATATGAGCCAACAATGTGATGTGGCTGCAAAAAATAGAAGCATAGCTTCCAAACCCTGGGAAGATTTGGGCTGCATTAATAGAAGCATTGCTTCCAAATCCCGGGAAGTAATAGTACCCCTCTACTCTGCACTGGTTAGGCTTCATCTGGAGTACTGTGTCCAGTTCTGGGCACCACACTTAAAGAAGGATGCAGACAAAGTGGAGAGGGTTCAGAGGAGGGCAACAAAGATGATCAGGGGACTGGAAACAAAGCCCTATGAAGAGAGACTGAAAGAACTTGGCATGTTTAGCCTTGAGAAGAGAAGACTGAGGGGAGTTTTGATAGAACCCTTCAGGTACTTGAAAGGTTGTCACAGAGAGGAAGGCCAGGATCTCTTCTTGATCATCCCAGAGTGCAGGACACGGAATAACGGGCTCAAGTTACAGGAAGCCAGATTCCGGCTGATTCCTGTTTCCCGCCTCCCAGCTGAGCAGAGCAGAGCAGAGCAAGCTGCTCCAGCTGGTCCAGGGACTACAGAAGCAGGCAAGCTCCCAGAGAGCGAGCGAACAGAGCGAGCGAACAGGGGGAGCAAACAGGAGTTGGCCAGGGGAGTTGACCAGGGGAGGTCAAGGGGGAGGCCCCTAACATTTTTTATTTTATTTTATTTTTTTTTACTAACTTTTTTTCATTTATTTGTCTTGTAACACACACTTCCACACCAGTGGGACTCTGCTTTTAACCTCTACTGAGTAGAGGAGCAGGCACAGGCTAGTCTAGAACAATCACAAAGCTAGACACAAAAAGGGAAAAGAGGCTATGGAAGGACAAGACTCTCCAGTGGTGGTGACCTGCAAGGTGTGTGCAATGTTTGTTTTCTTGCCTGAGAACAACATGGCCTACACCTGCAACAAGTGCAAGTTGATCACGCTGCTGGAGGAAAAAGTAAGTGGACTGGAGCGGCGACTGTCAACCCTCCGGGGAATAAGAGAACACGAAGAGTTCTTGGACAGAATGGGGGAACTACAGCAGCAAAGGGCAGACCAGAAGCTTGAAGAGCAACAGCAAGATGAGGCAGTGGGAAATGCTGAGGTGAAGAAAAATGGAGTAGAGGATACTCCTTGGAAAACGGTGACAGTTAGGAGAAGAAGAACTAGACGACACTCTGCACCAGTGGAAGCGGTGGAGCTGTGGAACCGATTCCAGGTACTTGCAGATGAGACTGGAGGACAGCCTGCAGAGGAAGAATCACAGGGGAACCTGCATGAGAGTGAGCAAGAGGCTAAAGGTCAGTCAAACAGAGGCGATGAAACCCAGGCCTACAAGAAGAAGAAGAGAAGAGTGGTAGTAGTGGGAGACTCCTTGCTGCGTGGGATCGAGACCCAAGTATGTCGCGAAGACCCGTGGACTCGCCAGGTATGTTGTCTCCCGGGAGGACAGATTAGAGACGTGACTGAAAGGTTGCCTGCACTCATAAAGCCCACTGACAGGTATCCCTTTCTTCTCATCCATGTGGGAACAAATGATACCGCCAAGCGGAGCTACGAAGAGATCACGTCAGACTTTGAAGCTTTGGGAAGGAAACTCAAGAACTTTGGGGCCCAGATAGTTTTCTCATCCATCCTTCCAGTAGTTAGAAGAGGGATAGAAAGGGAACGAAAAATACTCCAGGTGAATGACTGGCTACGAAGGTGGTGCCGACGAGAGAGATTTGGATTCTGGGACCACGGGCTATACTTCCTGGAAGATGGGCTGTTGGCTAGGGATGGGTTGCACCTCACAAAGGCTGGGAAGAATGTGTTTGGCCACAGCATGAAGAACTTCATCAGGAGGGCTTTAAACTGAATCCTACGGGGAAGGGAGATGTAATGTTGGGGGTAACAATGGACGTAGGCGCATGCACTGCAATGGAGAGAACAGCTCTGATAGCGTCCAATAATAGTCTTCAGACACAGGTAGGAAGAAAGCCAGACTATGAAGCACATGGTCTTCGATGTCTATATACTAATGCCCAGAGTATGGGAAACAAACAGAACGAACTTGAACTCTTAATACAGGAGGGAAATTATGACTTGATAGGTATAACTGAGACTTGGTGGGATGACTCTCATGACTGGAATACAGCAATTGAAGGATATAACTTGTTCAAAAAGAACAGGAGGAACAGAAAGGGAGGCGGGGTTGCACTGTATGTGAAAAATACATATCTCTGCACAGAAATACAGGAGGAGGAGCTTGGTAGCCCCATCGAGAGCATCTGGGTTGAAATAAATGGAGCAAAGAATAAAAGGAACCTGGTGGTCGGAGTCTACTACCGGCCACCCAATCAAGGAGAAGCCAAGGATGAAACTTTTGAAAAGCAAATAGCCAATGTTTTAAGGAAGCATGATGTAGTAGTAATGGGGGACTTCAATTTCCCCGATATTTGTTGGGAGACAAATTCTGCAAAACATGGCCCCTCCAGGAAATTCCTGACTTGTGTGGCGGATAACTTCCTCCTACAGAAAGTAGAGGAAGGAACTAGAGGATCGGCTATCCTTGACTTGATCCTAACCAACAGAGATGACTTAGTGGATAAAGTAGCAGTTACAGGAACTCTGGGGGAAAGCGACCATGTTGTACTTGAGTTCTTGGTTCTAAGGGAAGCAAAAGCCGAGTGTACTCAAACGCGTACCCTGGATTTTAGGAAAGCTGATTTTAATAAACTCAGAACAATGATCAGTAAGGTCCCATGGCAAGCAATGCTAGCGAGAAAAGGAGTCCAAGATGGGTGGGAACTTTTAAAAAAGGAAATTCTCAAGGCACAATCACAAGCAATTCCAACAAGAAGAAAAGGTGGAAGACAACAGAAGAAGCCAATGTGGCTTCACAAAAAGCTTAGGGATGACCTGAAAACAAAAAAGGACACATATAGGAAGTGGAAAGAAGGCCAAGTAACAAAGGAAGAGTACAGGCAGGTAGCACAGAATTGCAGGGATGGCGTCAGGAAGGCTAAAGCGGAGAACGAGGTGAGGTTAGCGAGGGATGCTAAAAACAACAAAAAGGCTTTCTTCAGCTACGTGCATAGTAAAAGGCAGAGGAAAGAAATGGTTGTTCAGCTATTAAATAAGGATGGCAAAATGATAACAGAGGACAAAGAAAAGGCAGAGGTGCTCAATTCCTACTTTGGCTCAGTCTTCTCCCAAAAGAGGGTCTATGACCCCCCTGGCAAAGGCGAAGTACAGGCTGAAGGGGCAGGATTGCAGCTTGAGATCGACAGGCATATGGTCAAGGAACACCTCATTACTTTGAATGAGTTCAAATCTCCAGGGCCAGATGAACTGCATCCTAGAGTCATAAAGGAACTGGCAGAAGAACTCTCAGAACCGCTGTCTATTCTCTTTGAGAAATCATGGAGGACCGGGGAAGTGCCAGATGACTGGAGGAGGGCTAACGTTGTCCCTATCTTCAAAAAGGGTAAAAAGGAGGAACCTGGGAACTACAGACCAGTCAGTCTGACATCAATCCCTGGGAAAATTCTGGAGCAGATCATAAAGCAATCCATCTGGAAGCACCTTGACAACAATGCCGTGATTACTCGAAGCCAACATGGATTTGTCAAAAACAAGTCCTGCCAGACAAATCTGATCTCATTTTTTGATCAAGTCACCTCCCTTGTAGACCGTGGGAATGCTGTAGACATCATATACCTCGACTTCAGCAAAGCTTTCGACAAAGTGCCCCATGATATCCTGATGAGCAAACTTGCTCGAAGTGGGCTAGATGAAACACCGATCCGGTGGATCCACAGTTGGCTACAGAATCGGACTCAAAGAGTGCTTATCAATGGGACCTTCTCAAACTGGGGAGAGGTAACGAGTGGGGTACCGCAGGGCTCAGTCCTGGGCCCAGTGCTCTTCAACATTTTTATTAATGACTTGGAGGAGGAGGTGCAGGGAATGCTGATCAAATTTGCAGATGACACAAAATTGGGAGGGATAGCTAATACTTTGGAAGACAGAAACAAAATTCAAAGTGATCTGGATAGACTGGAGTGCTGGGCAGAAAACAACAGAATGACATTTAATAGGGACAAATGCCAAGTTCTGCACCTAGGAAAAAGAAACCAAATGCACAGTTACAAGATGGGGGATACGTGGCTCAACCACACTACGAGCGAGAAGGATCTTGGAATTGTTGTCGATCACAAGCTGAATATGAGCCAACAATGTGATGTGGCTGCAAAAAAGGCAAATGCTATTTTGGGCTGTATTCATAGAAGCATCGCTTCCAAATCCCGGGAAGTACTAGTTCCCCTCTACTCAGCACTGGTTAGGCCTCATCTGGAGTACTGTGTCCAGTTCTGGGCACCACACTTTAAGAAGGATGCAGACAAGCTGGAGAGGGTTCAAAGGAGGGCAACAAAGATGATCAGGGGACTGGAAACAAAGCCCTATGAAGAGAGACTGAAAGAACTGGGCATGTTTAGCCTTGAGAAGAGAAGACTGAGGGGAGATATGATAGCACTCTTCAAGTACTTGAAAGGTTGTCACAGAGAAGAAGGCCAGGATCTCTTCTTGATCATCCCAGAGTGCAGGACACGGAATAATGGGCTCAAGTTACAGGAAGCCAGATTCCGACTGAACATCAGGAAAAACTTCCTGAGTGTCAGAGCAATACGGCAATGGAACCAATTACCTGGGGAGGTGGTGGGCTCTCCCACACTGGATGCCTTCAAGACGAGGCTGGACAGCCATTTGTCAGGGATACTCTGACTTGGATTCCTGCATTGAGCAGGGGGTTGGACTCGATGGCCTTGTAGGCCCCTTCCAACCCTACTATTCTATGATTCTATGATTCTATGATCAGGAGAAACTTCCTGACTGTTAGAGCAATACAACAATGGAACCAATGACTTAGGGAGGTGGTGGGCTCTCCCACCCTGGAGGCATTCAAGATGAGGCTGAACAGCCATCTGTCAGGGATGCCTTGACTTGGATTCCTGCATTGAGCAGGGGGTTGGACTTGGTGGCCTTGTAGGCCCCTTCCAACCCTACTATTCTACAAGTCTATGATTCTGTCATCTATATACCGACTGATCTTGTACATCTCTGTCATCTGTCCATCTAAACTGCCTTCTATTGTCAAAATATCAATACATAGATTCAATAATATTGGTGATAAAAGCCTTCAGTTCTTACTGTTGGTTTTAACTATGTTTATTCAAGTGATGATTTCTTCCCTGAAGTCAAATGCTGTTAAAGCCTCTGTAAAAAATATTTTATAGTCTAGTCTATTGAATACATATTGGTATTTATAAAACGTATTATTGGTGGTTCTTTTTGTATCTTTGATAAATTGATAGGGTGAAATCCAGCTAGTATCTTTCCACTGATGGAAGGTTTCCATCAATGGAACAGAGTGGAATGATTCGTCCTCCTCCAGATCTGCCATGGGGGGACCCAACCATCCATGGGGGCTGGAGGAGGAAGAGAGGAAGGTAACATTCTGTTGCACAAGGAGAAATCTAATTCTAAGCTAATTCTGCTCAGTCGCTCATCAGCAGAACGATACTGTCAGGGTGGAAACTGAGCCAATAGAACCCCAGAGCAGTTCTGATTGTGAGGAGGAACAGCAATCCATGGGAGAGGAGCGCGCTCATCTCTCACAAGCACAGCAGCTGGCAGAGATTCCTCCTGCCAGCATTCCTGGGATAGATAGTGACCCTGGCAGCGAGAGAGCGCTGGAGGGAGGCTTGCTGGACGCTCGGCGCCAACACAGGGAGTGGCGACAGATGGAGGGCGCAGAAAGGAGGTGTAGCGCTCGTTTGGCACACAAGCAATGGTCGCGTCCCAAGGACTCAAGGGAAAGAGGGAGGATCTCTCCCTAGCCCATAAGTTCAGGGTCTTCCCGTAATTCTCCTTCAAACGGGGACCAACTGCCTTACCTGAAGCATAGGCTACTCTGCTGTTCCTTGCTTAGTTGCTGGTGATTAGCATCTGAAAGAGTCATTAAGTTGTAAAAGGATTAAAGCCTTGAAAAGAATCCTTTTGTCAGTGTCTTGAGTTAGCTATTGGAGTAGACTGAAAGAGGCTGCCGGGGCACTCCTGCCAGATACCATCGATCGCGGTATCGTCCTGGATCGACTCCATGGGATGAGCATTGGAGGAACTGTGTTACAAGAGGCAGTAGTGCAACCACTCCTAAAGAAGCCCACTCTGGACCCAACAGTACTAGACAATTACCACCCAGTCGCAAATACCCCTTTCTTAGGGAAGGTACTTAAAAGAGTCGTGGTGGAGCAAGTGCTGGCACTCTTGAAGGATACATAAAAGAGCTAGAGGAGATTCTAGACCCATTCCCGTCTGGGTTTCAATCTGGTTATGAGATTGAATCAGCCATGGCCACCTTGATGGATGATCTTTATCGAGAGAGGGACAGGGGGAGTGCAACCTTGTTAATTCTGCTCAGCCTCTCATCAGCTTTTGATACCAGCGACCATGGTATCATCCTAGATGGACTTAGTGGGATGTATATCGGAGGCACTGTGTGACAGTGGTTCCTGTCCTACCTGCAAGGAACAATTTCAGAGAGTAACATTGGGTGACCATTCCTCATCCCCTTGGCAATTGAGCCATGGGGTTCCACAGGGTACCCTCTTTTCCCCAATGTTGTTTAACATCTATAGGAAGCCGCTGAGAGTGGTCATTAGGGGATTTGGAGCCAAGTGCCATCAGTATGCTGATGTCACAGAGCTCTGGCTCCCTATGACATCAAAATCAGGATAGGCTGCACAAGACCTGGCTTAGTGCCTGAATCCAGTAATGGGCTGGATGAGGGCCAGTAAACTGAATCCTGGCAAGGTGGAAGCCCTGTGGGTGAATGGTTCCTGAGTCCAGGAGATAGGCACATTACCGGTTTTGGATGGGGTTGCACTCCCTCTGAAAGATCAAGTCCATAGTCTGGGGGTACATCTAGATCCATCACTGTCACTGGAGGCCCAAGTGGCAATGGCTGCTCGGAGCACCTTTTAGCAGCTTTGGCTGGTTCACCAGCTATGGACTCTCCTGGACAGGGATAGCTTGGCCACAGTGGTACAGATGCTAGTAACCTCAAGACTGGATTACTACAATGTGCTCTGTGTGGGGCTGCCCTTAAGGCTGCTCGAGAAGATGGAGCTAGTGCAGAACATAGCAGCTCAGTTGTTGTGGGGAGCTGCCCCTTTTCAGCATGCAACTCCTTTGCTGAGGGAACTGCACTGGCTGCCCATTCCCTACCAGGCCAGGTTTAAGGTTTTGGTACCAGTGTGCCAGATTTTATTGGCACTCTGTTTTTAACAAATAATTTTAATATCATGTTTCTTCATTTTAGCTTTTGTTCATTTTATCTGTTGTTCAGCGCTCTGGAATCTGTTTAAATGTGGAGCAGTATACAAATGTTGTAAATAAAGAAATAATGAATAAATAAACAAACAAACAAACAGACATCTTGGGGCCAGGACACCTGAGAGAGCACCTTCTCCCTTGCCAACCTGCCCAGTCACTGTGGTGATCAGAAGGGCATGCTCCTGGTGGTTCCACATGGACCTATGCCCACCCAACTGGAGTCCCCCTGGAGAAGAGCCTTCAAGGCAGTGGCTCCCTTCCTATGGAACTCCCAGCCTCTGGAGGTCAGGCAGGTGCCAACACTGGGTTGTTTTTGATGCCTCCTGAAAACAGCTCTTTTCCAGGAAGGCTTCCTTGGTTAACCAGCCTTGGTTTTATTGGCACTCGGTTTTTTAAAGAATAATTTTAATATCATGTTTCATTCTTTTTATCTTTTGTTCCTTTTATCTCTTGTTGTTCACTGCTCCAGAATCTGTTTAGATGTGGGTAAGGTAAAGGTAACATACAAATATTGTAAATAAATAATAAAACTGGCAAATTCACTGGCAGTACCTTAATATGCAAAATTAGTATCCATCTTCACAAGTCTTGTTCCTGCAGTAAATCGCTTCTCTGTTGCCAGCAGTTTGCTTCTGTCTTGCTACCCAATAACTTTCCTGACTTATTTCCATATTCAAATAAAATTTGCCTCTGTTATAATAATGACCTATGCACATCAATAAGCCTAAGTTTATCTTACTTACCTAAGTGTGTCTAATGAAGCCTTGGATTCTGTACTTTAACTTCCCTTATGTACCATTTGACATTTTTCTACCTGTTATTACACTTTGTATTTTTCTCTCTCTCCAAAATAGTACATATAATACATTGCCTTCTAAGATAGGCCTTAAAAGCATCCCAGATCATATTCATCAAAATATATCCTGTTTTTTTTATGCTCAGTAGGCTGTTGATTATCTTTTTCTACACTTTAAACAAAGCATTATTTGCACTATTGCTTCAGTCTTAAAACCAGGACATGCATCTCTTTGTTGCACTGTTTATATTTTGCACACTTTCATTATTGCTATTATTTTTTTGCCTATAGACCGTATTTCTTTAAAAAATATTCCCATACAGGGTCTTTCTTATGATTAGTACCCAGGGCACTTTGTGAGATTAAGTATGAGAATATTGGAACCTGCACACTGGACAATGTTTCTTCTCTTTTTTTCTCCACTGTTGCTACTCTCTGTTTCACTTTGCCTTGGCCCAGCCTGAAACTGTTCATGGCAAATGCACTTTCATCAGTGAGAGAAGAATGCATATATTTCAAAGATGTGCACAACTGATGTGTACATTTGGGGAAATAGAGCAATCTATTTGTATTCCTTCCTCTAGAAGGAATAGTTCAGATTCCTGGATCCATGGTCAGGGCTTTGACCTTGGATCCAGGAGTCCGAGCTCCTTCCCCCCTCCCCCTCGCAGCCGGCATGGAGAGAGCCACGTTGGCTGCCTCTCTGAGGTTGCAAAAACGATCTCAGAGGGAAGATAAGGGGGGGGGGTCTTCCCAGGGGCGGGGAAGGGAGGGGACTGGGGGAGCCAGCTTATGAGGAATCCTCCAGCCTCCTTCCCTCCCCCTTCCTGATGCCTCAGCTAGATGGGTGAAGAAGCCCATCTAGCTGAAATACAGAGCAGGAGAAATGCGGAGGCGAAGATTGCCTCCACCGTTCCTCCTGCTCTGCGCTGGATTGCTGTGAGGGTTGTGCCTCAAAGGGTTGCACCCTGAGTCTTAATACCGAGATATGATCTGTGAAGTGGTTTTTATCATTGAACTGATACACCCCCTTTGAAAAGAAGCACAAGGACGCTTATTTCTGATGGGAATTTTTTTAAAAAAATCATGTTTGATCTGCCTGCGCTTTGGTGACATGGGAACTTCTATTTACATGACCTTGAGCCCTGTTATCCCCGGTGTCTCTTGGCTACTGAAGTGTACACAAAATTAACTTAGTGACATGTCAGAAAGTGGATTTGACATGAGTAATAAGTATATTTGACTCAAACCCTCCCATTGAGTTCTAATGGAGTGAGCTTGCTCTTCAGTATTTTGCCCTCACTTTCTAGGAACCATCTTGCATGGCTTTTTTAGGCATACGGCAAAGATGTTTTAACTGTACGCCTTAAACTATACAGTATGAATACAGTCATGTATTTACCCAGCGCCACATAAACATAAGACCAATTTTATCTAGCATGTGCTTTTGGACATGTAACTTTAGTCAGAAAAACAGAAACTGAAAACCCAGAACTTTTAAGAATCAAGGGCTGGTAGTTAGTCTGGACAGAGGCATTTTCAAGAAATGAAAAATTGAATTGAATGGCCATGTTTGAGGCTGTAAGTATAGGTTTAGGGTGTTTATGATGAGATATAATTGTAACTATGTTATTTTTTAATGTGTGAGAGATTTAATATTTTACATCATTTTTTAAAAAACATTAAAATTTAAAAAATCCAATTTAAATTTTAAAAAAAGTTTAATTGATTTTTATCTACTGTTTTCAACTAACCGTAACATTACATGGCACCCGAGGATGTTCATATTGGGCTGTTTTGGGAGGGGAAGGGCTTCCCCGAAGTATACTGGTATTTCTCAGGGCTCCATATTTAACTCCAGTTCTGTTAGCGCCCACCATTTGAGTTTGCTGTTAGAGGAAGTGATAGTGACACACCATAAGAATGCATGTCATTTGCATAACATCTGCTACTTGTAATGTCAAACAAATTATCCACAATATTGCCATGGTAGAGAGAAGGCTGCTTCTCTTAATTCTGTGCTTCTGCTGCTTACAGTATCAAATATAAAGACAACTGTCATTCTCAAAGGCTTACATATGTGGTTGGTGAATTTGGTGTGCTGTTGTATTGTTACAATTGTAATAAATACAAATCTATTGGCTTAAATTGTTTTTTGGGAATGTTTTGATTCCAGAAACTATTAAACAAATCTCTTCTAGCATACTGGCTTTCAAGTTTTCTAGCTTTGCCAAAGAATTCTGAAAACTCTACAAACACTGGCAGGATGGTTTTCCTCTGTCCAGTGTAGTCCCCAGTGCACCCCTATGAACATTTGCAACTGTGTGGTGAAAATTGGTGGAGCCTCAGTGTGAGCAACATCATGTAAACAGCTTGCCCCTTGGAGAGGCCATACATGGTTGTACTGCAAGTAGTCACCATGTGGCAGTTTGCACATCTGAACTGCACCATAGAACTAGAAGGTAGGTTACCCATTTTACTGTATGAATGCTACCCCACATTAACTTTGGGATGGATTTTCCTTCCACTTCTGTAATGGAAGTACTTGCCACATCAGAGGATATGGAGATTGCCTAAACCCATATTATGCCAGGCAACTGGAGGATAAGATGCTAAAGAGGGGCCCACTGTGGTGGCATTCCCATAGCAAAAGTAGTGGGGATCCTGTCCTGTAGTTGCAGATAATTTATGTGAAAAGCATAGTGGTGTCTTATACTGAAGAAGAGCAAATGGGAGATATTAAAGATACATACTATAAAATACTGTTTTATACTGTGTTAAATATCGTAGAAGTATGACTTTGAAACCACTACGAAAGAGCAAATGTTTCCTCTCCACCCCCATTGTTTCGGAAAGCTTAGACCTCAAGAGCTATTTATTTTTAGATACTGCATGAGAAGTTAACCAGCTGGCTGTGAAGTATTTATTTTTGAGTTCATAATACATCTGTATTTGCTATTCTAAAAGTCTGTTGTTCTAACTAATGTGCACTGTTATTTTAAGATGTGCTCTTTTACATTAATAGAGGAATGTGGGCTAGTAATAATATATATATGAACATTGAGAGACTAAATTAGGTGACGGGCCACCCGTCAAACAGTATTAACATACAACCACTGTATGTTCTTATGATGGTGATTATACTAGCCAAATGTCAGTATTTGAATCCGATTTCTAAATTTTAAAAATTGTTTGAACAGCTCAGCAGGAATAAATTTGGAGATTTTTGATGGGTGTGTGTGATGAACTAGGAGGATGGATAGAAAAGGATGGGGTGCAACAGTTCCCCTATGCAAGATGCGGAGAAGTAGATTTAGAGGGGAAAGGAGAAATTGACTGCCTGGCTGATGGCTGCTTTCAATATCTGACAGTATGGCTACATTTTTCCAGGTGGACCTGGGTTTGACAACTGTGATACATATCTGTTTGACAGTGCAATCGCTACTGCAGTCCCTCAGAAAAGCGCTCCCCTGGGTGCTCTCTGGAGACCTAGCAAGCATGGTATGAGGCCGCTCGCATCTTGATGGAGATCAGTTGCCCAAAATGTACACCACACTGATGCAGCCATAACCTCCTGTAACCACCCGCTTGCAACTAAAATTAATGTTGTGTAATGTTATTTATTACATTATAATCTTGCCCTTCTTCTAAAAAGCTCAGGGTTGCATATATTTGCCCCACTCTTTATTCTTGAACAGTCCTATGAAGTAGGTTAGGCTATTATCTGCTAAAAATGAGGACCATAATGTCTGAGGATTTTCTGTGGGCACCAAGGATATGGGAGACATGGAAGAGTAGTTGAGTGTTTTTTAGGAAGTCAAGAGCATAAGTACAGTTATAGCAACTGAATGGACTTTGAAGGAGGAAACAGGTTATGGATCAGTGGGCAGGGTAGTTACCGGCTAGGACAGCCTTCCCCCAGCCGGTGCTCTCCAGGTGTTTTGGACCAACTCCCCAGCCAACATGGCCAATGGTCAGGAATCTTGGAAATTGTACTCCAAAATGTCTCAAAGGCACCAGGTTGGGGAGGATTGTGCCAGGACCTTTTTGTCTGCATGTTTAGAACATTTTCTGTTTATGTGGCATTTATATATAGTACAGTTAAAAAGTTGCAGAAATATAGTTTGGGCAATTGTAATAGTAGACCTCCGTTCAGGTGCAATTCCACTGAAGTTTGAACTTGAGCCACTGCAGTCTCTCTTTCTGCAAATTTAATCCTTAAGAGCATTTGTGAATTCGACTACCTTAATGCAAAAATGTCTTGAGAATATATCTGAAATACTTGGTTTTATCAGTGACTACAAAAGCAGTCATCTGCAATGGCTAAGGATACTGTTATTTGCATGTGTTGTGTGATGTTTTTTGTTTTATCTAAAGTTTTCCTTTTGTATCTAGAGACAGAAAAAAAATCCTTGAGCTTATCTGGTGGCCTACAGTACTTTATCTAAATTCTTTCTGGATAACTGTCACAGATTTTTTTAAAATCCTGATTAGTCCAGAATATCATCAGTTACAAATCCCTAACAGAAGTCTGCCCTTTAGAGAGCAGAATGTAGGCGATGTGAGGAAATCTGCTGTGAAACTGTTGGAAAAGAACAGTGTGTCTTTTTTCAAAATACCAATAGAAATGCCATTTCATATTGGAAAGAGACTCTTCATTATACCCTCTGTTCCTCCACTACTTTGCTCTTCAGGAAATCACATTGCTTGTTATGAAATAACAAAAGAATTTGAATTAATGTTGCCAGATGTAATACGCACAAATCAATTGTTTCTTGGTGCCATCTATAGGCGCTTTATGGTTGTCGCCTACTGGCAAGGTTAATTTACAGCAAGGGTGGAGAACATGTGCCAGGTGATGTTGGATTGCAGCTCTCATCATTTCCGACCATTGCTCATGCTGGCTGTGGCTGATGGGAGTTGGAGTCCCAGCATCAGGAGGGCCACAGGTTCCCTCCCTCTGACTTACTGAATCACTTATTGGACTGACATGGACTGTCATGAAATACATATTTTTTCCCATGGAGATAATGTGTGATGTGGCTGATGTTGCACATTATGAGCTCCTGCAATTGCAAATGAGGTAGTGTTTGCTTCCCTGTTGAGAGAGAATGGGGGAGGATTGTGGGGTATGTTCTCAATCCCCTAATGTGGGTGCCACCACAGAGAAGGCTTGTCTTCATGTTGCCACCAAATGGAAATCCATAGGAATGCCACATGGACTACAAGCCTCCTCTGAAGATCGTAGTGGCCTGGGAGGTTGGTATAGGGGGAGATGGTCCTTGAGGTAACCTATGGGGTTAAAAGAACCCACAGTTAAACTAACTACTAATTGTAGGTTAGCTCTGAGTTGTTTAACCCACAATTAACCAATAGTGTCTGGATGCAGCAAATTGTATGTTAATTAATCCAGCATTTGCCACCATTATGTGCGAACCAAGTCACACGCTTTGGTTTGCATGATTAAACAACCCACGGTTTGTTAACCATGGGTTGTTTTGGTATGCATGGGAGCAAGCTGTCAGGGTGGAAACTGAGCCGATAGAACCCCAGAGCAGTTCTGATTCTGAGGAGGATCAGCAATCCATGGGAGAGGAGCCAGCTCATCCCTCACAGGCACAGCAGCTGGCAGAGATTCCTCCTGCCGGCATTCCTGAGATAGTGATCCTAGCAGTGGGAAAGTGCGGGAACGGGGCTTGCTAGATGCTCGACACAGACACAGGGAGTGACGAGTGATGGAGGGCGTGGAAAGGAGGCCTAGCGCCCATTTGGCGCACAAGCAACAGCCGCCTCCTGTGGACCCAAGGGAAAGAGGGAGGATCTCTCCCTAGCCCATAAGTTCAGGGTCTTCAAGTGACTTTCCTTCAAACGGGGATCAGCTGCCTACTTGGAGCATAGGCTACTCTGCTGTTCCTTGCTTACTGGTGATTAGCATCTGAAAGAGTCATTAAGTTGTAAAAGGATTAGAGCCTTGAAAAGAATCCTTTCCTCTGTGTCTTGAGTTGGCTCTTGGAGTCTACTGAAAGAGGCCGCTAGGGCGCTCCTGACATAAGCAGGCATACTGGCTCCCAACTGCTTGCCCGCTTCTGATGTTGAACTCAATTCAACAATTGAATTAAATTAAACAATTTTAATTAAACAATTGAGGGACGCTCTGTCCCTGGGTTGTCCTCTGTTACATCCAAACCCAGAACTCCAGGTAGCTGAGGGAGAAACAACCCATGGTTTAGCACATTGGAAGCAGGTGAGTGGTGAGGGCCAGCATGCTCGTTTGCTCCCTTGCACTCCTAAACAACCCTCTGTTAGTTAACCATGGGTTGTTCGTTGTGGGTGAACCAGGTCTTGTCTCTGTCCCTCTCATGCTGGAAGCTCATCTGGGCAACCTTATAAGACTCAAGTCCATTGATGTAACTGCATTGCCTATGTGATGATAAGAGTTTACTTCTGTTATGCCTGTAAGAAGGACAAATGATTTTTGAGGTCTTGAAGAATTTGCTATAGTTGTTGCTCTTACCAGTTACATCTCTGGTGGTTATCTGTTATTGTCAGATGCCTCCAAACAGAGGTCCTGCAGCCCAAATATATATCCCCATGCTGTCTGGGAATGATGGGAGTTGCTCTTCAACACAACTGGAGGGCACCAGCTTGGGGGAGGCTGCATTAGCATGTCTTTCCCAAAACTCTCTTTGGGAAGGAGCTGTGTTTCCATAGGCATTTGTGGAAAAATCTTTGCATGCATTGCGCTAGGAATTAGGGCTGTGGGTGGGATCCTCTGTGCCTGATGTACTATGTATATTCAGGGTCTGGGGCCTCCATGATGGGTTACTATGTACCCAGAAACATGGACCCAGTATGAGAGGGAGTTGCTGCTTTACTGTCTACTAAGGTTGAGGATTCCCTCCCTGCCCTGCTGTGGTCTTTCTTCTTCTCTCTTCCACCTGCTTATTGCAGCATCGAGTATACATTTTACAGCCTGTGATTAGGCCCTTGTCCCAGCTTGTAGATATGGTGTGTTTCTTCTTTAAGCCACCCGCATTAGCTGTCCCCTCCTGATCTCACCCACCCCCAAGTCCTTGCTGTATATGCACATTTATTAACAGGTTCTACTTCAGTATTTGGTTTGACTTGTTGGCTGCAACTCATTAATTTTAGAATAGAATGTTGCTCCGTAGTAGACTTCTTCTGGACCTCAATTTCTTCTACACAAAGGATGGCCACCCTGGCAGGGCTCTCTTGCCTTTCACAGTGATGAATCAAGGTGAAGCTTGTCGCAGCGTGTAGACTCAATTGTTGGATGTGAAGAGCTTTTTATCAGCTGCTGCGGATCGCAGAGCTCTTAAAGGCACCACCAGAGCCTTGCCCAGGCAACTCTGTAGGAGATTCCATAGCTGAAGACGCTGAGCAGAGACGAAGGGTCATTTTCCCTAATCTAGCTACCCCAGCATATGAATCGAATGTACGTTATTTTGGGCACCATCCTTGCTATCCACTTTGAATTCATCTGTGTGTTGCTTCTGTCAGCTGAGAGGGTGCAAGATTAAACACACAGAGAGAATGAGAGAGAGAGAGAGAGCGCTCTGACATAGAGAATATCCAGTCAAGAGACTGCTGATGGGGGAGATAAATGTCCCCAGCAGCACAGGAATGCCCTGACACAAATACACAAGTAAACACGATTATCTGTGGTGGGTTATGTGGATAACGCTATTCTCTGCTAAAGCTGAAAATATTTTATTTGTGTGCATTTGACAAAGCTGATGAGAGAAACTCTTGTGACTCTCTCTTTTCCACCCCATCCACCCACAGGCCTTTGTTTTCTTGTCTCTCTAAGTGCTGCTTGTGTTGGAAGTTCTATGTAAATGAGTTTAAATACTTGTTTCGTGTTATCTTTTTTTGTCCTGAAGCCCATCATTTGTCTGACTTTCTTTCTGTTCATTAGTGAAATCAAATAATTGTAATCGTGAACGTTTCTGTTTAAATTACAGCAGACTCTAATGTTTCCAGTTTTTTATGTCTTGAAATCTTCAGCAAGAAACACAAGAGCCTTTGGAGGAATTTAAAGCTTCAGAAGTCAGCCTCTGTAGCATTTTATAATAATTATTTATAATTTGTTTCTACAAACTTCTCCTCTTTTATACTCATTCATTCATTCATTCATTACATTTCTATAATGCCCAATACCCAAAGCTCTCTGGGCAGTTCGCAGCATGGTAAAACGTAATAAAATATTCTATATTCTCTCTATTCTCGCAACACAAGGGCTTATTTCAGGCATAGTGGGAAATCATGCTTTCCCACTATGGTCATCTCTACACCAGCCTAAAATCCTGCATTTAAAATAGGGCTTTCTGCTTCCATTTTAAATGCAGGATCACAGCGACTCCCTTTTTCACCCGCTTCCTTTACCCCCTCCCCTTTCCCCCTCCTTCTCCCTGTATCTGAGTCTTCCATTATCTTTCACTGATCTCGCTCCTCGTCTTGCCGCTTTTCCTCTTTTCACGGAGGGAACTCAAGCAGAACACAACGGAGTAATTTGATAGCTCATTATCTGCCATCTATTTCAAAATGGAACAAAGGGCATTTAGTGCAGGAGATGCACTGGAGGGACACGGCTATGTAAAGAGCCCGCAAAATTCCATGAAGGAGCAATCTCAATTGCAGGATAAAAGCTCCATGTGAAGAAAGCCTATGTGAATGAGTTGCAGTGAGCAGTTCTGACCATTTGCATCTAATGGTTTATTTCCTGTCTCTTTAACTTTGTAGGTTTATAGCCAAGCCATGTGGCTTAGGCCTCAAAGTCCAGGTCCATGGACCACGAAAAGCTCAGCCTAATGCTATTCTTGAAAAGGTCTTCACTGCAATTACAAAGGTACTGTAATTACCTAAAATCTTTGTTGTTGTTGTTGTTGTTGTTTTATTTACTCTGGAAAAATAAAGAGATTCTCATCAAGTATGAAATAAAAATGAGAGCCAGTGTAGTGTAGTGGTGAGAGTGACGGACTGGGAGCTGGGAGATCCGGGTTCTAGTCCCCACTTGGCCATGGAAGCTCACTGGGTGACTTTGGGCCAGTCACAGACTCCCAGCCCAACCTACCTCACAGGGTTGTTGTTGTGAGGATACAACGGTGAGGAGGAGGATAATGTAAGCCGCCTTGAGTTCCTTGCGAGAGGGAGAAAGGCGGGGTATAAATGCAATAAATAAATAAAAAAATATATAATTCAAGCTTGAAGATGCCCTTGGCAAAATGACTTCCGGGCGAACCTTTCCCCCTCGTCAACAAAGGAGGCTTACTCCACAGCAGTGGGTGGCAGAAGTGGAAACTGCCATTTAAATTTCCCACAAAGCCTTGGAGTGATGCTATATTGATACCACTGTAAAAGTGCAATCCTGTGTGTGTTTAAACAGAAAAAAACTCCTTCACATCCCAGCATTGCCCAGCCGCCATATAGGACCTTTTCTGTCTAAACATGCATAGGATTGCACCCTATGAATTGAAAGTGTTGGCTGCAAACCCAGTCCCCCAGTCCCCATTGGAGTGCTGGGGAAAACACATTGTTTACAGGTGAAGGGGCCCAGAACAGACAAGAGCAATGGGTCCTCTCAGTGCCCTGGCAGCTGCCTGAGAATGCTGCACGCTGACGGGCCTGGACTGGGATAATTCCGTTTGACTCAACGATGACTTTAAAAACAAACTTTTAGTTTTTGTCACTATAGGAATCAGATTTTAAGACAAATTATCATATTGATAAAATATGTGCTCCGAAACTGCTGTAATACTGAGGTGACCTGTCCATGACATTTCAAGAGAAGGAACTGAATTGGCTCCAAGTGGTTCCAGTCAAATGACTTTGATTACACTAGACGTCATCCTCCCGCAAAAGCATTTCTGTCCCCTAGCCCTAGCTCCTGTTGCTGGAGTGTAAACAGTGGCCTGTCATAATAGCACCTCCAGCTCCATGCTTGGAATCTGGGTCACACACCATATTGACATTTGTGGGACTATTACCATAAAATTTGAGGGCACAAGTTGTATAGATACCACATATGTTATGTTCCATAGGTGGGTGCAAGGAAGGAAGCAGTTCTGAGGAACTCAAACCTGGGGCAGCAGCAGCCATTTTGTAAACACATGTCCGAAGAGTTGCAGAGTGTTTTAAGTGTAGCTTATTTGTACACTTTATATTTCCATGGCATCATTTTATAAAGGTGACAACAACAGATATTACAGGGTGTCAGAAGAACAGGCCCAGCTGTACCAAGGTTGCTTGTCTCACATGGCGGATTGAGAGGAGTAGCAGAATGGTGCCTGGAACCCACTTTGTCTGCTGCAGCCCATCACCATTTCACTTGCTGTTGCCAGGCCCTTTCACCAGTCAACTCCCCCTTCGCACTGCTGTCACCTTCCCTGTTTGGTTGTATGCAGCTGCTGCCAGGCAGCTTCTCTTCCCCGCCCACTGCTGCCTACAGCCTATAAGAAAGCCAAGTGCCTTCTGGGCCTGGCTGTGGAGTGGCCATGGGCAGGCTTTGCTTTCAGTTGCTGTGCATTTCAGCTGCAGCAAGAGTGGAGCGCTGGTGATAGACTATAGTAGCCACTGGCAGCTGGCTGGCCGTGCTTCAGTCAGCTGGCTCAGCCGGGCTCCAGCTGGCACAGCCATCTGTCGCCAATGCTCCACTCTTGCTGAAGGTGTCTGGGAAAGAGTGAACAGCAAACCCCCAAGCCTGCACTTCCCCCCATTTTCATGTTGAGACATGCATAGAAGTTGGCACCACCAGCTGATGGGGCTCTCTGTGTGCAGAGCACCCATTCACCTTCCTGTTCCCCCTCCCCATCTCTCAGTTGAGGTACTGATTTGAAGGGGAGAAATTTGCCTTCTCAGGCTGGAGAGATTTCTTTAAGGGGAAGATAAACAGAGTGAAGTTTGGGGCACAAGCTGATGCCCAACCCCATCTCTCAGCCTGCTTGTCTCCCTTCCCACTAAAACTGAGGAGACCACATAGCTTCCTTACAGGGCAATCCAAGCAGTGTCTGTTCAGAAGTAAGTTTGGTTAAGTTCCATAGCTCTTTCCCCTAAGTAAGTGTGCACAGGATTGCAGCCTTAAAATGGGTAGAAAGAAGGTAGGATAATTAGGATAATTAATGGCAAAGTTATCATACTTTCCCTTACATGATGCAGTTAATAATATACCATAGTGAGAAGTAAGCAAGCTCTGGCTTGTGGCAGCTGTATTCTTAGAGTGTACACCTTTGATTTTCTCTTCCAGTTCAACTTCCTGTCTCACGGAGGCTACCTCCGTGTAAATCAAGTCAAGTTACTTTCAGCATGGGGAGATGAATAGCCTTTGAAGCAGCCTATTGCTCTTGTGATAAGCTTACCCACTTAAAACTATATTGCTCTTAACCTTCATCTTGTGTGTAGGTAGGATTTATGCCAAGCCAAGATGTTACGAGCACATTATACGTGATGGAATTGTATATGCTATCTATATGAGTACCTGAGACAGGACACGTTTCCCAAAACTAATACATTGGCAAACTGATCTGGAGCATCATGAAAGGGCTGCACGTTGTTAATATCTATCTATCTATCTATCTATCTATCTATCTATCTATCTATCTATCTATCCATCCATCCATCATCTATCTATCATCTATCTATCTATCCATCCATCATCTATCTATCATCTATCTATCATCTATCTATCTATCTATCATCTATCTATCTATCTATCATCTATCTATCATCTATCTATCTATCTATCTATCTATCTATCTATCTATCTATCTATCTATCTTTCATATTTTTACTCCCAGGGAGAGGCACATGTGGGGTTTTCTGCCTGAGGTGCCAAAATAACTTGGCCAGCCTGGGATACTATGCACCTTGACTTGACGGAGAGAGGGGTGCATTTTCTGTTTCACCTCAGGCAGCAAAATGTCGGGCTGGTTCTGTAGAAGAGAAACTGAAATTAAAACTAGCGAAGGGCACAATCCTATCAAGATAGGCGGCCGCCTCCGAACATGGAGGCGACTGCCTATCCTAAGCAAGGCAGGAGAGGCACGGGGCGGGGGGATCATTCCCTCCACGCCTCTCCAGCCCTGCTATTTTCCACTAGACAGCCGTTTTTGGCTGTCTAGGCGCAGGGGGCCAACTGGGAGAGGAGGCTGCGTGTACGACACATAGGATGTGTCGTACACGTAGCTCCACAATCCCTGCCCCAGAACGGCCCCAGCCGTTCAGTCATTCCACACTCAGTCACTTTTCAGTCACTCCACACTCCTCTTCTGAGCGTGGAGGATAGGGCTTCTCCACGCTGCCTCGGAGGTAGCGCAGACATTGGGAGAGGTCAGTTCCTGGAAAAGAGCATATCTCTCGACAGTGTCTGGTGACCATAGGATTGCTCCCTAAAGCTTTCAGGAAAACTGGGGTGTTTGAAAGAAATGGCACAGGGAAGTGGAGAAAGTAAAAAAGGATTTGACTTGTGCACCGTTGTAAGTGGAGGAAAAAAGATGAGAGACTTTAGTCAGTGCTATTTTTTTTCCCATCTGGCACTTTTGAAGAAGCAAGAGAGGTGTTTTGTTAATTCTTTCCATTCTGACAATGCAGACCAGGGGGAAAATGAAGTTTTGATCAGCATGTTTGAAGCACTGTGCACCCAGAAGAAATGTCACTATGAAAGGCACACGTTCTTTACAAAGAATGGGCCCAGATATGGCTATTTTTTTAACAGTTAGCATGAACTTGCAGATTTCGGGATCTGTGCAAATCGCTGATTTAAAGATTTACATTATCGCGTGGTTCAGACACAACTCTAAACCATAGTTTCCCCTTGCCATAGTTTAGTGTTACAAGAATTGAGCAATGGCGAGCTTTGAGCACACGCCTTCTGCCCTTCTCCTCTTCCATGTGTGAGGGGAAGAGAGTGAAAGCTTCTGCTTTCAATGTTGAGTAAACTGCAGTTTCCTTTTATGTCTGAATTTGGAGAAACTGTGTGGTTTATTCTATCTATACTTCAAACAAACCCAGATTGTCTTATCCACTGTACACTGTCTGCATAAAATGCCTTTTTGTAGCCTTTGTACATCCTTCTTCCTCTGATCGCTATCAAGGCTTGATAGTAATCATGTATGGAACTCCCTGTTGAAATGGAAATGAATAAAGGGCATCTAGACACTTGGAGAAAAAAATAACTCTGTTCCCAAACTTTCTATGGCAAAAGAAAATGGTTGCCTTTGCCTTCCAAATGTAGCTCAGTAATAATAATAAAAATAAAATACTACAAATATTTAAATTCCATAAGTGTGAAACTCATTAGAGAAAGCAAATGCACTGATTATTCTTGAGAGTTTAGTGAATGCTAGCTAGTAACTAGAAAGTCTTATAGATGCAGAACTGAAGATGTGTGGGGTTTGCCGTCAGCCTCCCATTTTGGACATTTATTTTGAATTCATTTGGTGCAATGAGGCTTGCATTAGACGGAACATGCCCCAAGATACATTGCTCTTGATGACTATGGATCATGTTCAATCTTAGTCCTACTTACAGTGGACCCATTGAAATGAATGGGGCTGTTAGACTACCATTGAATCCAACCCCTTGTCTCTTGACTTTGCAGAGTTAAATCTTACTTTTAAAGGAACTGCAGAACTTTGTATGTTTTTGGTGAAGTAATGAGAAATGCTCAGATTGCTGTTTACCTTTCTGGTCTCTGCATTTTCCAAGAAGAAAACCACAAGAATTTGTTTTTGATTCAGTCATCATAGAGTTAGCCCTGTTTCTTCCTAGATAAAGCACAGGTATCCTTGCAGCAGCCTCTATCCTTTGGAGCCTCCTGATAAGATAGAAAGATTGCAAGATTGGTACTGCTGTGGTTTGCTTTTGATAAAAAGCTCAGCAAGGTGCATACACCAGCCCAACGTGCTAGAGTATACTCTGAAAGAGTATTCTCTTTTTCCCTTCACAGGGGAAGGGATGCTTGTGCGTGTTCTTTATTGTTCTGTGTTTTCATGTAAAGTCCGTCTGTAATTGCTCACACTTTTCTGTATGCCAGTTCGCCTTGGATTTAGCAGGCTGTATTCCCCATGCAAATAATTACATTCTGATTCAATACGTAATTTAAATGCAGCCTGCCAGCCATCTGTGGTGGCCCATCAGGGGCTCGCTTAAACCAGGAACTACTGCAAAGGTACCTTTTGAACTGGGCCTTAAAAAAGTAGGCTGTTGTTATAAATCTTGGGGCACTTTCTCATGAGTCAGCATATTTAAGATTGCAGCCTGTATTGCCAAGGTAGTTTTGTTTGTTTGAACAGTTGCCTATTCAAATAGGTGTCTTTTCCATATAGGAACAAAGGAAGCTGCTTTATACCGAGTCAGAGCATTGGTCCATCTAGCCCAGTATTGTCAACACTGACTAGCAGCGGCTTTTCCTGGTTTCAGCCAGGAAAGTTTCTAGCCCAACCTGGAGAAGCTAGGGATTGAACCTCTACCACTGAGCCACGGCCCCTCCCTCCACCTACCCCCGGCATTCTAAAGGTGGTGCAGCTGTAAGGAAGGATATTTTTGAACATATAGTTTGGATCCAAGAGAGCTTGTTTTATCAAGAGGTTGCAAAACTCTGAAGCTGTTTACCAGAGCTGCCTTTACAAGAGCACTCCATGGCCACATTCAGACATCACCTTAAGCCATGGTGGTTTAATAAGCTACTCACAATAACTTATTTTGAGATAGTCCTCGGTGCCCCATCACAGGACTGGGCTAATAAGGTACTATGAGTAATTTATTAAGTTACTGTGCATAATCTGAGTCATCCCCTTGCCCCCATCCTGCTGCAGCCTTCCTGCTTGAGCAGTGGCACTGTTTCAACCATTGACAACCTCACAGCAGCCTGTTTTAACCTTCCACAATATCCCAATGAGAGGGGAGAGGTGTGGGGTGAAGTACAGGGGCTTAATTCAGCGCTTCCAGCATCACTTCGACAAGGGGTGGGGGATGGCTTTAAAGCACTGGAAGTTTGCAGGATTGGGACCAAACTTCATACACAGCCTCCCCTAGTCAGGAGGCATCCGACACACCATCAAAACCCTACGCAATTACTCATAAAGGAGTGAAAATCCCATGTGTACCAAAAAGGGGATGGCGAGTATAGAACCTTAGAAGTTTGCAGGATCAGGACCAAACTTCACATACAGGTTCTCCTGGTCAGTAGGTACCTGATGCACCCTGCACAATTACCCTATAGGAGGGAATATCCCAGGTGCACCAAAAAGGGGATGGCGAAACTAAACCCTTGGGGGTATGCAGGATTGGGACAAACCCTCAACTGTGCATTTTTCCCCAGAGCCATTGCTGACATAGATGCCTTTATTGTCCAAAATCGATGACAATAGAGTGGAGTTGTGTATTTTACCCCCACTCCCAGGCATTGCTGGTGCAGCCTTTCTGTTCACTATAGTGCTAAAGCTACCTGCCCTTACAAGAGCAGGTATATTTCGCTTTAGCTCTAAAGCCTTTATTGACTGAAAAATGCTAAAGTGCTATAGCACCTTAGGGATACAGTGGAGTTGCGCATTTCACCCCCCCCCCCCAGACATTCCTGGCAGAGCTGCTTCTGTTTTCTATAGCGCTAAAGTGAATTTGTGCAAAAGCACAATTTTGCATTTCCCCACTCCCTAGACATTTTGCTTCTTCCTGAAAAGGGACCAGAGAAGGAAAAAAGGGAGTGGAAGCTTTAACTCCCTGACAGTTTGCTGGAATGGGGTGAAATTTCACAGGTGGGGTGCCCTCATGGGGAGCCTCCAGATGCTGTAGTGGAGGGGTCCCCAACCCCCGGGCCGCGGACTGGTACCAGTCTGTGGCCTGCTAGGAACCGGGCCGTAGGGGTGTGCGAAACCTCCTTACCTTGGGTCCGCGGGGGGGGGGCAATCCATCCCTCCCCCCCAGAACCCTTGCCAGCCCTGGCCGGCTCCACTCCACAGCAAGTCTGCGGAGTGGCTGGTGGACTTCCGGCCGCTGGCAGACTTCCGGCCGCTGGGATGCAAATGCATCTTGTTCTTCAAGTAATAGGCTACGTAAATCTTTACGTGGCCTATTACTGCAAAGAACAGGGACGCAAATGGCGTCCGCGTGGCAGACGCCATTTGCATCCCAGCAGCTGGATGTCTGCCAGCAAAATCATTTCCCCCCCCCCCCCCCGTGGAAAAATTGTCTTCCACGAAACTGGTCCCTGGTGCCAGAAAGGTTGGGGACCGCTGCTCTAGTGGATTGTTTTGAAGTTGTCCTTCATCATGGCAAAGTGAGCAGTTCTTTCCCTATTCCCCAAGTTGTGCAGGTTCAGAGTAGAGATCAGGGAAGCTTGTCATTGTGTAACTTCGCTGTAGCGAGTAGCACCATAGCAAAATCTGGAAGGCTGTGCTCGTTTGGCTGCAGTTGTTCCTTTGCTGCTTGTCAGATCTTGGAAAAAGACCTCTGCAGGCTGGAGCAGAGTGGCCACAATAGTTTTGACTGCTTTTACCAGGCGACTCTGTAGGTGATTGGAATAAGCCATGCTGAGCACCAGATGACATGATAACCCATGGTGGGTTAAATAACCCTTCTTGCAGACTATGGGTTATCAGAGTGTCTTATTATGGCCAAATAAGCCATCATGGATTAAAACATTCCCGACAGATGACGTGATAACCAACAATGAGTTAAATAAGCCATTGTGGCTTATTTAACCCATCGTGGGTTATCGTGTTGACCGAACCCAGTCTTTGAGTGCAATCCTATGCATGTCCTCACAGAAGTATGCCCCATTGAGTTCAGTGGGGCTTACTCTAGGTTAAGGGCTGCAGCCTTAGTTTGTAAAATACCCAACAGATTTCAGTGGGACTTGTATCCAAGTAACAGAGTACCTCGCGCAAGTATTCACCCTCCTTTGACTTTTCTACATTTTATTGTGTTACAACCTGGAATTAAAATGGATTTAATTGGCATTTTTACCATTTGATTTACACAACATACTTGACACTTTGAAGGTGCAAAATATTTGTATTGTGGCACAGAAGTTAATTAAAAACGAAATGGCATTTGTTGGTTGCATAAGTATTCACCCCAATAAGTCAATACTTGGTAGAAGCACCTTTGGCAGCAAATACAGCTGTGAGTCTTTTTGGGTAAGTCTCTACCACCTTTCAGCATCTGGATCCTGCAGTTTTAGCCCATTCTTCTTGGCAAAATTGCTCAAGCTCTGTCAGGTTATATGGGGACTGTTAGTGAACAGCAATTTCCAAGTCTTGCTACAGATTCTCACTCAGATTGAGGGCTGGGCTTTGACTGGGCCATTCTAAAACATTCAGGTTCTTGTTTTTGAACCACTCCAGTGTAACTTTGACTGTGTTTTTAGGGTCAGTGTCCAGCTGGAAGGTAAACCTCCGCCCCAGTCCCAAGTCCTTTGCAGACTGAAACAGGTTTTCCTCTAGAATTGCCCTGTATTTGGCTCTATCCATCTTGCCCTCAATCTTGATAAGTTTCCCAGTCCCTGCTGATGAAAAGCATCCCCACAACATGATGCTGCCACCACCATGCTTCACCGTGGAGATGGTGTTCTCAGAGCGCTGTTGGCTTTGTGCCACAGATAGCATTTTGTGGTAAGGCCAAAAAGGTCAATTTTGTTCTCAGACCAGCAAACTTTTTTCCACATGTTTGCTATGTCCCCTACATGCCTTTTTGCAAAATCCTAATGGGATTTGATATGCGTTTTTTTCATCAATGGCTTTCTTCTCGCCACTCTTCCATAAAGCACAGCTTTGTGGAGCATCCAGTGATAGTTGTCCCATGGACAATTTCTCCCATCTCAGCTGTGGATCTCTTCAGCTCCTTCACAGTTCCCATTGGCCTCCTGGTTGCTTCTCTAATGCCCTCCTTACCCGGTCACTGAGTTTTGGCAGATGGCTTTCTCTAGGCAGAGTCATGGTTGTGCCAAATTCTTTCCATTTTGTAATAATGGATTTAACGGTGCTCCGGGGGATGTTCATAGTTTGGGATTTTTTTTATAACCCAACCATAATTGGCACTTCTCCAGAACTTTATCCCAGGCTTCTTTTGATAGCTCCTTGGTCTTCCTGATGCTGTTTGTTTAGATATGCTCCCCAGCAAGCCCTGGGGCCTTTCAGAAACAGGTGTGTTTAATCTGAGATCGTGTGACACTCGAATTGCACACAGGTGGACTTCTGAAGGCAGTTGGTTGCACCAGAGCTTATTTAGAGGTGTCACAACAAAGAAGATGAATACTTATGCAATCCAGACTCGTCAGTTTTTTATTTGTAAATCATTTTGTAAAATATGTAGATTGTTTCCCCACTGTGACATTGTGGACTATTTTGTGTAGGTCTGTGACAAGAAATTCTAATTAAATCCTTTTTAATTCTAGGTTGTAACATAACAAAATGTGGAAAAGTCAAAGAGGGGTGAATACTTATGCAAGGCACTGTATGTTTAGGTTTGCAATAATTAAAATTTCTTTCTTTCTCTCTCTCTCTCTCTCTCTCTCTCCTAATTACAAACTGAAAATGGAGGCTGGTGATTATCTAACCGGCTGAAAGCCATTTTGAAGACTCTTCATTTTGAAGCTCTTTAATGAGCTTCCGTCGTGCATTAAAAACGTGGTTGTTCAGGCAGGCATTTGGGGTGGGTTAGGGTATTTTAAAAAACGTTTTTATTGTAGAATTTTATTGTTTTAAATTGTTTTATGGTATGTTGTACATCGCCCAGAGTGGCTGGGTGACCAGCCAGATGGGCGATTAATAAATTTAATAATAAATAAATAAATTCATAGCGAAGCTAGAATTTTAACATACTGGATCTTTGTATGTCTGTAACTTGTTGATGATTAGCATTGGGATCTGATATGAACATGTCTTGTGAAATGTCAGTGTAGGAGTAACTTGACCTTTTTTTATTTATAGCATCCAGATGAGAAGAGGCTAGAAGGGCTGTCGAAGCAGCTGGACTGGGATGTACGCAGCATTCAGTGTTGGTTTCGACAGAGACGCAATCAGGAAAAGCCGAGCACTCTTAGAAAATTCTGCGAGAGCTTGTAAGGAACTTTCCCACCTTACTTGAGTCTTTGCATCCTGGATTCTTTGGATTGGTCTAGTGTTTATTTTTGCCAAAAATAGAGTCAAGGATAGACTGTTCCCTCTCTTCTCAAATGAAGCTCAGTACAATTGTTGTTGTTGTTGTTGTTGTTGTTAAGTCATGTCCGACTCTTCGTGACCCCATGGACCATAGCACGCCAGGCCTTCCTGTCCTCCGCTCTCTCCCGGACTGTGCTCAAGTGTCAGTACAATAGCGCTTAAACTAGAATGAATGTGGATTGAAATGGTGTGGATAAATTTTAGCAGATTTCATAGGGCGATAGTGCCCTGTATGCCAAGAAAGGGCATTATAAAGTGTGGCAAACGTGGAGACTTATGGACCAGATTTAGCCAATGGATGACTTCCAGTTGGACACTTGCATAGTTAGTTGTCTTAGCACAGCCTTCCCCAACCTGGTGCCCTCCATATATTTTGGACTTCAACTCTCATCAGCCCCAGCAAACATGGCCAATGGTCAGGAATGCTGGGTGTTGTAGTCTAAAACATCTGGAGGCCACCAGGTTGGGGAAGGCTATCCTAACAGCTAAAAGGAGCCTTTTTGCCCCAGCCAGCCTCCTTGTAGGAGTGGGAAAATGGTAAAAAACACGTTTCCTGCTGACTCCCACCCCAAAATGATGGTTTCCCAGTCCTTGTAGGAGTGGGAAAATGGTAAAAAACACGTTTCCTGCTGACTCCCACCCCAAAATGATGGTTTCCCAGTCTGAAGCTCCGCTGCCCCACCAGTTCTGAGTATGTCTATTAGCAATAAGTACAAGAATTACATGAAGCAAGTTGGGCTATCCTTCTGTGCTCTAGTTTCAGTTGATTTGCCAGGCTGTCTCGCTGCTGACCATTGGATAGATCCTTGTGGTGGTATGATTCCACAGCGGTCCCTATTAACGAAGAGATTCGGAAACTAATAAAATGCATTTCAGGAAATTGTATTTAAAAACAAACATCCATGCTTATCATTGGTATCTTTCTCTGTCAAAGAATTCCAAGCTAGCTTCTCTGTCTTCCTTTTGGAGTTCATTTCTAGCTAGTTCATTGGAAAAGTGTATTTTTCACATTGCCTAAAAATCTCAGGAGCTGATCCTCAGGGACTCCCTTGGCTTTGTCAGCTGTAGCCTATTGTTTTTCAAAATGGGAATTTAATTTCCATGCTAACAGGATTTTGTGTTAGTGCATTAAGGCTTAATCTGGGAAGAAGCAGTATTTAAAACAAAATCTGCTTAGAATATTAGAGAGCTAAGTGAACTGGTATGTGTTCAGAGAGCATAGGAGCAGATGCAAAGATTCCACTGCTTGTAGAACCAGCAGTATCTTGGACCAGAATCTTGGACCAGCAGTAGCAGCTATTGTCATTGGTGAACCAGGATGCTCTTGGACTTCTTTGGGGTGGGACACCGTCAGAGCAAAGTGCATTTCAGGGGGAAAACTTTGTTCCACATGTTTTCTGAAAGAGAAATAACAGTATTTCACATTAACACTCCAAAGTAAGTCCTTTTGATTGTGACTGAGTTAACTTTCAAGTAAGCACGCTTTGGAGTGAAGCTTTAATTTTTCAGTTTATGATTCATTTATAATTTCTATGTGAAAACTGCCTTTCCTGAAAGTACCCACAGGGATCCAACCATGGGGGGTAGGGTGGAAGAAGCAACTTATCTGAGCGGAGTATTCCCCCCCTCCCCCCGGCTCTGGTTGTGGGCACCATGCAGCACATCTTTAGGACAGTTTAAGCAATGCCTGAGATGGAAGAAAAAAGAAACTGGGATAGGACAGATTTGATTAAGTCCATTTGAAAAGAAATGTGATTTTATTTTATTTCTTACATTTATATCCCAACTTTCTTCCATCATGGAACTCAAGGTGGCTACATGTGGTTCCAAGGAGGTCTCCCCTCCAAGCACTGACCAGACCTGGCCAGACCTGCTTAGCTTTAGCAAGGTGGCCTTCAGACCATGACCTGGGATAATTATAGGTCCACCTGAAAAGTGAGATGGCATCTCATCTCACTTCAAGCACTGACGTGGAGTGTATCCATCTAAAACTATTTCTAGGTGGAACCCTCTGTGGAATGTATCCTGTAACCTCACCTCTAATGTGTTATGTATACCCCAGAGTGGCAACGCAGTTATAAGAATGCCGTTGGCATTGTACTTGGTGCAGCAATTCAGTATCAACAGTTGACACATTCACCCTACCCAGAGAGGGAACATCTAGCCTCGTTCCAGATAACAGAATGTGTCCATTGTGTGCACGCCTCCAGGTGATGTGTCTAGTAGAACATGCTAGAGATCTTTCCTATACGTGATGTATTTCCCTATATAAAAGTCTGCCCCGCTGAGCATTCAGGGCCCTCTGTTCCTTTGCTAACAGAGTGCCTGTGAGCCTCACAATAAGCAGCTGTCCTGATCCAAGAATCTTACCCATGTCTAGTGTGATCCATTGTCCGGGTAGACAATGAAGAAAGAGCGTGTTCCGCTCCTACCCTTATCGAAATCTGGAACAAAAAGGGTTTAACCAAACCTGTAGTAGGATGGTTCTAATGACTGTGGGAAAAGCTCTGTGCATAGACTTGATCACTGTGAAATTCAAAGCAAGTTCTTTTCACTTCGTGAGGGATTTATTTCCAAATAAATGTTCTGAATATCAGCAGCTTTAATGTTACATCAATATTAATGCATCTGCTATTTTACAGAACCAAAACAAACATTGATTTAATTTTAAAGCTCTTTTGGTAAATCTGATGAAGTAGCATTACTAAGTTTAAAAAAAAAATTGTAAAATTTCAGCAAAACAAAAAGATAAGAAAATAATTGTCGCTATGTAGACTTGAATATATCAATTTCAATGCGTACATGGGAAATGTGTGTATATACAGAGGTAGGTGTAAAGCGGCACAACAGCAAAGCAACAAGGAGACTCTGAATCCACTATGGATGCAGTCAGTCTTGAGTTAAAACACATAAGAAACATAGATAGACTAACAACAGAGTAATATCAGAACATATTTAAAGCTAAACATTTTGACTTACAGCCTCATCAATAGCTGTGATGTTAATAGTTTCATATATATGTGAAAATACAGCTTCCTAAGAATTCTGCATAAACTTCAACAAGAGCAGACTAAATATTCCATAAGTATCCATGCTCCCAACCCCACAGGGTTCAAGGCTCTTGTTTGGGAGATTAAATCTAAAGTTTGGGCCTCTTTCAGGGAGGAAGAATTCCAGTGATATGATGGCACCCTGAGAAAGGATGACGCATTGCCTTCCCCACAACTTGTCTACTGCAAAATCACACCCTCAAACTATTTTGCCTAGAAACAGCCATTGGGATTTTATTCCATGCATTTGTGTATAATGCATATAGTCAGAGAGATTTCCCAAGTTTGGGGCCTATTGGAGAGGAATTGGTTTGCTTGTTTGTTTTCTAACCTGCTGAATCCAAATTTTATTTATTTAATTCATTTAAAATTATTTTTAGGCTGCCTTTAAGGTAAAACCTTCACAAGGCAGAGCACAGAATAAAACCATACAAAAATATACAAATCTGTCTGTATCTAAGAGGTACACTTTATCCTTGATCCTAAAACCAGGGGTGACAGCCAAGGTCGCTGGTGCCAACTCCTTAACAGCATATACTTGCCATTGGAGCCTCATTATTTAACCAGTTTTGAGGAACTTCTGGGCCTAATATTTACTCCGACGATTTTAGAAGCCTAAGTTCAAAAAAATTACAGAACAACAGCAATTGACATTTATTTTGGGCAACAACACAAACTCTGAACAAAATTTGTTATGAAATCAAATGTATTAGTCATAGTGTGTTGAATGACACATAGTATGGTATATAAACCGGCCTTTTGTGAACCTGTGATGCTGAGAAAATGGTCCTTTAAAAATACAAAAGGGCTGCCCAAAATCACTACATCTTAATTAAATCAGAAATATATACATCGTGAAGTGAGTAGAGGGGGTTGTCCAAACTCCCTGCAGTGTTGGCAGTGGGCAAACAATTACCCAGTAGACTGCCACCACCTCAACCTGCGCCAGGAGATTCTCGGACCTTTCAGGACATAGTTAGGGTGCAGAAATAAGGGTCCAAGCTAGCACCCCTTTATCCAGCCCCTCAAGCTTGAAACGTTACACAGTACCAAGTGGCCCAAGCAGAAGGCTCTGGAATTAGTATTGAGGTTTTACCCAGAAGAAAGCACACACATCTCTGAAGGTAGAAATCACATTTATTTACATAAGGAAGGGGGAAATGGTAAAAAGGTGAACAGAAATTAAAGAAACCAGAGAACCCTATGGAACAGTGCTCCAGGCAAAACAATAAAGCAGTACCTAACCTTACCCTATACATTACCTAAGTAAGGGTCTTCCAGTAGGACAGAGCCAATTCAGGATCCAAAAGCTTACAGGCCCTAAAGCCAGTTAGCATGTTCAGACATAGACAAGATGAAGGCGAAGATGAAGATTGAATGGCAATAGTAGCCCCCCTTGCTTTATACTCCACCCCTCTCCCTGCTGTTGACAAATTTGAGGTGAGCCTCCTTAGCCAATCCGTGGTAAGCAGAATAGTTTTTTTCAGTGGTAAACCTTCAGAGCCCGTCACTAGCTGGCTGAATAGTTCCCTCAGAAACAAGCCTCATTGGACTTCATCAGCTGGCTGGATAATTCTCATCACAGCCAAGCTGACATCATTCAGTCTGATTTGTCAGGAGTTCCACTCTGGCCTTACTGGGCCTGAAGACTGGAACAACATGTGATAATGCACGCAGGTGATTTAACAGATATGTTAAATCACGGAATGGGGCTTCCTTTCAGGCAGCTAAATCTTCACAATGGATTTCTTGTCATGCATCATCTTGTAATCAGACTAATAAAAGGTTTACAACTTCAGAACTAGCACCTGGTATTACCTTAGAACAACTCTTTACAACTTCAAGTTTTATATCTGCATCTATATTGGCATGTTAAATTTTTATTGAAGCAGTAGTAGGGACAAAATAGTAAGATTCCATGGCCAATTGTACAGAAGTCAAACATCTTATTATTTCCCTGAAATGTTGATGGAATCTAAACTTAGCAAAAGGAAAAACTGATGGTATCTTATGAGTGTGCAAAAAATGGATACAAACAAGAGACAACTACACTTTGGGGGGAAATCTTTAAATTACAGTATCATTTCTTAGCCAAATGTTTTAAAATTTGGCCCATCTTATGGTTCTCATCATGGAGGCTCTGTGCAAGCTTTCATGAAGTTGCAACAGAAAAGTCCTGTTTGGGCTTGTGTTCAGAAATTCCACAATTCTGTTGTGTCACTGTCCCTTGTCAGTTTCCTGTCATTTTTCAGTCTTCATCAGTTCTTGCTGGTTGACTTGAATGGATGAGACAATACATCTGTCATATGGCATGCAATCCATTTTCAAATGATACTGATTTTTTTTATTATTATTATTGTTATTATTACTAGTAGTAGTAGTATTAAATTAATATGTATTCTATTTATGAGTCACCTTGTATCTGAAGCACTCAGGACAATATACATAATAAAAAGAAATAACAATAAAAATACAACAAATACATTTAGAAGAATTTAAAAGCAGCAATAAAAAGAATTTTAAAAGGAAGCAGCTAAAACATGGAAAATAATAATTTTAAACTGTAGTTTTATGCGTATTAAAAAAATAAGACAAAAGAAGCAGCAGTTTAAACACTTTTTAAAGTTTTGGAGCGTTTCTTCATGTTTGTTTATATTTTGAAGACAATTTTAATGACTTTGTGTAGCTGCTGCAGAACTGCAAAAAGATAGCATTTGAAAGCATTCATCTCCAGCTGTTCCAGCTACATGCTCCCAGATCTGGGCAGAAGGTAAATTGGGAGAGGATGGGCTGACCCTTCCAGTGGCACCTGGAGAGAATCTGCTGACAGTTTCCCAATTCCCAGGATGAAAGCCTAAGGCCTGTGGATCTTCCTGCAAGTCATCAGCCAAGCAGTTTCTCTGCAGGTGGTGGCAGAAGTCCCTAAAGGTTAGAGGCAAGTGTGGTGCTTCACCCACCTCACAGGATCATTGTGCAGAGTGAGCTCCATGACAATATCCACTTTGCATATGGAGTAGAAGAGAAGAATGTGGGAAGTGAGTGGGGATTCAAGTAAACCACAGGGAAGATGTTAGCAAAATCCTAGGGAAGGCACCAGGAGGAAGTGGCTGCTTTTCCTCCTCTCTCCTCTGAAGTGGTAAACAGGGCTTCTAAATGTGTACGCAGGTGAGAAAGCATGAACGATTCCTTTACGTATGACTATCCCTTGAATTTCTTTTCAATAATTAACTTGTGCTTCATGTGGCCTTGTTTTGAAAACTCCATCTAGCTCTCTGATGCTCTTATGGTGCTGTAGAAACCACTCTTCAGTTCAAGCATAATCCTTTGAAAGATGTGCTATAGAAGGGAGATCAGTCTCCTGGTCACTAAAGGAATGTTAATGCAGTGATTATGGCCTGGGCCATCCATCTCAGTTTCAGCTGAATATGCATTTATAGGGACTTTCTGTTTGCTCATTACTTATCAAAGTGGGTTTGTTACCCACTATCAAGACTTCTCTTGCCTCAGTGAAATCTATTCTTACTACTATCAACAGTGCTGATGTAGAGTTCCTTAGATTGCTCACTGCAATCTTCCGCTATCTTTACAATGTCTTTTCCTGCTCAAGCCTCAAAAAAAGGAAGTACTTTCATCCTTCCATTTTATCAGCATGAAACCAAGATACAGATACTTTTTAATGTAGGAAAGATTATACAAAGCCTTTGGAGGAGCTGGGTACTGAACCAGCGTGACTTCCGAACTCTTGTTCTGTATTAATGTTTCCAAGGCTTTTCTGAAATGCCACAGTAAGAGGATGGCTGAGTTTGTGGCAAAGCGGGTTCTAGCCTTAAGGGCAGCTTAAAAATAATTTTAAATAAATAAAATACTTCCTAGCCAAACACTTTGCTTGGATGTCCTCTGGATGTTAGAGAGCCTATAGTATTAGAAAAACCCTTCCTAGGAAGGCGCTTTTCAGTTTTTATGAAAGAATTGCATTGCACAGACCTTGATACTTACAGGCAGCCGAAGAGTTATAGAATAGAGACCATAAAACCTATAGCTACGTATGTGCACACATACTTGCCTGCTCAGCATACATCTTTATTTCTGGCCTACTATCCAACCACACAGTAACTATGGCATACAGCTACAGAAGAGTAGTGTATTGTTTTGCACCCTTTTTTCTCCCCTCCCCTTTGGGGGGGCATTACTTTATTTTGCTCTGATGTTCTCAGAGCTACACAGTGAGCATACAGATTATGGGTAGGGGCATTCTCAAGTGTCGGGCCTGTTCACGTTAAATATTAAACTGGTTAAAACCACAGCCAAGAAGAAAGTTGGAAGTCAGCCAAATCTAGAGCCGTAAAATGTAATAGAAAAGGCAATGACGCTTTTTCATTGTATGCTACCTGCTACTTTGCATACTTTAACAAGAGTCATCCTTCTGCAGTAGTAATTTTCCCTATTCTGCCAAAACAATTTGTCATGTATCTTGAGTGTCTGCTAATTCAGGCCGTCAGAATTGTTTCAGCTTTCATAAAGATAGCATGTTGTAAGAATGTTAAATTCTGCAACTTGAGCAAAATGCTGGTCTCTTTCAAATGTGCAATAAAATAGGAGGGGGAAAGGTGAATGGGCAGTAATGGAACATGAGTGTGGGACTGAGGAGATAAGTTGTCACTCTACAATTGTGGCACTGAATTACTTTAGCAGCAGCTTTTGTAGGATTGTTGTCGCTTATTGGGAGCAGTTTCTAATTGTGGTTGGATTAACAGCGTTAGCTTTCTGATGGATGGGTGGATGTGAAGATGCAGTGTTTGTGATCTCCATGATCAGGGAGACTGTGCTCCTCCTCTCCCTCTTTGTCTGTGAGTTCCTTCCACTCCCAGAGAGTGGAAGGAACTCAGAGAGCGAGCGAACAGGGGGAGCAAACAGGAGTTGGCCAGGGGAGTTGCAGTGGTTGAAGAGACAAAGGAGACAAAGGAGACAGAGGCTAAGAGGTAAGTGGGTTGCAGGAAGCCCAGGGCGCTGCCCTTTATCCTTCTGACTGGCTGTGAGCTCACCAGGAGCTTCTGAGAGCTCCAACTGAATTGGAGGGGTGTGGCCTGAGTACTCCCAGCAGCTGACTGGGCGGGAAGCTTCAGTCTGTTTCCCGCCTCCCAGCTGAGCAGAGCAGAGCAGAGCAAGCTGCTCCAGCTGGTCCAGGGACTACAGAAGCAGGCAAGCTCCCAGAGAGCGAGCGAACAGAGCGAGCGAACAGGGGGAGCAAACAGGAGTTGGCCAGGGGAGTTGCAGTGGTTGAAGAGACAAAGGAGACAGAGGCTAAGAGGTAAGTGGGTTGCAGGAAGCCCAGGGCGCTGCCCTTTATCCTTCTGACTGGCTGTGAGCTCACCAGGAGCTTCTGAGAGCTCCAACTGAATTGGAGGGGTGTGGCCTGAGTACTCCCAGCAGCTGACTGGGCGGGAAGCTTCAGTCTGTTTCCCGCCTCCCAGCTGAGCAGAGCAGAGCAGAGCAAGCTGCTCCAGCTGGTCCAGGGACTACAGAAGCAGGCAAGCTCCCAGAGAGCGAGCGAACAGAGCGAGCGAACAGGGGGAGCAAACAGGAGTTGGCCAGGGGAGTTGCAGTGGTTGAAGAGACAAAGGAGACAGAGGCTAAGAGGTAAGTGGGTTGCAGGAAGCCCAGGGCGCTGCCCTTTATCCTTCTGACTGGCTGTGAGCTCACCAGGAGCTTCTGAGAGCTCCAACTGAATTGGAGGGGTGTGGCCTGAGTACTCCCAGCAGCTGACTGGGCGGGAAGCTTCAGTCTGTTTCCCGCCTCCCAGCTGAGCAGAGCAGAGCAGAGCAAGCTGCTCCAGCTGGTCCAGGGACTACAGAAGCAGGCAAGCTCCCAGAGAGCGAGCGAACAGGGGGAGCAAACAGGAGTTGGCCAGGGGAGTTGCAGTGGTTGAAGAGACAAAGGAGACAAAGGAGACAGAGGCTAAGAGGTAAGTGGGTTGCAGGAAGCCCAGGGCGCTGCCCTTTATCCTTCTGACTGGCTGTGAGCTCACCAGGAGCTTCTGAGAGCTCCAACTGAATTGGAGGGGTGTGGCCTGAGTACTCCCAGCAGCTGACTGGGCGGGAAGCTTCAGTCTGTTTCCTGCCTCCCAGCTGAGCAGAGCAGAGCAAGCTGCTCCAGCTGGTCCAGGGACTACAGAAGCAGGCAAGCTCCCAGAGAGCGAGCGAACAGGGGGAGCAAACAGGAGTTGGCCAGGGGAGTTGCAGTGGTTGAAGAGACAAAGGAGACAAAGGAGACAGAGGCTAAGAGGTAAGTGGGTTGCAGGAAGCCCAGGGCGCTGCCCTTTATCCTTCTGACTGGCTGTGAGCTCACCAGGAGCTTCTGAGAGCTCCAACTGAATTGGAGGGGTGTGGCCTGAGTACTCCCAGCAGCTGACTGGGCGGGAAGCTTCAGTCTGTTTCCCGCCTCCCAGCTGAGCAGAGCAGAGCAGAGCAAGCTGCTCCAGCTGGTCCAGGGACTACAGAAGCAGGCAAGCTCCCAGAGAGCGAGCGAACAGAGCGAGCGAACAGGGGGAGCAAACAGGAGTTGGCCAGGGGAGTTTGGCAGGGAAGGTCAAGGGGGAGGCCCCTAACATTTTTTTTTATTTTTTTTTACTAACTTTTTTTCATTTATTTGTCTTGTAACACACACTTCCACACCAGTGGGACTCTGCTTTTAACCTCTACTGAGTAGAGGAGCAGGCACAGGCTAGTCTAGAACAATCACAAAGCTAGACACAAAAAGGGAAAAGAGGCTATGGAAGGACAAGACTCTCCAGTGGTGGTGACCTGCAAGGTGTGTGCAATGTTTGTTTTCTTGCCTGAGAACAACATGGCCTACACCTGCAACAAGTGCAAGTTGATCACGCTGCTGGAGGAAAAAGTAAGTGGACTGGAGCGGCGACTGTCAACCCTCCGGGGAATAAGAGAACACGAAGAGTTCTTGGACAGAATGGGGGAACTACAGCAGCAAAGGGCAGACCAGAAGCTTGAAGAGCAACAGCAAGATGAGGCAGTGGGAAATGCTGAGGTGAAGAAAAATGGAGTAGAGGATACTCCTTGGAAAACGGTGACAGTTAGGAGAAGAAGAACTAGACGCCACTCTGCACCAGTGGAAGCGGTGGAGCTGTGGAACCGATTCCAGGTACTTGCAGATGAGACTGGAGGACAGCCTGCAGAGGAAGAATCACAGGGGAACCTGCATGAGAGTGAGCAAGAGGCTGAAGGTCAGTCAAACAGAGGCGATGAAACCCAGGCCTACAAGAAGAAGAAGAGAAGAGTGGTAGTAGTGGGAGACTCCTTGCTGCGTGGGATCGAGACCCAAGTATGTCGCGAAGACCCGTGGACTCGCCAGGTATGTTGTCTCCCGGGAGGACAGATTAGAGACGTGACTGAAAGGTTGCCTGCACTCATAAAGCCCACTGACAGGTATCCCTTTCTTCTCATCCATGTGGGAACAAATGATACCGCCAAGCGGAGCTACGAAGAGATCACGTCAGACTTTGAAGCTTTGGGAAGGAAACTCAAGAACTTTGGGGCCCAGATAGTTTTCTCATCCATCCTTCCAGTAGTTAGAAGAGGGATAGAAAGGGAACGAAAAATACTCCGGGTGAATGACTGGCTACGAAGGTGGTGCCGACGAGAGAGATTTGGATTCTGGGACCACGGGCTATACTTCCTGGAAGATGGGCTGTTGGCTAGGGATGGGTTGCACCTCACAAAGGCTGGGAAGAATGTGTTTGGCCACAGCATGAAGAACTTCATCAGGAGGGCTTTAAACTGAATCCTACGGGGAAGGGAGATGTAATGTTGGGGGTAACAATGGACGTAGGCGCATGCACTGCAATGGAGAGAACAGCGCTGATAGCGCCCAATAATAGTCTTCAGACACATGTAGGAAGAAAGCCAGACTATGAAGCACATGGTCTTCGATGTCTATATACTAATGCCCAGAGTATGGGAAACAAACAGAACGAACTTGAACTCTTAATACAGGAGGGAAATTATGACTTGATAGGTATAACTGAGACTTGGTGGGATGACTCTCATGACTGGAATACAGCAGTTGAAGGATATAACTTGTTCAAAAAGAACAGGAGGAACAGAAAGGGAGGCGGGGTTGCACTGTATGTGAAAAATACATATCTCTGCACAGAAATACAGGAGGAGGAGCTTGGTAGCCCCATCGAGAGCATCTGGGTTGAAATAAATGGAGCAAAGAATAAAAGGAACCTGGTGGTCAGAGTCTACTACCGGCCACCCAATCAAGGAGAAGCCAAGGATGAAACTTTTGAAAAGCAAATAGCCAATGTTTTAAGGAAGCATGATGTAGTAGTAATGGGGGACTTCAATTTCCCCGATATTTGTTGGGAGACAAATTCTGCAAAACATGGCCCCTCCAGGAAATTCCTGACTTGTGTGGCGGATAACTTCCTCCTACAGAAAGTAGAGGAAGGAACTAGAGGATCGGCTATCCTTGACTTGATCCTAACCAACAGAGATGACTTAGTGGATAAAGTAGCAGTTACAGGAACTCTGGGGGAAAGCGACCATGTTGTACTTGAGTTCTTGGTTCTAAGGGAAGCAAAAGCCGAGTGTACTCAAACGCGTACCCTGGATTTTAGGAAAGCTGATTTTAACAAACTCAGAACAATGATCAGTAAGGTCCCATGGCAAGCAATGCTAGCGAGAAAAGGAGTCCAAGATGGGTGGGAACTTTTAAAAAAGGAAATTCTCAAGGCACAATCACAAACAATTCCAACAAGAAGAAAAGGTGGAAGACAACAGAAGAAGCCAATGTGGCTTCACAAAAAGCTTAGGGATGACCTGAAAACAAAAAAGGACACATATAGGAAGTGGAAAGAAGGCCAAGTAACAAAGGAAGAGTACAGGCAGGTAGCACAGAATTGCAGGGATGGCGTCAGGAAGGCTAAAGCGGAGAACGAGGTGAGGTTAGCGAGGGATGCTAAAAACAACAAAAAGGCTTTCTTCAGCTACGTGCATAGTAAAAGGCAGAGGAAAGAAATGGTTGTTCAGCTATTAAATAAGGATGGCAAAATGATAACAGATGACAAAGAAAAGGCAGAGGTGCTCAATTCCTACTTTGGCTCAGTCTTCTCCCAAAAGAGGGTCTATGACCCCCCTGGCAAAGGCGAAGTACAGGCTGAAGGGGCAGGATTGCAGCTTGAGATCGACAGGCATATGGTCAAGGAACACCTCATTACTTTGAATGAGTTCAAATCTCCAGGGCCAGATGAACTGCATCCTAGAGTCATAAAGGAACTGGCAGAAGAGCTCTCAGAACCGCTGTCTATTCTCTTTGAGAAATCATGGAGGACCGGGGAAGTGCCAGATGACTGGAGGAGGGCTAACGTTGTCCCTATCTTCAAAAAGGGTAAAAAGGAGGAACCTGGGTACTACAGACCAGTCAGTCTGACATCAATCCCTGGGAAAATTCTGGAGCAGATCATAAAGCAATCCATCTGGAAGCACCTTGACAACAATGCAGTGATTACTCGAAGCCAACATGGATTTGTCAAAAACAAGTCCTGCCAGACAAATCTGATCTCATTTTTTGATCAAGTCACCTCCCTTGTAGACCGTGGGAATGCTGTAGACATCATATACCTCGACTTCAGCAAAGCTTTCGACAAAGTGCCCCATGATATCCTGATGAGCAAACTTGCTCGAAGTGGGCTAGATGAAACAACGATCCAGTGGATCCACAGTTGGCTACAGAATCGGACTCAAAGAGTGCTTATCAATGGGACCTTCTCAAGCTGGGGAGAGGTAACGAGTGGGGTACCGCAGGGCTCAGTCCTGGGCCCAGTGCTCTTCAACATTTTTATTAATGACTTGGAGGAGGAGGTGCAGGGAATGCTGATCAAATTTGCAGATGACACAAAATTGGGAGGGATAGCTAATACTTTGGAAGACAGAAACAAAATTCAAAGTGATCTGGATAGACTGGAGTGCTGGGCAGAAAACAACAGAATGGCATTTAATAGGGACAATTGCCAAGTTCTGCACCTAGGAAAAAGAAACCAAATGCACAGTTACAAGATGGGGGATACGTGGCTCAACCACACTACGAGCGAGAAGGATCTTGGAATTGTCGTCGATCACAAGCTGAATATGAGCCAACAATGTGATGTGGCTGCAAAAAAGGCAAATGCTATTTTGGGCTGCATTCATAGAAGCATCGCTTCCAAATCCCGGGAAGTACTAGTTCCCCTCTACTCAGCACTGGTTAGGCCTCATCTGGAGTACTGTGTCCAGTTCTGGGCACCACACTTTAAGAAGGATGCAGACAAGCTGGAGAGGGTTCAAAGGAGGGCAACAAAGATGATCAGGGGACTGGAAACAAAGCCCTATGAAGAGAGACTGAAAGAACTGGGCATGTTTAGCCTTGAGAAGAGAAGACTGAGGGGAGATATGATAGCGCTCTTCAAGTACTTGAAAGGTTGTCACAGAGAAGAAGGCCAGGATCTCTTCTTGATCATCCCAGAGTGCAGGACACGGAATAATGGGCTCAAGTTACAGGAAGCCAGATTCCGACTGAACATCAGGAAAAACTTCCTGAGTGTCAGAGCAATACGGCAATGGAACCAATTACCTGGGGAGGTGGTGGGCTCTCCCACACTGGAGGCCTTCAAGACGAGGCTGGACAGCCATTTGTCAGGGATGCTCTGACTTGGATTCCTGCATTGAGCAGGGGGTTGGACTCGATGGCCTTGTAGGCCCCTTCCAACCCTACTATTCTATGATTCTATGATTCCCACAACACAGGGTTTGTTCTTTGGTTATGACTTTAGCTTGTCAGGGGAGAGACAAGCCAGAGTTCCCCATTTGGACATAACATTAGCCAAGCAAGGTCCTGGCTTATTTAGCCACTCCCTCTGGCAGGAGGAGCCAGGCAGGAGCAGGCAAGCCATGTACCCTAGCATGGTAACTCACTCACAGCAACCCAGAATTGTTTTTTTTTTAAACCTCTGGGTTGCCGTGACTCTGGGTTGCCCTCCCAAAGTATGTACAGTCTTTAAAAGAATTCTCTTAACTTAATTGCCCACCTACACAGAGCTGACTGCTACTGTTGGGGAGGGGCCTGAGCACTTTTATTCTGATCATATTTGGAGCACACAAACCCTCCAGCTGTTGTTTTAAAGTATAAATAAAAATGTCAGGTGCTCCAGTCACAGATCTTTTGCATGGTATGTCATTTGTCCCTGATGTTTCCAACTCATTTCTTACACATCTTAAGTGTCATGTCGTAAGGAATTGTTGGTTAAGAGAGGTTATGCAGGTAATTCAAGTGCTAGCAACTGAAACTGCCTAGAGGCAAAGAACAGGGCTTTTCTTTCTTTTCCCGAAAGAGTTGAAGATGTCATAATAAAGGCATGATTGCTTATGGTGTGCACAGCCAGCCCACTGTCCTTGTTCACAGGTTATGCAAACTCTTCTCTCCCTTTTACCAAAAGCAACAACAAGACAAACTAATTATATGTTCCTCTTAGGAAATCATTCTTCTCATACTAACATAAGCTTTCTTAAACTATTTTCCATCCCCAGCTTACTTCAGAGTGAAACTCAATCTAAATCCTGTCTGTGCCACCCTAAGCATGTTCTAACATCCCAGTTGTACTTACTGCCCGATAAGCCTCCATAGCGTTATCAGCTGATGGGACCTTGGGGAAGAGTGAAAATCTCCTCAGTCCTTTGCACTTCTCTTCCTTACCACAGTCTCACTCCTGAAACACAGGGGGTATTCCAGTGTAGGCTGGAATGCAGCATGCTCGCAGTGGTTTATTTATTCAATTTATAACCTGCCTATATACAAAATACTCCAGGCAGCATACAGAGTTAAAAACAATATTTCCAAAACAACAGCAACAAACCTACAATAAAAACAATACAGCCTAGAAACAGTGTATCACAATCAGCAAAGAGAAATAAGGATTCTAAAAAGGGAAGGCTTGCTGGAATAATACAGTCTTTACTTCCCACTTAAAACCTTCAAAGAGGTCAGGAGGTGCATTTCAACTGGCAGGTCATTCCACAGCTGAGGGGGAGCAAAGGAAAAGGTCCTCTCACATGTGGTTGCCCATCTCACAATAGGCAGCCGCAACAAATAACCCTCAGAGGACCTTAGGTAGCAGACTGGGATGTAGGGGATAAAGCACTCCTCAAGGTACCTTGGAGACCATGTAAGGCCTTAAAGGTAAGAACCAGCACTTTATATTTTGCCCGGAAACAAATTGACAGCCAGCATAAAGATTTTAAAACCAGTGTAATATGGTCTCCATGGGATGCCCCAGAGACCAACTTCGCTGCCATATTTTGTACCCGGAGTTTCTGAACTAGAAACACAGGCAGCCCCAAGTAGAGTGCATTACAGAAATCAAGTCTAGCGGTTACGAGCGCATGCACCACTGTTACTAGGCCCATATGTTCCAGGAATGGGCGTAGCTGGCCCAATAGTTATGTTTTGTTTCTCATTGTTACATGTACCCATCATGCAATTTGCTGATGCATATCTTAGGAGTTCTCCATTGCCACTTGGGGAAGAATTGTTAGTCCATAGTCCATCAAACTGCAGTTTTTCAACTAAGGTATCTGAACCCCAGGCATTGTTGGGCCTTTGAGATTGACTTAATTGCGGTGTTTTCTTGAGTGACAGCCACCCATATGAAGCTGATTTATTGGGATCATAGGGACCAGACATTTTGTAGACGAAATGATGGTGAGCACATCAGCGAAGCTGGAAGTCAGCCAGGCTTGTGGTATATTGCAGGTTTTTTAAAAGCTACAACAATAAATGGTCACCAGTGAGGTTCATGTACTGAAGATAAAACCCACTGGTTGACATGCTTGAGGTTTGGCAACCATATCTTAATATTTGCTAGATGTAAAGAAGTTAGTCTTGTAAACTAATACAGAAAAATTGCTAGTTTCTTCTTCATTACGCTGTAGATGACCCTTGGACTTGAATTCAAGTTGAATTAAATTGAATTAAGTTGAATTGGACTTGAATTAAACTTGAATTAATTTAATAATAAAAATAAATCTCCAGCCAACATGGCCAATGATCAGGAATGTTGGGAGTTGTAGTCCAAAACATCTGGAGGGTGCCAGGTTGGGGAAGGTTACAAGAGACTTGGAGCAGTGTCCTATTCTACGCAGCAGCCCACTTCCACTACCAAAGCATGAAAGAAGAAAGGCATGTGTTCCTCACTTGTTGGGGCTGTCAGATTCCCAGGTTGGACTTCAAAGGAATAACTGGAAAATCAATAACTTTCAGATAACCAACAGAAAGCCCTACTACAACCCTCTTGCCAAGCTCTAGTGCAGCCTACTTCAATCTGGCACCTTCCAGATATATTGGACTGCAACTCCCATCATCCCCCAGCTAACACATCTGGAGGGAACTAGATTGGGACAGGCTGCTCTAGTGTCTACAAAATGTCAGAAACGTATATGTTAAATATAAACAGCACATAATTCTCCATTTTATTCAGATGTGTTGTCTCTAAATCCAAAAGCATTTTCCTACTTAAACTGTACAGCTCACTTAAACAGTGAGGTGATTTCAGTATTACCTCCCACCAGCAGAAGCACTCGCTGAGCAGATTTCCTCTCAAAATGTGCAGACGGGAAGGGGGCATGGAGACAAATTTCTCCAGTTCCCCTCTTCCCCTGCTCACAGTTCTGGTCTTTGAAGCAGTTTGAAGATAGGTCAACTCATACCTATCTATCATTGTTTTTGCAATTGTTTTAGGTGGTTTGTAATTTTAAAGCTTTCACATTGGTTTTAGAAGATTCTGAAATGCCGTGTTGAGCGTTAAGGAAAAGGCAAAATAAAATCACTAACAATAATAATTCAAAACATTTATGTGCAACCATGGATCTTACCCCGCACATTTTAAATTCATAATTAAAGGAGAGGAATCATTTTAATATTATGCTTTCATTGTTTTGAGGGGATTACTGCAGTCACAAATCTTGCTATAGAGGCAGACGTATTATCATAATCAGCGATTCAGTGAAATGACAAGCAGTTTGGCCTATTGTTGCCTCCGAGGCTGTGCTGAGTCTGAAATAAAAGGCAGTTATAATAATTACACACTTGAATGGGCTGGATTTGTGTATTCAGGAATGTGTGGTGCAGCCCAAGCTGCTTTCTATTAAATTAGGCAATTCAAATGAACACTCATCCACTACTCCCATAACCTCTATCAGTTTTACTAAATGCTACACCCTCTTTTCCCTTTTTGTCTAAAATGAGCCAATCAGCTTTTGACATGGATATACAGTGTAATGCTATTTAGATCAGGCCCAGCAAGAACCAGTGTTGCACAGGTGTATGCATGTGGTGACAATGTGCAAAGATGTATGATTAATTTCATATGGGCTTCTCGCTTTGACTGTGACTATGACTGCAGATTAAATAGATATAATTTTTTTAAGAAAAAAAGATCAAGGCCATGAGAACTGCCCAGGGAGCTTCGGCTATGGAGCAGTATAGAAATGTAATGAATTAATTAGTTCTTCTCCAGTATGAAGCATTGGGGGTTCCAACTTGAGTGATAGAGCACCTCCCTCTAGAAATGAATTGCTAGGGACCCTTTGTGGAAACTCATGGTTAGTTTGGAATGATCTGTGCTTGTATTGGTTAAAGTTGCTACATACATTTAAATTTCCAGCAAGCCTGCCACCAATCCAATAACTTATCCCACTGTTGAACTGCTACCTGCTGCTTCCACTGCCCCTTGGCTTAGCTCCCTGTCGCCGTTGTCTCCTTTTCCACAAGATGTTGTGAGGGCCACCAATTTGGACGCCTTTAAAAGGTGGTTAGATAAATTCATGGAGGGTGAGGCTATCAGTGGCTATTAGTTATAATGGTTACCTCCAGTATCAGAGGCAGTATGACTGTATGTACCAGCTGCTGGGGAACACGGGTGGGAGGGTGCTATTGCGCTTGTGTCCTACTGGTCGGCTTTCCACAGGCAGCTGGTTGGCCACTGTGCAAACAGAATGCTGCACTAAATAGGCCTTTGGTCTAATCCAGCAGGGTTCTTCTTGTGTTCTGTCTGGGTGCTTCCAGGTGGAGAGCTTCTAGCGTTAACAATCAGAGGGCATTGTGCAGCTATTCCATCTTTTACGTAATGGAGTTTCTGTGTTAAACAGCTATTCCATCTTTGATGTAATGGAGTTTCTGTGTTAAGAAAAAAAATGGAAGAAGTGATGGGAAAAACACAAGAGAGTTTTCTCCTGTGTTGTCTGCGCCCCCCCTAAAATGTTGAGAATGAGGCAGGGCAATGGCACAATAAAAGCCTTGTCTGGATGCACCATCTGAGGATTAAAGTACGCATTGCATTAATTGCATACTGTATAGCTGAGCCATATCTTCTTATTGTAGAGGAGGTGTGCGCAGCCCTGATTTGGGCCATCGATGGAAGCTTTTTTCTTTTTTAACTCCCACTCAGGGGTGTAGCAAACAGCTTGGGGGTGAAGGAGGTTTAATCTTCCCTTTCTGTGCACAGTTGTTCAGATCCAAATCAGGGCTGTGCACACCTACTCTAGAGTTAAAAGAAAGATCAGGCTCAACTACATGCTATATCACTAATGTAACTTGTAGTTTGACCCTGACTCCTGTATTCTTAGAATCTCCCAGTTTCCATTCCAGATTTTTCTGTGTGTCTTTTCCTCCCTGTCTGTCATCTCCTTATGGTTTTCTGGCTTTGACCTTCTTATATGACCTAGGGTAGCTGTCTTCCTTGTCCCTTACATGATATGCTTCTGTGTCTCACAATCCTGGCAAGTGCCATGTTGGAAGGCAGATTTTTGATCTTCCTTAAAAAAAATAAATTCAGCTGTTAACTCAAAACTGAAGACAAAACTGGATTATATATTTTCAAGATAAAGGATCAACAGTTGTCTAAGACTTTCTTATTCCCAGTGGTCCTAGGGGCCTTCATATCATCTGGCAGAGCCCAATTTCAGTGTCTGCAAACCCTCCTCCTTCTCCATATCATCATCTTTTAAAAAAAAAAATTGCAATTATAACAAAACAAAAGGGGGAGGGGGAACTACAAACAGTAACACCCTGCACAGCCCACAATTTTTAAAAATGGTGGGTTGTCATGTCGTGCAAACCAGGCCAATGATTCAAATTGCCTTGATTTAAATCAGCTCACCCTATAAATAAACAAATACATGCTTGAAGACACTTATATGCTGTCCTGTAACCAGGTTTTCAGGGCAGGTTGCAACAAGTTTAATAAAGTTTTTTTTTAAAACTTTATTTGCAGGTGGAGATTTACATTTTCCCTTTATATATTCACCTATGGATCCCGGTTATTGAAAGAGGTAAGATGCTTTGTCTTTTGCTTGACTGATAATTGTTCTTGGTATTAGTCATAACGTAAGCCTTATGGCTATTACACCTCTCAAACAACTTATCCAACTGTTGTTGGATAAAAAATATTCCTGAATCATGCTGGTATCTTATGGGCGATTCTAGTAAGTGACTCAGTACTTGCAGATGCTTTCAGTAAATGCTCCATTAGGCCAGGCAGCCACGTATCACGGAATTAGTGTTAATGTCCCCTTGTGCTTTTTTCCTACTTAGTTGGCCTTCCTTGATCTCCTTGTCAGTGATGGTTTTCCTGAATTATGCCACTGCAAAAAACCCAAAACCAATTAAACCCAGTCCAGGGGTTCTTTGAACCTATAGGCATTTGTGTGTGTGTTTTTAAATACACACATGAAGCTTACACTCTGGCAAGGGTTTTTCTGTTCAAGTTTGGTCTATGAAGCTTTTGAGGCAGGCTGAATAGGTGCTTCCTTTCAGGTGGACTGGATTTTAAAAGTTTTGTCTGGAGCCCATCTATACAGAGTAGGAAGTGCTGCTGGGGATCTGTGCACTGCCCCTGAATTACTCTTTTGGGACCACACTTGTCTATTAGCAAGGCTTGGGCAATCCTGCAGAGAATGGGAGAGGATCTTCCAGGCAAAAAGCCACAGTTTTGTTGTATCATAACATGGAGTGAAGTGGTGTAAAAACATAATGTAGGAATCAGAAGGAGAGGGCGTGATGTGGGTGTCTGCTGCTCCTCACTCTTCTTTATCATGGTGGGTGAGGAGTTTTTCCTGAGTGCAGTTCTCTCCATTATTTATTTGGCCTGTCTGGCTACAGAATATGGATGGGAGACTTTATTAGCATTAGAAGCCCCAAAGGCATGACCTGGAAAGCACTTCCCAAATTTGGGGATGTTTGTTACATATAGCTATCATATTTGTATGGATTTGATTGTTAAACCCAAACAGGCCCTCAAAAATCATGTCATGGAGCCAAAAGTCATAGACGTTAGGAAACAAACGTCATCATTTTTGGTTGGTTGACTCATTTCTGAACCTTTTAACACTCGCTACTCTCTTTTATTTCATTGGCGGGGAACTTTTAGCCCCGAGGGCAGAATTCAGTTTTGGAGAAGCTCTTAGGCACCACATTCCAGTGGTGGGTAGAGCTGAAGGCAAAAGGAGGCAGGGCCAAAAACACCAGCATGTTTTAGCTTAATGCTCTGACTGCCATTAAGTGAGCCTTAGGAGAAGCATTTCAGCCTTTTAGAATGGGGAAAAACTGCCCCAAAGCTGGGAAACCACCCAGTGTTTGGCAGCTGGGGCAAAGGGGCATGGCCATCTAGGGAACTCTGGAAGGCCAAATTGGATGTGGCTCCAGTTGGATGTGGCTCCTGTGCCTGAGGTTCCCACCTCTGCTTTTATTTAGTGTTGTTGTTGTTTTTCGGGGGTGGGGAGTATGAGAGGACTTGCATGATATTGCTCAGTCCAGTATGTGCTTAACTTTCATTGACAAGTCATGCTTTTTATATATACAGATGTGGATCCCTGCATATTCAAAATTAACACAAGGACCAGCACAAATCCATTGTTCTCATGTTGTCCTATTGGTAGTTATTGGGTAATATATATCACACGTTTTAGGAGCCCTAAGCTTTTATCATGTGTGTACGATCAAAACCGGGGGGGAAGCATAGCATCTGTTTTTGAAGAGATGTTGTCTTGTAGATAGGACATGGCAAAACAATTACATTTATGCTTTCAGAATTTCTGCTTAAGTTGTTTACAAATAAGCATTGTTTGTAGATTTCCATCTTGATATATATATACTGGGCTGAAGTTATTCAGATTAAATTTTCCCATGCTGAACATAATGGCTGTAACTTGCCGATGATTGACAGCTGTACAATTAAATGGGGAACAGCAAATGCAGACCCTGGTAGGTTGTAGTGTCGTTCTGGATCCCTGTCAGTGCTGCATAATATCAGAGCACTTATTCAAAGTAGCATTTGGAGAGATTACCTGCCTTGTGTATTTTGTTAGGTCACAGTTTGGCAATATTAATTGTGACATTAACCTTTGAATTCTTGCACATTTTCCCCAGGTACATAGTGCTCAATGCAAAGGCAGAACTTTCACATTTTCCTGGCAGGCCTCCCATTTGTTCTGGCAAAGCTGGCTGGGGCATGCTGGGAGCTGTAGGACTTTTTTCTGTCTACACATGGATAGGATTGTGCTGTTAATGAACCAGAGACTTTTGTAAACTGCCCAAAGAGCTTTGGCTATGGAGCAGTTTAGAAATGTTAGTAGTAGTAGTAGTAATAATTTTCTAGAGTGAAAGAGGTGATCCATTACCTGTGTCAAGAATTCCTCAGTATTAACTTGTCCTTTTTTTATTCATAAGGTCCTATGTTTTTTTAAAAAAGCCAGCGATCCACTTCTAGTGATGAAAATGACAAATGGGCTAGAGTTGCCTCACTCTTGCCTGGCCTGTGGTGGGCCTTATACAAGGTCAGACTATTTGCCTATCTGTCCCAGTATGATCTACTCTGACTGGCAGCAGGTCTGCTGCATCTCTGGCAGAGATCTTTCCTATCACCTGCTACCTGAATCTTTGAAGATGCCAGAGATTGAAGTAGAACCTTTGGCATGCAAAGCAAGTGTTCTAAGGGGGTTGCAGAGGAAGGTATTGTAGATTTGTGCAGAGAACTGAATTTATTTATTTATTTATTTAAAAAAAATCTTGGCCGCCTTTCAGGACAGAAGCCCTTCCAAGACGGCTCACAGCAATGGAATACATTAAAACAGTTAAAATATTAAAAGCGATAAAAACATAAACACAATTAGATAAAATAAAACAAAATTAAAAAACAACAATAAAAGCTGATAATAAAACCAGCAACAACAGCAGTCATCAGGCCAATCATTCCCGCTCCATCTGACAGCTTATTTCCCTTACCTGATCAGGCGCACCTGTGGCTTGCCTGGCCAGGAGAGAAATTGTCACTCTGTGGAGAGACCCCGCTCAGCAACTAATGTATAAATCCCAGCTGAGTGTTCTGAGCTTCAAATAATTAATTTCGGAGTAGTGGTTCCTGAGTGGTGGTCCCTCTTGTTATCTCAAGACAGATAACACAGAGTGGTACATAATATATCTATCTATCTGTAGACAGACAGACAGACAGACAGACAGCTATTACTCAAACGCAGAGAATAATAAAACTTTGCAGTGATAAAACAAGCAGGACGCATCACCATGTTGTTGTTCAGTCGTTCAGTCGTGTCCGACTCTTCGTGACCCATAGCAAGCCAGGCCTTCCTGTCCTGCGCTCTCTCCCAGAGCATGCTCAAGTCCATATTCATTGCATCAGTGATGCTATCTAGCCATCTCATCCTCTGCCGTCCCCTTCTCCTTTTGCCTTCAGTCTTTCCTAGCATCAGGGTCTTTTCCAGGGAGTTTTCTCTTCGCGTTAGGTGGCCAAAATATTTGAGCTTCAGCTTCAGTATCTGTCCTTCCAATGAGCACTCAGGGTTGATTTCCTTTAGGATTGACTGATTTGACCTCCTTGCAGTCCAGGGGACTCGTAAGAGTCTTCTCCAGCACCACAGTTAGAAAGCATCAATTCTTCGGCGCTCAGCCTTCCTTATAGTCCAGCTCTCACAGCCATACATTACTACTGGGAAAACCATAGCTTTGATTAGACGGACCTTTGTCAGCAAGGTGATGTCTCTGCTTCTTACTATGCTGTCTAGGTTTGCCATAGCTTTCCTCCCAAGGAGCAAGCGTCTTTTAATTTCATGGCTGCAATCACCGTCTGCAGTGATCTTGGAGCCCAAGAAAATAAAATCTGTCACAGCTTCCATTTCTTCCCCTTCTATATGCCAGGAAGTGATGGGGCCAGATGCCATGATCTTCGTTTTTTTAATGTTGAGTTTCAAACCAGCTTTTGTACTCTCCACTTTCACCCTCAACAAGAGGCTCTTGAGATCCTCTTCGCTTTCTGCCATTAGGGTGGTATCATCTGCATATCAGAGGTTGTTGATAATTCTCCCGGCAATCTTAATTCCGACCTGTGATTCATCCAGCCCGGCGTTTCTCATGATGTACTCTGCATATAAGTTAAATAAGCAGGGTGACAATATGCAGCCTTGTCGTACTCCTTTCCCAATTTTGAACCACTCGGTTGTTCCATGTCTGGTTCTTACTGTTGCTTCTTGACCCTCGTACAGGTTTCTCAGGAGACAGGTAAGGTGGTCTGGTACTCCCATCACTTTAAGAATTTGCCACAGTTTGTTGTGATCCACACAATCAAAGGCTTTAGCGTAGTCAATGAAGCAGAAATAGACATTTTTCTGGAATTCTCTTGCTTTCTCCATGATGCAGCGAATGTTGGCAATTTGATCTCTAGTTCCTCTGCCTCTTCAAAACCCAGCTTGTACTTCCGGTAGTTCTCGGTTCGCATACTGCTGAAGCCTAGCTTGTAGGATTTTGAGCATCACCTTGCTGGCATGTGAAATGAGCGCAATTGTGCGGTAGTTTGAACACTCTTTGGCGTTGCCCTTCTTTGGAATTGGAATGTAAACTGACCTTTTCCAGTCTTGCGGCCACTGTTGAGTGTTCCAAATTGGTTGGCATATTGAGTGCAGCACTTTAACAGCATCATCTTTTAGGATTTTAAATAGCTCAGCTGGAATACTGTCATCTCCGCTAGCTTTGTTGTTACTAATGCTTCCTAGGGCCCACTTGACTTCACTCTTGAGGATGTCCGGCTCAAGTTCAGTGACCGCACTATCATGGCTATCAAGGACATTCAGATCTTTCCTGTATAGTTCTTCTGTGTATTCTTGCCACCTTTTCTCAATCTCATCTGCTTCTGTTAGGTCCCTGCCTTCTTTGTCCTTTATCATGCCCGTCTTCGCACAAAACGTTCCCTTGAGATCTCCGATTTTCTTGAAGAGATCTCTAGTCTTTCCCATTCTGTTGTTTTCCTCGATTTCTTTGCATTGTTCATTTAAGACGGCCTTCTTGTCTCTCCTTGCTATTCTCTGGAACTCTGCATTCAGTTGGATATATCTTCCCCTTTCTCCCTTGCTTTTCGCTTTCATTCTTTCCTCAGCTACTTGTAAAGACTCATCAGACAGCCACTTGGCTTTCTTGCATTTCTTTTTCTTTGGGATGGATTTCGTTGCTGCCTCCTGAACAATGTTACGGACCTCCATCCGTAGTTCCTCAGGCACTCTGTCTATCAGGTCTAATCCCTGAAATCTATTCCTCACCTCCACTGTATTTTCATAAGGGATATGATTTAGGTCATACCTGAATGGTTTAGTGGTTTTCCCAACCTTCAATTTAAGCCGAAATGTGCAAGAAGCAGCTCATGATCTGAGCCACAGTCAGCTCCAGGTCTTGTTTTTACTGACTGTATGGAGCTTCTCCATCTTTGGCTGCAAAGGACATAATCAGTCTGATTTTGATATTGACCATCTGGTGATGTCCATGTGTAGAGTCGCCTCTTGTGCTGTTGGAAAAGAGTGTTTGCTATGATCAGCGTGTTCTCTTGGCAAAACTCTATTAGCTTTTGTCCTGCTTCATTTTGTACACCGAGGCCATGCCTGCCTGTTATCCTGGTGCTTTCGTGATTTCCTACTTTAGCGTTCCAATCCCCTATGATGAAGAGGACATCTTTTTTGGTGTTAGTTCTAGAAGGTGTTGTAGGTCTTCATAGAACCCATCAACCTCAGCTTCTTTGGCATCAGTGGTTGGGGCATAGACTTGAATTACTGTGATGTTGAATGGTTTGCCTTGGATTCGTACTGAGATCATTCTATCGTTTTTAAGATTGTACCCCAGTACTGCTTTTCCCACCCTTTTGTTGACAATGAGTGCTACTCCATTTCTTCTCAGGGATTCTTGCCCACAGTAGTAGATATGATGGTCACCTGAATTAAATTCGCCCATACCTGTCCATTTTAGTTCGCTGATCCCCAAGATGTCGATGTTCAATCTTGCCATCTCATGTTTGACCACCTCCAGCTTACCTTGATTCATTGATCTGACATTCCAGGTTCCTAAACAATATTGTTCTTTACAGCATCGGATTTTCTTTTCACCACCGACACATCCACAGCTGAGTGTCCTTTCGGCTTTGTCCCAGCCGCTTCACTCTTTCTGGCGCTACTTGGAAATACCCTCTGCTCTTCCCCAGTAGTATATTGGACGCCTTCCAACCTGAGGGGCTCATCTTCTGGCGTGATATCTTTTAGCCTTGTGATACATTCCATGGGGTTTTCTTGGCCAGAATACTGGAGTGGGTTGCCATTTCCTTCTCCAGTGGACCACATTTTGTCAGAACTCTCCGCCATGACCTGTCCGTCTTGGGTGGCCCTGCACGGCATAGCTTATGGCTTCACTGAGTTACGCAAGCCCCTTCACCACAACAAGGCAATGATCCATGACACATCACCATATGCAGTACAATTAGGATGATCAAAAGCATAATAGAAATAGTGGCTAGCATATTTTTAATAAAATACAATCAAAGTTAAACGTTCTCATTCCTCTCAGCCAACAAAATTGTCTAAGATCTTATGTTTACCTAACTTGCAAGCATGGTTGTCAGGGATTAGGAATCCTGTCTGGCAGGCTTTTCGTCTTGTATAAATTATGCTTGCATATTTGTTAAGGAACGTACAATAACAAATCTAATTTGAATGAGCTGATCTTCAGCTGGCTTTTTAAAATTTTCGGTGTGATTCCAATGGATCTGTGTTGTCTGAATGAGTCCACAGTATAACAGATTCAGAAGGTACCACATTTTCAGCAAGCTAGATTATGGAAACTTTGCTAAAGCCTAGTAGCTAGGCTTTATACATCGCACCCAGCTATATACTGGCCTCCTTCAGATGATTATGCCGGGTTCCACAGATTCCCACCACATAGTTCATGGGTCCACAATGCAGCGCCAGCAGGCACCTCCAATGGTGCCCACAAAAGGTTCCCCGACATAGTGCCTGCAGGCCCCCCAAATGTGTTTTATTTTTTATTTTTTAATTATTTCCATTTTTTAATATACATACGTGAATTTATATGAAATGCATAAAACATTCTAGCAATTATACATAGGCTTCAACAAAAGCAGACCAAATATCCAAATAACCATCCATTTGAAGGTGGCATCTATATGCCACCTGTTCAAATATTGGAAGTGTTATAAGATCCTCAATCCATAGCATTATAGGAGGTGAGTGGGTATCCTTCCAATGTTGCAATATCAGTCTTTTAGCTGTCAAAAGGGCACGGTGAATCCATTTATGCTGACCATTTGTTAATTTCCATGAAGCAGGTAAGTAATTTAAAAGCGCATGTACATCAGTGAATATTAAAGACTGTTCTGGTACAAAATGTTTCTGTGTAATAACCTCCCCACAAAAAGAAGCTGGACAGTGCCAAAACATATGTTTAAAAGAAGCAGTAGCTGTATTGTACTGCCAGGAATTAGCTGAATTAGACAATCCCTTATTAAAGGGTCGTTGCAGTGTCCAATAAACAATGCTGAATGAGACAGAGTCTAAGATAGATAGACGCAACAGGTAGACACCAAAGCGGCGACCCAGTGATTAAGCATTTTGTGGTGGTGACCACAGCAGTTTCTCCAATGCCCAAATATGCCCACGGGTCCAAAATAGTTGATCATTCCCTTCCAAACTGTTCTCTATAGAATCTGTTTTAATTAGTGAAACTGAAAGGTTCTAAAGCTCAATCATGCCTGACTGCTAGGGACATAGGAAGCTGCCTTATACTGACTCAGACCATTGGTCCTTTTAGCCCAGTGTTGTTAACACTGACTGGCAGCGGCTTTCCAGGTTTTCTTCCAGCCTGACTGGAGATGCTGGGGATCGAACCTGGGACCTTCTGCGTGCCAAGCATGTGGTCTGCTACTGACCTACAGCCCTTACTCAAGCTCTATCCCTACCCTCAATTTCTGTCCACCTTTGATCTGAAGCTCAATATAACTACCCAAACATGACAATTCCTCACTCTTTAGAACCAACGATTGTCAACTTCCCAAACTGACCCAGGATCACGCTGCACGTTATTGCACACACGAAACACTGGTGCTACACTGGAGTTTCTGCAGCACATACATAAAGTGTGGAAGTAAAATATGCATATACGTGCATCTTCCAATGCCAAACACACACAAACCTGGGAAACCTAACTGGCCCAGGTTTCCCAGGTGGAGGTGCATACATATTTCCACACTTGACGCATTTCCTGCAAAAAATACTGCATATTTCCCACAATTGCAAATGTGTGGCAGTGCTATCACATGCCGGCCTCAGCAACAGTTACTTTCCAACACATAAGGAGTTGGGAATCATGTCTGCTTTGAAGAAACAACTTATATTCATGAAGCCCTCCTTGCTAATTCCAGATGGGGGCTTGGTGATTAATTGAATGGTGAGAGGGAAGAGTTTCTGAATGTACTCAGAGGCACCAATTATTGCTATTCCAGATGTTCTAAGACTACACCCTGCAGCTGAAAGCAGGTTATGAGGCTCATCCCACACTTTAATTAAGACATAAGCTTCTGAACAATGGTCCTTAATGAGTTTATATCCAATTCAATGACAAGTTGAAGAATTAAAATGGTGACACTGAATATACTATAGACTTTTTGACAGTTTTGCCTAAGGTGGAATGCAAGCAGGTGGATGCTATAGAACTCCAGGCACTCTTATGTGACACATTTCAATCAGGGTGTAGGCCTCATTTAGGCAGCTAGACTGCTTCGCTTGCTCTGGCAGCTGCCTTAAAACAGGGTGTGTGGGTGTATGTCTGTGTGCAATCCTGTTGATTCTCATGGATCTCTCAACAACTTGCAGTACAGTCCATCCTGTATTGTATTCTGAATAGGCTTTTCGAGGATGATAATTGAGGGCACCATGTTGTAGGGGTTCCATTCCTACTGGACAGCCAATTCTGGAGGTAGTGCTGGGACGCTACTGCTCAATTCTGTGGCATTTATGCTATGGGCTTCTGCAGGGTTCAATTCTGTCCTTCATGCTGTTCAGCATCTACATGAAACTGTTGAACAAGGCCATCTGGAGGTTTGCAGTGAGATGTCATCAATATGCAGGTGACACCCAGCTCTTATCTTTTAAAAACAAATTTAAGTGAAGCAATAGAGATGTTAAATTGGTGTCTGGTCACAGTAATGGACTGGATGAGGGCCAATACACTGAAGTTCAACCTAGATACGATGGAAGTATAGTTGGTAGGTCGTTTGTCTGTTCAAGGGAGTGGTGTTCATCCTGTACTAGAAGGGCGGGGGTGTCACATTCTCCCTGAAAGAACAGGGTTGCTGCTTGGGGGATGCTCCTTGATCCACCTTTGTCACTGGATGCATGGGTTGCTCCTGTGGCACCAATTGCCTTTTACTAGCTTAGGCTGGTGTAGCAACTGCAATCCTACCCTAGACAGAAATAGGAAGTCTTCAGCAATCCATGCTGTGGAAGCCAACACTATAATGTGATCTGCATGGAGTAACTCTGAAGATGGCTCAGAAACTGTATAGTTCAGAATGTGTTCTCTAGATTACTCATTAGGACTGGGTATTTGGCTTATATTACACCAGCGCTATGGTAGTTGCCTTTGCTCCCAGCCCATTTTCACGCCCAGTTTATAGTTCTGGTCATGACCGTTAAAACTTAGGACCAGGGTACTTTAAGAACTGCCTTTCTCTGAATGTGCCTACCTGTACATTAAGATCTTCGGTTCAGGCCTTCTGCAGGTTTCCCCACCGTGGCTCTGTCACATGTCATAAATGTAAGATGTAAAAATGACGGATATTTACTGTATTTTATAGGAGTGCTGTTCATTCCACTCTGTGTGTGCTAACTGGAACTGCAGAATGATTCGTTCTGTATATGCGATGTGCTAGTTTTTTAAGTGCCAAATGTGTTCTTGGAACTGGGACAAGGGAGCTTGCCACAGGTGCTAAGTGGGTTCTTGGAAAAAGCAAAAAGCTTCTTAACTCAGAAGGAGATGGACCTTCCCAAAGGTGCTCCGCTCCTGAAGTCAGCTGCAAGGCTAGATGTGTCTGGGGGCAGCGCTCCTGCAGTTCGTGACAGTTCCTACATCCATACCGAAGTCTGTAGTTCCTGTTTGAATCAAGCTGCATAGATGTTTAAGACAAAGCACTAGAGCTAATGTTAGGTAGAATGTTATAATACTGAGATTTTAACATGGATTGAGCAGAGATATCCTAGGAGAATGTGCAACCCTGTTACAGCTTTCGGGCTGTGGAACTTCTTGGCAAGTGTGGCTAGGATAGCTCCCTCTTCGCTATCCTCCTGCAGCAGGCAAAGGCCTTTTTGTTCAAGCGTGCTTTTGGCCTGTAAGCACGTCGGTCGGGCTGGGTGTTTTATTCTTTTATTGTTGTGTTTTTAATGTATTTGTTTTAATCAAATTTTTATTTATCTATGATTGTAAGCCACTTTGAGTGCCATTTTCTTGTTAGAAAGGCAGGATACAAATCAAATAAATAACTAGAACAGAAATGTGAGTATTTTCTATTTTCAAATTTTGCAAGCATAATTAAGACTTAAACTAGAATATGAATCTGAGTCCAGTACGCTCCTTTCTATTTCCCAGCACTCTGCTCTTAATTATACGAACAGGGGCATGTAACATAGTTTAGGAGTATCCTTTAATAATAGCTGTTTCTGCGCATGTTTGCAAACTTGGTCTGAGAACTAAACGGTGGGGTTGGGTGGCAGGGTAGGAAAGGATTGGGAGAGACCCTCTGCCTTTGCCAGAAAAATGGCTGGCCAAATTAATTTCCACCATCACCATTTCCCATATAATCCTAGCTGATCTCTGCCTGTGAAACCATTGTGGAAGCATTTCTCCCTAAGGAAAGGAAAGGTTCCTCCTGTGCAAGCACTGAGTCACTGCTGACTCCTAGAGGGACGCCGCTTTCGCTGGCGTTTTCATGGCAGACTATAGCGGGGTGGTTTGCCATTGCCTTCCCCAGTCGTGACTACCTTTCCCCCAGCAAGCTGGGTACTCATTTTACCGACCTCGGGAGGATGGAAGGCTGAGTTGACCTGAGCCGGCTTCCCGAGACCTAGCTTCCGCTGGGATCAAACTCAGGTTGTGGGGAGAGTTTTGGTTGCAATACTGCCGCCTACCACTCTGCGCCACATCCCACTTTACTATACCTCCTGGCAGTTATAGGAAAGGGAATGGGTAGGACAGAAGGAGAAAGAGCAGACTACCTCTGATTACCCTGTTCATTGGAAGGATGAATGAAAGTGGGGGTAGGAATGGGTGGAACTAGAAAGGGAACTTCCTTCCATGCCTGTCTGTCCCACTGTTCTTTGGATGATCTTCTTTCTATCTTCTCCCTATTTATTTATGAATATTTATAAGCTACCTTTCTGGACCATGTCCCCTCAAGGCAGTGAACAGCAAAATGACCATGGAAACATAGCAATGTAATATATAACATTCTAATACACCTTTTAAAATACAAAAAAACCCAACACTACATTAAAATATAATTCAGCCAGTATAAAACCATTTCCAAAGACAAAGCTGTAAAATGACAATAAGGGTTTTACCTTTAAAAGCAGCCTAAAATAATTTTAAATAAGTATTTTTTAATAAATGAAATAGCAATGTGTTCAAAAAATGCATCAGTTAAAAGCCATTTTAGGGTTTTAAAAGGTAGGTTTTTAAGCCTTTTTGAATACTACAACTGAAGGGGTCAACAGTACATCCCTTGGGAGAGAGTTCCATAAGGGAGGGGCCACTCCTGAGAAGGCCCTGTCCCTAATGTCTGTCAATCTAACTGATCTTAAAGGTGGGCCAGTGAACAGGGTCTTTGGTGCCCATCTTAAAGCATAGGGAGACAGATATGGCAGTGTAGTGCTTGGAGTATTGGACTGGTTAGACCTGGGTTCAAATCCCAACTTGGCCATGAAGTTCACTAGGTGAGTTCGGGCCAGTCACCAACCCTCAGCCTAATCTACCTCACAGAGTTGTTGTGAGGATAAAATGGAGTGGAAGATCATGTACACCACCTTGGGCTCCTTGGGGGAAATCATGGGATATAAACGTAACAATCAGGGCAGCTTCACCTACCCCACCCTTTCCCCTATTGGGAAGGACATGGGGCAAGTGAAACATTTAGCACACTCCCCCAAATGAGGGAGCAGCATGCAGGGGGAATCCCCGCTGTTATCTCTGATCACTGATTGGAGATAACAGAAGGGATTCCTTTACCTGCTGGCCTCCAGGGGAGAGGGGCTTGGGAAGTGAGTTGGATGGGTCTGTGGGCTGGATGGGGAACCTCTACAGGCCAGAGGTTCCCAGTCCCTGGTCGAATAGTATGAACTGTGTTCCTGTTTGAGTGAATTACCACTATCGATCACCCCGCTTCCATTGCAATGTTTCATACACTCCCACTTGTAACTTAATAGGATGAAAAGATCTCTGAGCTTAAAACCTGTATTCACGTATGTATTTTGCAGGAGCAGTGCCATCAAACCTTTTTGTGTATGTATGTGCATTTTTTAAGTGTTCCAGTTTTTTACTGTCTGAAAATTGGATTCAGTCTTTGTACTTTGAGGCATAGAACACAGGCTGTGCATGTTGAAATCTCTTGGTAATGATGCTCTTGAGTCAGGACAAATTCTTGGGAAACCTTTTCTTTTTTTCCAGTTAATTTCCAGGCATGTTTCCATGGTGCCCAAAGAGGCCATTTTGAGAAATTAGCAAGAATGCTTATTACCATTGTTCGGTTAATGGATGCTTTTTATCTTGGCTCTTTTAGTAGCAGCATGTATCCTGCAGTTATTCACCTCATTCAGTTGATCACTTGGAGGCTTTCACTGATTATTGTAAATACATTTTAGAAACTTACAAAATCAATTCATTATGAAGTCCACACTCACACCCATAAGTACGCTTCTGGATGCAGAGGGATACAGTTTGTTCATTTCCTATTGTCTGTCTAGGATTCTGCAACATGGAATTCTGACACACATATGTCCTGGAGTATTGTTTTGTGCGCATGTGTGCGTGGTATGGGAGGTTGCACTAGGGGTGGGGAGGAGAATGAGAACAATAATTAACTGAAGTCAGAATTAAAGGTGCTGTGGAACTGCTTTGGATGTTTACCAGGAGCAGCAAGAGGAAGTGTGAGTGATAATTACTTCTCCCACACATTTGCACCAGATCTAAAAGATGGAAGGTACACCTTCTCCTGAGGCAGGGCAGAATGTCTATCTCCCTGTGAAGTTGTATGCACCTGCTCCCTTCAGTTATAATCTGGAAGTGGGAGAGAGATGTTCATTCCTCCTGTGATGTTCCCACCCGAGGTTCCACCTTTCTCCAGCCTCCACCTCTGAAGCTGAGAACCAAACCCCTCAGGAAACGCCTGCTTTCACTTTAGGACAGCTGTACCCACTGTCCCACAAGCTTCAGCCCTTTTACTCTCTCTGGGTTCCAGAGAAACTCAATATGCCCAATTTGTTCTCTCAGCCCACTGCAGGAGAAGTAACAAGGAAATAGATGTAATAAAGGTAGCGTAAAACCAAACAACACGTGGGAATTTGGATTTTTAAAAACAAAGATTTATTTAAAACATGAAAAGTGCTAAGTTATTATTATTAATCAATGCTTGTTCCTAACTTCCCGCACAAACCCCACTACCTAGATGTTGCTTCTTCAATCCATAAACCCTATCTGAGTCCTGGCTGCCAGTTCACCCTCTATATAACCTTAGAAACCTTACACACACACAAGCCTGTCCCACCTTTCACTCACTCACTATCAAACAGTTAACCCTATCTTACCTGGGTCACATTTAACAATGAAAACACATACGTAAACATAACATGCATACGTTACACTTCCTCTCGCTGTTCCTGGTGAACATCAGCACTGTCCCTCAATCTTATCAAGATTCCACATTCAGAGGATGAAATGATTTCCAATGATTGTTGTAAGTTCTTGGAAAACAACAACTGCCTTCTCTCCCATACTGGCTAGTGTTGATATCATCTGCATGAACATCTATGGATGCTTTTAAACCTAAGTTTCAAAGGTCAAAGAGGCCTCTTTGATGTTGGCTTTCTTTGACTGATGTGGCACTGTTAAAATATGAGGGACGTGCTAAGTCTTTTCTTCAAATAAAATAAGTGGCTTATCAATAACATAGTGGGAGAATAAAACTATGGTATAATGGTAACTGAATAAATCTTTGCCAGCATTAGGCAAAGACAAGAAATTTGAGTTCTGATCCCCAAATCCATACACACATTCAGGTTTTCTGCTGGATTGCATGACCCCATTGGGCGGTGGGGGGGGGGGGGTTAAAAGAGAAAAAAAAAGAGACTTTAAAAACCCACTGGGGGGATTTTGGCATGAAAACAGGAGTGGGGAAGCTTAAATCCCCCCTCTCAAATTGCCATGTTCCCAAATTGGGGCCACATGCACTCACCCAGAGGTAAGTCAATCACGCATACATGCATAGCTGTGCTACCTTGACTCAAAAGGGAATAAAGCCAGTCACTGTTGAAGTGCTGAGCTGGAGGAGGAGGGGCAGAGGGAACCGCAAGGAGCGGTTGAGTTTTTTGCTGCTCTTGGCACACATCTCTGTAGCCCTTTCAAACAAGCCATGCAGAACCCACGCCTACTGTTCAGATGTCATGACAAGCCACCCTGAAAACAAGCCACCCTGAACAACCCAACAACAAGCTATGGGTTCTCAGGGTGGCTTGTGCATGGTCAACAATCCACGCTTAACCCGTAATGCTGGGTTTGGACAGCACATGAAGCCACTCTGAAATAAACGAGGGTGACAACCCACTGTGGGGTGTTGTGTCATGCGAACCAGGTCACTGTGACCTGGTTCACACAATCACTGCAGTCCACCATGGCTTATTAGCCATGATGGGTTGTGGTGCCCATGGGTTGGAAATTTTTTTTAAAAAACCACCCCTGTGGCCTCTCATTACATGCAAACCCAGCGAGGGTGGGTTGTTGGGGTGGTTGACAAGGCAACCAGAAACTATGGACTGTTTTAGAGTTGCAGGTGGTTTGTCAATAACTCCAACAACCTACCCTCACTGGGTTTGCATGTAACAAGAAGCTACGCTGTGCCTCCATTGGGCCCCGAATATTCAGAATGGCAGTTGCGACCACAACAAAAGCCTCACAGGGAAATTCACCCACAGCGGCTTCCTATTACGTGCGAACTGGGCCTGTGTCAAACAAGGCTTCTGGCCTAGTTTTTCTTTCTGCAGTGTTGAGCTTTAACATGGGTGTGGGTTTGGGGATATGAACATGCTTTTTAGCAGTCAGGGACCCATCTTTTTAAAGATAATTTCTTTGTAGAATTTTCCTCTCACCTTTTGTAATGTGTTCTCTCATTGGGGCTTCTCAGCCAGCTTCTGTTTGTGGTTCAGCCTAATCACACTGTGAGCTCAATATTTCTGCTTGGGACACTTGCAGGCCTCCCTGCTCTAGCTACATGGCCCCAGTGTTGGGGTGTATGTCCTTATCGTGGGCTCCTTGAACTGGGGAGCTGTGCATATGCAGTGGGGGAGAAAGCAGTGTCACTTCTTATAAGTTGCTGACTCTAAGCCATTGGACTCATACAGTGGCCAAGCTAGGGCATTGAGCTGAGGCCTTCCTGAGCCAATAGCCAAGTGCTGCCACCTACATCCTCCTAAGCCCTCTCTTGACTTCTCCCCATTTCCTTGTTTCTCTGTGTGTTTGTTATTTTCCTTGGACTAGTCAGAGTCTAATGAGATAACTTGTTTTAAGGCTTTCCATTCCAAATTCTATGTTTTGAACTGTATTCCACACCTTTTTGCTGGGCTCCAGGGTCCCTCATAACAGCTTAGCCAACCATCTGTCTCCACATCATCACCTGTGCTTCTGTGACCAAAAGTCTAAAACCATATTAGCCCAATCTAGGTCATATCTGAAACCATCTTTGGATATAACAGATCTGGGTGGGTGATTGCCCCATTTTGAATTCATTACCAAAAAGCCTATGGACCAGAAGAGTAGCCTGTGCCCTCTGTGAGTTTCCAGGTATCTGTGGCCAAACAAGCAGGGAGGTCCTGTGTGTTCCTCTTACTCTAAATCAAAACAAATATACCTGCTTTGACTTTATTTCTTTCTCCTGCTACTTCTCTGAATCTATCCAATCTGCCCCTCACATGGGCCACGATATGCCATCAGAACGCAAAGAATCTCCTCCTATGTATAGACTCCTAAGCCCAGCCTCACCATTTCCCTCGCACTCTTCCTAATTTGGCCAACTCTAATTCCGTGTCTCTGTCTTTTTCCGCCTCTATTATTGCTGTTAGGAATATTCTGCCATCTAGTGCTAGGGTCAAATCTTGTTTTTGTAAACACTTATGGTAAAATAAAGCTGTGTTGTTACTTCATAATCTTTGTTGGTGAGTTAATTTGTCCCTTTTGTTGAAGTACAGTGCTAGATGTGCTGTGTATGCACCACGCCTCTGCACAAGGTCCCTGTATTTCTGGTTTGTCAGACACACGTGTACACAAATGAGTCCACATGCATGTGAACAAGAACAAACAAGTAACAGAATTCTTCTCCCAATGATAGGATTTTCCGCCCCCCACCCCCAGGTTTTTGTTTGTTTTTTCAGTTGGTGATTTTTCTCAGTATGTCCTGAAACTAATGGGAACTTCTCCCACTGGAAGGGATAAGTGATGCATAGTCTTATCTCAGAAGTAAATGGAAGGAGTAGCTCAATGTAGGATGAGCCTATCTCATTGTGTAGAATTCAGTGTGCAACCCTATGAGCCCAATATTCTTCTCTCCCTTTTTGCATTGTATGATGATAATTTTGCAGACATCAACAAGCTGTGTTTAAGAGGCTAGTATTATATAATTATGCACAGATGATAGGGAGATGATTTCTAAGGGAATAGATAGTTAAAGTCCTTAACTTCGCTGAAGTGCCCTAGTGTAATTTATTTCTTTGAGAAACAAAAGATAATCTTATAAAGTAATTGCCTTCTAAGGAGGCTGTCATTGTCAATATGTCACAGAAAAATGGGGGGTGAGGCAGAGGAACTAGAGATCAAATCGCCAACATTCGCTGCATCATGGAGAAAGCAAGAGAATTCCAGAAAAATGTCTATTTCTGCTTCATTGACTACGCTAAAGCCTTTGATTGTGTGGATCACAACAAACTGTGGCAAATTCTTAAAGTGATGGGAGTACCAGACCACCTTACCTGTCTCCTGAGAAACCTGTACGAGGGTCAAGAAGCAACAGTAAGAACCAGACATGGAACAACCGATTGGTTCAAAATTGGGAAAGGAGTACGACAAGGCTGCATATTGTCACCCTGCTTATTTAACTTATATGCAGAGTACATCATGAGAAATGCCGGGTTGGATGAATCAGAGGTCGGAATTAAGATTGCCGGGAGAATTATCAACAACCTCCGATATGCAGACGATACCACCCTAATGGCAGAAAGCGAAGAGGATCTCAAGAGCCTCTTGTTGAGGGTGAAAGAGGAGAGTGCAAAAGCTGGTTTGAAACTCAACATTAAAAAAACTCAGATCATGGCATCTGGCCCCATCACTTCCTGGCATATAGAAGGGGAAGAAATGGAAGCAGTGACAGATTTTACTTTCTTGGGCTCCAAGATCACCGCAGACGGTGACTGTAGCCCTGAAATTAAAAGACGCTTGCTCCTTGGGAGGAAAGCTATGGCCAACCTAGACAGCATAGTAAGAAGCAGAGACATCACCTTGCCGACAAAGGTCCGTCTAATCAAAGCTATGGTTTTCCCAGTAGTAATGTATGGCTGTGAGAGCTGGACTATAAGGAAGGCTGAGCGCCGAAGAATTGATGCTTTCGAACTGTGGTGCTGGAGAAGACTCTTACGAGTCCCCTGGACTGCAAGGAGGTCAAATCAGTCCATCCTAAAGGAAATCAACCCTGAGTGCTCATTGGAAGGACAGATCCTGAAGCTGAAGCTGAAATATTTTGGCCACCTAATGCGAAGAGAAAACTCTCTGGAAAAGACCCTGATGCTGGGAAAGACTGAAGGCAAAAGGAGAAGGGGACGGCAGAGGATGAGATGGCTAGATAGCATCACGGATGCAATGAATATGAACTTGAGCACGCTCCGGGAGAGAGCGCAGGACAGGAAGGCCTGGCGTGCTATGGTCCATGGGGTCACGAAGAGTCGGACACGACTGAACAACGAACAACAAAGTGTATTTAGAAGTAGAGAGTAATTTCTCTTCCAATTTGAAATAAGGCTATTCCTTCTTATTTACACAGAATCTAGTAGCAGAATAATTCAGATTCTCTGGTGCTACAGCATTGTTTCAATAAAGTAACCAGAAAGAGTCATGCATGCTGGCAAAGTCTAAAAGTGTGGTAGCAGCAGAAATATAAAAAGTGATGTGACTCTTCCATTGTGGTAAGAATTTCCATAGACAGCAGCCTGCTTAAGCAAATGTGAATGTGTGAATATATACAAATGGGCTCAGGTGAACTGGAGAATAAATTAAATTTACAGTGGGAATGGGAGGGGAGGAGTAAAGATAATAGGAATTCACCATGGTCTGAAACAGCAAAGTTAAGGATTTCATGAGGACACAACCCTTTTGGAAAATAGTAGTGGACAAGTGCGACCTGCAACAAAAGACTGCAGTGTGGAGTGGTCCTGTTTGTTGTGTTAACTAGCCATGCCCTTTTCTAGGATGTTCTGTTTCATCTCCACTCCCACCTAGTCTTCCATTTTTTTCCTCCCAACAGTGAGTCAGCATTTCATGCCCACTGAGCATGCTCAGTACTTAATGGGCTGTTTGGGGGTGTGTCCCCCCCCAGGGGTGTTTTACAAATGTGTTTTGTACTTCAAACCTTGGGGCTCCCCCCCAAGTCTTCTTTTATCATGATTCCATTTTGGTTGCATAAGGGTCCACACTTGGATAATAGTTTGTTGGTATATATGGTTATGATGATCTAGACTAGAATTTTTGTCTATGCTGCTTGAGGTTTTCAGAATAACAACTGCTCAGCTTGTTCATTGACAGTTTCTGTCTTCTTGCACTGAGATCTGCAGAGCAGGGGTGAAGAACCTCAGAGCCAGGGGCCAAATCCAGCCAGCCTGGATTTCCCCAAATGGCCATGACCCTTTTCCCTGGCCCTACACTCTTTCCCCAACCATCAGTCCTTCGGTAGTTTCCCATTCTAAATGGTTGATATGGCTCTCCTAAGGCTTAGTTACTGGCAGTGAGAGCTCTAAGCTACAGTACGCTTTGGGCCTTGCCCATCTTGCCTTTGGTCCCACCCACCACTGGAATGCGGCCCCCAAAAGCGTCTCCAAAATGGAATTGGGCACTTGGGATGAAAGGGGTTCTGCAGCCCTGCTGTAGTGGGAACGTGTCAAACATGCAAGTTTATAAAACATACGAGTATGTTTGCATTGAAAAATCTGTGGTATGAATTCCCTGCTAGTTGCATTTCACTGCAGAGATCTCTTTCTCCAGTAAAAAAGAGGAATATTCCCAATCCAATATTCTAATAATCCAGTATGCCAATACTGAGGAAGACTGCTTGAGCGCATCAGGCAGAACTCAGTGTCCAGGCTAAACTTGTTGTGAAGACTATTCTGGAGTGGTTTTCCTTCCCACCCTCAATATATCTTTATAGCACTTTTCAATATGAAAATGAGTGGTCCAACTTGTATGCCACTATACATTTCAACCTTGAGTAACCAGACATTTGCCAAAGCTACCGTAGGGATGAAAAGTCTGGGTTTTTCCCCCCTTCTCTTCGCCCCTTGTGTTCTGTTTGCTTGGAATATACTTTGACTCTTCAACTGTTGGCAGTTGGGCAACCAGAAATTGGATGCTTTTGACCAGGGTTAGTACCTCAGTCAGCTATTTTGGGAGACCTAGAAAAGGGTAGATTCTCTCATCATACTTGTCTACCCCATATGAAACCTTGGCTTCTATATTCTATATCTCCTGCCAGGCAGAGAGCCTTGTAGATACATCTAGTTTCTCAAGAACCCTTTGTCTTGAACATCCTGTTTCCAGCAGCTTAAGTCTCCCTATTTAATGTGTCTGTCCTCTCTCAATTCTGTTGCCTTTCCCCTCCCCCATCTCCCACTAGTTCTTGCTGGTTTCTGTAGTTTTTCCCTTGTCTTTCCCTCCAAAGGTTTTCTGAGTTTGGCAAGGACATTGCTGAATCCCACAACCCAGTTCCTTGGATGCCAGATGGCTTTCTTAGCAGTTGGTCATATTCCCCCACCCCCAGTACAGAGTGGATAATATGCAGGCACCACAATCTTTTGGAATTTCACATGCTGGCTCCTACACTTTTGACTGAAGCATTCACCCATAGAAAATCAAAATGGTATTAAAACAGTGCTGCATCGTCACTGAACCACTGACGTTGTTTATGAATACCACTGACTTGATACATCTCTGTATTGAAAGTTCAGTTCAGCTTATGAATAAGTTTGAAAATGAGATTTTGGCTAACTATATGCATCTTGGAAGGTATCCACAGAATCCTGCTGCAGAAAGCAGATTTTCTTCTAAGGGATATTTACAGGTTATTTTATGATAACAGTCATCAGGAAAAGTGTGTACCTGAAATGTGAATAGAGTACCATGAATGTTTTGTTTCATCCCTGATAGGTACATAGGAAACTCACCACCTGCCCACCTGTTCCCAACTGAAACCCAGGGTACCCAGTGTCCGGTGGGGGTGGTAATGGTATAAGGCTCTGGGATACCTGCGGTTCAAGATGGGTTGCAGAGCTTAGCAGACAGACAACAGTGAGGAGCACACAGTGTTACTCTAGCATCAGAACCTGGGAGCTTGGGGCAAGACTGGACAGCCAAGTAGGGCCTAGGCTAGAGGGCAAATAGTTTGGGGTGCTGCTCCAGTCTGGTCCAAATTAAGAACATAAGGAGAGCCATGCTGGATCAGACCAAGGGTCCATCTAGTCCAGCATTCTGTTCAGTAGCCAACCAGCTGTCGACCAGGAACCCACAAGCAGGACATGAGCATAAGAGCACCCTCCCACCCATGTTCCCCAGCAATTGGTGTATATAGGCTCACTGCCTCTGGTACTGGAGGTAGCACATAGCCATCAAGACTAATAGCCATTGATAGCCCTTTCTTCCAGGAATTTGTCCAACCCCCTTTTAAAGCCATCCAAATTGGTGGCCATCAATGCATCTTCAGAAGGTTAAAGAGGCAGTTTTCAGTTCCTGAAATGTGTACTCTGGTGATGCTGGTATGTCTCCTGCTGTCTTTGTGGGTGGTATGGTAGCTCAGGGACAATGCCTGCAACTGAGAAAGTTTTGGGGAAGGAATCATTCGTATCTGAGGAACCATTATTGGGAGTCAAGGAATAGAGGGAACATGGCCCCTTGTTTTTTTTTCCCTCTTCATATGTTGAACATGCTGCAAGGCTTGCCTCAGCAGCTGCTTCCTGAGATGGTCCTGGGAGAAGGTCTCCCCGATGTGATGCAGAGGTGATATGGTTCTGGGCCATAACAGAACTGTATAACAGCCTCATAGATGTATACATAAGCAAGTGCTTTAGTGTGGAATTGAAAAAAAATTCCTTTCAGAAAAGAAGGCTTGTTTCTTGCCTACATTATTTCAGAGTGTCTTGACTCTGCTTATTTGTTAGAATTGTCTTCAAAAGAAGTTTTTGTTACTAGTGGGCTATTTGCTTAAACTTTGACCCATCTCTCTCGCTGTATATATATATATTGATACTGAACTTAAACAGGGTGCAAAACTTCCAAACGGACTGTTCAGAAAAATGCAATCTTTCTAGCAGTGGGAAGGGCTGGAGCCAGCTTTAAATCCATCCAAATAGTAGACCACTCCAGGGAGTTGTCTGAAGAGTTTTCTTTTATCTTTAGTATGTGAGATGTAAACCTAAACAGATGCTTTTTGATGAACTGTCAGTACTTTGATTGTTGTGATGACCCAAAAAAGATGAAATTTAGCCCTCTATTATGATTCCAGCTCAACAGAATTTCTTATGTGATTCTAAACTATACTATAAAAGTGGCTGTCCTAGAATATTAATGATATTTTGAAGGATAATAAAGATGCACAGAAAAAAATGAAGCATTAGTGATATTTAGGCATGTATGTCCCTTCATGTGTGAATTGCAGTTTCATAAATATAATTATTTATAAGGCTGACATATGTTTTGGTAATATAATTTAATACCATAAATAGGGGAAATCAGGAAGGAAAGGAAATCTCTTTTGGTATACCAATGGTGAAAAATAAAGTTCAAGTGAAAGAACTAAACAACATTATTAAATGCTGTTGGTGTTTTTAACTTGCCTTTTGATCATGGACGTGTCAGTAAATGAGCCACGCTGGTCAGGGAGAGGTGTAGTGTATTTCTTTCCACTCACAAATCTTCCCTGACAGCTCCCAATTGAAGAAGATAGGCTGAAAAGGGGTGCAACATCTTTATTCTCTTCCTCCTGTAAACACCGAGTATTTAAGGGACCATGTAATCTGGAATAGAAATTTGTACCACAAAGGAAGAAAGATATAGTTCAGTTGTGTTAAATAGTAAAGCAACCACAAATTCTAACCACAAAAGAGGACAATTACCAAACATAAGTGGCTCTCAGTTCATGGGTAAAATTAACAGCTTTGGCAAAGGGGATGGTCAGTCTATCAATCTTCAGTTGGAAGTGAGACCTGTACCTTTTCCAGTCTGTCTAGGGCAGCCTTTTCCAACCTGGTTCCCTCCAGATGTTGTGGACTACAACTCCCAGCATTCCTGATAATTGGCCATGCTGCTTGGGGCTGATGGGAGTTGAAGTCCAAAACATTTGGAGGGCATCAGTTTGGGAAAGGCTGACCTGAGCAAGCCTTCACTGATGGAACAAGCAGACTATCCTGGAGTTGCCTCAACCCGGGAATCTTCATTAACTGCTGTAATATCACCTTGTCTTAACTAGTTCCATTTACACTGGTGATGATAAAGCATTCTCATTTAGAGGTGTCCCTCTGCTCCTGTTCATCTTACACTATTTTTAGCAAAGCCAGTATACACAGACAAGCCACACTCTATCCTATTCTTCAGTGTTGAGGTCATCCAAGCAGTGTAATGATGTCAGCAAAGCAATCCAGTTGTGTAAGCAAAGCAGTAAGGTAAGTTCAGCAGAACAGTGTATGGATCCTAGTCAATGAGTTCACGGATGATCGCTACATTTCTTGTAACTCCAATTATATATAGGTCTCAAGCAACATCTTAAGCCGCTTCTGGACTCCTTAGTAATGCCTTGTTTCACTTCCTTCTTTATGGACTGTGTTCCTCAGGCCCTCTCTTCATGCTCATGTTGGTGGCCCCTGATATCAGATCATCTGCTTCAGCATCCCGATACAAACACTATCTACTGATGAAGGCCTTTGACCACATTGTGTATACAAAGAGTTTTGTTAGTTAAGAACATAAGGAGAGCCCTGCTGGATCAGACCAAGGGTCCATCTAGTCCAGCATTCTGTTCACACAGTGGCCAGCCAGCTGCTCACAGGAAACCCACAAGCAGGGCATGAGTGCAACAGCACCTTCCCACCCGTGTTCCCCAGCAACTGGTGTACACAGGCATACTGCCGCTGATACTGGAGGTAGCACATAGCCATCAAGACTAGTAGCCATTGATAGCCTTCTCCTCTGTGAATTTGTCTAATCCCCTTTTAAAGCTATCCAAAGTGGTGGCCATCACTACATCTTGTGGTAGTGAATTCCATAGTTTAACTATGCACTGTGTGAAGAAGTACTTCCTTTTATCTGTCCTGAATCTCCCACCAGTCAGCTTCATGAGATGACCCCGGATTCTAGTATTATGAGAGAGGGAGAAAAATGTCTCCGTCTCCACTTTCTCCACACTATGCATAATTTTGTACACCTCTGTTGTGTCTCCCCTTACTCACCTTTATTCTTCTTCAGTGGTGCATCCCCTCACAGCCAGACCTTTGTCAATCTTTCCCCCACCTTCTGCTGAGGTCCCGGCCTTCACAACACAGAAAGATTGCCAGAACCTGAGCAAACACCACTACATCTCTGTGCTTGCCCTTCCCTTACTCAAAGAACCACCAATCCATACTCTTTGAAGGCTGCGCTCCTCCTGCACCTTGGGGGAAGATTGGGTCGTTCATATTGCATGAGAATCTCCATGTTTCTAGATTTGAGCAACAAAGGGGTAAACATGTCCATGAGTGTGGCACACTGAAAAGTAACTAAAATTGGTGGAAATCCTATTTATGTATGTGAGGCTAGTTTCTAGCACAGTAGAGCCTTTTCAGTTTTCAAAACTGGTTTTGTCACTCAAATGATGATACATGCTGGGCTCCTCCTTTTTTTTTTGACTGACCATGTCCGGAGGGCCTAACCATACATTTACATGCAAATGTGTGTGACCTCCCATCTCCACTAAAAAAAGCATATTTGGGAGGGGGCACTTATGAATGGAGAAATGGGGAAGCACTTGGCCCTTTCCATGCCTGCGGTTCTTTCCCATCATGGGAATGCATATTCACACAGATATTTGGAACTGTGTGCGGATTGCAGGGGGGGGGGGAGTTTAGAGGGATTTGTATTATAAAAGTGGCAGGTAGGCAATGGGTTTAGCTCTCCCCTTCCCTCCAAGAGTTCTCTACTCAGTATCTCCCCCTGTATATGTGCAGTTAGGTCCGAGTCTCATACGGTAATCTTGTTCCCAAGAAAAGGCAGGCAAAAGCAGTGGTCAGGCTAGATGGGGAGCTGTCCAACACACAACCCTCCTGAAGGAAAAGTTGGCATCACAAGTATAACATTCAGCCTGTGATAGCTGTTTGATTAAAACAAGGAAGTAAAAATTCCAGATATTTCTCGTTCAAAAGCATCTCATGCTTAAAGTGCTGATAGGGAAAGGGGAATACTTCTGACAAAAATGCCAGTAGTTGCTTATTGTGCTAAGGTTGAACAGCAGTCATTGTTTTTGCTTCCTGTGTAAGAAAAATAAAAGCTTGAACAGATTTTCCAGGAACTCAGAACACCTTTGCTATAGCCAAAGAAGCTTCTTAAAAAGATTGCTTTTGTATACATCAACCTATCTTGGATTCTATTAAGTACAAAAATTCTGAAAAGGCTTGCAACAGTGCCTGGCCGTATATGCTGTGGGCAGTATCCAACAGTGACATTCTGCAAACTCAAATAGTGCTAGCAGAGCTCTGCTGAATTTTTCCATTGTACAACTTTCTATTTCACTTGTGCAATCGATTGTGCAAGCAGTTTCACATCACGTTGCACAACAGGTGCAAGCAGTTGCATAACCAGTTGCACAAGTGGAATTCACAACGCATTGCACAGTGTGTTGCACGAGTTGCGCAAGACTTACGCAGAATTACGTAGCTTTAGTTGGATTCTTCTCTTAGTTCAGAACGTAGTTTCCTCTAGCGCAACGTCATTTGCACTAACGGAATGACACAGTCGAATACTTCACCAATATCAGTGACCCTGAACATGATTGTGAAGTTGAGAGTCAGCACATGCCCTTTAAACTGATTTATTCAGAATAACAACCCCCAGGGTAGATCAGAATCCCCATTTTGTTTTAAACATGAATTGAAAGAGTAAAGAATATCCAACCTTTAACCAGTTTTTACCCACCCCTACTGTCACTGTGACAGGGTTGTTAAAGAGAATTAAAAGATAACTGATCTTGAACCTAATGATCCTGAGGAGGCACTCCAAGATGTTAAAAGGGATATAGAGAGTGAGTGTGTGAAAATTAACAGATTTTCCTCCAATATGGGTTTGGTTGTTTTTTTGTTTGTTTTGTTTTGTTTTGTTTGAGAGTTGGCATCTAATGGCTGAATTCTTCATTCTTTTTTTACTTTAGGCTCAAATAGAAATATAAGGATAACATAAATTACCATTTCTGATATAATTATTTACATAGATTTGTCAGAAAAGAGGCAGTAAAAACGATTAGGTTCCATCTTTATATAATTTTGTCAAAAAAGAAAAATGGAGCTGTCCACCCATTCTTTCATTGAAGGTAAAATTTAATAGTCTCCAGTTTTTGTGTATGATTATTTTGGAGTACCAAACATGGTATTCTTGTAGTTTTCCCTAATAATTACAAAACTATAAATACTCACTTCCTTTGTGGACTATGTGGCCTTGTAATAACTTGGCTAACATGTACAAAACTTTACATTAGTAAGGGGGTGGGGGAAAACCCTCTCATACTTCTGAGCTGTCATCAGTAAAATATAAACAGACATTTCTGCTATCTTTTCTGAGCTGGATTTGAACTTGCATTTATAAAACCCTTTTGAAAGAAATATTTGGCAGCTTTTTTAAAAAGCACATTATCTTTTCTAGCATAATCTCAATGAAAACAGCAGAACTCTACATCATGCAGTGTGTAGAATATAGAAGAGCAAGGCTCACTGGACAAATCTGAAGAAAGAGGACAGAATTTGATCAAGGCTAGCAAAGATGGGCTAGGGCAGGGTTAAACGGTAACCCTGAAAAGCAAGGTTGGAACGAAGATACTTGTTCTATTCCTGTGCCCTCTTTAAACTTCTCTATGACTGTGCTCTTATTTTTCTCGCTAAAGATGCCTTTCAAGAAGGTAGTTGAAACCAGCTCTTGGAAACTCATTTCCATGCCTGTGAGTAAGTGGTCAAGTTCAACTTGTATGACATATTATTTTATTTTTAAAAACCAGCAACCACTGGCCCCAAACCCAGAGAGCTCCCTTCACAAATGGGAGGATTGCTAGAAATGTGCTTATCCAGTCCCACTCAGGATTCTTAAAACTCCAGCAAGTGTTTGTTCATATAGATCTTTGTAAAAGGACACGTGCCATATGCTGAACAGGACTTCTACAAGCAGAGCACTTTGAGGGATTGGAGCCACTGCATCCTGTGCAAAGTCAGGATCCTTACATCCCACTGATGGCAATGGATGCTGAAGCTGCTGTCATTTTAGTTAAGCAGATGAAGCGTGCCTTCGTTCTTAAGACAAGATTCATCAGTATTCCTCTCCCGATTTTAATTGTAATACTCGCAAGTTGCTTAATTCAGGGGTAGTGTTGACAATCTTGAGGTACTGGAAGGCCTTGAACTAATGGAAGATCTCCTTGTGACTCAGTACCTAAACTCAGTAATGGGCTGGATGAGGGCCAATAAATTGAAGCTGAATCCTGGCAAGGCAGAGGCCCTGAGGGTGAGTGGTTCCCGAGTCCGGGAGACAGGCGTCTTTCCTGTTCTGGATGGAGTTGCACTCCCTCTGAAAGATCAGGTTTGTAGTCTGGGGGTACTCCTAGATCCATCACTGTCACTGGAGACCCAAGTGGCCATGGCAGCTCAGAGCACCTTTTAACAGCTTTGGCTAGTTCACCAGCTATGGCCTTTCCTGGACAGGGATAGCTTGGCCACAGTGGTACAGGTGCTAGTAACCTCAAGACTGGATTACTGCAACGCGCTCTGTGTGGGTCTGTCCTTAAGGCTGCTCCAGAAGCTGGAGCTAGTGCAGAACACAGCAGCTCAGCTGTTACTGGGAGTTGCCCCTTTTCAGCATGCAACTCCTTTGCTGAGGGAACTGCACTGGCTGCCCATTCCCTACCAGGCCAGGTTTAAGGTTTTTGTACTAGTGTACAAAACCCTAAACAACTTGGGGCCAGGATACCTGAGAGAGCGCCTTCTCCCTTACCACACTGCCTGATCACCAAAGTCATCAGAGAGCATATTCCGGGTGGTTCCACATGGACCTATGGCTTGACTAGAATCCTCCTGGAGAAGAGCCTTCAGTAGGGTGGCCTCCTTCCTGGGAACTCTGTGCCTTTAGAGGTCAGGCAGGTGCCAATGTTGTGTTGCTTCCGGCACCTTCTGAAGATATTGTTATTTCAGGAAGCCTTCCTTGAGTGACCAGCTGCACTTTATGAAATTTCAGAACTTGTTTCTTTTAAAAATGTTTTAATTGTTTTAACATGGTGTTTTATTCTTTTATCTTTGCTGTTCAGCACTCCAAAATCTTTTGATATGGAGCAGTATATAAATATTGTAAATAAATAAATTTTTTTTTTTTTACAGGGAACCATTAAACTAGCCTCCCCCAACCTGGTGGCTTCCAGATGTGTTAGACTACAACCCTCACTGTTGTCAGCCTTCGTGGCCAATGACCATGCTGGCTGAGGATTGTGGGAGCTGTAGCCTGACATATCTGGAGGGCACCACGTTGGGGAAGACTATTAAATTAAACCTATAAAGCCTTACATGGCTCAGGACTGCAGTACCTGACGGAGCACCTCTCTGGGCTCAAACATACCCGTACACTGTGCTCAACATCTAAGGTCCTCATCTGGGTGCCTACTCCAAGGGAGTCTCGAAAGACCGCAACAAGGGAGAGGGCCTTCTTGGTGGTGGCCCCCCAATTCTGGAATGATCTCCCTGATGAGGCCTGCCTGGCACCAACATTGTTACCTTTCCAGCACCAGGTCAAGACTTTTTTCCCAGGCATTTGGCAGCATGTGATGAGTTTTAATTGATCCTGGATTTGTTTTATGGTTTAGCTGATTTCTCAAAGTTGTTTTTATATGTTGTCTTTGTGTATACTGACTGTGTTTTTTATATTTTAAAATTTGCATATTGTAGTTTTAATGTTCTAACCTTTGTAAACCACCCAGAGAGCTTCGGCTATGGGGTGGTATAGAAATGTAAATTATTATTGTTGTTGTTGTTGTTGTTGTTATAAAGGATTAAGTTGGGAATTTGGTGTCCTTAGCCTTTCAAGCTGATCCCCTTCCTTGGAGGCAGAATCTCTGTGGTCTTCCGCCTTCCAAAACAGAGTGCCTTCTCACAGAGCATTTGCCTGAAGTAGGGAAAACTGTATAGACTCTGCCCCCGGGGAAAGAGCACCCGCTCTAAATGTGCCTAATTCCCAGTAACTAGTATTTTCCTCCACATCTATGATTTCCTACTGCTGCAAGCACAGTTTTCTTAGTGTTTTTCCTTTGACTGTTTGAACACTAGGGTTTCAGGTGTATGCTTAATTAGGTTTCCTCTAACATATATGTTTTTAAAAAAATATTGATTGGGCTAACAGTGTTTTAGCAAAATGTAAGGCATCTGGGGTCAGAAGTACTGAGTAAAGGAAATACAGGATCAGTAAAAGAATCTAACCATAAGAAGGAAGTGCTTACTCAGGAGGAAAGACCTGGTGTGGGTTGTATTGTGTGAACAAAAGTTGGAAACTAATTAAGAGAATGTTGATCCATGTGATGAATAAATGGCTGCACATATTGCCCTTTGGACTAAGAGAGTCCATTCAGTAGGGTGGTTCTCAATGTGAGGGTGGTGGCAAAAGAAAATGCAGGGCCAATTATGAGGGGAAATGGTGAAATAAAAGGATACAGTTATGCAAGTGATGTACTAATCATTCAACAGAGCACTTTGGGGGATCCAAGGCTTGCACAAGGCAACAACTGGAGAGAATGATCAGGGAGGGATGAAGAAAGTAAAGCATTTAAGTTCTTCAAAAAGTGGGGTTTTGCATCCAGCTGGTGGGATTGTTACTTACTAGTTAGCTGCTGTTAACTAAGTCAATCAGTGACTTATACAGTTGACACTGCAAGAAGTGCAACCCACAGGTAGCCCCTTATGCCCAGTCTGATGGCTCCTGAAACCCCCAGCATTTGCTGCCACCACCGCAAAAAGGGAGATCCCTGTAGACTGTATGGTTCCTGCCATAGAAGCCTTGTTCCTAGAGTGTCCCAGGAAGCAGTGCTCGAAGGTTCCTGTTTGCTTCCTCAGACACTGCAGGGATGCTTTAGGAACGAGGTTTCTATAGCAGGAACCATAGATACCATTCCTAGAGCATTTTGTCCTTCATTTGGGGGCAGTTCTAATGCCTTCACAATCTCACTGGGCTTTTGATCACACAGTTCTGTCACCACGCACAGCAACAAAGCAGTTATGTGTAAAGGGGGGGAAGCTATACTTATTGTGATAAGCCATACTTCCTGAAAAATTCTAGAATTTCTCCCATGCTCCCAGAAGAAATGGCTGAAATGTTCATCCACTTTCACAGGCTGAGAATAGACCCACACCAGTTGGACAGCATTTTCATCTCCACATGAATTGGTGCTGTCTGTAGTGAAGCCAGCCTAAATGTGTACTCATCATTGACCCAAAACTCCCATGCTGTGGTGAATTGGGGGGGGGGGGCAGGGGGCGTCTTGATTGAGATATGAGTTGTATGTGAATGTGCACGCTTGTGTGGCTCCCACCATGCAGGGGGCACCCAGTGCAGCCTTCTGGGCCAAAAAGATTGTGCACCCCTGCTTTAGCGAATCATATATTGCATAGCGAACTCAAAACACAAGACCATTGATGATGGGTGTTCATTCTACCTGAAGTTAATATGGCAAATAATTCCGGGGCACTTTTATTTTCTGCCAAAGACCTGGAAACCAGATAATTTTTATGTTGCATTGTCAGTAAAGGATGTCAGTACAGCCAGTGTATCTTCTCATCAACACCCCAGTGTTTTTCCGTCTTGCGCTGATTATCCCTTGTTTCATACAGTCTGTCTTTCCTTCTCTGCCACCTCAGTCCTTGGCAAATGACCAATAGTGCACTTATTCTCAGCGTGAAAAAAGTTTGTGCAATGTGTAAATTACATCATTCAAAATGTCTCCTCAAATAATTTGGGATATCTCTGGCAAGATTGCATATAAGGACGAGGGCTTGCCTGTGGAATATAATAGAGTCAGATGTGGGCTGTAGAACAAATTCCTTTTCAGCTTACCAAGGCAGAGTATGATTTCATATTTGGCTATATTTGGCTGCATTGCTAGGACCATCTATTCCTGCACATTAATGTTGATAGATTGTCCTAGTTTTTGGTTTCAGCTGAACAGCTAGGCTGCTGACAAAGGAGACTTGAGCCTCAGAAAGTTATGAATATTTCAGTCCCTTACACAAAGTGAGAGACAGGCTAATCCAACAGGAATGATTTTATAAGCATTGAGTTTTGGCAGAGTTCATAATAAGAATGCCCTATGCTGTGTCTGCTACCATTAACACTCCCCTATTGGATGCACACTGCTGATTTATCAAATGTTTTCCCCATCTTTGTCCTGTTTGATTTAAGGGTTAATAGCAGTGGGCTGGGGCCATTTTGCTTCCTGGAATGATCCAGGGGATTGGGGGTTGGACCTGAGAGTTCTGGAACCAAAATCTTATATCTTCTGTGGACTCCTTGTATGGCTTGAGGTAATGTCCGCCTCTCGCCTGCAATTCCCCATCTGTAGGGTGGGAATATTTGTGGCCTGTTCAATAGAACTGTTATGTGGGTAAACATGGGGATCTGAAGCTCTTTTTATAAAGCAGAATGGCACTTTTCTGCTTTCTTATTGGGAGTAAGTCCTACTGAATTCAATGGGATGTAATTCTGAGTAAACATATTTAGGGTTATGCTGTGTAAGGATGCAATTTTAAGCTTGCCCACTAGGAAATCCCACTGATTTCAGTAGGGTTTGCTCCAATAAACATGTTTTAGGATCAGGTTGTGAAAGTGCTTCAGGGATGAAGAGGATTATGGTGCTTAGATCACTTAAATGTTCAGTAGTAGAAACAGCTATTTATTATTGTGCTATTATTGTCCTAAATTTTATCCAAGTTAGACTCCTATTCATTCCTTAGTAATCATGGTGCTAGACAAATACATTTGGCTGAAACTTTATTACTGTTAATTTTTTTGTATTAACCTTTTTCGGTGGGTGGTATCCAGTGGTGTCATTCTGCAAGTGGAAGGGAACCACTGATTTCCCCTTCCTCCTTGCGGCCCATCGCTTGCCCTCCAGATCTGCTCTGGAGAGTTGGGGGACCTTCCAGAGCAGATTTTGGGTGCACGGGGGATGCTGCAGGGAGGAAAAGAAGACGGGAAAGTCCAGTTGCGTGAGCAGATTTCCATACATGTGAGGGTTGGATCTAGTTGGATCCAGCCTATTAACTCTATTATGATACTTTAGAAAACCATAACATAGAATCATAGAGTTGGAAGGGGCCTACAAGACCATCGAGTCCAACCTCCTGCTCGATGCAGGAAGCCTGATTCCCAGGCAGTCTCCCATCCAAGTACTAACCAGGGCTGATCCTTCTTAGTTTCTGAGGTCAGACAAGATAAGGCGCATCCCGCCCTTTGCTCAATCTCTTTAAATAAATATTGTAATGAGGCAATGAGAAAGTTTGATTAACTTAATTATATTTGAAGTTGTTTATGTTAAACATCATAGCAGGCAGTAGGCGTCCATTGCAAGTGTAGGGTGTTGGATTATAGACTCATCTCCCATGTAGAATTTTCTAAGCAGTGCTATTGTGCAACTCCTCTGTAGCTTTATGTGTGGCTTGGTTGGGGATACCTTGTGGCAGATCACAAACCTTTGACTCCATCCAATAATTTTGTGAAGACACTGTGCCTTCCTTTTACTTCCATCTGTGCACTACTATGGTAGCACTGGATGCTAATCAAGCATGGCATGGTGAAGCTCAGTGAAAGGAAAGGAAAAAGTTAATAGATCTTTCTAAAATCCTGTGTTAGTTGTATGCCATAAGAAGTGGAAAGGATTTCCCCTGAAAGGATAGGATGGACATTATCTGCTTGTCAAAGTTTGTCAGAGATACATTTGTGGAAAGGCAGCTACAAATCCCTGTTGGGAAGCACAGTGTGTGTGTGTTTGTGTGTGTGTGTGTAATATATAATTTCATTATTAACTGACTCTGTGGGCTTTTAGTCTAAATAGAATTTCTAGGACTTTGGCAGAGTAGGTCAAGATGGTATCTTTTGCATATTGGACCAACCAACCACTTAAAAAATTACATAAACGTACATTTTGTTCGATCATGCATGCTCAGCAACAGGCAGACACCCAGGCCTCTTTTGCAGTGTTATGCACCCCCTCCCCCAAAAAAATCCTAAATCGCCACACACCCCGGCAAGCGTAAATTTTGGAATGCTGTATTATGGGAGCTGTGCGCTCCGAGGGGAGGCCTTGTGTGCTACCATGGGAAATTGATGTATACAGCTTTTCAGCATTAGTATGTCATGGAGGTGCAGGTGTTGGACAATTGGAAAGGGTGACGGAAGGAAGCAGCTTGAAGTTCTGGTTCAAGAATCTGGTTTAAAAGAAGGCCTTTAAGGCACTTTCAAATTCAAGCATGGAAACTATAAGTTAAGCCTCTTGGGCTTACCCTCTTTGCCATGCAAGCAGTAAACATGTATTAATTAAATCTTTCGAATTTAGAAGTGGAGCACAGTGAGTGTGCACCTTCGATATTCTGATAAATTTGAATAGTTACTCTGCTAGTTTTATTTTTGGTCAAATATACACAAGATTGCACTTTGCCACTTAAAATAAGGTATCCAAGAGACCGGTTGTCAAAATTAAAGGTTCAGAATTTAAAAGCATATGTCTCCTTCAACCAGGAGTCTCCAACCTTTTTGGACCCATGGGCACGTATAGGAATTATGAGAAACTGCTGGGGGCACCACCACAAAATGGCTCCCAAGGATGATGTGGCCAGTCACATCATGGCTGCTGTGGGGGCCTGACTAGGCGGGTGGGGAGGAGAAATAGTAAGGCTGGAGGCTGGGAAGGAGGGGAAAATAGCAATGAAGAGGGGTAGAGAGGAGAGAGAGAAAGCAAGGATAGAGGCTAGAAAGGGAGAGAAAGAAGAGTACCCAAACGTTTTCCAAGGTTTTTATGGAAAAAAAAATTGAAGGAGCCAAGGGGTGGAGACCTTTGTGGGCGCCATTGGAGGTGTCCACGGGCACCATGGTGCCGTGTTGAGGACCCCTGCCTTAAACATTAATCCAGCACTGATCCAAATTTCAGTGTTTCCCCCAGCCTGTAAAGGAAGAGAACTTTATTATGCAAAGGAAGAGAACATAAAACCCAAATACTGTTATTACAGATGTGATTAACATTTAAAACATTCAGACTGCATAACAGTGGAATACAGGTGGAGCCTGTCTTTCTTAACTATACAGGTACTCCCATGCCTATGTAATATAATAATAATAAGTAATAGATAGAAGATAAATAATGTTGCACAAGGCATAAATAATGTCTGGGTTTCGCTTGCACATGTTGTAGTAATGGCTTGCTGATGTGGAACAATAGGGTGTGGGAAGCTGCTTTCCCCTTTTCCTTGTGGGCTTTCTGAAGGCATCTGGTTTGCTACAGTGGGGAACAGGATGATGGACAAGATGGTCTTTTGATCTGATGCAGTTGAGTTCTTCTTAGTTTCTTCTACGTTGGCAGTTTAGCAACCAGTCAGGAACACTGAGAAAATCTATCTAACCAAGTGGCATCGCACTAGGGAGTAGCGTACACAGGGCAGCTGGCACTGACCTCACATTCTTCCTGGTATGCGTTGCTGATTGGCCCCAGGAGTGTAACCAAGTCACCTGTAGTGATAGAGGGGCCTAGAGATCCATTAAGTTCATTATTGGTACAGTTCCCTCGTTAGTAAGCCTCTGAGCATGTGAGAGGAGTCAAAAGGCCGATAGCGGCCTCAGCACATTCCATACTAATGAGTGAGAGTGTTATCAAGCACTCTGCCTGGGAAGCGAAGTTTGTTTGTCTTAAAGCTACAGGTGGCTGTGCTGAGAACCACACACTGTTAGTCCATGCTGAGAATGAATGCTAGGGGGCGCTTGCTGCTGTCATGCTGCCTCATTGCTAACATGTATGCTATAAAACCCATGTTACCCCATGGCTCTGGGTTCAGAGAAGCTGTCTGATCCAACCATTGGGTATGCCTGTGTGCTGCTTGTACTCAATAAAGTGCTCCTTGTAAGTAAACCTGGGTCTGCTTTATCACTGTCTTGGCACCTCTAAATTAAGAGGTCAAAGACCACGGCTGGGGCAATACACTGATTGATGAGGTCAAGCATTAGCTCTATTCCAAGGAGAACAGGGCTTGCAGGACTGGGCTCACCTGTGCGGCATATCCAGTCTCTGGAAAAAACCCTCCATTTCCCCTCTACCCTGATTATATATATATCATAGCAGTCTGCACAGAACTGAAAAATATTGCAAAGTTTTCAGTGACATCATCAAGTGTTGAGGCATTCTGGAATTTTTCTGTCTGCATAAAAAAACATCAGTTACTTGCTTTCACAGGAAGTTTTAGTTTGCCTTGGGAGAAATTGTTATGGTGTTGCTAGCCTTCTCTCTGTTGTAGATCTGTTTACTTCTCTTGAGGTTTCTTTTTCTCTAAAGTTGGTAATGCTTACTGCAGATGATTTGATCCCCTTTCATTTGCTGAGCGCTTTTTGTGCATATTCACTTTTTTGTGCATATTTTTTGTTTTGTCCAATGCTCTCTTGTTTGCTCATTTTAGGTGCCTCTCTTTTTCCTTCAGATCAGCTGCCTCCCTTCTACTCACAAGCTTTCTCATCTTTTTTTTTTAAAGCTTGTCTTGACTTCTGCTTTACTTCCTGCCCTCCTGCCTTATGTTCTTCCTTATTCCTTCCTTATCTAATGGTATTGAATGTGCAGTCTTTCATCAGTGTACTTGTGGTGTTTCCTCCATACTGCCTTCGGTTTCATTCTATCCAGATTCACGAGCTTACTCAAGTTTATTGAAAAACTGTAGTTGTTCAAGGTGTTCAATAAGGATTTATTCGCTACAAGGCGATTCCAGTATTTGCTGCATAACAGCAGCAGCATTTCTATCAGATAGCTAGCTGTTAAGGCCAGTTTGTGCGCACTTTGCTTAGAGCTTTATTTCTCCATTACCTGATATTTGGCAGCTGAATATGTGAAGTGACTTTCTGAAAAGCACTGCGTGGAAGTTTTGTTGCTGTGGTGTTTGTTCTGCGGTGCTCATTCACACATGGGAATCTTCGCTAGAGGTGGCAGATATCACATGCATGTGTGTGAACCAGCCCTTGGTCCAAGCAATAGCCTAAGAAATCCAGAGTGTTTGTCATAGCCTTCCTAAGGGAGGAAAGACATATGTATACCACTTTTATTTTAATTAATGTTTTGAGAGCTACTCTAGTGGGCCAAGCTAGTTCTTGGCTTCTAAAGTATCAACCTACTTAATGGTTTTAGTTCTCTGGCTTAAATGGACCAGTTCCCAAGTCAGTGACATTTGATTTGAGCTTCTCTGCTAAAACAAATCATTCATCTAAAATTATCATTGCAGATTTGGTTGAGGATGTGTCACCGTACTCTTAAACAATAGAAGTGCATCTCTTTTTCTTCCTCTTTGCTAATAAAGTGATTGTCCAATTTTCTGCTTCCTAAATTACAATGTGTATCTTATCTCTAGCCTGATTAGAAGGAGATTATTGTTTTCAAGAGAGCACTAATTGTGTGTGAGGTTATTGTGAATGATCAGTTTCAAAATATTTGAGTAGCTTCAGTTCTACAAATGCAATGGAAGTAGCATGTAAGGCTATACAAAAGGCTCATCTAAATTCTTTTGTGGAGTGAAATGAGGAGCTACCACCAACTCCAGTTTCCCCCAGGCTGCATTAAGAAGGGGGGGGGCAGGGGCTGCATCTAACATGGCCAAATAGATGCAGGGGTAGCCAAAACATCTGGAGGGCCACAACTTGCATCAGCCTCACCCAGAAGGGTTTATTGAAGGGTATATGTATGCAGAACAGCCTTTTAAAAAAATCTTTTATGATTTCTCACATAATGTGGATGCAGATGTGGGAAAAATAGATGCAAGAGCAAGCATGAGCTTCAAGTTCTATGCTTTTCCTTGCATGCCAGTGGAACACTGTCTCCACAGCATAACAGAATTCCACATTTTCAATTACTACTAGATTACTAACTGTTGTGATTTTGTGATTTTGTTTATGCTGCCCCTCCTTTCAAGGAGCTCAACACAGCACACATTGTTTCTGTTCCCCACCCACTCCCTACCACCGCCATTTTATCCTTGCAACAATCCTGTGATGTATTTACTCAGCACAGGTTGGTACATCATCTGAACCTGGCACGCAGTACAGCAGGGGTTGCTTCTTACCCACCCTACAACCCCTACTGTAAGTTGTGGGTTGTAGGGTCGGTACGAAGCCACCCCCACCGCACACCAGACTCGGACAACACGGCAGCCTGCACTGCAGCATGGGTAATTATGCAAACAATGGGGCTGGGGAGAGAAGCCATGATGGCTTCTTTTACCCCTGTGATCGTCCGAACCCAGACTCTGTATAGCGTTTTCAACGGGCTGGAGTAGCCGCTGTGAGAAGGGAGGGGCGGGGAATCAGTGCAGTTTACCCAGCCTAAATCTGTATCCAATCCATCACATTTCCCTGAGTTCAATCGAAAGTGGAAGCTTTCAGTCTCCTCTGTTGCCTGAAAAAAGAGGGGAAGGGGATCACACCAACCGAAAGTTTGTTCGCATAGTAGGACATCCTGGTTTCCCGCTGTAATGTCTGAATCAGGCCTATTAGAGCTGTATGTAATGCATTGATATATTAGCAGCACAGGGAAATAACTGCTCTTTAAATGTTGTCAAACACTTAAAAAAAATTAAGGGACTTCATGTTCTTGCATTTTAGGAACTTGGAGGATAGTCAGAAATCTTATGCAAATAATCAGGAAGCCTGTGAGGGTTTTCTCTGTGAGGATCTCTTCAGCTGTTAGTTCTATTGAAAGGAAAGACTATTGGATGTTTTCTTTAAAAAAAAATCCTTGTTCTCTTGTGTTTACGTATGTATCGCAGTATGTATCTTAATTCACCTTGGTGTAACTTTGCCACTGGATATTCCAGGAAGGCTGAATACACTGACTATTCATCTCTTGATATTTTGATTCAATTTCTTTGCCCGAAAAAATACAATAAAAAATCCAACCTATATTAAGGAGGACTTGTGATCACTGTTGGATCTACGCTATGGACTTCTGCAGTTGATATACAGTTGCTATAAATACTGCCTTAGGATGCTTCCAGATGGAGGAGTCTTACTGCTAACCATCAGAGGGCATTGTGCAACTATTCCATCTTTTCTTATTTAACAGACTGTCCATAAGAAGCAGTGGGGAAACATGGGAGGGCTAGGAGTATAAGACATCATCTGGACCCTTTGTAAAATTCCATGAATGAGTCAGGGCAATGGTGCAATATAAGCCTCATCTGGAGGCACCTAATGGCTGCGATGGGGCGAGCTTGCTCATTCATAAAATGGCTGCCATGCTGGGCATGGCTAGTCACAAAACACTCATTTCCCAGAGGCAAACTGTTGAAACTAAAAGAAAAGTAACTTGCCCAAGAACTTAATTACAAGACAGAAGTGGGGTCTGAACTCCAAAACAGAACGCCTTGTTGTGAACCTAAATGAAGATAGAGCTGGAAGGCCAGCACTTCACTTTGCAGCATACCAGTCTCCCCAGTTCTAGAACATTTAGATAGCTGTTCTCAGCTCTTTCCTTTTGTGAAATCTATTACATCTTGATAGCCACGATAGTCTCTCTGCATAGAGCCAGAATGTTTCAGGCTTCTAGATGCTGGGGACAAAAACCAAGGAACAGCTGTTGTCTTCAGTGCCATGTTTGTAACGTTCCAGAAACCAGCATGGCAGTACTTCGGTTCTAATACAGACCTACAGTTAGGAATAGAGCAACTCATTGATGAAAATAAACCATATACATTGTTAATAATAAGCCTTTTTAGTTTTGGTATTGATTGGTAAGAGCCAAATGTCTGTGATTCAAATGCACAGAAGTTCCTGTTGCATTCCTCAACATCTAAACTTCTTTTTCTTTTTTCTTAAAGAGTCCCTGGCTGTGGAATACCAAGCAGTGCTGGGCTGGATATCCATATCAGGTAAAAAGAAAAAAGCCAGCTACTGTACTACATGGGAATAAGTATCAAATGTTGAAACTGAAATTGCAGGAGCCCTTGAAAGAGTTATAGCTCCCATCATGCTGTTGTCTAGGTGATGGAGTGCAAGGAGGGGCAAAGGAGGAAAAGGGGTTTCCTTTTTGGTTTCTCCACTCACCACTGCTGCTTCCATGCAGCCAATGAGGGAGGCAAAGGGTGGAGTGTGTTTGGATGAGATAGCTCTGCGGGGGGAGGACAACAGAGACAGACAAGATGGGGGAAAGCTAAAAACTCTCCCAGCCAGAGGGAGAATCCACTCATCTTGCCTTTTGAGGCAGGTTTTCCAAGACCCCGTTCTTGAGCCTGGCTCATGAGAACTTCACCAGCATTACAAACTAACACATTTTAGGGGAAGATATGGAAGACTACATTTATCATGATGCCTTCAATTGCCTTCAATTCATTAATAAGATGAACTTAGAATTTAATGTTTAACCATCTCAGATTTCAGAAGGAAAATTTGAACATGTTTAAAATTCAAAAGGGGGAAATTGAATTCTAAAATCTTGCGAGTCTTGGAATGCGCAACACTTCATTCCAATATGGTAGCACCAGTGAGTCTTGTGCTGACATACCCGAAATGGGGGCTCTATCACTCCCTCTAATAGCAATCTCAGGAGGGACCACCGAGAGACCAGAGAAGAGATAGCAGTTTGGTCAGAGGAACCCTGAGACTTACAGAACTACAAAAACCTTTTCAGTCCCCAAGAAACAGCCCAATAAGTATGGAGCATGTTCCTTAGCCATGAAACATTGAGTATCAGTTGGAAAAGAAAAATGGAAACCAGGGAGGGTGGAGTCACCTGGAGGAGGGTATGGTTGGAATGCTGAAGAGGAGGTAAATATACTGTTAAGAGGTAAATGTACAATGAACCCCTGTACTACTGAGAAGCAGAGCAATTTGGAAAGTGTTGGAATGAAACCCTTTTAGGGTACAGAAAAAGCCTCCTGAGTGTATATAATGGGAGAAGGGACTTTCTGGTATTTAGAAATGTTTAAATAAAAGGTGTAAGGTGGGGCTGGGGGGAATAGAGCAAAAAAAAATTCTAAGTACTATAATGGACACTGCACACTATCAAGGGCTGTATGAAATATATTTGCAGCACTTAAAGCATCATTTAAATCCCTAGCAGCTTGTACCAGGCTTTTCTCCATAGATGGAAAAATTTGGGTTCTCCAAAAAAATGAATAAAACTCCACTGTCAGTTCTAAGGCAAATACATGTCTTTAATTGGGGTAACAGTTTCTGCATAATTTAAAATCACATTAAATTCTCTATATAGAGGTAATGGCTGTTTATTTTTATAAATTTTTGTACAGAAGCACACTCTCCCCACCCAGATGGTATAAATCTGATGTCAACGCTCATATTTTAGTAATTCTAATGAAAATATGATCCTTCAGAGAAGAAAACAGAACTAAAAGCTGTGGGAAGTAAATACATTCTTCAGGGAATGGCTGTCCTGCTTCATTTTCAAAGGCTTTCTGCATTCTTGAGCAGCTTGCTGTGGTCAAAGTCTCTTGCATGTTCCCCTGAGGCAACCATATCTGACAAGTGAATATTATTCAGTAGCATGGGGAAATAGCAAGATGTGAAGCTTTGAGGTCAAGGGCCAATCTAGTTAAGATAACCTTTGTAATATTTTTTACATTGGACAGGGAGCGTAATAAAGGACACGCTGTTTTACAAAATGACCAGGCCGGACTTGCACTTTGGGCAGAGTTCAGTGGGTGTGATTGGTTGACTGGCTTCCTCAGTGGAGAGATGCTCTGGAACAGTGGGAGGAGGATGTTGGGAGAAATTGGGGGAGGGCAGCCCGCACTCACATGACAGCTGGTTTGGACCCAAGCTAAAAATCCAAAGTAGCTCAAAGCAGCATCAGCTATTGCAAGGGGGCTTTTCCAAGCCTCCTGTGTGAGTTGAGGGACCCTCTGGAATTGCTTTTGGGAGCACAAGGGGCTGCGGCTGATGATGGTAGTGCCTTCTGATAACGTATCAGATTGGATCCAAGCCTCATTTGTTTCCATTTTGTTTTCTTTTAGTTTTTCTAGTTTTTAAAAGTGTTAATGCAACAAACTGCTGGTTGAAAACATGTATATTCCCCAGATACACTTGTCAGAGAGCCAATATTTGCTACATCTTTTTGTCAAATGTGCACTTGGTGGCACACTCAAGCGTAATGTGCGAAACAGCTCTTAGGGGGGAAATCCCATTGAGTCCAGTGAAACCTGCCTCACTTTTAAGTGTCCTTCAAGTGGAGGGTCCATAAAATCTTCCTATTTGTTTAACTAACCTGAAAGATGTGTGAAGTTCTTATTGCAGTTAACTGAGTTTTCTGTCTTGAATATTGAAAAATACTGAATATATCTAGTGAAATGTTTAACATGGAAGATTATCAACACCAACACACATCCCCCATGGAAAATGAGAAGTGTGCTACATTTGGAACATCTAATAATTTTTTTAATATGCTATTTGAGAAATTGGGTGCATTCCTATAATCCTGTTACAACAACTGGGTAGTTCTTAAGACATGCAATGACCCCAGCACTGATCCTGCAAACATCTGTATTTACTCTTAATATGAAAACCTGATCACGTGTAACACTGCACATTTTTCTTACATACTTGATTTTGTGTTTGTATTGGGTCTTTCCCCGGAGTGTTGAGCAGGGGAGTAGCTAGGGTGGAGAATTACTATCCAAAATAAGGTAGTTCTTAGTCTGTCTTTACATTAAATATGGGTTTTTAAATGCACACATGCTTACATGACTCCAGGCTGCATATCCTGCATTTTTCATTGATGTATTGAAATATTTATAACCCACATTTCAATTTAAAATCTCCAGGAAAGCATACAAAGCACTCTAAAAACAATACAAAATTTAAATGCATCATATAAAAGTGAACTGATTTAATAAAAGTTCTCTACAGAAATTACAATTAGTAAGAGCAATCATTCATATTCAGAACATACAAATACTCAAAAACAGCCAATCATCAGTAAGCTTGATCTTCATTGCAAGAATAGCAGTCTTAACAAATGGCCCTCTTTCCTTTATTTAAGTACAAAGGGATGGTTTGCATGAGCCCGTGAAGAAGACCAACTATATATTTTAGCCTTGTAGAATAAGAGGCAGAAGGAGCCAAAGGGAAGATCACCTATCTATCATTTCCCCCTCCATCGCGTCAGTCAGTTTAGCCCACAGTGTGCCACAAACAAAAACTGGAATGTGCCACTCTTACCAAGCAAATTGCTCCAGATTACTTAAGGGCACAATCGTATGCATGTTTAGACAGAGAAAAGTCCTACAGTTCCCAACATTCCTAGCTGGGAAATGCTGGGCGTTGGAGGACTTTTTTCTGTCTAAACTTGCATAGGATTGTGCCCTAATACATACTTGGAATAGATAGGCTGGTCATATGATTCCAGGCATAAGATGGCTTGTGTAATTCAACTAGGAAACGGTCTTCTCTGTGGCTACACTTATTATTTAGCCAAGACGGTGACTGGGTTCACATGACATGCTAACCCACGATGGGTTTTCTGGAACAATCCATGATGGGTTAGCGTGTTGTCTGTGAGCTGTTTCCTCCAAACAACCCACCCTGAGAACCCGTGGTCTACAGTAGGGGTTGTTTTACCTATGGTGGGTTAGCGTGTCATCTGTCTCGCCAGCGTGGGTTACAGAGATCCGTACAGGGCCGCTGGCAAGAGTGGCCAAAAATGCTGCCACCATTCTGCTCCTCTCGAGCGGTCTCTGTTCCTGAGATCTGCCTACCAACAGATTGCACTGGCGCTCCATCCCATTCGCTGCCCGACTCCTCACTCCCCCTCCTTTGGCAATGCACTCTGCAAAGTTGCTTTCACTCGCATGTGTGTAATCAACAGAGTGACTTTGAGCAAAGTTGTTTTCCTAGCACAGTCAACTGTGTCTCTGACACCAAAGCGTCTGCCCCCCCCCCATGTGGTTCCCCAACAGTTTCACCTGCAGTTAAATCCTCACTTTTCCATGGAAAAGTAAGGTCACACAATTATCCAGTAGTGCATCTTGTGCCTCCCCATAAGGGGAACCTGTACATTAAATTTTGCCCCATTTCTTCAAAGTTTCAAGGAGTTGGAGCCCCCCACTCCACCCCTTTTTGGTGTAAAATTCCCACCATGTAAGCATCCCTCCTTTCCAGTCAGGCCATCCCTTCCCAATTCAGCAGATGCTTCTTTCTCTCCCATGAGACAGAACCTCCCCCTCCAAATTTTCACTGCCACCATCAGCTCCCAAGCTAACCATCCAATGCCCCCCCAAACCTGATGCCAAATAGTGCTTTAGTAGATTCAAAGCAGTATTAAGCAAGTCCAGTATTAAGCCAAATAAGCTGCTTTCTATGCCAATAAAAAATTCTTTTTATTCTGTGTTGTTGATTTGCTGCTAGTGAGGGGGGAGCCAGCAAAGTAGGGTGGCAGGTAAGGAATCTCATGAATCTCTCTTCTCATGAGGAGAGTTCCACTCATGGGATGCTCCTACCAGCAGAAGGTGGGGAGGCGGTTTTTGTCAATTCCTCCTTCCCATGCTCAGGGTCCTGCAGTGGGAAGCTACTCTGGAGGGTTGGTGGACCATCTAGAACAGTGTGAAATGTGTGTGGGAGGAAGGGGGAATTAACTGATTTTAATTAGGTAGCTTCTAAGAGAGCCAAAAACACAACATAAAATAGAACTGTTGGAGATGGCCTCACCCCAGACTATGTAATATTTGGTCAGCGCCTGATTTCCATTCGGTCATTACCTTTTTCCATTTGGCTCTACCCTGTGTTAGTAAGGTTCAATGTTTTACAAACGCTTTACATTTTGAAGAGTAAACATTACAATAAATAAATATTGAGCCAACAGAGCCTGTGAGAGACATTTTAATGTGTACGAGAGAGGTCCTAATTTTCAAAAGGAGGCAAAATCACTACTCTGCCATAAAGGGATTTGCCCTGTCTCTAATTCATGACGATATTGATAATGCAAACAAGAGATATTAACTATTGTCAGCATTCAGTACTGAAGAAGAAGGGGGGGGGGGAATAGGTATTAGTAAGAAAGCGCTTTTCCTCACCAACTCTCCAGATGCAGGAGAGGAACATTCTAGAAATGTATCAGGTAGGAAATATTCTGTGGATGACCTGAGGTTTTTCCTAGTCTAGTAAAGACGTGAATTGTTTCAGGGTTATTTAACTTCTCTGATTCTAATCTCTTTTACTTTTATATTTTCTTTTAGCCTCTGACACCTGAGCTTCATTACTACTACATAGTTCAGCTGTCGCAGTATTCATCCTTAATGTTTACTCAGTTCATTGATATCAAAAGAAAGGTAAGAGCAATCAGTGTTTCTAAAAACATGAATAGGATGCTGTAATAGGGCTGTGTAAGCATGCTTTGCCTAACACTTACATGCTGAATTAGCAACATCTTTTTTCAGGCGGTGAATTCCTGTACAAGTTCTGTGCTACTGAATTAATGATGGCAACTGTGAATGGCTCCTACATGTTACGGCAGCAAGATGTATGTGGGCTGCAAGATGTGCTGACATGTTTGGATTAGCCTGAAATGGTTTTCACATTATGACCTATGTCAAGATGACTGTAACCCTGTTCAGACAGACCACCCGAACAGCGTGGCTTGGGTGTGCATTTGCTTCACGTTTCTTCCCTCCCAAATAGGATGTAGCTTTCCCTACTCGGTCACATGTTGTAACTGCAGATATCTCTGAACAAGGTTTATGAAGAAGAAAATGTACACACAAGCCCTGTTCAGGCGTTATACCTGAATAGGGCTACAGTCATCCTGACATAGGTCACAAATACTCCAGAGTCAGGATTACCACAGTCCATTGTATTTTGCTGTAAAGTGGAGGAACCTCCAGGTGTTATGGCATGGTATTCTGTGAAGCTTCAAAGAGGGATTGGCATCATGCTAGCAAACAGCAGTCTCTGTCATTATCATAACAGCCTTAGTGTTAACTAACCCGGTTGTTTTAAGAACAGTTCAGAGTGACTGACAGCCCAGATAAACCTTTATTATTTATTTATTTATTTTACATTTATATCCCGCCTTTTTTCCTCTTTAAGGAACCCAAGGTGGAGTACATAATCCTCCTCCTCTCCATTTTAGCCTCACAACAACAACCCTGTGAAGTAGGTTGGGCTGAGAGTCAGTGACTGGCCCAAAGTCACTTAGTGAGCTTCTGGCTTCTAGTCCAACACTCTAGCCACTACACCATACCAGCTTTTAAACCAAAGATGCTCAGGTGAATGCTGATAGGTGCCTAAATATGATTGCGAGTATTCAGTTGTGTAAGTCTGAAGTAGCTCTGTCTTCAGACATTTGCAACATTTAATTTGCTGGAGGGTGGAGGGGGCCTGCCAGAGCGGGAGGGGGCCTGTGTGGTGTGGGTGTTGCAATACCTGGGGAAGTTCACGTCATACCTGAATTCTTCCTATCAGTAAGGTTGCACCTAACTGTATATCAGTGTCAGTGCAAAGTGAGCTGTCTATCCTGATTGGCTCACTATGTCCGGGGTCTTGGAATTTCAGCTGCAAATGTGCCTTCTTGAATCTTGCATGCCGGAGCAAGCGGCAAGGAGGAGAACAAGGCCACATCATTCAGTTCGGTCCCGCTCTTGCTTCAGTGTGCCTGATCTATGGAAGGCTCCGGTGTCAGAGAGGCCCAACTAGGCTTTGAGTTGTGGTAGACCCGGCTGCCTGGAACATTGCCTTTCTTCAGTATGGCAGGAAGAGGAAATCTTCTTTCCTGGGGAGGAGCATAATGCAAGAACCCAGGGTCAACCTATGAAGCTGACTGGTGGGAGATTCAGGACAGACAAAAGGACGTACTTTTTTACTAGTGCATGGTTAAATTTTGGAATTTGCAACCACAAATTATAGTGAAGGCCACCAGTTTGGATGGCTTTAAAAGGGATTAGATAAATTTATGGAGGATAAGGTTATCAGCCAGCGTGGTGTAGTGGCAAGAGTGTTGGACTAGGAGCTGGGAGATCCGGGTTCTAGTCCCCACTCGGCCATGGAAGCTCACTGGGTGACTTTGGGCCAGTTACAGACTCTCAGCCCAACCCACCTCACAGGGTTGTTGTTGTGAGGATAAAATGGAGAAGAGGAGGATAATGTAAGCCGCCTTGGGTTCCTTGCAAGAGGAAAAAAGGCAGGGTATAAATGCAATCAATCAATCAATCAATCAATCAAGGATGTATATTACTTCCAGTGTCAGAGGCAGTATGCTAATGTTCACCAGTTGCTGGGAACATACCAGTGGGAGAAGGCTATTGCACTCATGACAATACTTATGGGCTTCCCTCAGGCAGTTAGTTGGTGACTGTGGGAAACAAAATGCTGGCCTTTGGTCAGATTCTGCAGGTCTCACACTGTTGGTGTGTGTGCCTGCCTGCATGTGTGCGTGTGATGCTCTCTAAAAGTGTGTGTGTCTGCCACACTGGCATGCTCTCTAAAAGTAAGAAAATAGGAAGGGGATATGAAGAAAGAGCCTGTCTCTTAAGCTCTGTCCATTACAGATTGAGATAAATCTGCCATTCTGTTTCCACCAGTCTGGAAAACCAATGAATGCATTGAGGTCCCAAGCACTTGTTAATCGACTTCAAAAAAATCCTGCCTATTAGAACCAATGGAGATGGCTCCACTCCTGACTCTGCATCATCAACTAGGCCGGGGGGGGGGGGAGTACTGAATCTTGCCCAGCACTGGTGTAATCCTTGAACGAGAACAATTCACCATGTAAAAAGTAGGACGACAGAGATGTGTTCACCCTGTTGTTTACCCTAATAGTAAATTCCTGACAGGAAAATAGCCTTCAACTGAACTGACTGCTGATTTTCAAAAGCCTCTTTCAGTTATTGGCGGGGCATGGATTCCACTAGATTATCCCCGCCTGACTGGAGATTAATGAGCAATATCTGCAGTCCAGCACATATTATCAGCTCAACATTCTGTGAAAATAACCTGACTGGGTAGATGGGGGTTTTCTGTTTACCAGCTCACAAAGTGGCATGAGGAACAATTTATCTCGTACCCTGGTGTATGCCCAGGAGCACGTACGCACACGTGTGGTTTGTTTGTTTCTTTTTATATATCCCTAGATTGCATCTATGGAGCACAGTAATAGTTATGGGCAGAGAATGGGCTACTAAGAAGCTTATGGTTGTCCTGGAATATCCTTACTTTAATATCAGTCAACTTTATGAATTCTTCTTCTGAATTTTAATAGGTTGGCAGCTGGTTTGTTTTTTGAGAGAGCAGTGTTATTTTGAGGTCAGTATTTAAATGATTTTAGAAAATGGCTACCTCAATTAAATGATGTATTGGTTTCTTTAAATGTTTAAGAGAGGGGAGAGGTTTGATTCATGCATAACAGCCATGTGTTTTCAGCAAAGGCCTTGGCATTTTGGCATTTACTGTAGCTGCTAATTATTCTGTGGCGTGAATGTGTGTGTGTGTGTGTGTGTATGTTCCTTTTCCAGCTTTCTGAAAAAGCAGTCTGCTCTGAGGTTTAGCTGGCTCTGGGGACGTTACCGGATGAAAGCAGGAATAATCAGAGTGATTCAGTTGCCCTTGGAGAAAAACCGTTTTGGATGTGCTAATGCGCAGTGGTAGAAATTCTTAAGACAATGATGATTCCAAACAAAAAGGGAATCCATATCTCCAGCTTCTCCATACTCTGTGGCATCTGACAGAGGAGAATGTTTACCCTTATTTCACAGAAAGTGCCCAAGGGAGCAGTCTTAGAATTCAGTTTGCTAAGTCCTCTCAATGAATTGTCCTCATTGTATTTGAAAACACATCATGTTGCAATATAAAAGAGAGGAAAATTGTCCCATGTATTTCTGTCATCACAGGAGGTTGCCTCCAAGCATTGTATTGGGGTCGGGGGGGGGGGGGTATTGTGCCTCCTGCACAATGACCAGTGAGCTAGATGCGAAGAATTGTGACTGAGAGGAAGATAGCAACTAGCACCTTTGCACAAAATCCCATGCAAGAGTCCATGCAGTGCTAAACGTGTCCTTTTTACAAGTTGTTACATGTGCACAGAAGAGGCCTTATTTTGGATTGAACCATTTGTTTGTGGGACAGTTTAAAACCAAGGGAAATAGGAATCTGCCTTATACTGAGTCAGCGCATTGCCCCATCTACCATAATGTGGTCAACACTGACTGGCAGTGGCTCTCCATTTTTTTGCTGGAGGCAGGTCTTTTTGCTGCCTTGGAGATGCCAGGAATTTTATCTGGGACCTTCAGCATGCAAAACATGTGCTCTAGCACTAAGCTACAGCCCCTCCCAGAAAGCTCTGAGTGTGTAAGAGGGAAGGG